>NC_090278.1:82087103-82725436 GCF_040414725.1 Anabrus simplex | reverse complement strand
AGTAACCTACAAAATAAGTAAATTTTACCAAATATATAACCTCAGTTCTGTATTTATGCCTAAGTATATATATATTTCAGACCTTCAGTTTTCAATTTTTAAATTTTAAGTTACGAATAAAATCCTAATTAATTTCCGAAGCTCACAGAGTACACAACACGTTGCTTCAAAACAGCTGGCCTCTCTAACCACACCTGTTCGTAGTGAAACTCAGCTCGTCACGTTTCAAACTAGTTTCCAACCGCGCGTGCGCATATGGACGACAAATCGAACTATCACAGATTCGTTCTGCGAACAAACTTAGTGTCATTGGATCAGCTCCTTGACTCAGAGGGCCCCGTGTTTGATTATCGGTCGGGCTGGGGATTTTAGCATTGTTTGTACAATTTTTCCAGCTCGGAAACAGGGTGTTTGTCGAAATCCATTCGAACAAACGCATACATATATCTTATAGCTGAAAGATTTCGCCACGAAAGTAGCGTTACAAAACGTGCGACGCGGTGTTACCTAGCAACCGTGCTTGCAGGCTGTGTGATGTGAAGTATTAATGGATGGCCATGACTGAGACACATATACAAGGGTCTTTTAACAAGCAGTCCTCATCACATCACACTCCAGGGAACTGATTCTTTCATTTGCGGCAGCTTAATAGGCCCTGAGTCAGTTCCCTCTTTCTATTCACTGAATCCTACACTACAAATTCCAGGCAGATGTCTCTCTAAAACCATTCGTTAGCTGCAAATGAGTTAATCATTATGAACTTAATTTAATAAAATTAATATTTATGATAATTTGATTTTCCAAAAAACGAATTTCACACCATGGTTTTTGAAGTGGCGTATTCTCTGATTTTGCGCATTTCGGTAACTTTAAATATTGACCTAATTTTAAGTCCCTCATCATGCCTCAGGTTCAGTCAGAACTGAAATAAAAAATGTCAGTTGGTTTTAAAAGGGCATATCTCATTCACTTCGATCCTTTGCAACATTATATGTTTACTCGTCCGCCTCTGTGGTGTAGTGGTTTGTGTGATCAGCTGCCACCCCCCCCCCCCCCCCCCCCGTGTGACGACTTCCATTCCGGGCCCTGCCACAAAATTTGAAAAGTGGTACGAGGGCTGGAACGGAGTCCACTCAGCTTCGGGAGGTCAACTGAGTAGAGATGGGTTCGATCCTTATCTCAGCCATCCTGGAAGTTGTTTTCGAGGTTTCCCACTTCTTCTCCAGGCAAATGCCGCGATGGTACCTAACTAACGGCCACGGCCGCTTCTTTACTTCTTCCTTGTCTATCCCTTCCAATCCTCCCATACCCCCACAAGGCCCCTGTTCAGCATATCATGTGAGGGCGCCTGGGCGAGGTACTGGTCATCCTCCCCAGTTGTATGCTCCGGCCCAGATTCTGAAGCTCCAGGACACTGCCCCTGAGGTGGTAGAGGTGAGATCCCTCGCTGAGCCCGAGGGAAATACCGACTCTGGAGGGTAATCAGATAGGGGTGTATTCTGCCTGAAGGTAGGTCCGAACTTCCGCAGAGGTGTGCCTGAGCCGGAGCTTACTTACGGTAGGGTGGCCAGTTCCTTTCCGCTCCTCCATTCCCTTACCCCCGACAAACGCGCGTGTAAATCCATTCAAATCTTGACCACGCCCAATTTTGATTAACTTCGGATATCTCACGGGATCCGGTATTTGAACACGTCTACGGCCGTTGGCGGTAACCAGATAAAGAAGAAGATATGTTCACTCGCAGACATACATCGATTTAAGACGATTCAACAATATTTTCCTGTGAGAAGCTTTTAACCACAGGATGAAGATTTTGGATTCATCACCATAAAAGCTCCAAAGACATGAGAAAATCTATTTAGTTCATGAAATCGCTAGCTATTTTATAGATCGTGGTTTACCAGGAAAGTTTCCGGTTAAAGAAGTGACAGCTAGAGATATCTTGGGTTATTTAAAAATCTCTTGACATTTCACTACAAGAGAGAGAAAACGAAAACCTGGAAACGAAAGAGTTAACTTCTTAATCAGTGCTCTTTAATGCTATGAAATACAAGGTTACATGGAACAGACGCGTCTCCATAATAGGATTTGCAGAGCTCCAGAACCACGAGAATGAAATATGAAATACACAGTGGTGAGCGATCCCATCCTTCATATTGTGTATGGTTATCGAGCGAAATATCAATACTCATTCACTTACTGGAGATCTGAAAACTTTCCTTGGATCTGCTAACGAAAGCGAATAAGGTTGAAAGCAAGAGAGCTCACTTAAATACAGATTTCTCCGATAGATGGCTAAGTGTCACCCATGTAGAGCCCGGAATTTTATGCATTAATAGGATAGAATGCAAACTTACTGAAGCGAGAATTAAGTATAATCTGCCTTCAAAACGATTATGCAATGGGGTTTGCATAAATATTAGGGGTACGGCCCATAAGAACCCCTATAATTTATGTTACTCTTTCTACATTATCGAAGAGCGGGTGGCCGACATTTCCTACGAACCAAATTAGTTTGTAATCTAACCTACTACCGCATGAAAATACGGGCTTTACAAAGTTCTGTATGAGCTGATGCTTTGCAGCACGACTGGCCTAATCCTGTGTATTGGAAGAGTTGTGTCGCTGAGATGCCCAAATAGTTGGAATCGTTGACATTTCCTCCCCAAGCGCGGCCGTAAATCACACCTTCTCTCCTCTTGAACATCGCCCTCTCTGGGACGACCTTGTTTTTCTGGATGCGAATGGAAAGACCTGGCTTGACGATTTGTATTGAAATATCACCGTTCCGCGTTGGCACCTTCCTATTAGATAGTATTGTTGCCGAGAATTATTTCAAGTGTTCAAACTGATCAACTTTCGACAAAGATTTTAATAGGTAGTCTTTCACTCTTCGCAATGCAGCTGGAAAGATGTGAAAAGCCTTAAATTTAATTGCGTAGTACCTGAATTCAAGTAATCAAGAAAAATTTTATCCGTAATAGTAGTGAACTCTTCAAAATTAGTCATGGAAATGACAACAGGAACGTCAGTATTATCAGAGGATATTACTTCTCCGGGTCCCAAAGATTCATGAGGGTTTCGGAACCTCTGTAAGTATGAGAAAGTATTTATTTTTTTGTATCTTTTTAACTGTTGTATTTTGAACAAGGGAGTTATTTATAACGCGAAGTCCCATCAAATCGTGGTCTTACTAATTGAGATGTATTTTTACCTGAATTTTATCCGTACGTTTTTGGGAACTTCAAATCTGACAGGACATGGAGTAAGGCGTCTGTCTTGGGTTGGAGGTGTGTTTGTTACACATACTGCAATGTACTGGGCGTCACAGAGCAGAACAACCATCATAGTTCATCCCGAGTTGTCATCCAATAAAGGGTATCATCCACCATAATTTCTTTATGATACCAATTCAACCATCATCACAGACAAACCCAACAGGAAAAGTTCCCATTCACATATCAAAGTTGCAAAACCTGATGAAAATCCAGACATATATCCACCACGACCATAAGAACTTTTACACAGCATTTCTTGGCCAACCGGACATGAAAATGACACAGAATAAGAACACTGAAAACGAGTAATTACCCCCCTTGAGAGTGGGGGACGCAGGCGAAGAATACACCCGCGGTATCCCCTGCGTGTCATAAGAAGCGACTAAAAGGGGCGAATTAGGGATGATCGACTTAGAACCATGAGACTATAGTCCGCGCACCTTTTAGCGATATTTCTTTGTACGGGGGGTGGAGGAAGGAGGGAACTCTCACGGTTCCGGTTATACTGCCAAATGAATGAAAATGAAATCTGAACTGAATCGATAATATGATCGATCGATATTAATTTTCTAAACCATTATTATCTTAAGCCAACAACTGTGTCACACACACACACAATATATAACATTTCTCGATGCGAATCTTGTTCCCAGCATGAATTCTATAGTTCGGCTTTGCTGTGTAAACAACAACAGTACTAGTACGTAAAGTGTACGCCAGATGTCACACAGCGATGCATAAGCGATTCGTAGTTTGTGTTTCAAAGGTTGCCATTACGAATCTCGAAGATACCCGAGGTCGACCTATTCAGCACTAGGGTGTCCACGAATCGCTAAAAGGTGCGCGTACAGTACTTGTAATTAGTACCAACACCATGGGTAGCCTTTACCACTATGTGAGGAACACCATAGGTTTGTGTAAGTGGCTCTGCAATGTGCGAAAAACCATAGATCTGTGTTACATGTGTGCATTATATTACCTGTGAGTAGTACCATAATATGTGGAATACTGCAACTCTACGCTACTTTTGATTAGTACCTCATCATGACAGATACCACAGTTCTGTTTTACTAGCGATAAGTACCATTAAGAGGGGCCGATGACCTAGATTCTTGGTCCCTTTAGACTACAAGCATCATCGATTCTGGATTGTGCTTCAGAAGAAGTCCTTTGGTCAGTGATACTGTTTCTGGGAAAGTGGGGCATTGCGGGTCGGATCCACTGGTTGTTTTAAATTCATAACCATCCATTCATTCTTCGTCATCCCGTTTTGAATTCTGGTCATCGGATGATATTGGACTTTTAAGTTGTCATTACATTTCGTCTCATTTGGTACTATTAGGGGCCGATAACCTAGGTATTAGGCCCTTTTAAACAAGTATCATAATCAATTAATATGCGTAAAATATTGATGTTAATAATGATATTTTGTTTTCCGAATTTATTATATGCAGTTAGAAACAGCAGGCATATCAAAGTTTCAAGTCTTAATCCACGGAAGTGTCCACCCCAGATAATTCAGGTGAAGGACCTGAAAAATAATAAAAATAATAACATTACAGGTTTTACTTACCACTAACTGCTTTTAATGTTCTCTGAGAGGCCGAGGTCCCGTAATTTTGTCCCGATGGAGTTATTTTACACGGTAGTAATTCTACCTGCACGAGGCTTACTTGAGCACCTTTAAATACCACCAGCCTGGGTTATCATTGAACGCGTCGCTTTGGTCTCAGAAAGTCTGTGCTCTCGCACTGGCATCTTAATAATACTAATAATAATAATAGAGTAATAAAAAATGGGAGGAGAATTATCTCTTTAAATATTTATTGGTTTAAGAAATCTTAATGTGTTACAGTCTACAATAGTGATGCATTGTTCTATTGTTTTCTTTCTTTAAAGGGGAGAACGCCTGTTATTCTGTGCAGCGGATGGGTGGCCATGCTTGGCGGGAAGGCGGTGAAATATGAAGGTGGCCATGAATCTTGTTCCCTTTTGCCTGAGAGGGCTAAACCAGTAAGATGGTCCACACTCGGGCACGGAATAAATCACGTGGAGATATCTCCTTGTGGTCTTCTACGTGTTACCATTTGTTCGACCTTCCTCTTGGCTTTGACAAGATTATATACTTCATCCTCGGCAGCAAAATTGGATGAACTCTGTCTCCCCCTCTTTAATCCTAATGACAAAGAGTAGCGATTTATTGTTCAAGAAATTAAAGATGAACCCGAAGGCTTGGGATAGTAGACAACGATGTCCTGAATACAAACAATGAAAGAATGGGCGATTTAAGAAAGGAATAAAATACACAAATCTGTTATTTTCAAGAGAAACATTTAGTCAGACTTTCTTGGAATGTTCTTCGCCTCTTGTATAATATATGATTAGATGTAGATATTATTAGTTTACTATGTAGACATATTAATTCATTCATTACATTATTCGAATAAAGGAAATTGAGCCCTCTCTTCTTGTTTTCGATTATGGCCATCTAATGACCACGAAAAGTAAGTAAACCTATGCGTTCATCTTGATCCTTCTTTTCTTGACTTCCAATAGTTCTTGATTCTTTCGCTTTGCTATTTGCTCCTCTCTTGTGTAAAGATGTTATTACCGTTTCTCTACTCTTTCTCCTAGAAACCAATGACATTTTGTATCAATCTTCTGAAAGTTAATGAACTCTAAATTTTCACGACCGCATTGTCATCGAAACAAACTTTCAACCTATTGGATCGTGTTACGTACATTTAGTACGTGTGGAACAGAAAATAAAGGTTCTGTACTTAACATCTACGAGACACTACCTAATAAATAGGTTGAAAGTTTATTTCGATGACGATGCGGTCATGAAAATTCAATATTCATTGACTTGACCCACAACGGGCGACTTGAACGCACTCTACGGTGTGATGACAGTAGTGCCAGACCTGTAGCTTTAATCCTTTACAGCAGAACAAGGATGACCTAGGCCACTATAGCTCAATTGGTATAGCAACCGACGTGAAATCGGGAGGTTGTGGGTGCTGATCCCACTGGTGTCCGGTTCGCCATTTTTGTTCTGTCATCTCTTCTACCTAACACAAACTAATAGGTTCAAAGTTTGTTTCTGCCTTCTGAAAGTTGCCCTGTATTGCATTATATCGTCTGTTATTCCAATCTCTATCCGCTCACTGGGCGAGTTGGCCATGCGGTTAGAGGTGCGAGGCTGTGAGCTTGCATCCGGGAGATTGTGGGTTCGAATCTCACTGTCGGCAGACCTGAAGATGGTTTTCACACCAGGCAAATTCTTGGGCTGTACCTTAATTAAGGCCACGGCCGCTTCCTTCCAACTCCTAGACCGTTCCTATCCCATCGTCGCCATAAGACCTATCTGTGTCAGTGCGACGCAAAGCCACTAGCAAAAAAAAAAACTCTCTATCATCTTTCTTTATACTCCTTTGATCCACTGTTTGTTGTTCTTGCTCTTGTTAAACTTTAGTTTTGTCAATGTTCCGTTATTCATCCTTATTATATGACCTAAAAGTTTAATTCTCCTCTTTCTGTTTGTGTCTTAACACCCTCCTATTTTCTTCGTCATTGTATAGATGTTTATTCCTCCTATGTCTAAACTATCCTTTCTCTGTTTTCAATGCTCCTCAGATATTTCTCAATACCTTCCTTCCTTTCCCTCTCTTCCTTCTATTTCACCGGTTTTCATAGAGAACATGCATTTTATGGCATACGCAGAAAATAGAATTCAGAGAAGAAAAGTTGGTGAAACTTTATCTGATCCTGTAATCATTAAGAGAGAAATTTTTCACAGCAGTATTATTGGACCTTTGTGTTTTCTTATATATATATATATATATATATAAATGATATCAATAATAATAACAATAATAATAATAATAATGTTATTGGCTTTACATTCCACTAACAACACTTCTTACGGTTTTCGGAGACGCCGAGATACTGGATTTTAGCCCCGTAGGAGTTTTTTTTTACGTGCAAATAAATCTAGCGACACGAGACTGACGTATTTGAGCACCTTCAAATACCACTGAACTGAGCCAGTATCGAACCTGCCAAGTTGGGGTCAGAAGGCCCGCACCTAAACCGTCTGAGCAGCTCAGCCCAGCAATGATATCAGTGAAAATCTGGAATCAGATATAAGGCTTTTTGCGGATGTTATTCTGTACAGAGAAATAAATGATTTACAAGATTGTGACCAACTGCAAAATGACATCGATAATGTTGTGAGATGGACAGCAGGCAGTGGTATGATGATAAACGGGCTTAAAAGTCAGGTTGAGAGTTTCACAAATAGGAAAACTCCTCTCGGTTTTAATTACTTCACTGTAAGTACCCAGGTTTTAATGTAAGGAATGGTCTTCATTGAGGGAATCACATAACCTGGATTGTAAATAAAGGCTACAGTTCTATGCGCATGGTTATGACGGTATTTCTAGGTTGTAGTTAATGATGTAAAGGAGTCTCTGGTAAGACCCCAACTAGAGTATGGTTCTTGTATATTGAACCCTCACCAGTATTACTTGATTCGAGAACTTGAAAAAATCCAAAGATTTCCGACAAAAGAGTAGTGTTCCTTCATTGTTGCAAAGTTGCTTAGAATAACTTACCAAGGGAGATGTTCAATTAATTTCCAATTTATTAGCAATCATTTAAGAAAAGGCTGTATAAACGACGCATAGGGAATCTGCCACCTGGTTTCATTACTTTGTTGTGGATTTTGATTTTAGTTTTCCTCGATTCCTCTTATTGTAGGTACCTGTAGTCAGTTGGTATGCTAGTTTGCTTTCTTTCTCTTGATCTGTTTTCATCCTTGAGTCCATTATTCTGAATTAACTTCATTAAAGCTGTTTGTTTGTACTCACTCTGTTTTTAGAGGTTTTGGGCGAATCTCTTGTACTGAGCCCATTATATTGGGCTGGGCTGTGTGGCTCAGACGGTTGAAGCGCTGGCTTCCTGACCCCAGCTCGGCTAGTTCGATGCTGGCTCAGTCCGGAGGTATTTGAAGATACTGAAATACGTCAGCCTCATGTCGGTAGATTTACTGGTACGTAAAAGAACTCCTACAGAACAAAATTCCGGCACCTTGGCGTCTCCGAAAACCATCTAAAGTAGTTAGTGAGACATAGTCCGACTCGTTGGCTGAATGCTCAGCGTACTGACTTTCTGTTCAGAGTGTCGGGGGTTCGTTTCCCGGTCGGGTCGGAGATTTTACCCTTCATTGGTTAATTCCAGTGGCTTGGGGGCTGGGTGTTTGTGCTGTCCCCAACATCCCTGCAACTCGCACACCACACATAACACTATCCTACACCACAATAACACGCAGTTACCTACACATGGCTGATGCCGTCCACCGTCAGCGGAGGGTCTCCCTTAAAAAGACTGCAATCGGCTAGAAATAGCCACACGAAATTATTATTATTGTGAGACCTAAACATATTGTTATTATTAGAATGTCCATGTGACAATTTTCGTTAAATCAAAGCCAGTGTTGTGAAAAGTAAAAACAAATGTGTTATTACTAGTAGTTTTATTATCACAAGCATATTTTATGCCTTATAAAATGTGGGAAAGTATAGTAAAATCCTGTGAGTTATTACAGTAAATGGCGATCGTAGTAGGCCATTTAATAATGTCTCTGTAAAAACGTTCAAACTTTAGGGACAAGTTTTGAGTTTTGACGTTTATGGGAACATGTACGTTGTTTGCACAGAGATTTGAAAGTTTCGCGTCTTTTGACGTGGTAATTTTCAGCTAAAATGTATGCTGCACTAAACTTTTAATGATGTTTGATATGCGAACTTGTCCTGGATGTTGGTAGCCGTAATTGAATGCCATGAACATAGTCGGCTGTGAAATTTACCTTACATCCAGGGACACTTTCCTTGGGTCAGAAGCACGTTTTGCAAAATCTTCGCTACAATGTAGCAATATTTATAATATCCTTGTACACTGCAAATTTTGCATTTAAAATTATGATGGTGGTAACCTTCATATAATTACTTAAGTCACTTCGCCAATATATTCTTGCGAGGAAAAAGCTCGGACAGGAGTTCGTATTCTCTACCCTTATATATAAACCTGATATAATATAAAGTACTTCAGGAATTAATTTACCAACGATATAACACAGAAAGGCATTTAGTTAGGTGGCAGTGGTGTTAGTGGCGCGCAGCTGTGAGAATATATTCGGGAGATAGCATTCCTAAATATGGTTTTCTGTTGTTAGCCATTTTCAAACCAGCAAGCTTCTGGGGCTGTACCTTAATGAATGTCGCCGCTACTACCTTCGCAGTCCTAGCCCTTACCAACCTTCCGTCGCCTAAAACCTTCGATATGTTAATACGATGTTAAACCAGTAGCAAAAAAAAAGCATTTATTTTAACGTTGAAGGTACCATTGAAATACTTAACGGATCATATAGTGAGCCACGCGAGTGTTTGAAGGTTAAAAAAGTAATCTCTAATCAGCATGTGATATAATCCAAGGAATCAACTAATATCAGTAATTACTATATATCCACATGAAGAAGAAACTCAGCAGTTAATATTCTCTTCCGTTACATATAAAGCCAATATTATGTAAAGTATTTAAAGAGTTAATTGACCAATGAAACATCATAAAGTTAGACATTGAATTACTGAGCGAGTTGGCCGTGCGGTAAGGGGCGAGCAACTGTGAGATTGCAATTCGGGCCATACTTTCAAGTAATGCACTACAATCAGTCTCCGTTGAACTTAAAACACAACTTATATTGGGGCTGGTGAAGTCAGAAGCAGTGGAGAATTTTAAATACTCACGAGGGATGGTCAGCTGTAACCTGTATTCTTCTAATGAAGGTACCTTGAAGGCAATAATGTGACTGACAGACCAAGGGAAGGTCGGTCGAATATGACAGCGCCACATCTTGAGGGTAACCTGGATCCTTGTATATGCACAAAATACACGCAATTGGCTGCATAGTATTCATTTAATGCCATTTCGTCCGGTTCAATGTGTTCCACTAGAGAATAGTCATCGTGTTACAAGAAGAAGATCGGCCATCCAACATCTTAACTGGAGGTTAGGCCAGACACACGACAAAAAATGTGTGGAGATGTAAAAAGAAAAAAAAACGCGGAGAAGAGTGCCAGCATGTTCAAGCGGTGTATAAATTTGGTGGTGGTGTGGTGTAATGTTTACGTTGCGATTATGCATGGCTGTTGTACATTTTTGATACCAATCCGAGGGACGTTATTCCCCTAGGGGTACACCGCTGATATTTTTACAACTTTAATAAGAATAATAATGTTATTTGCTTTACGTCCCACTAACTACTTTTACGGTCTTCGGAGACGCCGAGGTGCCGGAATTTAGTCCCGCAGTAGTTCTTTTACGTGCCAGTAAATCTACCGAAACGAGGCTGTCGTATTTGAGCACCTTCAAATAACACCGGACTGAGCCAGGATCGAACCTGCCAAGTTGGGGTTAGAAGACGAGCGCCTTAACCGTCTGAGCCACTCAGCCCGGCGCACAACTTTCCTTACGTCACACCGACACAGACACATTGGTTTTACGGCGACGTTGGGATAGGACAGAGCTATAGGAAGGGGCCGTGGCCTTAAGCAAGCTACAACCTCAGCATTTGCCTGATGGGAAATAGGGAAACCACGGAAAACCATCTTCAGGGCTGTCGACAGTGGGGTTCGAACCCACTATCTCCCGGATGAAATTCTTCTACCATTTTTATATCCCTTTCCGGATGAATATGATGCTGCATTCATTTCTGTCGACGTCAAAACTCACTCTTATGGAGGTGCATCAGCGAGCAACTTCACGAGAGAGAAGATATACGAATCGGCCGGTAATTCACTGGTCATGAACTGCATTGAGCAGCTGGGAGAAAGGCTGAAAACTGCTACACAGGCACTCCCAAATCTCATTACAGTTGCCCATATTGAGTGGGGAAACCTTCCTTACGCAAGCCAGATCCATTCAGAGACCTGTACAGTGCCAGAGAATTTTGAAGGTTTAGAATAGTACGAACTAAAAATCGTCTATACGTTCCATTATTCTAAACCTAATCACATACGAGTGTTGAGGTTTCTAACTAACGCCAAATAAGAATTATTGGTAAACCTAAAACGCTGGTACTTCGGACTGAGCCGGCAAGTACTCCTGAAGCCTGTTATAAGTTGATATGGAAGGCACTCGGAAAATAAACCATGGTTAGTTCGCACGGATGTTGATAGTTTGGAAGGAGTACTTTGTGATGTAGGAATGTTTTCCCGTCTGTTATGTAAAAATAAATCAAGGCATCACTGGTGTATGTGTTTCATTGACTGATTGACTCTACAACTGAATCCGAACCATAAGACTATCTCGCTGTGTATCGCCTACATACAGTAGTTAAAAAGCCTCATGGCAACGCCATGTAGTCAAGAAATTACATTTGTTTTCCAGCACGGACCTAGATGTTAACCACTGCCTATAACGAGGAAAACCCGGATCTGAGACATGGGGCTAATCACGCCCCTCATCCTGCACCCCTAAATACATGTATAACAATATAAACATGTTAATTATAATCATCCTTTGGCTAGCTAATTGGCATCAATGTATACGCCAAACCCTATTGTCTTGCAGTCCACAACAGTACCCATGTTATTGCTCCAATTCTTTCTCTTCAACTGTGCACTCTAGTTGACAATAACGGCTCATATATGAAATTACAGGAACACATGAAAACCCACATTATTTAGGTGATATTAAGTTCAATTATTATTTTGCAAAAACAACGATTAAGAATTGTTTTGGTGATATAGTTGTTAGTTTGCAAACGTCCATTTCCGCCGTCCAAGCATTCCTGCCAGACGATCCTAAGAGAGTTAAAACTAATAAATTGCTCTGTTTGAATAACTGGAATGTGTAGGGATAAAAACTACTTGTACGGGAATTTGCATCACACACTTCTTGTGTGTGATCATGCAGAGATACGCGTTGTCATGAACCCCTGAAGTTAGAATACAATTTGTCAAGGTCGCGGCCACTTGCGTATGGCCAGATTTCCCAGTCAAGTCTTTAGTTTGCTGACTTGAAGAGCATGGTAGTTACAGTAAATTTAGGGAGGTTTTGAATCATTCAGTGTAATGTCTGCCATGTTAGTTTTTCTTACCCCACTCTTTCAGTAACGACATGCATTTTACTATATTTGGATATAAGGTAATTTGGTTTGATTTCCATCGTTAATTTTATAAAAGGTTGGCTATGCACATAACATTGGGTTGTATTTCCAACAATTACAGTTATCCATCAAATATAGCGTTGGCACTATTGTTAGTGAATTCTGCAATTTAACAGGAAACCACTTTTCTCATTGCGAGAATCAAATGATCGTTAATATGTCTCCCAGTCATGACCATCCATCAACGGCTGCTAATTTCATATGATCACCAGTCGTTAGACGTAGCCTGCACGGTTGCTAGGTAACATTGTCTGGTCATCCATACCTTATATAATTACCTGCACGGTTGCTATGGTTACACTTCCGTCACTCACTTTTTCGCGTCACGTTACACATATTTATTGTACCGACAACTCATGAAGGGAATGGTTAACTTCGCGAAACATATATGGATAAATAAATAGTTTTCTTTGATCAATAAGTTTATTGACAAGGCGGATTCAAATATAACTATTTTAAATAGTTCTGTAATACATTTTACACATATTTATGTCAAAGGAATACATTTATTCTGAAAATGAAATAGCCTATTCCACGATATGAATATGAATGATTCAAATTACTCGCAAATTGTTAGTTGAACACTTGTGCAATTATTTTTAGGGATTTGATCTTAAGTGAAGTACCTAGTGTGGAGTATGGCGCTTTAGGGGGCTGAGACTTCGACGTTGAGAAAAGAGGAAGAAAGAAGACCAGATGCAATTGAAATGTGGAAATGGCGGAAGATGGAGAAAATCAGATGGCAGAGAAAAGTAAGGAATTATGAAGTATTAAAAATAGTGGGTGAAGGAAGGAAAACGGTATTGGAATGCATTCAAAGACGGAAGAAAACTTGGTTAGGCCACGGCTTGCGACGATATTGTTTAATAACCGAAGCATTGGAAGGGAAAATACAAGGGAAACTGAAGTGAGGAAGGAAGAGGTATCAGTTAGTGGACAGTGTAAAGGTGATTAGTAGCTATTGAATGAAAAAGAGAATGGCTGAAGACAGAACAGCGTGGAGCATTCGTGCGAAGACCTGCCGATAGGCAGACCACCAGTGATGATGATGATGATGATGATGATGATGATGATGATGATGATGATGATGATGATGATGATGATGATGATGGTAATCTTAAGTTGGTATGCACAGACAGTATAAACATGCTTGTTGTTTACTATGGAGTTTACATTTTTCAGCAAGTGTTCGTGATTTCAAAGTTACTTTATAAGCGTATAAATAGGAGTATTCATTTCATCTTACTCTATTTTTGTTGCGACAGTATTGTGATTCAGAGGAATTGAACATCGGTGAGTTTAAAAATAATGTACGTTCCCCTATTGTTTACTTTCCTGTTTGTTTTCAGCCAGTGTGAACAACTAACTACTTTTTCCACGAAACGCCAATTCTAGGTGGTGCAATTGTACATTAATCCCTGTTGTTTGTTATATTTGAA
Organism: Anabrus simplex; assembly: GCF_040414725.1. NCBI lineage: Eukaryota > Metazoa > Arthropoda > Insecta > Orthoptera > Tettigoniidae > Anabrus > Anabrus simplex. Next base: position 82,711,490 of record NC_090278.1, on the reverse strand, counting down.
GGTCTAGCTAATAAAATATAAAAAGTGTATTTGTTGAACAAAACCTCCACTGCTCATTTTTTTTAGCGCATATTTCTATAGAGTACATTTCTGCACGAGTCTATATTAGTCAATAAAAGACAGCACAGTCTTAATTTTATTGGCAGTCCCCTGCCAATTAGAACTTTTCAAAGGGACGCCCCATTAATTAAAACTTGTCCTCTCGTCATATCTGATTCACCGGCTTTGCAGAGGACGTCGTGAATAGGAGAAATTTGAAGTTAATGAAATGTTATAATGATACTTTCCCGTTCCTTTAATAAATTGTAAACCTCACATTTAATTAATATTACAGAAAACCAGTAGATCTGCTCTGAGTTCTTATTTTCTTTCCTTGTTCTCTCTCTTGAGTTCTGTATTATCTATCCGGATTCTATGCATTGCATTCATTATAACGAAGCCTTATAAATTAGGAAGTGGAATTTAGGAATTGATTCTCTTTGATGAAATCCATATGGAGATTTTGTTCACTAAATTCCATCAAGAAATGGCATTTTAAATAGCTATACAATTGAAGGATTTGGTACAAGGACTGGGTAACTCCATTTTTATCAAACTGTTCAGAAAAAAGAAAACGCTCCTTTAAATACCCCATACGACTTCATGATGATTTCAGTGGTTCTTTTTAATTTTCCTGCTTTCAGTTACCTATTTTCTTCCTCTTTACCTGCTCCTTCTTAGCCTTGTCTCACCCCCTGTGGGTAGGACTACGCAGACGAATAATGAACCCACGGAACCCCGTGCCTGTCGTAAGAGGCGACTAAAAGGGGCGACCAAGGGATGATGAAATTGGAACCATGAAAATATTTGTGATTAGTACCATTACGTGCGGGACACCATGGGTCTGAGTTACCCATGACTAGTACCACATTTTGAGAAACACCACTTGTCCACATTGTCTGTGATTAGTACCACGGTTTTGGCTGGCGTCCGTGATTAGTACCACTATGTGAGTAAAACCATGCGTTTGCGTTGCCTGAGAGCAGTAGTACCATTATGTGAGGAACACCATGAGTACACCTCGCCTGTGATTAGTTCCACTGAGGATTACCACGGGAATATCGGCGCCCATGATCAGTCCCACTATGTGCGAAACACCATAGGCTTGTGTTACCTGTGAGTGGTGCCATTGTGTGTGACATACCATGGGTCTACATTAACTTTGATTAGTACCACTATGAGGGGCCGGTGACCTGGATTTTGGGCCCCTTTAGGTAATGAATATCATCCCAGTAATGAAGATGTTGTGAACTGGATCAACAGATTTTGTTTTACATATTTTTTTCATTATCATTCATTTTAGATTTTAGTCAGTGAATATATTTTGAATATCTAATTTCAGTTTGTTCAACTCGTACCAATAGAGGCCGATGACCTACCTGTTAGGCCCCTTAAAACAACAAACATAATTAGAGTCCGGATTTTTATGCATTAATGGGTTAGAATGCAAAAATTACTGTAGCGAGTAGCAAGTATAGTCTACCTTCACAACGACTATGCTATGGGGTTTGCATAAACATTAGGGGTACGGCTCATCAGAACCACTATAATTTATGTTACTCTTGCTACATTATGGAAGAGCGGGTGGCAGACACTTCCTACTAACCAAATTAGTTTCCAATCTAACCTGTTGCCACATAAAAATCCGGGCTTTAAACATAATCACCTTAGCCTTTTCTAAAACAGGTGGAGTCGGCTTTTCAGGTTCCTCTTCACCAGTATCTCCAGTATCGTATTGTATCTTATAGTTTGGAATTTGTGATCACTCTAGATCAGGGTCAGCCAACTGCGTGTACGTGTGATGTCAGGTAACACGTCACACACTCTGCTCGGGCAGCGAAACGAAGTACATAGTACTGTAACTGAGAAGTGAAGGTAGAGGGGCTAGGGGAAACAACGTTATGCGTAGGGGGAGGCCCAAGGACTGCAGGTAGTACAATGCGGTATGTGTAGTACATATTTCTCTCCACATACTTTATTGTAACGTAACTTTTGTTATGAAGTAGCATAAGAGTTATTGAGTTCTTCTCCACACTGTGCGCGGACAGGCTGGTAGCTTCGAACTCTTCAATGATATTTGGACAAAACTCCTCACCTGCTAGGATTAAACATTCGTTTACGAATTCACCATCACTGAACAGTTTAAGTTTTTTTGCAATTAAATGTGAAATTTTATAACTCACTCGAACTGCTGACTCACTGATCGAATTCTCAACAGGGTTATTTAATTTACCTTTTAGTTCTGTAATTACATGTACCCTTTCCTCGCCTTGATACTGATCATAATCTGTAGCGTGATACAAACTGTAGTGGCGTTGTAAATTATATCTTTTTTCATACTGTAGCTCTTTTCTACAAACTAAACATTTAGTTGTAGCATTCCTATCATTTTCAACAAATAAATATAGATCTTCCCATAAAGATAAAAAGATCGGAGGCGTAGACAGCTTGTCACACCGTGATGTGCCCGGTTCGTCCATACTTATGTACTGTACTTTACTACTACCACCACCACCACCACCACTACGTACGGCACTGCACGTGTTTATTAGAAAGCGAGGCTGTCTTTTCGTCTCAATCTACGCCAGCGGCTCTCCACCTTCTGCGCTCTTACGTCACATGGGCTCTACGACGTCACACGGGCTCGCTTACATCACACGCCAGCCAGTTGGCTGACACTGCTCTAGATCCTTCAAAACTCAAGCAATCCTTCTCATTTTTGATCATCCCACCACTGACGCACATTCAACCGTCAGCCGTGTGTGTCTATACGCAATCGTCAGCCCCAAAGTAGAATTCTCAAGCGTTGTGTGAAAATAAATCCAGCAAACATAATATATATTTCACAGATTCGAAAACTCTGAGAGAGATATTTAAAATACTTGCTGTAAGAAAACGGTAACTATCCATACATAGCATACAACGAACTTCTCTTAAAATCTGAAATAGAAAAGATAGGACTGAGGAGAAAAAAGGGTGAAATGATGTTTCTATACAAAACTGTAAATTATATAATTGACAACCCTGACATTTTATGCCTCTTGAGCTTCCACATGCCCCACTTTAATGCGAGGACAAATTTAATATTTCAAAATAAGTCACAAAAGCCAGGCTATGCAATGTCTACAACAGTGCAGTTTAGAAAAATAATTCCTTAGACTCCTGTTTCCCTCTAGATCTGTTTCTACAAAATTTCACCATCTCCGTGGAAACTCTATAAATAACTTGTAATGCTGATTTGAACCAAAAAATTTATTTCAAACCTTGAACATAAAGCCCTATCGCATAAATATATTCAAAAGTGTTAGAAGTAGAAGAAAAGAACAGTTTAGATATGAAATTACGTTTCTGGTTTTTATATTTTACTCTTTCTTTTAAAGATTAAATTAGATTACATATGAAATATTGTTTCTTTCACATTGTAAACATATTATTATAATAGTTTAGATATTAGGTTATTAGACTGATTTGAAACATTGAAAAATATACACATGTAAACAATTGCCACTGTAATTTGGATTAGAAATCCTATAGTGCACAGTAAATAAATAAATAAATAAAATCCCTCAGGTCTCCCTTACACTTAGGACTCTTCTCTTGAAGCTTTCTTCTAAAACACTGACTCATAACACTGTTAAAGCTTCTATCCAAACAGGTTAACCTACTAACCCATCGCAGCATTCACATTTCAACAAAGTTATTACTCGTCCTTTTTCCAACTGGCTATACTTTAGGAATTTTATCCCATTTAAAATTATTGATATTAATGCAAACATTAATTGGATTAATTTGTTTCTTTCAAATCGTGGAGAAAGTTGTTTAAATACCTGAAAATTTCATGTGATTACTATTAAGATTTTTTCGCTGGTTACTGTAGCTCAGAATGTTAGAAAATCATATTTATTCCCATTCTTTAGTGTTGCAGTTTTCCTTACACTTTCGGTGAGTAGGAAGTTTATTAGGGTGTTATTTCCAAGAAATTCCAGTTAACTCATAACCATTCACACATTTCTTCCCCTTTAACAACATAGGAATTTTATTCATTTATTTTACGTGTCGTGGGATTGTACTGACATGCTCCTGTGACTACACTAGGCTTGTCTTTACTCCCTGAATCTGCAAAATTTCATTTCCCTTCAAAATATTAAGAATAAGAGCAAGGTAAATTACAACTGGATATACTGCCGTTATTTTATTTTGGTTTTCCATCCTTTATGTACAAGATTGTCAAATATTTCTCCCCTTATAATCATAGAATAAATATAATTTGAATATTTGAATATTTGAATTCTATTCTGTAATGTAACTCTGAGTAATGAGTACTCGTCAAGTGAGAGAACGGTGATTTAATGTGGAACCGTCAACTTCCTCAGTTTACAGGGTTGCCAGAGGGTACCAAGTGAACTAATGTAATACAGAATATTGTCATGCCTCCTCGAAATACCGCTACGTGGTAATGTTGCGGTCGTCCATTCTGGATGTCCGTCATTAAATCCTTTTCTTAGTTTTCCTCTTCTACGTTTAGCCTCCATAATTCCTCCTGTCAGACTGGTGCACCAGTTTTCGTGTCATAGCAGGTGACCTATGGATCAATTCCTTCTACATTCTAACACTTTCACCAGCTGGTATTTTTCATTCAATCTTTCCAGCACTTCTTCATTTCTCACCCTACTTGTCCAGGGTATGTTTGGAAAATGCCTACATTGTAATTTTATCCCTGTTCATGAGAGTTGGCTTTCTGACCCATACAGTCCAACACTCTTTAACTGTGTAGTTATATTGTCAACTGAACATGTTCCTAAATTGTGTATTGATATTATTCTGAATTAATACAAACTTTTCTTTCGTTGCAGGTAAGTGGCACAATGTGTTAATCTCCCTGAGCAGTGATGTAAGTAATAACATGTTTAGAGATTTCAAGTATTTCAGTGTCTACTGAGGCACTGTCTCTTACTCTGCAGCACTAAATCATTAGTTTACTTACTATATTCAATAGCAGACTGTACATAAATTCGTAAACGTTAGCATGAGATGACAAGTACAGATGATACAAGTACGGAAGAACCAGTATCAAATGTTGTATTGCTCGTCCCTTGTCAATGAGATTCGTAATAAACTATTTCTTAACGGGCGAGTTGGCCATGCGATCAGGGGCACGCAGCTGTGAGCTTGCATCCGGGAGACAGTGGCTTCGAATCCCACTGTCGGCAGCACTGAAAATGGTTTTCCGTGGTTTCTCATTTTTACAACAGGCTGTACCTTAATTAAGGCCACGGCTGGTTCCTTCCAACTCCTAAGCTTTTCCTATCCCATCGTTGCCATAAGGCCTATCTGTGTCGGTGCGACGTAAAGCAGTTAGCAAAAAAAAACCTATTTCTTCTCTTTAAAATATACCTAAAACACAATTATGTCAATTAACTTGCATGATTCTGTTACGTTAAGGAAGTCGTAACTAATGCTTCAGGCAAACTTAAGTGGAAGTATTATTTTTGTGTTAGCCATAAAATGTTTGAGAATCTAAAACGTCCTCCACGAATGCTAAAATATACAGTGCCTGTAAGACATTATACGAGTATGTTCTCCATCAAAGTCCGTTAAAACTACCCGTAATTTTCTAATATTCCTCATACAGAGTAATCTCTGTGTTACTGGATGAGTTGACCGTGCGGTTAGGGGCGCGCAGCTGAGAGCTTGCATCCGGGTGATAGTGGCTTTGAATCCCACTGTCGGCAGAACTGAAAATGGTTTTCCGTGGCTTCCCATTTTCACACCAGGCAAATGCTGGGGCTGTACCTTCATTAAAGTCACGGCCACGGCCACTTCCTTCGCACACCTAGCCCTTTCCTGTCCCGTCGTCGCCATAAGACCTGTCTGTGTCGGTGCGACGTAAAGTCACTAGCAACAACTATACGGGGAAGGTACATTTCCTTTCAAAATTGCAGAAGATGTGTATAGGGCAATATTAAACGTAATTACAGAAACAGTCACAGAGATACTTGGACCGAACACCGTATGTTGTAATAACTAGCAATCCAGACTAGATTTCTAGAGTTGATCAACAAGACTTACCTGCGATTCTTCGTAAATATCACCAGAATAACAGCCACTTTGGAAAAGATAGTGATGAAGGCAAGGGTTGATGGCATGAGGACCGAGGTTATTATTACACGAGGCTACCTTTTATAGCGATAGATCACCAGAGTAATTCAGTAGAAAAAATACATTAAACACTCTCATGTTCTGTCAAGAGTAAAGAAATGAGGAGAGAGAAATATGAAAGAAATGGGAATTTAAAAGTTAAAAGTGAACGATTAAAGGAAGAGGTTAGGAAACGGGACAAGAATGTAAGGACTATACTATTTCATGGTCTTAAAAATTAAAATTGCTGAGAATGAGGTATTATTAATGTTATTAATATCTCCACGTTGGTATTAGTACTAGTATATTTATTTACGGTTAGAAAATGTTTTACTATTTGTACATTCATTTCTTAATTTATTTATTTATCTATTTATTTCAAAGAATAGTTTAATATAAGCCTTCGCCTTTTTAACCGGTCATAACCATTTACATATTACTTACACTGTAGTTGTAAAGTTATGAAGTCGATATTTTTGTACTTATACATTCCCGTGTAACTCTCAAAATTCTATACGGTAGGGACATGAGTCCGGTCACACTAGTATCCATACAGCGGAAATATTTAGCCTGGGGAGACCACAACCCGTTCTACAGCAGTGTAACACAGGTGCCCTTGCACTGGAATAGCTAGGAGTTAAGCCGGCAGCTTGTCAGTCTTCACTGTTAAGTGTCTATGCATACCTTCCAGGCGTTCTAAATGGCGATACAAACGTACTTCTGTCCCCAGAAAATACCTGGGGCAGAGTTCTTAAACGAAACGATGAACGTACAATATTCTACGTAAAAAGAGACAAAGGCAGTGAATACAGCTCGGATTTTTGGTAGTAAGAGATTTGAATGTAAACTTCCTGAAGCAATGAGTTATATATAAACATCAAACATCAAAAAACCTTGAATGATGTTACCCTCACTACATTATGGAAGAGCGGGCTGGACGGCACTTCCTACTAACCAAGGTAGTTTACATTCTAACCTATTACGGAGGTCTAGCAATGATTACAATCGCACAATTCCCTACGGTAGATGTAATAGTGATTACTAAACTTTTTCTCGGAGGTTATAGATCCTTCACATCATTTTCAACATATGATTTACTTTCTTGAACGTCAAGTTTGAAATGAAAATGTTTTCTGCCTTGTCAAACATATCCATTTTCTTTTAAGACATTCGCAAGAAGGAGAAATGAACAGGGAAGCCTAGACATGTCGAAGTGATACATTAGTATGGATATAGGAGTCTATTGACTGGCTTGATCTTTATATGTAGTGCGCCCCTCGTCCGTCAGCCTGCCTGTTTCTATGGCAACGACCTCGCGGAGAGGAGATGGTGCGGGAGGAGGGTGACGTCAAGGAGAAAGCGGCTTTATAGCCTTCACAATATAAACATAGCAAATCCTTGAAATTAAATTTCTCTATTTACTGGATACGAGAAAGAACAGGGACGTCTTCGAAAATCACCAAAGTGCTTCGTAAGGAGAGGAAATTGAATTTACATAAGACTCTTAATATTCAAGAAACCACTAATTTGATTTCCCCAGTTGAAAGAGAAGCTAGTTAAAACCTTGCATTGAAGAGGTAAAAGTGTAATGCATATATTACAAGAAACATTTCAGTGAACGCAATAACACTCCTGTGTTCCCCAGAATTCTCAGTGAGACTTGGAAATTAATAAAGATATTTAAAATGAAAAGAAAGTTACACTATTTATTATTTCTTGTTATCTGAATATTTCAGATTCCTTTTGTCATATATTTCTGCTGCTCTGCGAGGATAGATAGGCGGATGATTTGTTTTACGTGGCAAAGGTAGGGATACTTATTCTTAGCTCACACATAACTAGACGAATCTGTCTGTGGGTCAGTGATATTGCGGCGGGTTCCAGACCCAAAGATTTCTGGTTCAATCCGTACGATATTGACATGTTAACAAGTTGACAAGTTTCGTGTTTACCCGACAACCTAAACTGAAACTCTCTCTCCCCGTTGTTATAATTATTATTCCTTTGAATCGATTTTGGTCAGTTAATACACAAATAACTCCTTATTAATCAAGTTGCTCCCTATTTGTCGCTGTCTCATGCTTCTAGACCCCTCGCATGTCTTTATCTTGGTTCTGTCGTGTAAACCTTGATCCATGATGTTAATTCCTTGGAGGACCATGTTAGTATTAAACATTTTTCATATAAATTGCCTTTTCTATTGGACTTGTTAGAGTAATTGAAATATTATTGTGAGCCTGACGTCGCTCTTCTTGAAATGTGCCCGAAGAATTTCACACTTCGTTTTTGTATTACGTCTGTGTGATGTAAATCAAGATTGCATAACTGGACGGCTGTAGTAGTGTTGGCAGCTATCAGTGTCCCATTGGAGTCACACGGAATTTTATGAGTGTATGGATAAGTGTGTGTGTACTTCCGTGGCCTAAGAACAGTCGTAGAATCAGTAATTGGAGCCTATGTGCAGAACAGTTATGCAAGTACAATTGGAGTTGTGTTAATGGTGGTTGTTGTGAGGAGTTTTGTCCTGCTGTTTAACATTGTTGAGCTGTTGCAGTTTAGTTGTTCACTGTGTTTGACTTTGTGAATTACTGGACTTTCTCTGGAGTCCAACCGAGGAACAGTCATCATGTGTTGTGGGGAGAGTGGACTTTGGAGGAGAACTGAAAGGAAGGAGAGCCTGTCAATCAGGAGTAGAGTCTCTACGGCAATACCAACGAGCCTGACTACCTACTGTGCAGAGGACAAAAACTTGTAAATAGCCATCAGTTAGTGAGTGGCCATTCATGACTGAATAAAAGTGTGTGTGTGTGTGTGTGTGTGTGTGTGTGTGTGTGTGTGTAAGTATATTAAAATAAATTAGTGTGATAAGATCCAAAATGTTTTATTCGTAAGAATATATTTGATATCACTTCATTTTCTCAAAATGGAATTCAGTAACACTTTTATTATATACGCTTAGAAAGCACTCAGATGACTCAAGGGATACATCACACGACTTGTTACCACGCTGAGCACCGAAAGCTACTTTAGCTGTTAGCCGTGCGGTATTGTGTTTCTTGAAATACAGAGTGTCCTTAGCCTTCCACGCTACGTTGCATAGAATTGCTCAATCGTTGGAACACACCTGGCTATTGCGGGATGGAAGTTTTCGTAGTGTATACAAATACATTATCGGTACTGCATACATCATGGTCTTTATATCTCCCCAAAGCCAAAAAACTAAAAGTTAGGGTCAGGCAAACAGGCAGGCCAAGGTAATGGGCATCCCCGACCAATGCATCGCTCAAGGAAAATTCGTGTTGGGTGTTGCCTAACTACTATGAAAGTGAGCCAGTGTCCCATCATTCATATACCACATTTGTAGTCCATTACGACCAATGTTTAAGTAGACACATATTTCCGTTTTTGCTGAATACGACCCTCGGTAAATTATTGCAACATCCTGATACTGGGTTTGCGACCAAAGTTTATAGGACCATTTTCCATATTTTGTTGCGTGCTACCTCTCTTGTAAATACTGGAACATATCTCAAGGACATTCTGTATATACAAAACCATAATTTTGAGGTTTAGCTCTTGACTTTTCTTTTCCAAGCAATGATAACAGCGTATCTCGTCTGAAAACTTCCTCTTCCATCTCCTCGTGCCGTAATTCGTACCAAGTAGCCGTCAACCGTAATGATCCAGCCTGGTGCGCGGGGAGATAAAGGAGCGAATGCCGCGGGGTAAAATCCATACTTATCTTATAAATACACGTCACAATGGTATCCTCGACCCAAGAACTGCAAACATTTCAAGAACCACAAACTCTATGCCAAGAGATATTCTTCCTTCATCTATTCGTGAACACCTTTGACAGAGATTAAGCAAAACCCATTATTACTCCTTAATTACAACAAAACCAATGCATAACCCTCCAAGCTGAGTGGCTCAGACGATTAAGGCGCACGCTTTCTGTGCCCAAGGTGGTACGTTCGATCTTGGCTCAGTCCGGCGGTATTTGAAGGTGCTCAAATATGTGAGACCAGCCGAAAAAGGATTCCTGTGGGGCAAAATTTCGGCATACCGGCATATCCGAAAATCCTAAAGTTATTTAGTGGGACGTAAAATGAACATTATCATCATATTTATTTATTTATTTATTTATTTATTTATTTATTTATTTATTTATTTATTTATTTATTTATTTATTTATTTATTTATTTATTTATTTATTTATTTATTTATTTATTTATTTATTTCGCCGTAGGGTCTTCTAGGGACCACGTGACTATTTCAATGCTTCATTCTTTGTTGTTCCTTCTTCTAGTTCTCCTTCATCTGGTCCCTATGTTTCCTCTCCTCGGACCGTTTTGAGCCTCTTTTCTTTCCGTACCGGCCTTGGAATCCTTCCATTTTTAACAATTTCTTTCTATAAAATCTCGATCTCTGCGTTTTTCTAATATTGTTTCTTTTCCAAATCTTTCTTGACTTCATGATACGAGGTTGTTATCGACTTATTGTTCTAAAGGTATTTGAAGATCTGTTTGGTTAGCCTGCTGTCATCCATTCTGTATGAATGTCAAAAAATATCAGTCGCCTCTTCCGCCTCGTTTGTGTTGTGTTTTCTGCGTGTCCATATGTTTCATAATTACTTTTTGATTTCCAGAGTTCTGTAGTTCTCAATGGACTGAGTATTTTTCGTATATTTTAACTTTCCAGTACTTCTATATATATAAAATAGCTTGTCCTGACTGACTGACTGACTGACTGATTCATCATCGCCGAGCCAAAACTACTGGACATAAAGAAATGAAATTTTGGGGATATTCACATTAAGATGTAGGTGCTCGCTAAGAGAGGGTTTTTGGATATTCCGTCGCTAAGGGGGTGAAAAAGGGGGGTGAAATTTTAAAATGAGTGTGTCTATATCTCAAAACTTTAAAAGTTTACAGATGTGAAAATTGGTATTTAGAATCTTCTTTAAAAATAAGGAAACACGTATTTTTTTGTTTTCAGAAAATCCCAATAGGAGGGGTGAAAAAGGGGTTGAATGCCTTTAATAAGGATACATATATCTCAGAAACGAAAGATATTACAGAACTGAAAATTTGTATATGGGATCTCCTTTAAAAATAAAGAAACACGTATTTTTTAGTTTTTGGAAAATCCAATTAATGGCGGTTAAACAGGAGTGACAAAATGGGGTGAATTTTTTGAAAGACTATATCTACAGAATATCTTGGAAACGTAAAATGTTACAGACGTAAAAAGTGGGTGTTTGGAATCTCCTGTAAATGTAAAGAAACATAGGTGATTTGTTTTGGGAAACTCCACTTAAGGGGAACTCAAAAGGGGTGAAATTTTAAAATGAGAATTTTTACAGTATATCTCAAAAATCTTAACATGTTACAGAAGTGAAAAATGGTATTTTTTTATCTCTATTAAACATAAAGAAACGTGTATTTTTAGTTTTCGGAAATACCACTTGGGTGGAGCGGGGGGGAGGGGGGTAAAAGTGACTGAAAATGGTGTTGAATTCTTTTAATTAGGCTACTGATATCTCAAATATGAAGATGTTATAGACGTGAAATTTGATATTTGGAATCTGCTTTAAAAGTAAAGAAACACGTATTGTCGGAAAATCCAATGAAGGGGGGGGGGGTGAAAGAATTGAAAAGTTAATTGACTTAATTGTATGAGAATACATACATCTAATAAAAACTAAAGTTGTTACAGACGTGATAATTCGTATTTGGATCTCCTTTAAAAACAAAGAAAAACGCGTTTGGGGGGGGGGAACCATCTTGGAGGGCGGGAGTGTAAAGGAGTTGAATTCGTTTAATGAGGACACATAAATCAAAAACTGAAGAATTTTGAGTCGTGATAATTGGTATTTAGAAGACCCTTTACTATTAAAGAAACAAGTATTTTTTGCGGGAAAATTCACTTGGGGAGGGGGGGAGTAGTGTGAAATGAAGTGCAAAAAGTAAATTATTTTTATGGGGATACTTATATCTCAAAGCTGAAGATAATAGACGTGAACATTGGTGTTTGGAATCTCCCTTAAACATAAAGAAACAAGCCTTCTTTTAATTTTTCGGGGGGGGGGGGGGGGAGGTGGCGGTAAATAAACTTAACGGCGGTGGGGTGTAGAAGGAGGTGAGACCAATTGATTTTACTGTTATTAATGTACTTATAAGGATCCTCCGTTGCTCAGACGCAAGCGTGCTGGCCTCTCACAGCTGGGTTCCGTGGTTCAAATCCCGTTCGCTCCATGTGTCATTCGTGCTGGACAAAACGGAGGCGGGACAGGTTTTTCTCCGGATACTCCGGTTTTCCCAGTCATCAGCCATTCCAGCAACACATAATAATAATAATAATAATAATAATAATAATAATAATAATAATAATAATAATAATAATAATAATGCTCCGGACCGTCGTCAAATGTGCGGACCGCGCTGGAAACGGCTCCTGGACGGGTAATGACTAGGGATGCAGCCTGGCCGCGGGTTCAGTGCCGCCAAGGCACCCAATATGACACCACGCTGGATCTCCTGAAGGATTTTATCTATATTAAAAATGATTATAGGAAAAGATGGCACAGATTTACGGACCCAACTGACCGGGAGGAATACCTGAGCCTAACCCGGGAAGTACGAAATCGATTGCTGAAAAGGAAGATTGAAAAATGGGAGGAAACGTGCCGTACAATAATAGAAAACGAGTCAGATCGGGAATTTCGGAGGATTATATATCTAAAACAATAAGCATTCAATTATAAATTTCAGTATAATACCGTAGCGAAGCACGGGTATCTTGCTAGTCTTCTAATACATTTAGTTTGTAATTCACTACTACACATTCATTCGTGCATGGGTATTCCGGTTCAACTACCGTGCTGTGCTGTGTTGTATTTTGGGGTTTCAAGATAAACACTTTTCGTCTATATTACTAGTTGTACCATACGCTCTTTCCATGTTGTATAGCTTGTATATCCTTTCTTGTACAGTGCATTTTTCCAAACAGTCTCCTTTAATTGTTTTCTATTACTATTATTATTATTATTATTATTATTATTATTATTATTTCATTTACTGTACATACTCTCTGCATACTCCATTACATGAGTAGTACTATATTCACTTACAAATCCACAAACATAAATTACATAAATTACATTTGAATAATTAAATTTCTACATGACTGTTAATCTTACCAATATCAATCAATATCAGTCTTCCTTTTTCCTGAGAACTTGAAAGTGCAGAGCATTAACAAATTTGGAAAATTCCATTAAATACTTTTTTAATAGCACAGATTTCTGCATGGCCAGTTATCACCTCTATTAACACTATTTATCAAGAATTGACTAATATTTTTCACTTCACTGCACTCGAAAATGATATGATCTATTGTTTGAGGGCTGCTGTTACAGTAACACTCGGAGTTACATATAATTTTAAGTCTATATAAGTACGAAGCAATATTTCCATTTCCAGTCAGTATTGTAGTCATATTTGGTGTTAAGTTGATTTTGGATTTTAATCTGCCTGCAACTGTTGGAAGGAATCCTTTTGTAAGTGTGCCTTTTGAAGTTTGTTCCCATTTTTGCTGCCATTCATGAATTTCTTCTTCTCTGAGATTTTTCTTTAATGTAGAGATGGGTATTCTATCGATACAGATTTTACTTAATTTTGCAGCCTCCTTTGCAATTTTATTAGCCCGTTCATTGCCTAAAACTCCTATATGTGCCTTAACCCATTCAAATTTTATTCTCCAATTATTTCTTTTTAGAATACCTGTAGTCTTTCTTATATTCTCAATCAGTTGGTTATGATTTCTGAAGTCCGCAGTGGAGTCAATTGCTATCTTAGTACCTGTGTAAATAATTGCTTTCTTATCTTCGTCATCCTCTGTACTAGTAGTTACTAAGAATTCCAGAGATTTTAATATGGCTAATTGCTCCGCCTGATTATTCGAACAGTTGTCTTGCAATTTAAATTTCAATTGATCTATTAATTCATGAGATCTGTATATAGCTATGCCAGCTCCAGCTCCTCCTTCACTTTTGCTTCCATCTGTGTAAATTTTCCATGGGATATATTCATTTAATGCTATTCTTGAGTCTTCGGTACCAGGAAACTTGGCTGGTTGGAGTCATCTCATAGGTTTTTCTGTGTGATCAATGACATAATTCATAATTGTTTTGCCTGATTTGATATTGTATAGAGTAACAACCTATTATTGTTGTTATTATTATTATTATTATTATTATTATTATTATTATTATTATTATTATTATTATTATTATTATTAGTATTACTTACAGTAGTTACTGTAATTAGGCCTGTGCATCTCTATATATATATGTATATATATTTATTTAAAAGTGAATAGGTAGGCTAACAATGCGATAGTAAATTTCCTACCTATAAAGTCTCCTGTCATTATTCCATTGTTTAAATTGAAACGTACGAGCGTGTCTCCATGTCCCCGCCCGTATTTTCATCTCTTCCGTCGCCTGGCACACATCTCCATGCCCATGGTCAGTCTTCTCCTTATAACGAACTGAGGAACCCACTTCCTGTCACTAAATATCTTATCTAATTCAATATTATCTTAACACATGGAATAAAAGTTGCTACACGTCGATATCCCGGATAAAAAGCATAATAAGAAAAGGAATAAGAATGACCTCCAAATCCACCATTAACAGAATGCTTTAACAAAGCCTTTAGAAACAAAAAACCTGAGTATCATCTCGCTCATTGAACGATATGTCAACAAAGTTTCATGAGAGATATTGGCCTGTTTTATAGTGTTTAAGATTAAATTTATATTCATTTTTAATTTCTGATTTATTATTAGATCCCGGAATTTTATGCATTAATAGGTTAGAATGCAAACTTACTGAAGCGAGAAGCAAGTATAGTCTACCTTCACAACGATTATGCTATGGGATTTGCATAAACATTAGGGATACGGCTCATCAGAACTCCTATAATTTATGTTACTCTTTCTACATTGTGGAAGAGCGGGTGGCCGACATTTCCTACTAACTAAATTAGTTTGCAATCTAACCTATTACTGCATGAAAATCCGGGTTTTATTTATTATTAACTACGATTGTATTCTATTGACGATGACTTTATCTATCTTTGTGTATTTTTAATGTTTTTCTAAACTTTAATTTGAATGAAATATAAAATTTCACATTCAATACAATGCCTTACTTAATTTTATTATATTTTATTGTATTTTTAAATAACTTTATAAGAATATGAGGAATTAGGTACACATACCATTTTAAATCCATAATCATATCCTTCGTGATAATTTTTAAGTCCTACTCAGTGGGTAATTTTAAATTTTCAATTTTAATATCATTTTGTCTCATCTCTTAACAACAGGGGCCGATGAACTAGATATTAGGTTCCTTTAAACAAAAAGCAACGTGCAAAACCCAGGAACTGCTTCAGGAACTTAAAAGATTGATATTCTGTTTAGTCAAATATTCCGGATTTCTAAAACACGTAGTGGAGTTCCATCATTACTCAGTATCAAAACATTGCCAGATCAACATCAGATCATTTGCAAACCAATGTGAAGGAAATGGAAGGCTTGAAGATGTTCAGACATGAGGATGAAATGAAAAGTGTCTGCAATGACGTATTTTCCTTCCCTAATATAAATAAAGGAGATGCCAGATATGCTCATAGTCTACCATTATAAGATACTGCGCCTGAGTAATTCTAACAATAAGAAACATTAAGAAAAAAATGAGAAAGTGTTCAGAATTTTTAAATTAATTTTGTTGTATGCAGAGTTATTTAACTGGTAACCCAATTCCTAGATTCAAGCCTACTGGGCGAGGTGGCTGTGCGGTTAGGGGCGCGAAGTTGTGAAGTTGCATCCGGGAGGTAGTGAGTTCGAACCGTACTATCGGTAGCCCTGCAAATGGCTTTCTGTGGTTTCCATTTTCACACCAAGCAAATGCTGGAGCTGTAGCTCAAATAAGGCCACGGCCGCTTCCTTCCCACTCCCATCTCTTTACTATTTCATCGTCGCCACAAGACGTATCTGTGTCGGTACGACGTAAAGCAGATAGTAAAAATTAAAAAACATTTACGCGTAACACATTACTTTGTTTAAATATTTTCAGGTGAATGAGATGGCTTCGTTTGTTACTTGTAGTAAAGGTTCTGTTTGTATTTGAAAAAGCACTTAGAATAAAATTATACGAGTATTATAAAGCAAACTATTCAGAAATACCGCAAAGGATCTCGCTGTATAAATATCAGAACCGAAGGGCGAAAATTACAAGTTGTGAATATGTATATTACCGACTCTGTAACAAAGGTAACATTGGCAGTGGAGATGTAATAGGAAAGTGGCCAACATATTTCACTTAAACACATCCTGTAGCTGGCCTCTCAACAGGTAGTAATTGGGACACCAAGTTCTATTGACAAGCCATGTCAAAGTTAAGCCTCAAACTAATATTCAATAATCACACTTACAAGTACTGTGTATAATAATACAATTGCTTTTACTTTACGTATCATCCCGCAGAACTGATCATTAACGTGCTTCCATTCTAGTTTTATATTTCATGCTTGAATTTTTAATGGCTGCATAAAAGTTTCCAATGGACTGAACAAGAGGAACATTATCTTCCATTGCACTTCAACCTCCATTCATTGAAAAGTTGTAGTCAGCTGGTCTTTAACTATCTCTCCAATTAGTTCGGTTTCGTTTCTCCTTTCTTCTTAATCTGTGGGGCTCTCTGTTGCAGCTAACGATCTTAATTTCTGTTAGCTAAGAAAACTGCTGTCTCTCAGATGATGCGAATTGCACACTGCTTCAAGAGAGGTTTACTTTTTCTCTCTCTCTCTGACCAATGTAAATACCCCATCCATGGTGAAACATACCTCTATGTGTCGAGGAAGAAATTTTAGGCATTATTAAGTAAGAATACAAACTGCTGAAGAGAGTAATAAGTATACTCCACGCTGCATAACGGTTAAGGGAAGTGGGAAAGCATTTTTAATTAACTTTTTCCAAATGTTGTCTCATAAAATTATTTGGGCTCTGCTGAATCATATAGTGTATAATTTATTATGATACTCTATACGTGAAAATTTAAGAAAATCCACAGTTCTAGCCTTTCAGGCAAGCAACTCAGTGTTGAAAACATCCCAGGGATATGAGCTACGAATTTTAGGTAAGTAAAATTTAATAAAATTATGAGCATATATTCATTATTTTTTCTTAAAAAGGGATATCTTTTTCTTAATCATCGTTATCCGGTCGATTAGATTAACAGTTACTGGGCGAGTTGGCCGTGCGGTTAGAAGCGCGCGGCTGTGACTTTGCATCCGGGAGATAGTGCGTTCGAATCCCACTGTAGGCAGCCCTGAAGGTGGTTTTCTGTAGTTTCCCCATTTTCACACCAGGCAAATGCTGGCACTCTTACGTTATATAAGGCCACGGCCGCTTCCTTCCCAGTCCTAGCCTTTCCCGTCCCATTGTCGGCATAAAATCTATCTGTGTCGGTGCGACGTAAAGCAACAAGCGACTTTAGACTGCTTTACCGGAAGTGCATTCGGACCGGAAGTGAGTTTCGAAATGTGTTTCTTAGTTCGACAGAGCTGAGTATCCAAGACTCACAATTTGAAACCATTCCGGGCTCTTTATCCCTTCAACTTTCGACACAATTGAGGAAATTGCTTAATTTTATGTTCTTAGTAGTATGCGTACCCTTAGTTTGCTAAAAAGAGGTTTTTAAGAGTAGACGTTATTTTTGAATATTAATGCACAAGTGAGAAGTGTTACGAATTCTGCATTTGAAGTTACGTATTCCTTTAACCGTTTGATCTACAAAGCTGTGGTTTTTCACTAATTTGTTCCAGAATTGTGTGTAAAGTTCCCTCCACTGTCATAACAAACACTCAGATTATGGACCAGATTGTTTCTAGGTGCTGACGTGGGTAAATGTGTGCGTGAACATTGTGTCTTACTTCGAACCCCGCTTCTGAAAAATGACCTTTTTTTCGAAAGTCCGACCCATTATCTCCTAAAGTACACAAGCCGAGGGGATCATTTCTTTCAGAGAGATATTTTATGCCTTGTTGAATGTACTGACCTTGATAAAAGTATTTCGTTTGATTTGTTTCTAATTTAGAGCAGTTTTCAATTATTTTTGTTGCTAAAATATGGAACATTAAAATATTAATAAATGTACAGCTGTTCACTTAATCCACTTCATTCTATTTCAGTACCTAGAGGAAGGTGGTAATTGTCAGTGTTAAAAATTTCAAAACTTCAACCTTAATAATTCCTGCGATACTGGGATGTCTTTTCTGTCAAATTAACTTTGTCAAGATAGGGCTTTCCCACTCCCCTTAAGGCAGGGCCTCTCAAACGCCCAAAATCTCACGCGTGCAAATTGAGGCGCAAGAGCTCCGTGCACTGTGCATCGGTCGGGCTCGGCTTGTCTCGGGCAAACGCTTCGTCTCTGGGCTACTCGGCTAAGCTCGGCTCTACTCGGCGCAACTCAGCTCGGATTTGGAGCGCTACGGGGCAAGTGTGCAAGAGGGAGACAGGGGGAGCGAGCAAGACAGGCGTGAGGAAAGAGAGAGTAAGCGCTATTGCTCCAAATCGGGAAGTCGTCTATTGCACCGTGCACAGTGCATGCACCAAGCGCATGCACCCTGAAAGGCCCTGCCTTAAGGTATGTGATTTGCATAAATATTTGAGATAAGGCCTATCAGAACCCCTAGAATTTGTTACTTCCGCTGCATTGTAGAAGGGAGCGCTGGATGGATCTTCCTACTAACAAAATTAGTTTGCATTGTAACCTAGTTAAGCCCAAGCCCCATGGCACTACAGCCCTTGAAGGGCCTTGGTCTACCAAGCGACCGCTTCTCAGCCCGAAGGCCTGCAGATTACGAGGCGTCGTGTGGTCAGCACGACGAATCCTCTTGGTCGTTATTCTTGGCTTTCTATGTCGGGGCCGATATATCACCATCAGATAGCTAATAACCTAGGCTGAGTGGACCTCGAACCAGCCCCTAGGCCCAGGTAAAATTCCCTGACCTGGCCGGGAATCGAACCCGGGGCCTCCGCGTAAGAGGCAAGCACGTTACCCCTACACCACGGGGCAGGCATTTTAACCTAGTAGTGAATAAAAATCCGAGGACTAACTTACGTGCCACATGTTAAGATGGTTTCAGAGGAGGTAATGGTAACATTGTCATCACCTTGAATAGAAACAAGTGAGGGTGCTGTTATGCATCCCACCTAATTGAGCTTGTGCAAGTCCTGCAGATAGCGCGAAGCCGTTAATTTGTGCTGTCAAACCGGACCACTCTTGGGTGATGTTTTTGAAAGTGAGCACCGATAATGGTCCAGGGGACTGTACTGCGCATAAAATGGCACCATTCTCATACACACCCGCCCACTGTTCTACATGAAAATGCCTGCTGTATCATTGCTGCTCCTGTGAGGGAATATTTGGCACGGTGGAGGTGGGAGGTCCTGAGAATCCTCCATATTCACCGGATACGAGTCCTTGTGACTTATAACTGTCCCAAGAACTAAAAAACTACTCCGAGGAAAGCGATTCTTAGAGCAGACTCTATACTTCAAGCGGAAGGCACTCCGTATCGGACTTCAACAAAACAGGCATTGCTACTGGTATGCTGCACCTTCCACGCATCTGTCAATTGGTGAAACATGCTACAGGGGATTACACTGAAGACCCGTAGTGGTACCGTGGTTCTTCAATACATTGTTTTGTATATATGTATATACAGCCACGACTGCCTCTCTCAACCCTGAAAAAACTCACAAAACCCAGCAGTCGCTAAAATTGTGACAGCCTACTGCCAGTTTTATCATGTGACATTTTATCATTATTATTATTATTATTATTATTATTATTATTAATATTATTATTATTATTATTATTATTATTATTATTATTATTATTATTATTATTATTATTATTATTATTATTATTATTATTATTATTATGTAGATGTCCTTGGAGCAGAAAGAGGTGAAAGAACGTGCTGGGTGGAATTGAATTAAGAGTTTAAATAAAGGTGTGTGAACAATAACAAATTTGGGGATTAAAATAGAGAACCCCAGAATTGGGCATTTAACGATTTTGGGCTTCAAGCCCTTAGTTCACAATTATAAAAGTGGTACTATCTAGAAAAAGGCAGAAATCTGCCAAATTCAAGAGCACTTCCTCCAAAAGTTACAATCTCTAGCCTCTCTAGGCACAATTTACAAATTTAATTTTTTTCACAGGGGTATCAATTACCCAACCTACTGAGCCTTCGTGGAAAGAAGAACAAGTTAAATTACTGGCCCGAACACAAAATTAGTGGAGGCGTATACTTGCACTCCTAGATAATGAAGAATAAAATCCTAACGGGGCTCCCGGCCCAGTGATAGAGTGGCTAATCCCAAGCTACTGAGGTGACACGAATTAAGATTAATTTAATGCATTACAGGAAAGAAGATAAAACCAGTTACAAAGTCGTAGTCACCTCCAACCAAGTTGAAGGGGAACTCGAGAGGGTAACACACTCTCTATCCCCGATTTACAGTTAAGGACTTTATGAAATTTGACATTAGCCGAACGAAAATTTACATTTTACAAAAGGTTGGTCACATAGTTAGAAATTCGGACCTTCCCCTCGGATAAGTTTGCGGAGACAGCTAGGAAGATAGAATATAGGTGGCCATTACCTGGCTGTTGTTCTGCCTGTCGAAGAAATACGGCGATCAAGAGACAAGGTAGCCAGAAAAGCTGCAGTTTATATACACGAAGGGACGGTTCTAGAGGGTTCTAGACTAATCCGGACACACCCTCTCAGTTTTATTGGCAAATTCAAAAGTTACACCCAAGAAGCCGGTGATAGGCTGAAAAATAATTACAGAAAATTCCTAATTGGCTAGATTCAAAACTGGCGGAAAAAGAGAGAAGTGTTGCAAACCTAGAATTATAAAAAACAAATGAAAGTTGATTTACTTGAGAAAACCTATAAACACAAAATTTCCTTCAATAACAAATTATTCCACTTTGCACCAGAGTGCGTGACCTCAGTTCTTGTAATGACATCAATGGAAAAATGTCCAAACTTCTTGGTGTACACCAAAACAATACAAACATAAATCCAATCAGTTTAGGAAACATAGCAATGACAAACGTCTTAATTATTCAGTAGCGACATCTTCTGAATAATGTCCCAACTTCATTCCGTAGGAGTTTCACGTTTGTTAGATAGATAGTTCATTAAAGCGCTTCTTTTGAATCAGCGGAGTTCAGATGTACCTCCCGGTACAATTATTATTATTATTATTATTATTATTATTATTATTATTATTATTATTATTATTATTATTATTATTATTACAGTCGTACACTTCACCACTTCATGTACTGTATATAAATGAGCACATAATTTACCATTTAAAACCCATCATCATCAGTGTTTGCCTTGTCTATTGAACCATTCTGTCTTATCCTCAGCTCTTGGTTTTATTCCACAATAAGAACCACAAGGAAGACTGTGCCAACCAGGTCTTGAAAGAATTTTGTCCTCTGTCTTCCTCGGCCTTTCTTCCCCGTGATTTTTCCTTCCAGAAGATAGGTAAGGAAGGTATTTTGTCACAGGATGTGGCCAGTGAATTTAGGTCTTCTTCATATTAAAGTGCCAACGACCGTAGCCGTGTTGAAACACCGGTTTCCGTGAGATCTCCGAAGTTAAGCAACATGGGGCGTGGCCAGGAGTTGGATGGGTTGCCACGCGCTGTTAGTGGGGGGTAAGGGAATGGAGGAGCGGAAAGGAACTGGCCACACCCTACCGTACGTATACTCCGCCTCAGGAACACCTCTGCGGAGGTTTGGATCTACCTTCGGGCAGAATAACCCTTACCTATCATATTAAACTTTCACAGCCTAAAGTATAAATTACGACTACATTCTGAAACACGTTACAATAAACAACCATATTCACTCTCGTTTACGCATCCCATTGACACTCAAGAAAGCCTAGAAGTGCTTATAAGATGACATTGGCACAGGGTTTTAAAATTTGCCTTCTCCCTGCAGATCGATTACGTCACTGAAGTTTCAAAATAGTAATCGCCATGAAGGGTGTCAGAACCCCATTGTCAGTTGCAGTCGGAAAGCATAAAGCTTGTCTCCAATTTGTGAACCTGTTGCGGAAATCCTTCGAACTCACTCGGCAGTATTACGTCGTTGATTCAGAGCAAGCAGGGGCTTGCAGGTCAGCAGACACAAACATAGTACATACATATTTTAAGTTTGAGTTCACTGGTGAGTTTTGACTGATCTGATACTTTAACATACAAGTAATAACTCCCTGTGCCGTACCTACGTCAGCATTATCCGTCCACAAGTCGTCTTAGCTCTAACTTGAATTCTTAAAATGTGGTTGGCCAGCTACGACATCACTTCGGTTAATAACATTAAATTAAGAAGGAAGCACTGTGTGAGATCACAACTAGATTGTGTGTGTCTGTGAACTGGCTGACGCGGTATCTGGCAACTGGCCAAGGTTCACTGATGTTAATGCCTGAGAATATCTCATTGTAGTAGAAATATCTATTGTGGGAAGTGTGGAAGAGGAAGAAGAAATCAATCCTTATTTACCTGACAGAACTTAATTCCACTAATTGTTAAGTAAAGTGAGTATCAAACTTTAGGAATAACTGGAAAATCATAGAATCATGCATATGTTTTTGGGCTTAACACACGGGAGAGTGAGTACATATTCTGTGGTTGTTCCCCTCTTAGAAGCCTTTTACGACATGCAGGAGGTACAGAGAGTTTCGATCCATCACAAGGAAAGGGAATGGTATCTAAAAAAGACTAGTGAGTTTCATGAATTGCGAGGAAGTAAGGCACTCTATACCTCGCAAATAAAACTTTTACCTAAATTTAATTATTTTTATTATTTTTAAGATGATTATTATTAGTAGAATTTATTATTATTATTATTATTATTGTTGATAGACAGCCCTGTGGAGAAGAGGTGGCGTGCCCGTCTGTTATTCCAAGGCTCTGTGTTCGTATTCCGGCCAGTTCAAGGATTTTAATTCCAGACTAGAGACTAGGACGGGGTTCACTTTGTACAAGATTTTCTCACGCTCTTAGTTACAAGAAGAAAGCACACAGTGAGAAGATGACGCTACTGACCGAGTGTACATAGGCGAACAGTGGTTGCCATGGTTACAATGGCCGTGAGGGAGGTGATGATTGTTGTTAATAAATACATCGCAATTAGGAAATATCCCGGTGGCAACAGTAGTGTGATAATGAAGTAAAACAACAACAACAGCAATAATGAGTACAACAAGCAACTCCATGGAAGGAAAATATTACAAAAAACCTTATTAGTTTAACATTATAAACCCAGCATCATCGTATACAAATTCACACACAACTTAAGTATTTCCCGTGCATATTGTTTTAAGAGTAGGTGAAAAGCAAAGTCATCTCCCTACAGGCCATGAAGGCCCTTGGAGGGGTGGAAGGTAAAGGCTTCCACTATCCGTAACCTCGGCACCTGGTGGGGTAGAGTGGTTAGCTCTACGCCCGGCCGGCTTTGCCCCCAGGAATTACCCTGGTACTCATTTTTGGTGTAGGCTGAGTGAACCTCAGGGCCATATGCACCTCCGGAAGTGGAATTAAGAGTAGGTACAACCATACAAATACACTCTATTAACTCTAATCAGAAGGTAAAATTTGGAAGGGATCCGACACTTGGATAAATGAAGATAGCAGTCAAAGGAAGACAAGGGCTACGAAGGTCATAAAATTGAAAGACTTCCTAGGACTCGAATGCTCTAATGCCGTCGGAATCGGAAAAGAAACAAGAGTTGACCAGGAGAGGTCGGATAGGATAGAAGCCTCAACCGATTTCGATTCCCGACCAGATCAAGGATCTTTATCTGGATCTGAGGGCTGATTCGAACTCCACTCAGCTTACGTGATTACAGTTGAGGAGCTATCTGGCGGTGAGATAGCGTCCCGGTCAAGAAAGCCAAGGAAAACGCCCGAGAAGATGCGTCGTATTGACCGCACGACACTTCGTAATCTGCAGGCCTTCGATGAGCAGCGGTCACTTGGTAGGCCATGGCGCTACGGAGCTGCTGTGCCATGGTTTGAGAGGTCGAAGTACACATTTCGAATATGGAAGTATGGTCAAGGAGAAGTCTGAGAATTTCAGGAACGATAGAATGGACAGTTAATTGTATTTATTTCTCCAAAATCCTCTTCATCCTAAACAAGGCACGACTGACAATCAATGAAGTTGTTTGTGTACATATTTACTTTCGACACTGGACCCCGAGTGTTGTTTACATAAGCTGTTCAAGACGTTGAACAGCATTTGATATTCCCACACTTGTTCTTGTGCAGGGTTTCGTCCTAGACAATTGTTGTACTTGGACTCCTGCTACTTCATCTTCTGCACAACCTTTCGAACCATCCGGTGTACATCTTCCCGTTACGCATCGATGCGAAGTCAGAGTTATATTGGAAAGCAAGGGAGCTAATATAAACTAAAATACCTGCGTAGCAGATCTGACTAAGTGCACCAATTGAGGTGGAGTGAGTCAGTTACAGATTACCCCTCGTCTAACTTGTGGGCAGAATTCTTGGCAAACATTTCTTCTTCAAGAGCCAAGGAGCTTGAGTTAACGAAACAATCCATTACTTTAGGTGACAAGTTGCGTCAACTCTAATTGTGTGGGGTTATACACCTGGTGACCAATAAAACGCGCGGGAGAAAGTGAAAGTTATCAAACAGAACGAGTCGGTTCCTCTGTGCTCTCCAATCCTGCCTGAACTACGCTGAAGAGTAAGAAGTTGCCTAACTTAAGGAGTAAGTACAACTGAACTGACAGATTTTTTCGGTGCGTAATAGGAATGATTCCAACTTTAATACAGATTATCTTTTAGTATTACACACAGAGCTATAATGCTAATGACTTCTACATTGAACACTCTCAATATTGCGGAGTAGAAGTTCGCTTAGAGAAGTGTTGTTTCAGGTCATTTTAATAATTTGAAACACTGTATTAAATATATGGTTGGAACACAAGCAAACGATAGTATTACCTTGATCATTTGTTGAATTTAGAATTTGCTTCACGTCGCACCGACACCAATAGAGCCGGGCTGAGTGGCTCAGACGGTTGAGGCGCTGGCCCTCTGACCCCAAGTTGGTAGGTTCGATCCTGGCTCAGTCCGGTGGTATTTGAAGGTGCTCAAATACGTCAGCCTCGTGTCGGTAGATTTACTGGCACGTAAAATAACTCCCGCGGGACTAAATTTCGGTACCTCGGCGTCTCCGAAAACCGTACAAGAGTAGTTAGTGGGACGTAAAGCAAATAGCATTATTATTATTATTATTATTATTATTATTATTATTATTATTATTATTACACCAATATAACTTATGGTGACGAAGAGATAGGAAAGGGCTAGGAGTCAGAAGGAAGCAACCTTGCCCTTAATTAAGGTATTGCACCAATATTTTTTGTATGCGAAAATGGAAAACCACAGAAAAAACTTTTTAGGTCTGTCGTCAGTGGGGTTAGAACTCATTATCTCCCGGCCAACTTGATCGATATCATTATTATTTAAAAGTTTTTTTAAAATTTAGAATCATCATCAATTATTACATTTTTTATTTTATTAGCATTTCGCCCAAGACTTGAGTCACTGTATCGCCATTATTATTATTATTATTACTATTACTATTATTATTATTATTATTATTATTATTATTATTATTATTATTATTATTATTATTATTATTATTATTATTATTATTATTATTATTATTCGTATCCAGCCCGCCTGGTGTCCGTGATCGTAAAGACGTTGAAGTCTAAACGGTCAGACACTGTGGTTATCCGGTTCGAGTCCCGTTGGTCGACACAATTTTTACCATCATAATGTTGCCGGCAGGGTAGGGGAGGTGGTGGTATACAATTTATAATCAGTAGATTGCGTGACAAAAGCCTGTATTAAATTCCAAACCTCTCCGCAGTGCTCATATGGAGTGAGGGCATATGACGGTGTTGATGGTGATTCGTCCGTCAGATGGAGACGTTGAGCCTTGAGCAGACCCCTTGGTACTATTCGATAGGAGTAGGCTATGTGCCGGTACCGTGGTTTCACCTTTCCCCTTCCTGTATCATATAACACGTCATTGATTTCAGCTCATTAACGCCTCTGATGGGGTGGACGTCAGGAAGGCCATTCGGTCATGAAAACCCGCCGTAACAGATTCATCTCAGCTCATACACGACCCCGTAGAGAAAAGGGATATAGGTTGGACAAACAGAGATACAGACATTATTATTACCCAAAACGGTGACAAAATAAAGACGAAAAATCAGAGTATTTGAGTACCTTAATACTACTGGACTTGTGCTATCAACAGTTTAGTCCTATGATGATCGTAGGGGAAGATAATTCAAGTTCGAACCCCAAAATCAAGTTTTCTCCGACAAACATTCTTTCCTACTATCAACGAGAAATTTCAGAAACGTTTATTTTAGCTTGCTGGCATTTATTTATTTATTTATTTATTTATTTATTTATTTATTTATTTATTTATTTATTTATTTATTTATTTATTTATTTATTTATTTATTTATTTATTTATTTATTTATTTATTTATTTATTTATTTTCCCTGAATACCTACACAATAAGCACAGAAGATCCGAGATTATATATTTTATAAACGTTGGGTAGGCACTATACTGTACTTTGAATCATTAGCTTTCATGTGATCTTAATAAGATCACTAACCACGCTGGCGCTGTATCTGGAAGTGATGTGAAAATGGGAAATCACGGAAAACCATCTTCAGGGCTGCCGACGATGTGATTCGACCTCACTATCTCCAGAAAGCAAGCTCATAGCTGCACAACGCTATACGCGCCGCCAACTCGTTAATTATTCGTCTTTTTACACCAGAGTAAAGGCTTATTGTGCAAGTGTAAATGGTATTGTAGCCTAGACGATTTTAGGCTTTCTTGTATCAACAATATTATTTGGAAACCCTGTGGCTGGGGGCGGCAGATGAAGAATACATCCATGGTGTCCCCTTCCTATGCAAGAGGCGAGCTAGGAATGATACTTTCGGAACCGTCAGACAATCTGTGATTAGTAACATTACGCGATGAACATGGTTCGACTTTCTTTGCGATTAGTACTACTACATGTGCCTGATTCTGCTTCCCCTTAGAGGAATAATCATTACTACCCGAGGAACACGTGCCGCTACTGCCTGCAGCAGGTTCTGTGATTAGTATCATCGGGGGAAGATAACTATGAGAGTAGTGCTTTTGTATTATCACCATGGGTCTGTGTTGCCTGTGGGTGGTGCCATAATGTGTGGTACACCGTGGTTCTATATTTCCCGTGATTAGTACCACTATGTGAACAATACTTTGAGCATATGTAGCCTGAGATGACAACCACTATGTAAAAAAGTCATGGGTAAACGTGGCCTGTGACTAGTTCCACCATGCGAGGAACAGCAAGAGTCTACGTTACATTTGATTACTACTACTTATAGGAGGAACACAATGGTTCTGCTTTACCAGTGACTAGTATACTATTATGAGGGCCCGATGACCTGAATGTTGCACCCCGTATCAATAGGGGCCGATGACCTAGCTGTTAGGCCCCTTTAAACAACAATCATCATCTTATCATTGTTATTGTTTCAAATCTATAGTGCAATTGTTGATTGACCACGGAATTTAAACATGGACAGAAACTGTCCAAAGAAAATGTGGAAGAACTTGACAAACATGACAGGTGGACAAAACTGAATGTGGAGTAATTGTCCGTGGGCGAAAAGTTCGAGGATCATTGTTACCTGAGGAATACTCTGTCCCCTCTGCTGCTACACATTTGCGCTAGATGGCAGTACTATTGAAAGTCGAGTACAATACCTAGTTTTAAATCGACTATGCCGCCGTTTTCACCGGACATTGCCTGCATATTAACCGTATGTTCAAGAAAGTAAGAGAGACCATTTCAGATTCAGAGGTCATGAAAGTACTTCCAGACGAGCTTGAATGATTGTTTTCCTCAATATGGCTCTGTAGAGCGTCCAGTGCCTTCGTGTGAACGAGCTGGCCGTGTACGTAATGTCATCTCCTCTTGACCGTAAAGTGTATAATGACAACACGGAGGCCGAGGCTATTAATGCTTGACAGTTTTATAACCGTCGTAAAGGAACATCACACCCTCAAGTATCTCATGCCGAGATATTGCAGACAACAGTAATGTTGACACCAGGAGCAGCAATGATATGCCCCCTCCCACCTCAGTGAAACTTTATGGCACAATGTTCTATAGCCTTTGATTTATACACTCCCTCGCTGGCAACTTTTACAAACATTTATAGGAATTTTAAATTAAATTAAATGTTAGATGGCAGTGTCATGAGTAGGAAGTTGACATCCATGTAGTATTAGGTTGGATTTCAATGTGTAAGAGGGCATAGACTAGTTAAAACGTAAGTACTGTAGGAAGAGTTGCGTAAATGGTAGGGGTTTAAAAGGGTTGTGCTATTGCTTATGCAACTCTTAAAACAAGAGTATTGTGCGGGAAGCTCTTACTGCTTGTATATCCACTCCCCCGTTTCAGTAGTCCAGAAGGTAATGCGAGAAAATTGAAGCTGCTTGCACATTGGCCCGATAAAGTACGGATACACTTGTAAAAGTAAGGAATCATCAAAAGCCACACATACCTGTTTACGGCGGATGGATTGTTTTTCAACTAACTCCCATAAATCTTTTATTTCTTCTCCTGGAATGTTAGGAAATACTATCGGAGATTCTTCGTCCAGGATAATCTTTTCCGACCACGACAATGTTCGATGGCTATCTTGCCTTCTCTGATCAGTTTCTATCAGGCTGGATTTGGCACTTCAGAAGATGTGGCTGAAATGAGCTGAATTCCTTTATTTTTCGAACGTTCAGACTTCATATGTTTTCCCGGCAGGATAAAGTACCATGTCGCTGGTGACGTGATTAACCCCTGGGATTTAGAACATTCTGCGATTTTTCCACATTTTAAAGACTGGAACGGCATCCGGGAGATAGTAGGTTCGAATCCCACTATCGGCAGCCCTGAAGATGGTTTTCCGTGGTTTCCCATTTTCGCACCAGGCAAATGCTGGGGCTGTACCTTAATTAAGGCCACGGCCGTTTCCTTCCAACTCCTAGGCCTTTCCTATCCCATCGTCGCCATAAGACCTATCTGTGTCGGTGCGACGTAAAGCCCTTAGCAAAAAAAAAAAAAAGACTGGAACTAGTCCATTAAAAAGTCCTTAGTGTGCATCTTTCGACACCGCAAAGCACGATTTGTAACACACAACACTTGTGCCGATGTCTAAACCCAGGAACCTTAGGCAGTAAACGGTTAGAATGAAAACTAATGTGATTGGTATGGACTGTTACTTATCCCGCTCTTCGTTAATGTTGGGAGAATACAATGCTCGAGATTATGATGGTCCATACCCCTAATCTTTATGCAAACCTTATACCATAACCGTTGTGCAGGCTACAGTATATTTGTTACTCGCTTAAGTAAGTTTGAATTATAACCTATTAGTGACTAAAATTCCGGGCTCTGCTCGTGAATCGCACCCCCTGATGAGCGAAGGAAGATAATAACAAATGTGGAACTCAAAAAAGCAAGTCTAAGACCCACGCCACCCAGTGTGTGACCACCACCACCTGAACACCATCTGAAGT
This sequence comes from Anabrus simplex, assembly GCF_040414725.1. Lineage (NCBI taxonomy): Eukaryota > Metazoa > Arthropoda > Insecta > Orthoptera > Tettigoniidae > Anabrus > Anabrus simplex. The sequence continues at coordinate 82,681,491 of NC_090278.1, read as the reverse complement.
CTAAGAAAAGCTTTCCCGCTAGAAACCTTGAGGAATTAACTTACTTTGAAATTTCAACTTTGTAAGTGAGATTGGTTTGGAGGAATGAATTCTTTTTAGGGTCTTTACCTCCATTTAACCCCTAAAAAGCGGGATGTTTTTAAACTGTCTCATTTAGCATCTAAAACTAAGTATCGGAGAAATAAAAGAACATATGTTGACGTTGATATTTATTGTACGTCCAACTAACTGCAACTTTTGTAAATTTCCAAGACGCCGAGGTGCCAGGATTTTGTCTTGCAGGAGTTATCTTATATTTCGATAAATCAACCGACATAAGGCTGACGATCAACTTCAGATACCACCGGACTGGGATGGGATAGAACCTGGCAAGTTGTGTTAGGAAGGCCAGCACTCAACCGCCTGAGCTACTCAGTCCTGCACATAAGAGTAAGCATTATCTGAAATTTCCACTTGGTATGGCTAGGCCATTTATGACAGCTGATGGCGGAGCTGTTGATGATCCAACCAGCCTTCGGGCTGAGGACTAAACAAACCTCCTTTCAATTCCTTAAGGGTGGAAATTCTTCAAGCGCTTTCTTTGTGAGCATCCGATATGTAAGAGCAACTATGTTGTGAAATTTGAAGTACCTATATATTACGGTGCGCCAGGGATATGATGGTGAGTCAGTGATGGTATTCAATATTTATTAACATTTTTTAAAATGTTATAAGAAGTCATTTACAGGTTTTAGCAATGTTACACATTTTGAGGTTCTTACGAATCGATTGAGACATCCATAGGTGCTATAGTACTCTCTTGTATTAGGAACGAAATTAAATGTTCATTACACTGAAGTATGTTGAGTCAAAGTTTTGGATATAAACAGAGGGTTATGAATCCACCTTTGATGGAGGCATGAGAAGGGAACGCAGCGAGTAAACATCCACAGTTTCTATATCCGGAGCTGATTATCACTCACATCAATGACACAGAATCCTTCCTGTAAACGAAGTGAAGAAAGCTGGCTCGCAAACAAGCGGCTTCTTTTGTATCATATATGAGAACGCTCCCAATTGTTTGGATTACGATATTCGTGGTGGGAATCCCAAAGCAGGCGTACCATTGTTTCCTCTCAGAATATCCCTGTCTTGATATAAGATTTATATTCACACGGCTGCTGGAGATTTCCATAGCATAAAGAGATTTTTGATGCTACTTCTATATTTTTGGTCGTGTAGAATACAGATCTGCATGTGGGGAAGGGGAAGGATTTCTGTTTGTTAAAAAAGAGGAAAAGAGTAAAGGAGAGAGAGAGACTAGTTGTGGAAAGGATTTTATTTTTTGTAAAGTTCTTCTTGCAACACGTCATGCGTTTGTAGGCGGAACGTGTTTCTCGAGGTTTTAGCCGTAGAATTTTAAATTATCCTTGTATGTACGTACGTACGTGTGTTCACTCCAGCCTTGAAGGACATGCTCTCTGAGGATATTTGCATGGAAGAGGGAGATTGTTTCCAGCTGGTCTGTCGTGCTGTGAAAAGATACTCCCTCTTTACTCAGACACTCAGTGTCACGTCTACTTAAACTGTAACGCGAACTGAAGAATGGAGGAATATCATGGCACAGGCAGCGTATTTATGCATAGAATTAGGATATATTAAATAGTTAGACATGTGATTTTAAGGGTTCTCTAGCCCGCAGCTAAGTTCTGTGGGAAGAATTGCATAAATAACAGGTGTTTTAGAAAGCCCTGCCCTTAGAGCATCCCGGTTGATCTTTGTATCTCGTTGAAATCTAACCAATTATTACGTAACAAAGTGCGTATTTCGGAAATCACTGTTATTTGATCTTTCGTTGTTTTTATTAGTTTTCCGGATTTTTCAGCCCGTATCATTGTCTGCTGTCCATATTATAATGGTGCCTAATGTATTGGTAGCGAATAGGTTAATAATAATAATAATAATAATAATAATAATATACACCATGAAGTAGGGAAGCGACTGGGGATTTCAGAGGACTTCGTGGTAGGTACTGGGTAATAAAGAAGTAAAGAATAACCTCAAGTACAAGATTTATAATAGAATATATATTTTACAAGTTAAAGTAACAACGTTATGTAAAATAAAGAAGGGGATACTAATGAACAACCATTTAACAAAAGATTAGGAGCAATTAAGGAAAGATAATCAAGTTTAACAAATATAACAACAACAATAACAATCGTTTTCAATGAGGAATTCCAGCCGCATTTACGACTTAGAAAAGAAAAAGTCGACATAACCCAGAAACACAGTATTCGAAGTTTAAATGACAAGATGGCCTTATAAAGGAGATACAATGCGACGACTCACAGATCTGAAGTAATCTAACTGAAACAGGGAAACAAGAAGGTAACGAGGTGCACGACATGAGGAATTGATCAGTGCAACACTTTATTAGAAATGTTTGTAGAAATTAAGAGGAGTAGTTCACATATCATAAAGTTAATAGCCGTAGATAAATGACCTTAATGTTCCTCGTATATTGGTTCTAGCAAAGTTCAAGTATAAAAAGAGCAAGATTTAGAAACTGAACACCGCGCACTCGCAAACGGTTCATGGCCGGAGAGATTGATAAACACGGTCAAAGTAATGCAGCCCCTAGGTGGCCCGCCCCACCCCTTCAGGGTGGGGAATGAAAACTTTGATAGATAGATAGATAGATAGATAGATAGATAGAATGCAGCCTCAAGGTATGAAGGAGGCCACGAAATAAACAACCCGTTGCTAAAGTCCACGTGGTCTGATGATAAACAAGAGCTTGTAAAGTACGCGACTAGCAGGAGGAGTGGATGGTCGTTTCATACATACTCGGCGAGAAAAGACGAGAAAAATCGAGAAACATGTTTGTTGCAGAAGATGACGTCAAATTGACGTCAGAATCATATGGCGAAGAGCTGAGTGTTCACCTACGTAATGGCAGGAGAAAATGACGGGTGGAAACAGCTAGAATTTTCCTGTAGACTAGTGGGAGAATATTACAAACTCTCAACAATGTCGAGATCTTTTTATAGTCGCTCACATTCCTGTAACTTATTTGTTACTTTATACAATAAAACAACCTCCGTAAAAAGATTTGTCCGTGATTCCAGTCTTTGTTACGCACGCTGGTGAAGAACTATGTCTGTAATGGTATCCCTGATTCCAAATTTCATCCTAAATAAGAAAAATCATCGATTGTAGCTAACAGTAGAGAAAGGCATTTTAGATACTAACAGGTTAGAATGCAAACGTGTCTGAACAAGGCGAAAATGTCATCTATCCGCTCTACAGTTATGTAGTTGAGTTGCAAAAATTTAGGGGTGCCGATAGTTCAGATCGCTAATAGTTATGCAAACCTCACTGCAGAACTGTTGTGCGGGTAGAGGACAATTGCGCCTTGGTTAAATACGTTTGCATTCTAAATTACTAGTGTAATAACAAAAATAGGCTTAACTTGTAAAGGGTGAACTGTAGGTCGTAGTATCATGCGTACTACTTGTGTTTTAGGGTATACCATCCATACCCCAGTTACCGCTCTTACGCTTGGAAACACCCTGAATTTTTAAATTATTCAACAATGCCTGGTATACGCTATATCAATGTTGAAGGGGCAGATAAAGGAGGGGTCCCCATAATACGAAAAAAGTAAAATTAAGCAATTTCCTAAATTGTGCAGAAAGTCGAAGAACAAAAGGGTCCAAAAAGATTTCAAATTGTGTCATGGATAGTCTTATCATTTAAAAAATTCTAAAAATCACTTAGGCCTAACTGAAGTTCCGAAAAAACAGCCTAGAATTGCTTGTTTCTTTACTAGTTTTCTTCCGACCGAGCTAGGTACCTTCAGTCGCGTAAGTGCGGCCAGTATCTAGTATTCGTGGATAGTAGGCTCGAACCCCACTGTCGGCAGCCCTGATGATGTTTTCCATGGTTTCCCATTTTCACACCAGGCAAATGCTGAGGTTGTACCTTAAGGCCACGGCCGCTTCCTTCCCAGTCCTAGCCCTTTCCTGTCCCATCGTCGCCATTAGACCTATCTGTGCCAGTGCGACGTAAAGCAAGTAGCAAAAAATGTTTTCTTTCTGATTCAAATCCTAGCCAAATTAACTTATTTGCAAATTTTTTTCTGTAATGTGTTCCCTGGTTCAATACCCTCAGACATTTTTGACACTTTTTGAAAAATGTCCACACCAAATATAGTTATAAGGGCTTAAATGAAACTGTGCAATGACTCACACTAGCTCTCCTAGTGGTGCTTAAGTGGAACAATTCATTGACTCACATTAGCGCTCGTAGTGGTAGAGATTGGGAAACTGCTAATCGAATCGACCGGATAACGGTGATTTAGAAAGATGGTTGTAATTTTTAGGAATAAATTGAGAATATATTCTCATTCTTCATTATAATTTATTTATCTAAAATTCGTAGCTCAGTTCCCTAGGTAGTTTTCAACATTTAGTTTGTTTACTGAAGGACCCACTCTTGGAACAAACTGAGATAGCTATTCCAAGTCTGTCTCATGTGTGATTCCTTTCTAAACTCTCTTATTGCTTTACGTACAAAACCTACGTTGTCGTACAAGTTTTATACAGTCCGACTCCGTGGCTAAATGGTTACCGTGCTGGCGTTTGGCCACAGAGGTCCCAGGTTCGATTCCCGGTAGGGTCTGGTTTCTAACCATAATTGGTTAATTCCCCTGGCACGGGGGTTGGATGTATGTGTCGTCTTCATCATCATTTTCATCCTCATCACGACGCGCAGGTCACATCAAAGGACCTGCATCTGGCGAGCCGAACTTGTCCTCGGACACTCCCGGCACTAACATCCATACGCCATTTCATTTCTGCCTTCAGGATGTTACCTTCATGGAGATAAAGTGATAAAGGGAGACGCTCCACAAGACCTGCTGGCATAGTAATAATAATCATAACGTAATACTTCGCAGCCAATAACCGTAGTGGTGATGACAATTTGAAGAGAATCACATCGAAAAGGTAGAAACAAGGCGAACTACTTACTGCATTATGACATAAAAGAGCGAGCGCTCGGTGATCTTCCCTTGTCTTAGAATTCCTTCCACGTTCCGGTTTTATGCGCTCTCGCGCCTTCGTCTTTTGTTTCAACGCTTCTCAACTGTTTCTTTTGACGTGTTATGTAGCCATTTACTTCTTAGCTCACCGACTTACCTGCAGATTGCAGCAGCATTGCCTCAAGTAACATTATGCCTCCAATGATGATTTCTTTCCCTTAAACGGCTATGTTCGTTAGAAGAACATCCCACGTTCATTGAAGTCTCCGATGACAATCAGTAGCTGAAGGGCCCTTCATTTCGTGCGTCACAAACAATTCCTACTGAGAAGAACGTAGAATAAGAAGTTCCCTCACTACTACATATCTGAAAAAACGAAAGATAACAATGATCTCTATTCTTGATTAGAATGCAACGCTCGGTCCCACACGGTTTTCTCCACGTTCACCGAGGAATGAAATCTTCCATTTCAAACATAGGAGATTGGCACAGATGAGGAATTTATTTTTATGCAAGATTAGAGATTATTGCGGTGGATCGTTAACACATGACGATGCTTAATTACAAATCTTGTGCATGAATTTTGATAATTGTTCACCAAGAAGAAAATAACCACAGCTGTAATGACATTCTGCGGGAACCCCATTGAAAGGTTTGTACATTTTAAGTACATACAATGCTGGACAAAACAAGAAGAGAATTATTTACTTTGGTGTTTTCCCACGCCACGTAGAGTCACCGTTGCTTCGGTGGATTTTTCTTTTCCATAAATGTATATCCAATGCTTCTTCTCTCTTTCAAACTTTTTCTGTTAAACTCCCTTCTGCCTTGTCTTCCCATTTCACTTTTGGACTTCCTCTATTCCTTAACCCTTCAATTCACAGATTTCTATCTCTATTCCTCGCGTAGCCCTTTCCACTTCTCCGCCCATACCATCGTATTTGAATTTCTTGAACCGTCTTTCCTATAATTCCTCTGATGTAATCATTCTTTTTCGCAACGCCACTCATTCTCATTTCTGCCACATCCATTTTCCTCCCTTGGTCTTTCATGATCGGCCGAGTTTAAGCACTATAAAGCATAGCAGGTTTCACCACAGTTTTGTAGAGCTTTCCCTTCATCCTGCAGCTGACCTTCTTGTCACAGAGTACTCCACTCAATTTCTTCCAGTTCATCCATCCATTATTTACCAAGTGCTCTATTTCAGCCTCCAGTCCTCCATCACTATACGTATAAAACCAGATATTTATAAACTTCCTCTTTCTTCCAGAGCTTTGCTCCACTCTGCATGCTTCTCTTGGGAGTATTCTAGGGTCGGTTCGTAGAGTACTAGGCCGTCGCCAAACATCATGCTCCTTGGCACCGCCTTCTTTACACTTTTAACTCGCACATCCATTAGCAGTTTAAAGAGTAATGGACTGAAAGCAGATCCCTGAGGTAGCCCTACTTTCACTCGAAAAACCTCTGTTGTACCTACATCGCTCCTGACATGCGTCATCACACTTTCGTACATCATTTTCAAAACTCTCATATACTTTTCTGTCAGGCCTACACTTCTCATACTTCTCCATAACTCTTGCCTGGGCATTCTGTCATACGTCATCTACTACCCATTGGGGGTTGGGGGCGCAGACGAAGAATACACCCATGGTATCCCTTGCATGTCGTAAGAGGTGATTATAAGGGGCGACCACGGGATGATGGACTAAGAACCATGACACTACTTGTGATTAGGAACCATCACGTGAGGAATACAGTGGGTCAATTTTCACGTGAGTGGTGCCCTGTGTGAGACATACTTTTGCTGTGGTTAGTACCATCATTAGAGGCCGATGAGCCGGGCCTTTGACCCTTATAGACAAGGATCATCTCATTAAATAAGGCATTGTAAATTGGATCCACTGATTGTTTTGGATTCACGATCATTTTTTCAACAACATTCATTTTATATTCTAGTCAGTGAATACATTTTTTAAATGATAGATTCACACCCTTGCAATTCGGAGGCGCCGATGACCTACATCTTATGCCACTTTAACAATAATTATCATCATAATCATGATCATCATCATCATCACACCTTCTACAAATCAATGAAGGCCGTATGTATATCGCCCGGTACCTTTCTGTGTCTCTGCATCAGTTGCCTTGGTTCAAAAATTGCGTCGCTTGTTCTTCTTCGTGGCATAAACCAAACTGTTCTTTGCAAAATTCGGTTGCTAAACAAGAATACGATCCATAGGTATACATAAATCCGACTGAAAGAAGTATATTTCTGTAACTGAAACTACTTAATAATTGGCTTGACAGAAGGCAGTCGTATGTAAACTTTTTTGGTTACAAGGATAATGTCCAAATAGGATTTAAATAACACTACCGAAGTATTAAAATTTACAATAAGTTACAAAAGTTGAAAACTGTTTGCATTATGGAACTATACCACATCAATAGAAATTTGTAGTAGTAGCCCCAGTATACAAAGAAAATGAGATACACATAAAGCGGATAAATACAGGCTAGTCAGCTTGACATATGCCTTTTGTAAGCGCTGGGAAAGCATTCCTTCTGATTATATTAGACATGTTTTCGATGTTAGTAACTAGTTTGATCGAGGAAAGTTTTGGGTTTAGGAAAGATTATCCCTGTGAGGCTCAACGTGTAGGATTATTTACAATCAGGAGATCAAATTTACTCTATCGCTATTGATGAATCCAAGGCATTTGACAGGGTAGATCATGGAGCATTATTGACAAAAAGGAAGGCTATTGGAATAGACAAAATAGTAACTGAATTGTTTGCTAAATTTCTATAAAGTGGAACTTGCTGTAGGTAAAGCATGGTCTAATCCGCGGTGGAGTATTTACTGTAAACTTGCAACCATGCAGACAGATGGGATTCTTTCTTCCATCCAAGCCCTTCAATAAATAAACTGTGTTACGTTCATGTAATGAGCGGTTTTGCAATTAATTTTGCACATAATTACACGCGATTAAACAATGTGCTCGGGGGTCTTTGTTACATAACCCAATTATTAGTCGTGGATTGTTTTGTACAAGTATTTCAGTTCATTTCCGTGTATTTAAATATGCTATTTTCAACCATACGGCTGGACAATACCACCCGGACGGCGGCCACATGTGAAGAGCACATTTCCTATATGTTTAAAATAAACACACAAACTCGAACTAATTGGTTTCATAATAACAGTAATAATATCAAAATGAGATTTGTTAAATACAAAAACGATTTATTTAGAATATCGTAGCTACTTAAAAACGTCAAAAATTATAATGCGTAGCTTATAAAGTAACGATAGAAAGAAATAAGTAATATATTTCAATTTAATCCGAAATCCTGTGATGGAGGAGCGTAATAGGTCAATAAAAGTACGTACTATAAACAAACAAATTATTTACTACATATTGGTTTCGTACATGTTTCAGAAAAAGGTTTGTTCTCTTGTTCAGTGATCATTAATGTTTTCCAAATTCACTAAGAGAACACCTCATTCTGCAACACATAATGCATATATATATAAAAACACCCGAATTAATAAGCTAGAGCTTTCACACCGGCTGAACAACAACTCAGGCACTACCATGCTGTCATCTGCCCAAATGTCCTGTCTGCCTCCGAGTGCCAGAAGAGGTCTAGCTGAAAAACTAGAAATCCGAGAATGGAATATTCTCAGGGCCAGTCAAATTAGAGGTTGAACACAGGAGGCGACACAATCAGGAACTCTATAATTAAACAGAAAAGAACACGAACGTGGCACATATCAAGGATGAATTCTGCCAGGGTTACCAATCGTATCCTATCCTCCTGGCAGAAGAGAAAACTTAATACCCTGTCGCTAAAGATCTTAAGGAACTAGGAATATTTGAAAGGAACATAAGAGACCATTCACTACTCATAAGTATTCTGAGAAAAAGGAAGTTCCAGGAGAATCCGTCCCGTAAGAAGACAGGTGTCCTCTGGAAAAGGAAGAGGAAGGAGCAACACAACCTGAGAATGCGCAATTCCTGGGCAAACATCAAAGTTGAATATCGTATTCCTTAGTTGGCAATATTGAAATAGAGAGAGAAAATAACGTTTACATTTAAATAGTACACTAAGAACCAACCGTTCATTGTCATAACAGTCTAAACCACTTGCCTCCTTATTATTATTATTATTATTATTATTATTATTATTATTATTATTATTATTATTATTATTATTAATATTATTGAAAGAAAACCTGTTCTTGTATCTTCCATTAGAATCTTACTTATCATTGCTTTAAACAAATTTTAAACAAAATCACTTTCTAATTATAATTTAATATTTTCTTACAGTACTATTAAGTCTTTTGTAAGGAATTATGGAAATCTCCATTGATCCTTAAGCAAGAGGACACACCTTGTTCTCGAAATATGTATGAAAACAATGCGCATTAAATAATTCTTACGTATGTATGTAATTATATAGAGGAGGAGGCTATTACAGACCTTCTTCACAGGTTTTCCGGTAAGTGTTAAAAGTCTATACGGATCAAATAGAACCGAATATTTGGGTCAAGTTTATTAACAATGTTTCAATGCTCTCCTGGTTGATCATGTGCTTCAGTATAAAGCGAGCGCTTTATTTAATAGTGGTGATGATTTCTTCTCCCCAAAGTGAGATAAATTTGATTTTCCATTGAATCGTTTGTATTAAATCTGAAATAAGTATATCGTATCTTTTATAGGTAGAATGATCCAGAAAAACATAAAACGTTGAGGTGATTAGGATGTTTTCTCCTACAAGACAGATTTCCCACAACTTTCCATAACGAGACAATGAATGAAGTCCCGCCACCATCTCTTCCCATTTACTTGATGTTGTTTCTAACCATATCCGTATATCTAAATTCTTGACAGTCACTTTGGTCTTTCATTAGGAGTTCGAGCATTTTGGTGTTCTAGCAGCATCCATCCGTCGCATATGGCCATACAACTTTAATCTACCTTTAGTTATTTTAACCTCCAGCCTGTCAATTTGCGGCAACTCTCTGATATCCACGCAACGAATTTTGTCTCATCATGTCTTCAAACCATCCTTCTGGCAAATATGTCGGTTATATGAATTCTCCTCTCCACGAACCTACTACGCTGGCGTAGCAGGAGGAGACGTGATACTTCCACGTGGCGCGTCCGTGGTTCTGGACAGGGGGTCCTAACCGGCATGTCTGTGGACTTGAGCGAAATAAAATAGTCCTCACTGACTAAATACACAACCACATGTGGGTAGGGGACGTAGAACAGGAATACACCCACGGTATCACCCGCCTGTCGTAAGAGGCGACTTCGAGGAACACCATGGGTCGCTTTTATTGCGAGTAGTACCACTATGTTTGGTACACAATAGGTTTGTGATTAGTACCACTACATGCGGAAAACCACGGGCTTGCGTTGGCTGTGATTAGTACCATTGTGAGAACCACTACGGGTCTGGATGTTGTCTGTGATTAGTACCACTATATAAGCGACACCATGGGTCTGCATTGTCTGTGATTAGTACACCTATGTGAGGAACACCACGGGATAGTACGAGTCCCTGTGATTAGTACACCTGTTTGTGAAACACCGTAAGGCTACGTAACTCATCATTAATACCGCCACATGAGAAATACCATGGTTATTTCTTTTCTATCGATAACTACCATTATGAGGGACCGTTGATATGGTGTTGTATCGCTTTAGACAACAAGAATCATAGATTCAGGATTGTGATTTGGTACATCCCCTTGATCAGGGTACACTACTGTTTTAAGACAGTTTCTAGGAAGTCGCCCATAGCGGGTCAAATCCACTGATAATCATTGTTCATCGGCCCTTTTTTAAATTGTAGTCAGTGGATTAATTTTGCGAATTAATTTTAACCTTCAATATTGCGAGCTGGATCCGCTGATTATTTTAAATTCATATTTATCCATTAAGTCATCATCGCGTTTTGAATTCTGGTCAGTGGATGGGTTTTGGACTTTAAGATTGTCATTACATTTCGTCTCATTTCGTGCCATTAGGGGCCAATAACCCTTTAAATAACGAACAACATAATCATCATCGAATTCTTCCCTCATCTTTCCTTCTGGTGATCTAACTTACATAGTCATAAATATTCCCCAGTTTTTCAGGAAATAATAAGGTAGAATGAAAACTTACTTGGATAATACTGTACGAAGTGTCGACTAGCCCGCTATTTGGTAATGTAGCTAGGGTAGCATAAATTCTAGGGGTTCTAATAAACTATTCCCCCTAAAGATTATGCAAGCCTCATAGCATAGCCGTTGTGCGGAGTAGTGTATAACTAGTTACTCGCTTCAGTAAGTTTTTACATCAACTTATTACTGCCCAAAAATTCTGACTCTGTTCATAAGCCAAGACTGACACGTAGTAGGATGGGCATACTGTAAATTATGGTTACATAACAGGTCTGGAACAACTGTATAAAATGTACCTCCCGTTCGGAATATCCTCGTCTATTGAACCCGTTGGAGATATCATTATCCAGTTACTTGAATTTGTATGGTAACCTTTTACTTTCCATTTCAACTTGGCTGTTCTCTTTACTGGACGTGAGGTTGCTTCTATCCATACATGAATATGATCCTGCAGTTACTCCCTGAGAGCACTCCGTCCATACAGATATCTGCAACGGTTTGGCAATCAGCAATGATCTGATAAACTTGTCGTTGAATAAAGAAAAGGGAAGGAATAACTCTACCTTGCTATGGTCTTGTAGTTATTCGGTTATTCTAAAGCTGCCTTGCATTCCTGAAGATCGTTTGATGTGAATACTGAGTCCTAGTCGATGTGTGATAGATTAAGCTTCTTTTCTTCCGTTTCAATGTAGCCTTATGGACACTCATTTCAATGCATAACCAGTACCTTGCGTTTTTCCTCACTGAACATCAATATGAACAACGCGATTACGCCATAGCTCGAAAACGATCGGTTTCCGAACCTATGTTGATTAGCACATATTTTCCTTGTTTCATTCCGCTGAACGCATACCTGCCGTTTGTACATGCACTTTTGAAACTTCCCATATGAGACGATAATATTCTCGTGGAACAGATTTACTTGTTACGGAATAATAATATAATAATATTTTTGTAAATATGTTCCCATTAAAGGGAAGTATTCACAATTAAGCGCTGATGTAAGAGATACTTTCTTTGATAATCAATATATATTTTTGTCTAGAAGTAGCACTAACATAAAATTAATTCATATCTCTCTAAACACGTCATAAATTTGTAATAATGGCTGTATTTTTGACGCAGAGATATGGCCGTCCAGAAGGTTCCGTAAAAACATAAAATAAAGTAGTACTATAAGACCCGAGCTTCTCCACAACATTCATTATAAATAGGTGAGACAACTCGTCTTGATATGCCTGTTGTCATATTGTTTCTCCTGTCCTTTTCGGTGGTTTCATGAACGTGTTATGGTATGCCGCACTTCATAGTCAGAAATCATCCTTTCTTACGTAATCATGCCGTCTGTTTGGTAAAAATCTATCCATATATTCGCTTTTTATCCTGCAATTCTTGATATAGAGCTTCGTATCGTGTCGTCAGTTATAAGGCTATGGTATTTTTAATCCCAGTTCTATATAGGACGGTTGTCTTGTGAGCTCATAGGTTAGTCTTGAATAAGCGCTTTTTGCCGGGCAGAAAACTTTTTAAGATACTGGTCTTCACCTTTTCTAGTGTAGCTAGGTTATCCTTCGATAGGCGTTCCCAGATAATTTCCAAGGCTTATGTCATGATGGGGTCTGTTTGTACGTAGACGTTTTTATCTTAGCAGCATGTAAGTTATAAGGAACGCTCCGTCATCTGTTGGATATATTTGGAAGCTGGGAAAGGTTAGAGAATCAAAGAGTATCTAGCAGGAAATAGTATTCTTCCGTGATCAGAGGAAATGGATACCCTCTGGTTTGACAGGTAGTAATAAAAATGGCGGCATGCATCCAAAGACATTACTAAGGATAAAAATAACATATCAAACTATCAATGAAAGTGTTAGTCGCTTAGCAACCTGCTGAGAACAGGAAGTATTGCGGGTTAGGCTAAGCCTTCACCTGCAATTATTGGAGTGACCAAAATGATTTGATTTTATGATTACTCAAAGTTGGCTGGACTTAGAGACCTATCAATGTCTCATGATTCACCGGCAGGTAATTCTGGAGAGAATAAACCAAAAAAATGAAGAAAATCTGCCGAGTAGTATGGATTTGCCAAAGCTGATTTTGTAAATTATTTTAATGTATTATAGATTGTGTGCTCTATAAATTTGTACAAGACTGTACTCGATAAATTCTCTTTTTATATTAACACACCGTCACTCTTTACTAAGAGCTGTTCACTGTTTATAAATCATGTTTGTTTCCTGAACCGGAATATTGACTGTAAATATAGATGTTGACCGGGGGTTCCTGTACACATTCATCAATTTGCGTGAAAGTAAAATTTGCTATCATTCATCAATTATTATTGAAAGTTTTGTCAACAGGACAGCTCTCCCAGTGCAACCTGGGGCACTCTATTGTACATATACGTGGCATTTAGGAACTTCAATACAGATATTTGTACCAAAACGTATACATAAGTATACTTAAAAAGTTAACAGTACTAAATGAGCTTGAGGGATGTCTAGGCGGGTTCGATCCGTGTTCACTCCAGTTGTACCAGAAAGTGCCCAAATAATTCAGTCTGGTGTCAGTAGGCATACCAGCACTTAAAATAAATTCGGTGGAACAAAATTCCGGCTGCTTGGCGTCCCTAAAAACCATAAAAGTCGTTAGTGGGACGGGAAACCACTAACTTTATGTATATATAGAAATGTATCTATGTATGTTTGTTCCAATATAGCTTTGGAACATACCGAGAGATTATAACCAAACTTTGTACATACATAACTTACTATCTGTAATAAAATATTTTGGGTGTCAGAAACCCCTAGCACCTCTACGGGATGGGGTGACTAGCACAAACAATTTAAAAAGGCCAATATTAGTGTCGAATTCATAGTTTTCGGAGACGCTGAGATAAATAGTAACACTCCTGATGCAGTTTAAGTCAAAGTTCAGCCCATCGGCATGGATGTGATAAGGGGTGATAAAAGATGATTTCCAGAATGACCGAGATAATAAATGTGCGTGCTTGTGTGTGTTTGTTTCAGCACAGCTGTCAAACATGGTACATAAGTGGCTTAGTATCTTGAAAGAGAACACTGTTGGTGGAGGGGGTAAGGTATCTCCAGCATCCATAGGTAAGGGGGTGACATACTGAAATAATCGAAGACGAGTGGTGTTAGTGTCTAATCAATAGTTTTCAGGGTCGATGATTTGAATTGTGACAGTCTAGATATCTTATGTCAAAGTTAAAATGTGAGCAAGGGGTAAAAATCAAACTGTCCAAGGTGCATGCATCGAGTGCATTGCGCAGCGCAAGGTGCATACGACGACTTCGCAAGGTTGACCAGAGTGCAGATCCCCGTGGCGAGCAATAGCTCTGTCTCGCTCGCTCCGCCAGTTTTCCCCTTCCTCACTCGATCTGCAACACTCTGCCATCCGAGCCGAGTTGAGCCGGGATTAGCCTAGACAAACCTAGCCGAGTCGGACCGATCCACGGGGCACAGAACCTCTACGCCTCGGTTTGCACGCGTGAGATTTTGGGCGTTTGAGAGGTCCTGGTATAGGTTATTGCTGAATCGCTAGACTGATTGGTGACGGTCCCAGAGACTGCTTGAATCTTGTAGATCATACCTACGGTGCACGTAAATACATCCAGTTGCCACTTAAATTTATTATTTATTTGTAAGGGTCTACTGCTACTCAGACAGTCTGGGCTGCCACAACGACGAATTTCAATGCGAAAAAAAATGATATAAAACTAAAAATTAAAATCAAACGCACAGCAATTACCGTAAGATGTCAGGTTCCATGGCTAAATGGTTGGTCACAGAGGTCCCGGCAGGGTCGAAATTTTACCATCATTGGTTAATTTCACTGACACGGGGGCTGGATGTATGTGTCGTCTTCATCATCATATCATCCTCACCACGACACACAGGTCGCCTCTGGGAGTCAAATCAACAGACCTGCACGTGGCGAGCCGAAATTGTCCTCGGACACTCCCGGCACCAAAAGCCACACGCCATTAAAATTACCGTAAGATTACAAAATATTTCATAACATATTCAATGTCGCAATAAGGAAATCTACAGAAAATCACTTCACACAGAATTAAACGGTAATTTAAATCCTAAATGTAAATATTCAAGAAAATACCCGGGCGACGCCGGATGATACACCTAGTTGTTAATACAAGAGGTGGTCGGAAGCTTTGTGATGTGTCACATGAATTATTTGAACACACCACGTATTTAAATGACGACTGAGTTTATGCGGAAACCCGATTTTAATCTCCTAGGCCACGAGTTTAAAACAGTGCACTGCACTACGGCGTACCTGAAAGGAAAACATAGTAAGAATACTTTCGCACCATTTCTTTACGAGTTGCTTTACGTAGCGGCGACACAGATAGATCTTACGGCGACGATGGGGTAAGAAATGTGTAGGAGTGGGAAGGAAGCGGCCGTGTTCTTAATCAAGGTACAGCCCCAGTGTGCAAAATGGGAAACCACGGAAAACCACCTTGAGGGCTGCCGATAATAGGTTTTGAACCCACTATCTCCGAAATGAAAGCTCACAGATGCGCGCCCCTAACCGCACGGCCAACTTACTCAGTACGCTGTTCTTAATTTTGAATGGAGAGTGTTTATGCTCACCAGTAATGACTCTTATAAACGAAGACTGGTTTCGATAAACTCAAGAACACTTCGGAATATGAAGAGGCACTTGTCTTTGCTTACATCACGATTTAATACGGGACATGAGAAGCATACACTAATATTCAGGGAGCGAAATAATGCTCATGTAGTGTCTCGCCTATCATCGTCTACTCGTTTTGACATAAATGTACCTTATGGCGGGGTTCATCTGAAAATTATCTTCACGAAATTAGCTACACAAAATGTGTGACTCGATCTTACCTAGCAACCGTGCAGGCTGTGATGTGAAGCACTGATGGATGGTCATGACTGAGAGACATATTATCGAAGGTCGTTAGAGTACAGATGGTCGATGCAATTTTGCAGGCTGTGATGTGAAGTATTGATGGATGACCATGACTGAGAGTCTTGTTATGTTATACCGTGAATATAAGCAAATACTGGAGCAAGCATTTTCAATGATGTTCACGTACGTCCGTTTAAGTGACCTAGAAATACTGACATCTCTGGCGGAAGACCATTTCATTACTTACACTAAAGCATTTCACGTACTTCACAGCCTCCGGTGTCCGGTTCCCCTGGCTAAATTGTTAGAGTGCTGGCCATTGGTCACAGGGGTCCTGGGTTCGATTCCAGGCAGGGTCGGGAATTTTAACCATAATTGGTTAATTTCGCTCGCACGGGGGCTGGGTGTATGTGACGTCTTCATCACGACACGCAGGTCGCCTACGGGAGTCAAATAAAAACTCTGCATCTGGCGAGCCCAACTTGTTCTCGGACAGTCCCGGCACTAAAAGCCATACGCCATTCCATTTCATTACAGCTTCTGGCGAATATACGTAATGTATATTGCCGACTTACTTCATGCAAATCAAAATAAAGGAGTGCGCAGAAATCCCTCATGGGAAACAATAATAGCAAGGGATTTTTAATTAGTAAATAAAGATAGTTATATACTTCCATGATTAAACAAGCGTATTACGGCTATATATCTATAAGATAAAATCTGTACCCTCACACGTTATGCTTTGTCCACTGTAGTAGTAGTAGTAGTAGTAGTATTTATTCATTCATCATGTCGTTTACATATTTACAGGACTCTGTTTTATATATACATAACTCTTCTAATAACATTATTACTTGAGAAATATTAATCTTATAACTAAACCACATATATTACAGAAGTAGTAGTATTATTATCAACATATTAATACTTAAAATAAATTGAACTTCTAACTATCTCTTGCACACATTAAATATATTATTATTATTATTATTATTATTATTATTATTATTATTATTATTATTATTATTATTATTATTATTATACAAAATCACACCAACCTCAACAGAGTCGAGTAGATATCAGTAAAATACCACGTAAGGTGAAACCTTGTGTGTGGTAATTTAGAATATTAATTACATAGTGAGAAATATATTTTAAATGATGCCTGAAATACGAGTATGGGTATGAGTGAATGACGGATATGATCAACAGCACATGGTGGAGCACTGAATAGAAATTGGATATGGTGACGTGATATTCTCATTTAGTTATTTCTTCCATAACAGTTTTATTATCCCTGACAAAGGATTTAAGACACTTCAGACTCATTTTCTGACCTAATAAAGTAGTTTGTAAAGAACCGGGAAGGACATTAAAGAATTTTGGAATGAAGTACAAGAAATTGCGCTTTGTTATGCTAAGTTTGGGTTTGTATAACATACAACGGTGGTTCATCTTACTGCGTGTTGAATATTCATGTTTAATGTTCTCAATTATATTTTTGTTTTTGTTAATATATTTGTATATTTCAAGGGCATAGAGCTGTTTTACATTAAATATATTTGCTTCAGCATATAATTGACTACTTGGGTATAATCTTCCTTTCTGGTACATTATTCGTAATATAAGGTTTTGAACAACCTGTATTTTATTGATTACATTTTTGTAGGCTCCTCCCCATGCCAAAATTCCGTAGCTAAGAATAGACTGAACTAAAGCGTAATAAACCTCTCTTAACAATTTTATACTGGATATGTATTTTAAGTTATGAAATATATAAACAGTTCTTCTGATTTTCTTTCTTAAATCGGTAATGTGACTTTTCCATTTCATGTTCGAATCAATTAATAATCCCAAATACTTAACATTATTTACTTTATAAATTTTGTAGCAGTTACAATTAAATTTACAGTTGATGTTGTGTACAATTAATTCATTAAAATCGTTTCGTGTATCTGTTACAGAAAAATTCATAAATTTTGTCTTTTTAATGTTTAGAAATAATTCATTATTATCTAACCATGCTTGAACTTTAAGCAGTGCTCGAGTTGCTCTCTGTCTGACGAGATTCCAGCTATCACCCTCAACATAAATGACTGTATCATCTGCATATGTTACGACGTGCGTATGTTCGGCATTTGCTATTGTTTTCTCTAGATCATTAATAAATATAATAAACAATAAAGGACCTAATACTGTGCCTTGTGGGACACCCTTTATTATCCTCATTGGTGTGCTTAGATGTTGATTAATTTTGACATACTGTACTCGATCTGTCAAGTAACTCTCAAGCAAATCCAGCACATTACCCCTAAAGCCGTATTTTTCCAATTTCTGGAGGAGCAAGCGGTGTGACACACTATCGAATGCCTTTTCAAGGTCGAGAAATATCCCTGTGGAGAGCAGAGAAGAATTAAGATTTTCGTATATTCTCTTTGTTAAGGCGGATATAGCATCAGTCGTTCCGAGATTTTTAATGAATCCAAACTGTCTGGGCGAAAGTATTTGGTGTTTTTCTAAAAATTGGTAAATATTGTTCTTTAAGCATTTCTCGAATATTTTTGATATTGTTGTAGTTATCGAAATGGGTCTGTAATTTCTAATGTCACAAATATTTCCAGACTTGTGAAGAGGTTTTACTATTGTTGTTTTAAGCTGTTTTGGAAAGTAACCTAAGGTGAAGGAATCATTGATAATATTCAGCAACGGTTCCTTTAATGACTCTATATTTTCTTTAATAATTCGAGCCGAAATATTGTCTATTCCTACAGCTTTGTTTTCATGTACTTCACTCAAACATCTCTTCAGATCGTATTCTGTTACCGGTGCAAGGAAGCAAGTATGAGGGTTGCGAGCGATATTTAATGTGGAGTCGGAAATCTGTCTGTGATGCTTTGCTTTCTCAGTGGTTTCGTTAATGAAATAATTGTTAAATTTATTAGAAATATTTATGTCATCTTTCCAGATTTCACCTTTATATCTGATTTCCTTGATCTCTTCTTTTCTAACTGACCTTTGTGTTATTTCATTGACTATGCCCCAGACCTTACCCCGGTTATTTGAATTGCGATTGATCAGATTCCTATAGTACTCAGTTTTCGTTTTCATAATTAGATCATTTAGTTTGTTCCTATATTTCCTGTACTGTTCTTTAATTTTCAAGTTATCCTTATTTTTTAAATATTGTTGATAAAGTCGGTCTCTTGTGTGAATAGATTTTACCAAACCGTAAGAAATCCATTCTGTTCTTTTGACTTCCTTTGATTTCAATTTAACAGTGGACAGGCTCATGCAGCTTTTAATTGTATTCACGAATTTATCAAGTTTGATATCTAAATCACTGCTGTTTAAGATATCTCCCCAATTTATTTTACTTAAATGATTTTTAAGCTCAAAATGATCTATTTTAAAACAGTTACGTCGAAAATTTGGTATATTACTAGGGACCGAGGCATTTTGAATGTTGAGACTTACTATTATAGGATAATGATCTGAAATTTTACTTTGAGAGATGATAGACAGAATGTCGTCATTTCTCAACCTACTTTTAATCAAAGCATGATCAATACAGGATTTACTTGTACCAGATACTCTAGTAGGATTGTTTATTAAGGACTGAAAATTTCTTTCTTGTACCATGTTGAGATATTCGTCACAGTCGTGTTCATTTAAAAGGTCTATATTTGTGTCCCCTATTATCAGTTCGGTTTCAACATGGCATCTATCTTGGATATAATGATCTAACGCACTGAGAAACCGCTGTTTGTGATATTCATGTGACCGATATACTCCTGTAATAGCTACTTTCTTGTTGTCATAGTTAATTACTACTCTGAGAAATTTAAAGTCATCGTACTCAATAATTTCCATTTCGTGCTCCAAACCATTTTTTACCATTAATACAACACCATCACATTTGTTAACTGAACCCTCATTGTAATAAGATTTATACAAGGCATGGTTGCTTATATTTACATTACTCAGTGACCAACTTTCTGTTAAAATTACGACATCAAACCTATGATCATATGCTTTCAAAACAACGTCTAAAATGTTCTTATTTTTCCTTATGCTTCTAATATTAGTATGAAAAATTTGTAATGTACTTTTCCCTTCCGCATGCTTCTGCAATCTACTCGTGCAATCTTTGATGCCCCTTCTCGTCTCTGAAAGAGGTTGGTATGTTACATAATCATCTTCTAGATCTATTCTGACTATTTACAGGAAAAGGTTAAAGTCTGTCGTTGATTCTTTCAATAAATATAATAATAATGTCATTGTAAATTATTTCGTAATATTAATAATGAAGTGACAGTTGATTCCTTGGATTGTCCGTCTCATTGGATGAATGGTCAGCGTTGAGGCCTTCGCTTCAGAGGGTTCCGGGTTCGATTCCCGACCGGGTCGGGGATTTTAATCGCCTCTTATTAATTCTTCTCTCTCGGGGATTGGGTGTTGCTGTTTGTCCCACATTCAGACAACACACTACACTACACACCACCACAGTAATACGCAATAATGATTACATCCCCCCATATACAGTTCGCACCCGTGACCCCACAGGTGTGGGGAAAAGCTGTAGAAAAAGAAATTTATTTTTAGGAATCATCTGAAAAGTCAAGTTGGATGGAAAACATTATTAATAAACACTACAATTTTTTCATATGGTTTACTTATTACTAAAGCCCGGAATTTTGCGCAGTAACAGGTTAGACTGCAAACTAATTTGGTTAGCGGGAAGTGTCGACCACCCGCTCTTCCATAATGTAGCAAGAGTAACATAAATTATAGGGGTTCTGATGGGCCGTACCCTTAATGTTATGCAAACCCCATAGCATAGTCGTTGTGAAGGTAGACTATACTTAATACTCGCTTCAGTAAGTTTGCATTCTAACCTACTAATGCAATATTTTTTCTTTTTGTTATTTGCTTTACTTCGCACCGACACAGATAGGTCTCATGGCGACGATATTAATGCAAAAAAAAATCCGGGCTCTACTTATTACAAAGATACCTGTTCTACTCACGAATCTTTGATGTACTGCAATCTGTTTAATATTTAAAGAAAGAACAAACTCCTTTCTCCTGTTGGTATGCGGATTGCATTTAAACATTCTTCAGTACAATTTCTGAGGAACTTAGGCTTGATAAAGCTAACCGATGGAGAGTGCACATCTCTTGATCATTAAATTATGATCCTTACCGAGGTTATGAACAAATAAATAGGCAGTTTACACTAGAAAATGAGCCTATAAAGAAATTAGGCCTGTGCATAATTGAAAAAATGAATTCTCCATGGCTGTTGATGCATATTTGAAAAGAGAATCTAACACGACTTGGCGGATGAATAAGTAAGTTGTGCTCAGCTGGCCGTGGTTTTGCTTGGCGGGCCATGCAGGTGTTGGCCGCTCTCCAAAGCACCCCTCTACTCCCATCCATTCTCCAGCTCACTCCATTGCTGCACTGCGACCAGTTTATGGTGCGGTAGAATTTAACGAACTTCCAGCCGCGTGATCGTTCACTTGTCGCACGGTCTAACGATGGTGCTCTGTCCCCGGTTCGTGAAGTGTATTAGCGATTCATGAAATGATGGCTAATGAGGTACGATGTGGTTTTTCCTTAATGAGGTAGACGTT
The DNA here is from genome assembly GCF_040414725.1 of Anabrus simplex. Classification (NCBI taxonomy): domain Eukaryota; kingdom Metazoa; phylum Arthropoda; class Insecta; order Orthoptera; family Tettigoniidae; genus Anabrus; species Anabrus simplex. The sequence goes on along the minus strand of NC_090278.1, from coordinate 82,659,720 downwards.
ATTATCGTTCCACCGCACTGTTGATTATTTTTATAGCTGAAATTATTTGCACAAACGGTCCTGTAATGAGAATGTTGAATAAACATAATTAAAGTTCGAAAGAGAAATGACCTAAATCTGTCCAATTGATAACGTGTTATATTTAAGGTGTTAAATATAAGACTTTGAGACGGTAAGGTTCACAAATATTTAACTGTACTAAGGCGGCGATCCAGGTAGAAAACAGGCCTTTCCATCTGTATAGCGTCCTTCATATAAACTCAGATCGAACGCAAAGTGTTTGTACTCGGAGTTACAGCACCTGCAGTATGGGAGGCGCGCGCATAGTTCTTGACCTTGCAGGCAGCGTGCACGTGTTCGACCTGGCAAGCATGAGTCGCCAGTCTGAATCACAGCTGTTAACTTGGTGAGACAGTTATCATTACAACATCGCATTTTCGTATGTAAAAGATCTGGTTTCATCTCAATAGTCGTGTGAACAGTCATAATTCTCGCTATTGGTGTGCAGAAAATCCTAATGTGTTTATGAAGTCCCTCATTATGATAGGAAGATGGGTGTTTGGTGTGCTGTTAGTGCAAGAAGAATAACTGGGCCTATTTCTTCGAGACGAATGTAAATGCAGAGAGGTACCAAGATGACATTTTGACTCCCAGGTGGCGGATAGTGGGGTCCTAACCGGCTTGCCGGCGGACTGGAGGGAAATAAAAAACCTCTCACGGTCCAAACATACAACCCCCTGTGGGTGGGGGACGCAGACGAAAAATACTCACACGATATCCCCTGCCTGTCGTAAGAGGCGGCTAAAAGGGGCGACCAAGGGATTAATGTAATAGAACCACGAAACTACTTGTGATTAGTACCACCACGCGGGGAACACCATGGGTCGCTTTTGCTTGCGCGTAGTACCACTATGTTAGGTACCAAATAGGTTTGTGATTAGTAGCAACAGAGTGCAATATCAGCTTCTACAGTACCTGTGATTAGTACCCACTGTATGAAGAACACTACGGGATAGTACGACTCCCTGTGGTTAGTCCACTGATATGAAGAACACCATAGGTTTGAGTTTCCTCTAAATGGCGCCGCAATGTGCGAAACATCATAGGTCTGTGTTCCATGTGCGAATCGATTCAGTATTATGCTATAGACGCAGTCCCTTGGTCAGTACTACCTTTCTTTCACGTCATTTTCCCTGAATGCGAGACATTGCGGGTCGGATTCACTGATTATTTTAAATTGATATCCATCCATTCATTCTTCGTCCTCACGTTTTGAATTATGGTCAGTGGAGGATTCTGGACTTCCAATCTCTCATTCCATTTCGTCTCATTTCGTACCGTTACGGGCCGATGACCTAGATGCTAGACCCCTTTAAACAAGCATCATCACCACCATCATCATCTACTCCTATTCAGGCCTTGAATACTTGCTTGTTCTGAATGCCACCTCATATGATTATTTCCTGAAAATAGATGCGAACATCGAATAATTTTGTTTAATTTAATTTCTTAATATGTTATGGGATAGTTTTCATATGGCAGAATTTTGCATATGGTGATTTATTTTGTACTGTCTTCTGCCATGGGTCGAAACACGTGTTACTGTAATCGATATGCCTTGGATTTTTCGTTTGCCTACGGCAGTATCAAATTGAAATTGAAGTATGAGTGATGTTATTTTAGTAAATATATTTCTTGAACAGTTAGTCTGTATGATGAACTGTGTGAATGAATACGTTGAACAGCCAGGTATTTTTCAGTGGTAACCACTTCTAGATCTCAGACGGCAGGAAAGAGGAACCATATGACAATTCATTTCTCTAATACGCTCCATTAAGGACACCCGGTTGACGATCCAAAATATCTTTTGGGCTGAGCTCTGCATACATATAACCAAACCAAAGCGCAAAACCCCATCGCGCAACATCCCCGAAGTGTTATGACCTCCCAAGCGACCGCTGCTCGGCTAATAATAATAATAATAATAATCATGATAATAATAATACACTTAAATATACAAACATCCAACAAACCAGCGGGATCTACTCCGCAAGTGCTCACGGCAAACCACTTTAAATTTTTGCACTGTGCCTATCATCCTTCATCATTATTTGCCTCCTCCATTCACAAATTATTTCTGCTTATTCTTCTTCTTAATACTAATTCTTCTCTTCATCTCTCAATTCAAGGCGATATCTCGATATCATATTGAAATTAACGTATTGTTGAAACTTTGTATATCTAGTACTTTTCATTCATAATGTACGTTCAATATGTATTACATAGATAATACGATTTGTTTTTCTATACACTATGTGATCAAAAGTATCCGAACACCTGACTGAACATGACATACAACTTCGTGGCGCCCTCCGTCGGTAATGCTGGAATTTAATAAGGTGTTGGCCCACCCGTAGCATTGATGACAGCTTCCACTCTCGCAGGCACACGTTGAATCAGGTGGTGGAAGGTTGCTTGGGGAATGGCAGCCCATTCTTCACGGAGTGCTGCAGTGAGGAGAGGTAGCGATGTCGGTCGGTGAGGTATGGCACGAAGTCTGCGTTCCGAAACATCCCCAAAGGTGTTCTATGGGATTCAGGTTGGGACTCTGTGCAGGCCAGTCCATTACAGGGATGTTATGGTCGTGTAACCACTCCGCCAAAGGCCGTGCATTATGAATAGGTGCTGGATGGTGTTGAAAGATGCAATCCCCATCCCCGAAGTCCTCTTCAACAGTGGGAAGCAAGAAGGTGCTTAAAACATCAATGTAGGCCTGTGCTGTGATAGTGCCACGCAAAACAACAAGGGGTGCAAGCCCTCTACATGAAAAGCACAACCACACCATATCACCACTGCCTCCGAATTTTTCTGTTGGCACTACGCACGCTGGCAGATGACGTTCACCAGGCATTCGCCATACCACACACACTGCCATCGGATCGCCACACTGTGTACCGTGATTCGTCACTTAACACAACGTGTTTCCACTGTTCAATCGCCCAATGTTTACGCTTCTTACACCAAGCGGTGCGCCGTTTTGGCATTGACCTGCGTGATGTGTGGCTTATGGGCAGCCGCTCGACCATGCAATTCTCTGTCACAATCCCAACACTGTATCTACTAATAATTCCCTCCTTGCTTTCAATTCTAAATCGTCTCCATACAACGAAGAAATTAAAGTACAGGTTATAGAACCAACATCGCCGCCGCTCCGGCGAGCTCGCAATGCACTGAACAGGCTTCCCAACGTCGGCACCTTATCTACAGATACTGAATAGCACGAAAGATGAACGGTAAACATAGGTTACAGCTACAAAATATTGGTCTGCACTGGATAGGTCCTGCCAGTGACAAGACCAAAGGAACAAAGAAAATGGTGGCATTGTTTAGTTTCAGGTTGATTCTGTTTTAATTCTCCCTTGTATGTAAGAATACTTTTTGGGGCGGGTAGGTTTACCCTGCGAAATATCGAGTAAGGATCTTCCCTGTTTTCTACTTCAGGTCTCGAGAAAAACATTTTGTATTATTCCAGAATACCAAAACGCAACTGTAATAAACTTACACACTGTCAAGCTCTTGGTAATATCTTCGACTGTCAACAACAATAATATTTTAAATACTAGCGGCGGTGAACGGAAGTTTTATATATATCCATTTCTTTGCATTGTTGTACCGATCTGGATATTAATATACAATATTATATGTTGTATTATACACAATAATAAACGTGCAATTATACATTTATATAAAAATTATCAATTCATTTTCATATGATAAGAATCGCCTTTACTTCTTATGAGCATATTTTATCTTAAAAGAAATAAAACGTGCAAATATTTCAAAATCCACCCTCTAGTTATTACATTTTATGCAGTACCTCTTTTAATGTTGAAAACATGTCTTAGCGGGCAAAGTAGTGATTTCCATACTATGAAAAACGTAAAATTAAGTGATTTCCTTAAACGTGCAAACGTTTAAGGGATAAAGTCCACGGAAAGGTTTCAAATTGTGAGTTACGGATAGGTCTATCAGAATAAAACCAATTTTGAAAATCTCTTCGGGCCTAAATCCAGTTCCGGAAAAAAGCCTAAAACCGATTGTTTCTCTACTTGTTTCCTTCTTTATTCAAATCCTAGCCAAATTAACTTAATTACATATTTACGGTATTTGTGTAATGTGTTCTTTGGTTCAATACATTCAGGCGTCTTCTTGATTTCTTGAAAAATTTTCGCACTGAATTTAGTTACAAAAGGCTAAGTGAAACTCAGTATTGACTCACATTAGTCATAGAAAAAGGCAAACTGCTTACCTAATCGACCGGATAACGATGATTAAGAAAAGGATTGTACTTTTAGGAATACATAAATAATATATTCTCATACTTTATTACGTTTTATTTACCTAAAATTCGTAGCTCATATCCCCAGGATTTTTTAACATTGTGTTTCTTGCCTGGAGAGATAGAATTGTGGATTTTTTATTTTATTATATTTTATTTATTTCAACTTAATAAAATTTCATCGCTCATCAATTTTATATGATTTTTAATTAATTTAATATTTAATCTAATTGTTGTAACGTAATAAAATGTAATAAGCATATATTTCAGTGCCTGGTTAGATGGAATAGGAGGACTGGAGGCCTTAATATTTCCAGGTGAAATAAAAAATTACTAACGTCCCTAATGTCATCAGTATAGCTTGGATTTGTAGGTGGTAATAGGTTAGAATGCAAAGTAATTTGGTTTGTAGGAAGTGTAATGCAACCCGTTGTACCATAATGTAGGAAGAGTAGCATAAATTCAAGGAGTTCTATAGGCTGTACTCCTAATATGTATGCAAATCTCATAGCATAACCGTTGTACAGTGTAGGGTGTACTTGTTACTGGCTTAAGTAAGTTTGCATTCTAACCTATCAGCACCTAATAATCCGGACTCTAATCATCAGGTAGAGAATTCCATGATCTGGACTCAGAGATTATGAAGGCCCAGTTGTAAACAGCAGCGCGGTTTACAGGTAGGCCTACGCTCGCCTTCGTCTCGGCCTATTAGAGCAAGATCTGGGGGGTTCTCTAAGCACAGACACGTATTAATATTTAAGGTTCTCTATTACGAGTCAATATGAAGAAATGAAATTCCACGGGAGTGCATTTAATTGAATGAACAGCAATTACCCGCCTGTTAGGTGAGGGTTGTTGTCACTGGTATGCGGCACTCGACGCCGAAGGTCACTTAATAATGAGACGCTGTATTAGGGAGAGCCGGAATATGTTGGGAATGCGGGCTATTTGCCAGACACACACATATGACTCCCCAGCGTGGTAGGCAGACAGGCACTACACGTGCGCTATGTGGGAGGCTACACCTCCCTGCCCTGAAGGTTGTCATAGAGCTCCGCTAATTGAGAAGGAAACGTGAGAAACGGACAACTGTCTTCTCCGTAAAGCACTGACCTTCCTGGAAAGAAATATATTCCTTGTGTTTCGTAAAGAATTTTACATTCATTTACGAACGAATTGGCATTTCATGTTAATTTCACAGCTTGTCTGCACTTTTACGTTAAGGAGAAACATGCATAAATATTTATTTACCAAATTCTCTATAATCTGGACATTGATTTAGAGTCATGAACCTTAGCACATTGATTTAAAATGCATGGTTCTTAGCCATAAAGATGTATCATTTAATTCAGATATTTAAAAAAATAGATTTTTTTTCATATATGAATTTTGGTTATATTGAGGTACCTTTTCCTCAGCAACGCCAAGGTCCTGAACCTTGTCATTTTTTTTACTGATTTCTAAGAACTTGATGTATTATCCGCAGGCGTTTTTAATTTAATGCCTATTTCTATTTTTTGAAATAAACCTTCCAATTTGAAAACTCTCACACACACACACACACACACACACACACATATATATATATATATATATATATATTATAATCTAAATTCTATACAATGATATTATTTGTCATTTCCTTGCAGTAAAATGTGTAAAATTGTTTAGCCTGCTTGTATACCAAGGTTCAGATAGATACCTTTAGTAGTTCCAGAGAAAAAGGTACCTATGTCATGGAAAAGGTAGTCTAAGGAATGGCGAATGAATGTCACAATACGAAGCCTCGCATTGTACCTCTCAAATCAAAACAAACTGTCCTCGGTGGTCGCCATGCTTAACCAACCGGAAATGCCGTCTCACAGCCTTCTTGAATACTCCTAAATATGATACCGTCAACTGCCTAAAACCGTCGTAAAGAGTTCAGCGAAGATCAGGAAAGCAATCTATGTAAAATGAGACGTGGCACCTGACACGCATATGTTAGGAATTTAGTGCACTTAGATACGGAATGCAACCAAATGCCTTTGGGACTAGATTCCCTACAAAATAAGCTAGCAATTTCAGCAAATTAAAAATCAGTTTTGAAGGATTTCATGCACGTGTCCCCTTAAACAAATTACTTCGTTACTAATAAAGCATCACAATTAGTAGACTACAATTTACTTGTTCTGAATTTTATACCAAAACATTATTCTTAAACATTGATAATTCATCTGTATCACCAGTAAAAAACGAGTAAAAAGAACTCGATTATTCTTTTGATACAGGCATGCATTACGCATACACATAGCCAGAGCCATTAGAATGTGAGCGGAAAGTAATCCCTCACAATGTTATGCCTTGAGTCATTGGCGTCTGTTGTCAATCCTTTTGAAGGAGTACCAACGCTAAGTTTTCATTAAAATGTTAAGGTCATGAAAATAGCTGATATATTCATAAATGAAATATTTGTTTTAAGTTCAGAAAGGAATACTGTAATCGTTCTTTTGATATCAAACAAAATCACACATTCCTTTGCGTTTTCTGCGGTGTAACGCTTACCTTGTTTTCTTTCGATTTTTATGAATTATTTAAATATTTATTGTTGTTGGAGTCATCAGTCCATACACTGGTTTGATGCAGCACTCTATGCCACCCTATCCTGTATTAACGTTTCATTTCTACGTAACTACTGCATCCTACATCTGTTCTACTCTGCTTGTCATATTCATACCTTAGTCGACCCCTACTACACTTCCCTCAAAAACTAACTGAACAAGTCCTCGGTATTTTAAGATGTGTCCTGTCATTTTATCTCTTGTATCTTCTTCTCGTCAAATGTAGCCAAATCGACCTCCTTTCATTAATTCGATTCGGTATGTTCTTCATTCGTGATTCGATTTATCGATCTGACCTTCAGCATTCTTCTGTAATACCACATTTCAAACGCTTCTATTTCCTTTCTGAGCTAGTTATCGTCCGTGTTTCACTTCCATACAGTGCCACGCTCCAAGCGAATGTCTTGAAAAGCATCTTTCTAATTCCTACATCAATTCTAGAAACGAAGAACTTTCATTTCTTAAGAAATGCCTTAATTGCTTGTGCTAGTCCGCATTTTATGGAGGAGAAAAACGGAGTCTGAAAGGTGAAATTGAAAAACGGAAAATAAAATTTGCTGGTCGCATTCTTCAGCATGAAGAGTTCCTTTGTAACATCGTTGAAGGAAGAATTGCTGGGAAAAGAGGAAGAGGACGACCCAGGGTGTCTTATTTCAAGAACCTGCTTCTGAGGATGAACTGCAAGAGCTACGCCGAGTTGAAAATTCAGGCTTAAGATAGACATCTATCGCCGTTGCTGCCTAATACTGAACCGTTAGTCAATACGAATGATGACAGCCCCAGTGTTCATAACAGGTGCTCCTTCTCCACGTTACTGCTGCTCAGCATTTTCTCGGTCATCTCTGAATATCTTACGCCATTATAAACAATCTTGGGGAGGTATTATAGAACCCTTACAAGCTCTCTTCAACTTTCCGTAGGTTTCCGAAGCGTTTCCCTCCAAGCGAACACACAACTTTATTGCGTACCTCTGCTCACGGAAATCAGCCATGGTGGATGCTTAGAGGCGACTGAACATGCACGCCAGCTTTTAACGGCTGCCACAGCTTGACTGACAGAGCTATTATTACGAAACTTGCTGGGGAGGAAGATTTATGCACTTAGTTTCTCTGTACGTTGCCAGATCGCACAAGTAGTTCTACGAAGAAAATGTAGAGACTTGCAGTCTTGAATAAACATCCTACAATATTGCTTCTAGATTACGATAGGCTATAAATAAGTATGCGCCGAGTGAGTAGGTCGCGCAGCTGCGAGCTTGCGTTCGGGAGATAGCGGCTTCGAATCCCACTTCGGCCGCCCTGAATATGGCTTTTCGTGGTTTCCCAATTTCACACCGGGTGAAATGATGGGGAGCCGTTTCTTAAGGGGATTAAGCCTGCCCTATCTCGCCCATATTTTCCAATTTCCAGATACCATTTTCTTGAAATTGAGCAAAGATATTAAATTAAACTCCTACCAATTTTATATTGAACGTTCCTTGATATGAATAAGAAGCGATTTTTAGAAAATATTTATTAGTTGCCAGGATATGATTTGTTTCCTCGAAGTCGTATTTTTTAAAATCACTTAAATTACCATATTTTGAAAAAAATACATTTTTAGAAAATTGGCTTCTTAATAATAAGTTTAACGTTATTTGTTTTACGTCCCACTAACTACTCTTTTACGGTTTTCGGAGACGCCGAGGTGCCGGAATTTAGTCCTGCAGGAGTTCTTTTACGTGCCAGCAAATCTACCGACACGAGGCTGACGTATTTGAGCACCTTCAAATACCACCGGAGTGAGCGAGGATCGAACCTGCCACGTTGGGGTTAGAAGGCCAGCGCCTTAACCGTCTGAGCCACTCAGCCCGGCAATTGGCTTCTAATTTTCATACCTTTGTAACATAAAAACAAGCTGTAGAAATTTCATTCCTGTAACATTAATACTGTAGGAGCAATCTGTACCAAGAATTAGAAAAATGTCTAAATGAGAAAAATTACTTCAAAGTTTTGCAACAGAAATCTTACTTTTAAAACTGCCCTGCTCCATACTCTTCATTCTCCTCATCCTGTATGGACTTTTTCTTGTTTCTTCTCTTCCTTCCTGAACACTTCTCAATTTCTTTCAACATCTGTCTGCTTTATTTATGCGATTAGAGCCCAGTTCGTCAAGCTGTACAACTGTGTTATAACCCAGATCTACTGAAAGTTCCTTCAAACACTAATTCTTGTGCTCCCTGAAGGAATGTTAAAACTGCATCAAGTGCACCAAGTTTAAGGGTATCTAAGCCAACAAATACTGTTTTTGGTACACGGGTTCATAGTACGCTGTTGAATGATTGACATTCTGGGTCTTCCCATGTAAACATTTCTTGAGAAGGTCAGGATTCCCGCACCAGGAGAGTTAGTCGCGCGGTTAAGGGTGCGCGGCTGTGAGCTTGTATTCGGGAGATAGTGGGTTCGAATCTCACTGTCGGCAGCCCCGAAGATGGTTTTCCGTGGTTTCCCGTTTTCACACCAGGCAAATTCTGGGGCTGTACCTTAATTAAGGCCACGGCCCCTTCCTTCCCATTCCCAGGCCTTTCCTGTCCCATCGGTGCAGTAAGACCTATCTGTGTCGGTGCGACGTAAAGCCAATAGCAAAAAAGGATTAACGCTATAGGCTAGAGGCACCACATGTTGTCTTTCAATTGTCTCCAAATGCTACCAATAGTACGGACGAAAAATTCTCCTTCAAGTATTGGGTGCTGTCAGAAATATAGTGCAGATAGGTCAAGTATATTTCCGATAAGTTTCACTAGAGTCGCTGAGAGTATTTTTTTCAATATTTTTTACACTTTTGTATATTCTTACTGATATATTCCTATTTTTCTCATTCTTTCCTTGTTTCAGTTTCATTTTTGCTTAAGGACAACACACACACCCAGTCCCCGAGCCAGCGGAAATAACAAATTAAGGTTAAAATCCCCGACCCGGCCGGGAATCGAACCCGGGGCTCCTTGAACCCAAGAGTATTGAAGGGGGCGTGCTACAAAATGTCACATTTGAGAGTTGATTGTTTTCTTTTCTTTTTTTTTTTTTTTTTTGCTAGTTGCTTTACGTCGCACCGACACAGATAGGTCTTAAGGCGACGATGGGACAGGGAAGGGCTAGGAGTGGGAAGGAAGCGGCCGTGGCCTTAATTAAGGTACAGCCCCAGCATTTGCCTGGTGTGAAAATGGTAAACCACGGAAAACCATTTTCAGGGCTGCCGACAGTGGGTGATTGAAATTTAAGCATTCAAACTGAGTTTGTGCTTTCCTTCTTTCGGCATAATGTTAATAATATATCAAAGATTCAAAAATGACAAATAACACTATTTTGATTTTTTGATCCAATTTCGGCTGCCTTACTGCCCTTATTTAGTCGCCGTTTTTCTATCTCTGTCGGTGAAACGTATAGCAGCTTCAAAAAAGAGAGAGAGAAATTATGCTCGTTCATGAAGAGATTAGATAGTTCTAAAAGAAGTATAGCAAGGCGGAAAAAGATTGCACTCGAATACATAAAAGGGTTTGCTGTGGGTGGGGGTGGTAAATAACACCTATGGTATCCCTTGCCTGTCTTAACTTTCAAGCATCGTTTGGCGACCATGGGGCCCTTAGCCGAGTCCTGGCATTGGTTCCACTTACTTGTGCCAGGTTCCTCATTTTGATCTATCCTGTCCGATCTCCCTTGATCAACTATTGTTCTCTCTTCTGCCGGGCTGAGTGGCTCAGACGGTTAAGGCGCTGGCCTTCTAACCCCAACTTGGCAGGTTTGATCCTGGCTCCGTCCGGTGGTATTTGAAGGTGCTCAAATACGACAGCCCCGTGTCGGTAGATTTACTGGCACGTAAAAGAACTCCTGCGGGACTAAATTCTGGTACCTCGGCGTCTCCGAAGACCTTAAAAAGTAGTTAGTGGGACGTAAAGCAAGTAACATTATATTATTAACTATTGTTCTTTTCCGATCTCGACGGTATTAGGTTTACGAATCGTACGGATTCTTTCATTTTCAAGCCCTTTGTGGCCCTTGCGTTTCTTTCTTCATGTTTCGAAGTATAGGATCCTTTCCATTTTTCCTTCTCATTGGTGTTAATAGAGGATGGTTGCCCTGCTGTAATATCTCTTAAAACAATGATCACCACCACCACACTTAAAAGTGAATAAGCCACCGGACTGAAACTGTAAAATGGAATTAATTTGCATTTCACCACAATTACTCGATTTCCATATTGGATAATATACTACCAAAATCTTTCTACACCTGCGCGTGAGTGTCCCCTTAAATCGTAACTTAATCTGTATAATTATATCAGCTGTAAAAGAGAGAGAGAGGGAGAGAGAAAGATTGTAATAGGATAAATGAGACTGTTAAGGTGGATGAGTTGAGTTACAAGAAAGGATAGAATAAGGAATGATTACATCAGTGGATCAGTGTCCGACTCGTTGGCTCAATGGTCAGCGTACTGGCCTTCAGTTCAGAGGGTTCCGGGTTCGATTCCCGGCCGGGTCGGGGATTTTAACCTTCATTGGTTAATTCCAATGGCCCGGGGGCTGGGTGTTTGTGCTGTCCCCAACATCCCTGCAACTCACACACCACACATAACACTATCCTCCACCACATTAACACGCAGTTGCCTACACATGGCAGATGCCGCCCACCCTTCGGAGGGTGTGCCTTACAAGGGCTGCACTCGGCTAGAAATAGCCACACAATTTTTTTAAAAAAAGTGGATCAGTAAACGTGGGACCTATAGGAAAGGAGGTTCAAGAAAGAAGGGTAAGATGGTATGTGTAGAAAAGAGATGAGCACTACGTAGGGGAAAGATTTGGGTTACGGAGGAAAGACCAGAAATGAGAAGGAAAGATCGGGTAGCAGGGGATTTAAGACAAAAATCCACAGTTCTAGCCCTACAGACAAGCAACTCTAAGTTGAAAACATCCTAGCGATATGAGCTACGAATTTTAGGTAAATAAAATATAATAAATTATGAAAATATATTAATTATTTATTCCTAAAAATTACAGTACAATCGTCTTCTTAACCCTTTGGCACTCATCCTATATTCAGGGGTTTGCTCGAAGACACTCAAACTAATTTCTGTGATTTTCCAAACAAAATTACAAAAAATCAACACGTAAACAGTTTAACACACATTAAAATAAAATAAATCACAGTTATACAGGAAACAATGAGCATTTCAAAAACGAATATACCTAGTACGTATTGTTGTTGGTAAAGCCAAACAAAATTATTAAGTTTTGAAAATAAATTTTTAAAAATAGTGGTTTTCAATGACAGAAAAATCGGACATTATTGCGTCTTCCTTCTTTACTCCTAGGCGTTAAAGAAAGAACATTTAATTCTGAATAATTTGATATCAATATGATGTGTGTGCTGCAATTAACTCATGAAGCCTGGCACAAAGTTATTCACTGTACATGTAACGGTCATCGATCTCAGGTCCTCGCGGTCCGATGCACGGTGAACAGCTGTGATTGTGTCATTTTGCACGTAATGGGAATCCTTTTCGGCAAAAGAGGGTCATTATTACTGTCCAAATTATCGGAAAATTCAAGGATATCGGCTTCATTCGGCGTTGAATATGGCCTAGCCATTACGACAAAAAGATGACGCAAGCACGTGCAACAACGGAGTTATGAAAACCAGTAAAATTATACTTTGCAAAGTACAGGGAACACGCGATATACCAAAGAAACGAAATAAACTCTAAACTAAACTCATAGCAAGATGAAATTGTTGTATTCATAAGCTAACTAAAACAGATCCACGCAATAACAACTTCAAATAACCACAATATAAACATTCACGGTAAACAGATTTCATTTGTCCAAAATAAAAAAATGCAGGGCTGGTGGATGTACCTGTAGAATAAAACGCAAATTCAACGCTTTAAGGTACCGTCACGATCAACTGTTACGATTTAACAGCCACGCAAGTGACCAAAATCGCTAAATAGGACAGAGCCGATATATCGGCGCGCTGAGTGTGACAGGGTTAACCATCGTTATCCGGTCGGTTAGATTAGCAGGTCGCCTTTTTATACCACTACAAGCGCTAATGCGAGTCAATACAGAGTATCACTTAAGCCCCTATAACTACATTCGATCTGTAATTTCTTCAAAAATCAAAAAGTTCCAGAGGGTATTAAACTAAGGAACGCATTACAATATAAATAAGTTAATTTGGCTGGGATTTGAATCAAAAATTAAACGAGGCCGTTTCTTCGGAAGAGCACTTAGGTCTGAAGTGATTTTCGAAATGTGTTGTCCAGGGTTCACAATTTGAAATATTTCCGCACCCTTTAGCCCTTCAACTTTCGGCACAATTGAGGAAATCGCTTAAATTTAAATTTTTCGTAGTATGGGAACCCCTACATTGTTTGCTAAGAAACGTTTCCTACGTTGAAAGTTTGGAAGAGGGAAGACGCATTGGAGAGACGCATTGGTATAGAAGAATACAGCAAAGCAACGTGACGTGGGAAAGGGAGGATAAGCATAAGAAGAATAAGGAGGATCATCATCGTGTTCAACTGTGAGAGAACCAGCCTCCCTAATTTTACACTGGACAGAAGCAATTAATCGTCATCCAAGTTCGATTTCTCCGTGGAAGGAGCCTTAATACATCCCGTTGCAGAAGATGCCACAAGTTCGACATTTTACCTCATATATTAGGGTTATGTCGTTAGGAAGAGCTCATGAGAATTAGTCGGCACAATAAAAGTTGGCACATTGATTGCTGGAAGCCTGCGTAAACACCACCACTTTGAGACTTATGAAGAAGTAGCATGTCTTTCCACAAACAGATCTACAAGACGAGCTGATATAGTCAATGACCGGGCGAAATTTACGGCTATGGTGATCATTTATTAATTACCGTGCCCGGTCAGCATTTCCAAAAAACTGCAGCTGTTTCCTCTAAAAACTTCTTGTGATGTGTATGGGTTGTCCAGGTGGGGACAGATAAGTAGGTGGCTTGATTCGTGCTCAGCATCACATTCACACGAGTGTCTGCGTTCGCTGGAAGAATCCCCCATTTCTTAAGGTTGGCTTTGCATCGAGAGACGTCCACTCTTAAACGGTTGAGGGACCTCCATACAGGGTAAGGTAAGTTAGGCGCCAGGAGCTGTTTCTTCCTTTGGTGACATGTCTGTGGGCTATGAGCTCCTCCACCTGTTAAGACGAGATTTTCTCTGGTATTCCCTCCAGCGGTGGAGCCCTATCAAGGAAGATATTGCGAGATCTGAGGTGAGACCTTGCAGTTTGGTGACGATGGTCATTCTCCGGTTTTTTTCTCCCGGCGGTGACCCTCTGGTTGTTGGATGGGGCTATTCCAACAATCCGGTACAGTTTCTGCACTGGCGTTGGTTTTAGCCATCCCGAGATTATCCTTGCAGTATCGTTGACCGCAGTATCAACCTGCTTAGCATGTACTGAAGTGCTCCACACCAAAATATTCCAGGGCCGGGCTGAGTTTCTCAGACGGTTGGGGCGCTGGCCTTTGACCCCAACTCGGCATGTCCGATCCTGGCTCTGTCCGGTTATTTGAAGATGCTCAAATACGTTAGCCTCGTGTCGGTAGATTTACTGGCACGTAAAAGAACTGCGGTATTAAATTCCAGCACCTCCGCGTCCCCGAAAACCGTAAAATAGTAGTTAGTGGAACGAAAACAAGTACCATTATTATCGAAACATTCTAGAAAAATGTACACCAGCCTCGATTAGTGTGTGAAGAATAAATATGTTCAAATCCGGTATTTTGATTTTAATTCAGGTGGAACAGGGGATACTGTTGTTCATAATTTTCACTAGGAATCAAATGGAAATATAATTTGTGTTGTAACCTGATTGATTCACCTAATATCACATTATATTCGCGCTCCTCTTCATTCTGTGCCTCATACATCCCTGTGAACGCCCAGATCCAATAACTAACATTAACTGCCTATCGCCGTCGGCATGTGAACGCGCGTTCCATACACAAATGTGTTACTAATTCATTGGACTGCTCTAATTTACTACTGTTACTGCCAGAAATTATTTCTTCCCGTAACGCGAGGCAACATGTAAACCACAGTTTACCAAAATGTAGAAATACACGCAGAGGAAATTAGGTTACCATTGGCCGTAAATGGACTGAACGAAATACATGTCTACTTCAGTAATTATTTTAAAAGAAAGAAGAATGCCTCATACTCGAAGACTACCCGATCTTCTTACCACATAGTTGTAAAATAAAACTTATATTTTCTATCCTTTGTCTACCAGACTTCTCATTATCATAGAGACCATTAAAAATATTATCAAATTTTCTTCTTCCCAATTTATCAAATACCGTGCTGGTCAGCCGTGCTGTTCTGGGCGCGCAGCTATGAGGCTTGGATCCGGCAGATAGTAGGCTCTAACACCACTGTCATCGCCCTGAAAATGGTTTTCCGTGGTTTCCGATTTCCACACCAGGCAAATGCTAGGACTGTACCTTCCCTCTCATAGCGCTTTTCTATTCCGTCGTCGTCATAAGAATCTGTCGGTGCGACGAAAACTGAATGATCACATTATTAAACTTTTTATTGGTTTATCTTTGAACTTTTTAAGAGCTTAGAAAGTGTTTTAAATGCCAATTTTCTGTTGAAGTTATTTCCCCTCTTTTATGAAATAACTTATGATGCTATAGAGTCAGATTTTTTCGGACAAAAATAGGTTCAAGCTAATTTGGTTAGTAGAAAATATCGTCTAGCACACTGCTCCGAAAAGTAATAGTGTGAGTAAGATAAATTTTAGGGGTTCCATTTGGCTGTACCCCTAATGGATATGCAAATCTCACAGCTTATCCGTTGTGCAGAGTAGACTGTATTTGTTACTCGCATCGGTAAGTTTGCATTCTAACCTAGTTCTGCCTAAAATTTCAGGCTTTAATTATAAATCAAAGGATAGTCCGGCTCCTTGGCTGAATGGTCAGAGTTGTGGCGCTCGGAATACAGGAATCAAAGTTCGATTCTCACTTCATCTGGGAATTTTAATTTTATTTGGTTAATCCCGCCAGGTCGGGCGCCGAGTTTTTGTGTTTGCTTTGCATGCAGTACATCACACTAAAAATAATGATAATGTTATTTTATTTACGTCCCGGTAACTACTTTTACGGTTTTCGGAGACGCCGAGGTGCCGGAATTTAGTCCCGCAGGAGGTCTTTTACGCGCCAGTAAATGCACCGACACGAAGCTGACGTATCTGAGTACCTTCAAATACCACCGGACTGAGCCAGGATTGAACCTGCTAAGTTAGTCAGAAGGCCTGCGCTTCAACCGTCTGAGCTACTCAGCCCGGCCCATACTAAAAATCCACACATGGTACAAATCCAACGTAGTTGAGACAAGGTGAAGAAAAAAGAAGAAGAAGAAAACCTTTGTCTACTGGTACATACGTGTACGCAAATGAAAAGAACATGACACTCGAAAAAAATTAGTTCAGTCATAGCATTACTGTTCGTTTACAGCGAGAGTATTAGAAAATAGATGAGTTATTGTAAAGTGAAGTACTATGGGTTTTGTATATTATCGTGTTACGTAGTACTAAAAGCTTGTAAATGAATTTTGCACTTCATCTCTAGTTGTGAAGACAAATTTGGAGTGGAACAAAATAAAACGTGACAACACGGGAATATAGCGGAATGAAACGAAAGTTAGGGATATGGATCCAAACTCAAGTGTTTGAAATGGAATGAAATGTAAAATAAGTGTAAATATAAAAGGAAACGGAATCAAAGCGAATGAAAAGAAATAGGATGGGAACAAAGAGAAAGAAGAGATTAGCTGAAGTAACTGACGTAAATTTTCTAAATGCAATGCCTTTTCGATGTAACCGTCCGTCTTATTTTGTGCCGTTCACTTAATAGCCACGTAACTTCTGAAACCCATTTTGTTCCTTGATCACCTCCAAGTACGTTTTACCTTGGCCGACATCCTATTCTCTTCCCTAGTACCTTCCCCTCATATTGGTGATGAAGGTGTCGTGATATTGGTAAATCCCGTAAATTCTGTTTTTATTATTTCCATTCCCTTTAAGAGTTTCCCCTCATCTTTGACTTCTCTTAGTAATTACAAATTTGATTATTTCCAGTCCAGATCGTTCTACTGATGTTTCCACATACTCACAACTTAGCTGCTTCAAGACTTTTCATATTTTCCCAAGAATAGACTCCAGAATTCTGTAATTGTTTGCAAATTTCTATCTGATGGTGTCATATTTTAATGCAACACTAAACCCACTGTAAAGTTGTCTGAATTATTTAAGGTATTTGTGAATTTGTACTCGTATATGATGATCCTGGATTTAGAATATTAAACTAGTGGTATTTATTGTAATATTTTCTTACCATGGAGTTGCTTGTTCTACTCCTGTTGTGTGCGTTGTTGTAGTGTATTTATTTTTTAACTTTATTATCTTACTACTGTAAGTTATCATTGCCAACGGTGTACTTCCCAATTGCGATGTATTTGTTAATAATACAAATCCAACTTACAATTAAATACAACAAGGTCCTCTAGATAAATGATGTTGAAAAATATTTCGTGGATTATGTGTTGATTTGATTACTAATTAGAATACTTTTCTTTGCCATAAATTCATTAATAAATGAATACAGAAGTTAAAATTTTGAACGAAAGCAAAGAGAAGCTCATGAATCTAATTCAAGATAAGTATTTAGTTGAGTTACGTACGATATTCGTAGTGTTTTCTCCAGTTGATGATGACGAAGTGCACACGTACTGTGCTGTCTCGTAATTTATAGCAGGGAGTTTAACCAGTTGACACAGGCTCTCATTAAAGTGTGCGGGATTAAAGCACAGGTGACTTTGATCAAATACCGTGAATCATTACGGTCTCTCTTTTATTGTTCGTCCAGCGTTTGGAATTCTTCATGTTAGTACCTTCAGGAAAAAAAGAAAAGAAGCTCTCTCAGCGTAAAAACATTTAACTTGCTACTAAACAAAGTATGGAACGCATACTTGTTAATGCGTCAGTTACAAGCTCTTTAAAGAGAAACTCAAATTAGGTAGCATGTACGCACCAATCCTCTAATTTGTCCTCTGTCATACTGAACGCCTTTCCTACCCCATTGTCACTAAAAACCTATCTGAATTAGTGTGGAGTTACACCACCTTCAACTCTTCCACTGCCATGCCTGGTAATATTTCTAGACCTCGGCTTTTTAGGCAGTAATTGGTTAGAATGATAACTAATTTGGTTAGTAGGAAGTGTTGTCCAGTCTGCTTTTCAATACTGAAGGAAGGGTAACATAAATTTTAGGGGTTCTGGTAGACCGTACTCCAAACGTTTATGCAAATCTTATAACACAGACGTTCTGCAGGTTGCTTCAGTAAGTTTGCAATTTAAATATTACTGTCCAAAATCCCGGCCTCAAGTGATTTCTATAATTTTACACCCAATCTCAGGCTGTTCATAAATGTTTATAATAACAAAATATAGCATTTTAATGGCATATACAAAATTTTCAAGAAATCATGGTCCACGAAGCGTGAAATACTTACTTAGTGAAATGCAAGTGTGCATTGTTGGCAGGCGTTTCGAATCATTCCTGAAACGTAAGATTATGCGTAAGATTGTAAACCTCAGCTTCAACCTGTTTCGAGTCACTCGATTGGGTCAAGAATGGAATGAATGAAGCCCCATGTAGCGGAGAGGATAGGAATTGTGCCGCCTGCCGAAGCCTGTCGCACTCCTCTAGGGCAATGATTAATGCCTGACAGATGAAATGAAATGATAATGGAGTGTGTTTCTCTAATGAAAGATGACAGGAAAAACCGGAGTATCCAGAGACAAACCTGGTCCGCCTTCGCTTTGTCCAGCACAAATATCACATGGAATTAAGGCCACGGCAGCTTCCTTCCCACTACCAGTCCTTTCCTATCCCATCGTCGCCATAAGACCTATCTGTATCGGTGCGACGTAAAGCAGACTATTCAACAAATTGAAGAATTTTAATTAAATATGATTAGATTAAATATTCCCCTAAGAGTATCAGACTCGTTTTTGATTCACCCTCTATATGTATGTACCGTACTGTACAACCCAACAGTGTACCTTCATTGACTGTGGGCTTCATAACAGTGAAAATTTCTGGTTTATTGTGTGATGTCTTGATTGCAATTCAATTTCCTGACATACTTGAGTATGTTTTCAATATTTCACATATTCCCATATCCTAAGCCTTGTACAGTAGTATATATTTTTCTATAAGTTACTTTATCACAAGATCAATGGATTTGACTTTTATACCTACGAATAGGTATTGGAAATAACTGCTCAGAACATGAGGAAACCAATTATGTTTATAATCCCCTCATATTAATGGGATTGCTGTAATTTTAGGTCAGTTTCCTTTATCTTAGCCTTCCAATACCCATTCCTTATCCATGAGGTGATAAGAATAGGCATTATTAAGAGTCTGTAATTGTCGTATAATAGTTTCGTCTGTGGACTTGTGCGGTATTCAACGAATGCACGCCAGCTACCGACAACACGCACATGGCCAGTGCTGCCCTCCATTTTAAGGTGATCTTTACAAGTACGGAATAATTCGGACGAATTCATGGTGACAACCCAAAGGGGTCATATATTGACATAAATATATCTTATATCTTGGTATCATCCAAAAATGTATATAACGAAATCAAACTGCGTATGGCTTTTAGTGCAAGTAGTGTCCGTGGACGTGTTCAGCTCACCAGGCGGAGGTCTTTCGATTTGACTCCCATAGGTGACCTGCGCGTCGTTGTGAGGATGAAATGATGATGAAGAAGACACATACACCCACCCTCCATGCCAGCGAAATCAACCAGTGGTGGTAAAAATTTCCGACCCTGCCGGGAATCGAACCCGGGACCCATTAGAGCAAAGGCCAACATGCTAACTATTTAGCCATGGGGCCGGACTGTATAACGAAATAGTGTGATGTAAGAGAATGTGCGACGCGATGTTACCTAGCAACAGTACCTTGAGAGCTGCACAGGCCGTGGATCTGTATGTCATGGCCATCCACCAGTACTTCACATCACAGCCTGCACTGTTGCTAGGTAACGTAGTGTCACACATTTTACTGAAATACAAATTTATGAACATTTGATTTTCCCAAAAGGAAATTTAATAATAATAATAATAATAATAATAATAATAATAATAATAATAATAATAATAATAATAATAATCCTGTTATATGGCTTCGTGGCTAATTTGTTAGTTTGCTGACCTTTGGTCCATGCGATTCGGGGTTCGATTCCCGGTTCGATCGGCAAATTTGAACCTTCATTGAATATTGATTTCCTGCTCTGGTTCTACAACTGTATGTATATGCTGCCCTTAACATAACATTTCGTCCTAGGTATGACCCCATTCTCGCCGGTAATCCATGAGTGCCAGGTCGAAAGACCTACACCAGGTTGCTCCAGAGGCTACATGCCATTTTTATTTTCAGCACTGCCATATCAGCACGGACTTACCAGGTAGCCAAGGTTCTTTACATCGAATGTCTTTCCTGCCACCACGCACTGCTACTAGTGAAAGTCCAACTCGAATTTGTCGGAATTCGAACCCGAAACTCCCGGTCTGAGAGTGACGTCGGTAGACATCTGCACCAGATTATCCGAAGTATTTTCTGGATCATTAGAACACATTCTGTATTTAGGACAGGGATTCAGAGCCAGGTACCCTTGAGGACACGTGATAATTCAGTTGAAATTCAACATTAGGATGCACATGTATTGAAACCAGGGTTTCGTCAGTGGAAACCTACCATTTTCTAGTATCTTAAAGGCTCTCTTATTGAAGGATAGCCAAGGTTCGAATGTCGGATAATGGTTGGGAAAATTCTCAAATGGTAAGTCACGCCTTACGGTACGGATTTCATGAAATATCGTACATCCTGCGGCTATGATCATGAAATTAACAGTCGTGTCAAATGGTAAGCTCAATTTATTTGCTGAATAATAATTGCAATTACAGGAACATAGTATGCAGGCAGGTCTCAGCTGTTCAAAGAGGAAGTTTCGGACCATTAAGAGAGGCACTCACTCTGGTTGCGGGAGAACGAACGAATCGATTTCTCGCGGTAGCGCCCTCCAGCATCCTTTTGAGCGCACCGCGGAAATGGTGGTGGACCACAAAAGATGACTCGAGCTGAGCTATACATGTAATACACTCAGTGCAGGGTAGAGTAATTTCATAACATATTAAACCTTCTCTCCCCTTTTTTTTTTTCTTACCCGCATACGAATCCTCTTTCCGTTTCTTCCTTCAATCCAACCAAAGGTCGCCGCAAGCTAGCAAGACTGACATGGGAGATAAAAAATATATATACACTCCAATCTTCCAGATCAAATTCTCTTTCCTCCTTCCCTGATCCATCCTTTTATCCCATCTCGTTGCGACTTCTTGCCCCGATATCCTGATTGTTCCGCTAGCCTGTTATACAACAATGTTATGTGTGTTGCTTCACTTCAGTCGCTAGTTGTCTGTTGTCCAACGTCTCCGTGCAGTTTACGTAAAATCTAATTACTAGAGCCCGGATTTTTATGCATTAATAGGTTAGAATGTGAACTTACTGAAGCGAGTAGCAACTATTGTCTACCTTCACAAAGACTATGGTATGGGGTTTGCATAAATATTAGGAGTACGGCCCATCAGAACCCCTATAATTTATGTTACTCTTTTTACATTATGGAAGAGCGAGTGGCCGACACTTCCTAATAACCAAATTAGTTTGCATTCTAACCTATTACTGCATAAAATCCAGGCTTTACTAATTACCAATTGTCGTGCCCAGCTCCATGATAGACGGGTCAGCCCATTGACCTTCAATTATAAGGACAAGGGGTTGAATCGTGATTGATTAGAGGGATTTTAAGTTTTAATCTGTTAATCCTGGCACCACGACTTCTGCAATTCAAACTGCGCACACATTATTCCCCATCTAATGATGTGCTTTACAAGGACTGCGTAAAGCTATCAATAGTCATAAAATATTACAGTACCCCTAAAGTTCTGCAAATCTCGAAGCACAAGCGTTATGCGGGCTAGAGTATACTTGTTACTCGCTTCAGTAAGTTTGTATTCTAGCCTCTTACTACCTAAAATTCTAGTCTTAAATTATTATTAATTTTCATAATTAGTACTAAATTAACATTAGAATGCTGTTCTCATTATGGGGTTTAAAACTGTTTGTAGCCAAATACACCTGTAATCGATGTAAATATTAATGAGCTATTAATATTCCAAAATGTTAAATATTAATTAAGCAATTTTCAATTCATATTTTAATCTATCTAGAACCGGGCGAGTTGGCCGTGCGCGTAGAGGCGCGCGGCTGTGAGCTTGCATCCGGGAGATAGTAGGTTCGAATCTCACTATCGGCAGCCCTGAAAATTGTTTTCCGTGGTTTCCCATTTTCACACCAGGCAAATGCTGGGGCTGTACCTTAATTAAGGCCACGGCCGCTTCCTTCCAACTCCTAGGCCTTTCCGATCCCATCGTCGCCATAAGACCTCTCTGTGTCGGTGCGACGTAAAGCCCGTAACAAAAAAAAAATCTATCTAGATTCGCTTTAATTAAAAAAATATTGGGAGATTCATGTACTAAAATATTCAGGACGTGTATGTTGGGTATTCAGCCCGAAGGCTGGTTTGATCCTCTCTAACTCTGCCAACAACTGTATTCAGGACGAAGTTCCATGAAAGAATTCTCTCTATGTTTTCTAATATTTCCGGAAGATTGTGCCGAATGTCTGCAGTCTAATATCTTGGAACTTGAAAATAGGAGCAATATGTATGGTATTAAACTTAGCAGTTCAAAGACTAAATTGCTAATGGTAGAGAAGAAATTCGAGAGAATTGAATATCAGATTGGGAACACAAAGCTAGAACAGGTAGATCATTTGAAATATTTTGGATGTTTGTTCTCCCAGGTGGTAATATAGTAAGTGAGATTGAATCAAAGCGCAGTAAAGCTAATGCAGTGAGTTCGCAGTTGCCATCAACAGCATTCTGTAAGGAAGAAGTCGGCTCCTAGACGAAACTATCCCTACTCGGTCTTTTTTCAGACCAAACCTTGCTTTACTGGAGTGAACTCAAGATACAGCATCTTATTCATGAGATATAAATAACAGATATGAAAGTAGCCAGAATGATTGCTGGTACAAGCAAAGGCGGAACAATGGCAGGAGGGTACTCGAATGAAGAGATAAAGGTTAAATTAGAAATTAACTCTCAGAGCTCGATAGCTGCAATCGCTTAAGTGCGGCCATTATCCAATATTCAGGAGACAGTTGGATCAAAACCCACTGATTCAGCCCTGAAGATAGTTTTTCGTGGTTTCCCATTTTCACATCAGGGAAATTCTGGGGCTATACCTTAATTCAGTCCACGGCTACTTTCTTCTCATTCCTAGCCATTTCCTATCCCATCGTCGCTCTAAGACCTATCTGTGTCAGTACGACGTAAATCAACTTGGAAGAAAGGGAATGATCTCGATGGATGAAAATGTGCCCATAAACCGGCTTCGGTGGTAGGGTATTGCGAGGTGAATGGAGAAGGATAGGTTACCTAGGAGAATAATGGACTGTATTATAGAGAGTAAGAGAAGTAGAGGGAAACCAGGACGACCATGTTTAGACTCAACTTCCCACGACTTGAAGGTAACAGGTAAAGAACGAAACGAGGCCACAGAACTGATTACGAGTGGAGGGTTCTGGAGGCAGTTAGTAATTTCACAGATTTTTGCAGAATGAACACTGAAAGGCATAACGGTTTATAATGAAGATGTATGTATGTAATAATATTTCGGCGTTCGGTTGATCTCTTTGTTCAAAATTACAGCTTAAAATTTTGCTTTAAGCCATAGTTGATATCTTTATCAGTACTACTCGTCAAGTTCTACATATTGCTCGTATTTTGGTATTTAGTCAGCAAACTTGTTGGAGGGAATTCGTAATGCATTTATTCTATTATCCCCTGGACCAGAATGTCATTGACCTGGCAAGTTGGCCGTGCGGTTTGTGGCTCGCAGCTGAGCTTGAATCCGGGAAATAGTGGGTTTTAACCACACTGTCAGCAGACTTGAAGATGGTTTTCCGTGGTTTCCTATTTTCGCACCAGGTACCAGGCTATACCTTGTTTAAGGTCACGGCCGCCTCCTTCCCACTCCTAGCCCTTTCCTATTCATCGTCGCGATAAGATCTGCCTGTGTCGGTGCGACTTAAAGCAACTTGTAATGTCATTGAATGTGTAATACATCCTTAGTGGGGGTTAGCCCTAGGCAAGCACGGGGTTGTGTCACAGCTCCCCAGTACTCATACGCTGGGTTGGAGTGGCTTCTTGAACATCAGGAAAACATACAAAATGTTTTAATTTTCAAACTGATCAGGAATGGAATGAAGCCCCCATCTAGCGGGGAGAATAGGAAATGTGCCGGCTGCCGAAGCCTATCGCACTTCTCTGGGACAATGATCAATGACTGGCAAATGAAATGATATTGGAGAGTGTTACTGGAATGAAAGAAGACAGGGAAACCGTAGTACCCGGAAATAAGCCTACCCCACCTCCGCTTTGTCCAGCACAAATCTCACATGGAGTGACGGGGATTTGAACCACGGAGCACAGTGGTGAGAGGCCGGCGCTCTGCCGCATGAGCCCCGGCGACTTCCGTTTCTTGAACATTATATGGAGATAAATTTCTAAATGTTCTGGATCATTATCGACACAAAGTATTCAGTGATATTTTTAAATGTTTTCGTGAGTTTTGTCCAAGGGATGAGCTTAAGGGAAGGTGTTATATTTGTGAAATAGGTAGTATTTCTGATTAAACACTTTGGCTATACTCCTTCTGAAGGGGCAACGTTGTTATTATGCTCGCATTGATTTATCTATGGAGAGCGAGTTTAAGCCTAAGTGGCAGCTCGATTTTAGTCTTGGGAAGGAAGTATTTTAGCTCGTGATTGAGAGTTACTGTGTCTTTACCATGTACTGTGCGTGCAAGCCGTCGTGATGCGCTACACAAGACACGGCTAACAGAGTAAACATTGAAGGATTAACCTATTTACGTATCAGAATATGGAGAAATTCCTAACAGCCTTGCCACTAAATCGAGCCTCAGCCTACGTAGCAATAACCGATAATTGTAAAATAAAAAGTAAATAATGCAATAAAAATTGTACTGAACAAGAAATTACATTGTTACGAATGAAGCGCAAAACTTCGTGTAATATAAATACTGTCCATCTGAAACCGTGCTTTACTGGTTCGAGTCCCGTTGGGGAGAGGGGGTGGTATACAATTTCTAATCACTAGTTTGCGTACCAAATAGCTTCCATTCAGTTCCAAATCTCTCCGCTGTATTCATATGAATTGAGCAAATGTGGCACTGTTGATGGTGATTCGTCCGTCAGATGGAGGCGTTAAGCCTTGAGTAGGCAATGTGTGGACGCCGATTTTCACACTTGCCCAACCGCTTCACTATCATCACATGGGCATCAAATAAAAAGTCTAACACCAACTTGACAGGTTCGATCCTGACTCAGTCTGGTGGTATTTGAAGGTGATCAAATACGTACCTTCTTGACGGTAGAGTTACTGGCATGTAAAGGAACTCCTGCGGGACGAACTTCCGGCAACCTCAGCCCCTCTACCTGCGCTAGACGAACACAACGTGTCCTTGGGTACTACGGCACTAGAAGCCAGACCATAACTAGAAAACTACTTAACCAACGTCGTTATTTACTTAGATAATTAAAATAAAAATTCACAATTATTTGCAGAATATAAATTAAAATATTCTACTACATGCATTGATAATTACAATGTAGTAACCCAGGCATCCACTCAAAATTACAAATTTTAACGTGAATATTCCATTACAAGTGGTGTAGGATAATAAATACAAGGCTGGCACGTAAAAACTCTCAGCTATCATAAATATTTCCTATACCAAATGAGCTGACTGCACAGTTCGAATCACCTAGCTTTGACCTTTATTCGAGAGATTATGATTTAGAATCCTACCTTGGCTGTCCTTTTAATGGTTTGAGTATTTTCCAATTTTGATACGTGGTAAATGATGGTGTGGTACCTTAAGATACCTACCTTGTTAATGTTGAATTTAACAGACTTAGATCCCTGTTTCTCTGGAACTATCCAAGGTAATAACACGAAATTTTAATACGATATAGATCCACATCTGGTACGTTTATTTATCTACATTCTTTGTTCTTAGTTTATTAGAAATCAATATATGGAATTTTTAAATCAAGTTCTTAATTTAGAAATGTATTTATGTTTTTAAAATATTTATGATGAAACTATGTGTGGTATCTCTACCATTGTATATCCATATAAAAACAATGACGGTGTTAATGGGAGGTAACATTTTCGGAGCTCTACATTAATTATTTCTTGGGAAATGGGAAGTATTCACAGAAAAGAAAGTTTTTCAGAAAGTGTAACCAAACATGGATGTTAGTGTTTCATACATCATGAACACCAGGTAGGAAATGATATCATAGAAACCAATGTAGCCAAATTATTTCCTTCTAGATGGAATAGTCCCTGTTATATCTTGTCCTAGCTTGTCACGAAATATGGAGAAATGGCTTGTGCAGTAAAATATATACTTATGAAATTTATAAATACGTATAGTCTTGCGAAATCAATGAAAGATGCATCAAATTTAACAGGGTAACTTACTCCAAACAGCAATTTCCTTAAAAAACTAAAAATCAATATTTTTCCCAATACTACCTTATGTACTCCCCTTATGGCTGCAGCCGCTAAATTCCCAACCCCGCCCTTTTCCCATTTTCCACCAGCGATTACCTTTCGTGTGTTAGTGTGACGTGAAACCCTAGCCAAAGCAAAATGAAGTCATCTCCGTACAGGCCATGAAGGCCCCTGGAGGGGTGGAAGATAACCTCGGCTCTTGTTGGGGTAGAGTGTTTAGCTCTACGCCCGGCCGCCTTTTTCCCCAGGAATTAACCTGCTAGTCATTTTTGGTGTAGACTGCGCGAACCTCAGGGCCAGGTGCATCCTCGGAAGTGGAAATCTCGGTTCTTAAATTTTACGACTTCCTCACGGAGATTCGAAAACTCGTCCTTCCGGGAGAACCGAGCACGTCTTCACCACCTCGGCCATGTAGCCCTTGTGTAACCCTAGGATATGTAATAGACTAGCTATCGCATCCGTTATTGACGAGTTAGTGTTTGCATAATTGCAGCAGTAACACAACCTAGTGTATAATTGCAGCAGTAACACAACCTAGTGAAGCTGAGTGGCACCTCACCTAAATTCACAATAGTCCTTCAGGGAAATGAAAATTCACAGCCTGTTCCCAGTCATTCGATGCGGTCAGGCCCCATCTAGCGGCGAGAATAGGAATTGTGCCGACTGCCGAATCCTGTCGAATTCTTCAGGGGCAATGATTAATGAATGACAGATGAAATGAAATGATACTGGAGAGTTTTGCCGGAATGAAATATGACAGGGAAAACCGGAGTACCCGGAGAAAAACCTGTCATGCCTCCACTTTGCCCAGCACAAAGCTCACATGGCGTGACCGGGATTTGAACCACGGAACCCAGCTGTGAGAGGCCATCGCGCTGCCGCCTGAGCCACGGAGGCTCTTCAGTCCTTCAGGGCAATTCTTTTATTAAGTTTCAGGGACTTGGGATAATAAATAACAGGTTAGTGAGTGAGTGCAGAAAGACCTCGCAAAATTGTTAGATGGACAGCCTTATAAACGTGGTGGAAAGGTTGGTTCTATGTTTCAAAGATAGTAGTCCTCTCAGTTTTAATTACTGTGTCGTTGGGATGAAAGTTCCTATGGAGATAATATAAAGAGGATTGCAAGTAATGTTTGGAGATCTTTTAATATTATGGTTGCATTTAGGGATTAGGGATTTTGGTAAGGATGTAAAGAAGAAGGCGTGTAAGTCTCTGGCAAGACCACATCTAGAGTATGGTTCCAGTGTATGGGACCCTTACCACTGCTACTAAATCCATGAAGTGGAAAAGATCCGAAGGTAAGCAGCACGATTTCGTGTGGGTGTTTTCTGACAAAAGAGTAGTGCTTGCAAAAATATTGCCAACTTTGGGTTGGGAACGTTTGCGATTAGGAATACGTGTCATCAGTGTAGAGTTAATTTTTATCTTCTTTGAAATAATTTTGTGAAAACAATTATTTGTAAAGCTGCCATCTGGGCGACAACACTAAATTTAGATAGGTGGTGAGTGTAGAAGGGGATTGCATTTTGTGTCCTTCGTGCTTAGGCTTCCAGGCACCTGTCTTAGAATTCCTTTTTCCTTAGAGTGTTTGTTCGCGTTTAGTCTTTTCATTTCGATTGTAGACTTCATTATCTCCATGATCAATAACGGCTAATAACCGCAGGGTATTGAAACAAACACAAGAGTAAGCACTTCCACTGTTGACAAGTTGATTACAATGACGAACGAAAAGTATATACCCCTCAATGAAGCTCTCGTTGATTGACATAACAATAACAACTTAAACACATAATTATCTCCATTATGATAGCCAGTAGGATTAAAATATATCCGAGATAAAAGATAGGACATCATATTTTCTATCCTTTCCTCACATACACCTTTTAGATGAAGGACAGGTTTGACTTGAACTAATGAGTAGGGTCTAGATTTTTAGCCAGTGATAGGCTAGAACAGAAAATTACTGAAGCAAGGAACAACTATACTCTAGCCTAGTGAATACTTATAAGTTTATTCACTATTTACTCTCGCAAAACATGACCCCAACTCAATCTGGCTGGCATTGAATCATTTTGATACTTATTTTTAAATTTGTAATATTTTAAAAGCTTTTATATTAAGTGGAACAATGAATCTACTGACAATATCTTGCATGAAACTAATTTTAAGGACAGAAGAAACTTTTAATTACATATTCGTCATTTTACACAGAATTGTTCTAACTTCGTTACATTACGTCTAGCGACTTCATCTGATGATGATTCAACATGTACTTTTAAATTTGTAAATCCCATGTATCATATGAGTGTGAATTTTTTTTTGCTAGTCGTTTTACGTCGCACCGACACAGATA
Source organism: Anabrus simplex (assembly GCF_040414725.1). Taxonomy (NCBI): domain Eukaryota; kingdom Metazoa; phylum Arthropoda; class Insecta; order Orthoptera; family Tettigoniidae; genus Anabrus; species Anabrus simplex. The sequence goes on along the minus strand of NC_090278.1, from coordinate 82,630,625 downwards.
GGTCTTGCGGCGACGATGGGACAGGAAAGGGCTAGGAGTGGGAAGGAAGCGGCCGTGGCCTTAAGGTACAGCCCCAGCATTTGCCTGGTGTGAAAATGGGAAACCACGGAAAACCATCTTCAGGGCTGCCGAAAGTGGGGTTCGAACCTACTATCTCCCGAATACTGGATACTGGCCGCACTTAAGCGACTGCAGCTATCGAGCTCGGTAGTGTGAATTTTATTCATGTTTTGTTACTATTACAATATAGATTTGAAGTTAATTCTAGACAGTTGATTTTTAGCCAGTGATAGGGTAGAACAGAAAATTTCTGAAGCAAGGAACAACTATACTCTAGCCTAGTGAATACTTATAAGTTTATTTACTATGTACTCTCGCAAAACATGACCCCATCTCAATAATCTGGCTGGCTGGCAATAATCTGCGGCCGAAGCATGTCCTGTAATTTTTAAAAGATGCTTTTACAAACCAAATCCCATGGCACTACAGCCCTTAAAGAGCCTTGGCCTACCAAGCGACCGCTGCTCAGCCCGAAGGCCTGCAGATTACGAGGATGTCGTGTGGTCAGCATGACGGATCCTCTCAGCTGTTATTCTTGGTTTTCTAGGCACATAACGTTCCCGAGTTGCTCTATTCTTCTAAAATTACCTGTTTATATAATAATCAAACTTACACATTTATAATCTAAAATCATCTGTAAGAAATAATACTGTATTTCTAATCGTGAAACAATTACTGAAATGGCTTCCTTCCTTTCTGAGATTAGCCTCCACAAACAAGCAAAGAGTCTCTGTTGATAGTGTTAGTATATATTATCGCGGAAACTCCCAGTTACGTCTAACGTACCGGTAATCAGAATTCCCTAAAATGAAGTCCACACACAATACACACGACGTCAGTCATTGAGGAATTTAATAACCTAACAGGTGAGCCTAGAGGAAGGTGGAGATTGGATTTCGGAGGGTGTTTATTTATGGAACCGCTTAAAATATTAAATATCGATCGAGAAACCACCAAACACTTCATTATTAATTTCAAACTTCCGCTAATATTACACAGTACGTCTCGTGTGTAACGAAAACTCCCTCTAGATCCTGTGGCTTACCACGCCTGAGCTCAAATCACTTGAAGTAATTAAAGAAACCAATATTGCTATTCCGGAGTGTTTGGCCTAAATATAAACATGTTGCATGGAGTTCAAATTTTGCAAAAAATAAATTATTTAAAGAGTCAATAGTTTTTTGGTCTTAACCTTTTTGGAAGGTAAGTAACGAGGTAACGTCATCTTCTCATTCCTTGTAATTTCGTGAATAAAATTATGTACTATTTTGTGAATATATGACGTGTTAATGATTCTGCAATGCCGGTAAAATATCCTTGCCGTTGCACTAAAATTGACCACCAGTTCGATGATTAACGGAGATCGAACAATAGAAAATGCAGAATTTTTGCTTCTTTTTTCTGGCGAAAGTTCTTGCGTCAGAAAAATTCGGAATAGTTTCACATTTTAGTTTTGGTAACAGCTTGTTTATTGCACGTGGCGTGCACCCAGACGCAGACGCAGACGAAGACTACACCCACGGTATCTCTTTCCTGTCGTAAGAGGTGAATATAAGTGGGATTGATGATATTAGAATTACGAGGTTACTTGTGATTAGTACCATTATGTGAGGAACACTGCGGGTCTGGGCATTGCTTGTAATAAGTAGAGTCCGGATTATTAGGTTCTGATAGGTTAGAATGCAAACATACTTTAGCCAGTAACAAGTATACCCTACACTGTACAACGGTTATGCTGTGAGATTTGCATAGATATTAGGAGTACAGCCTGTAGAACTCCTTGAATAGATGCTACTCTTCCTACACTATGGTACAACGGGTTGCATGACACATCCTACAAACCAAATTACTTTGCATTCTAACCTATTACCACCTAAAAATCCGAGATCTAGTAACAAGTATCATAGTGTACATTCCACTGGTCGATTCCACTGGTTGATAATGGGTCTCCCACTGAGCTCGATAGCTGCAGTCGCTTATGTGCGACCAGTAGCCAGTATTTGGGAGATAGTGGCTTCGAAACCCACTGTCGGCAGTCCTGATGATGGTTTTCCGTAGTTCCCATTTTCACACCAGGCAAATGCTGGGGATGTACCTTAATTAAGGCCAAGGCCGCTTCCTTCACACTCCTAGCCCTTTCCCGTCCCATCGTCGCCTCAAGACCTATCTGTGTCGGTGCAACGGAACAAAACTTGTAAAGAATTAATGGGTCTGAGTTACCTATGAGTAGTACCACTTTATGAGAAGCACCATGGGTATACGTTGCCTGAAAGTACACTGACTTAGCAAACGTCATGGGATAGTCACCTAATAGCGTGTGGAGCCTCCTCTGGCCCTGCGAACTGCAGTGAGACGCCGTGGACGTGAGTCGACAAGTCCCTGATAGTCCTCTGGACGCAGCTGACACCAAATCGTTTGCAGAGCGGCCGCCAATGCTGGTCTGTTCGTGGGTGCAGGATCCATGGCGCTCCAGGACATCCCAGATATGCTCGATAGGGTTCATATCGGGGCTCCTGGGTGGCCAAGGCAGTCGTTGGGCATCCGCTGCATGTTCCTGGAACCATTCCTGTGCGACGTGGGAGCGATGTGGCGGCAAGTTATCATGTTGAAACACCGCAGAACCATCTGGGCGCTTTAAGGCTAAAAATGGGTGTAGGTGGTCTCCGAGCAGCTCAACATACCGCGTACCATTCAACGTCTCTTCCAGAACAACTAGGGGGCCCATTCCATACCAGGAAAATGCACCCCTGACCATAACAGAGACACCAGCGCCCTGGACCACACCTTCGAGGCAGGCGGAATCCATCGCTTCATGTGGTCTGCGCCATACACGGTGCCTCCCATCGGCATGGTGCAGTTAAAAATCGTGATTCGTCCGACCATATCACGTTACGCCATTGTTCCAGTGTCTGGCGACAAATGCACGTCGTTGTGCCCGATGACGTTGGGTTAACAGTGGCACCCGTGTGCGGCGGCGGTTCCCATACGCCATAGAACCCATGTTCCTACGGATTGTCCACTGGGAGACGTGCCTAGCACGGCCTGTGTTGAATTGAGCCGTGATTTGTTGCACGGTTGCCCGTCTGTCACTACTGACAATCCGTCTCAGATGTCACGGTCACAGAGGGTGGCTGGACGGCTGGTCGTTCGTCTGTTGTGGACGGTGACACCCGCATTCAACCTTTCACGATACACGCTGGACACGGTTGATCGTCTGAAGCCGAATTCCCGCACCACTTCCGAAATCGCACTTCACATCCGTCGGGCACCGACCACCATACCCCGTTCGAACGGTGTCAGCTCACGACGACGTTCCATGTTACACCTCTCGCATGCACAGCCACTGCTCACAGGGTCTCCTATACAACTGCCGCTGGCACAGGGGGCGTGTGGTGCGCAGACAACACACGTGCGCATCAGTGCTTCGCTATCCCATGACATTTGCTCAGTCAGTGTAATACAGTTATGTTAGGAACACTATTGATTTGTGTTGCCTGTGGGTGTTACCATAATGTGAGTTACACCATGGGAATACCAACGCCCGTCATTAGTACCACTATGTGGGGAAAGCCACGGGTCTGCGTTGCTTGTCAGTGGTGCGAAACACCATGAGTTTGTGTTACCTGTGAGTGGTTGCATTGTGTGTAATATACCATTGCCTGTGATTAGTACCATTATAGGAGGAACACCATGGTTCGGCTTTACCAGTGATTACTATTTTGATGGACCGGTAATCTCTATTTTGGATTCCTTTGAACAACAAGCATTGTGAATTGGATCCACTGACTGTTTTGGATTCATGGACATTTTTTCATTTATCATTCGTTTTAGATTTCAGTCGGTGGATACATTTTAAAATGTTAATTATCGTTTCATTTCGTAGCACCTCGTACCTTAGTGGCCGATGACCTAGCTGTTAGACCCCTTTAAACAACAAGCATCTTCTTTATCATAACGTGTAATTAATTTGTCGAAATTCGTTAATTGATAACGTGGTAAATTTCCTCTCAGTTTTGAAATATGGCATGTCAAGCTTAAAGGTAGGATATTACCTAGAGAAATGAAAATATTTGAAGCAGTATGTGAAGTAATAGGATATAATTTTACATCTTTACAATGGTAATTAAAAGTAGCGTTCTTACTGATGTCGGATACTGTCAGTCAGACCGTCCGTTTCTCTTTCTTGTTGCATTAAGATTTAATCGTAGAACAACACATTACTGGTTATAAGAGAAGGTGATGTCCGCACAAGAATATCGGTACCTTACTGTACATATAGTGAGGGTTGTAATGTCTTCGGCGATGCATAAAGTAAGACTTAATGTAAAAGGCAATTAGCTAAGAATAATGACCTCCTAATGTGCTTTAGAGGGGGCATTTTCTCCCTCATCAAGAGAAATAATGTTACGTTAATGGTATATTGATCACCCGCGATCAGATACAATACTGACATATATTTAAACAAAAATGTACGCTGTAATAGATTATAAACACGAGCATAGCGCTCTACCCTCAAAAATTAATGAAAGTGATATTGTGAAAATGTGTAACTCAGCACTGATTTCACGTTAACTCCAGATTGAAATAGCATTCTCTCCTTCAGAGTAAGCAGACACATCGTCCTACCATCATACAGTACATTCGACGTGGAATCGGATAGCGAAATAAAGTATATTTTTAAAGTTGCAAGAAATGCAAGGTGTATAAAATGCACTGTGAATGGACCTATATAGCAAGGGAAACGTGTGGTACCACTGCTTTCATGCATATGTGGATAGAGAGACACCTCGAGAAGCGCCACAAAGTGTTGAACATCCGGAACTGAACCAGGTTAGTCTGATGCGCCCAGTGAAATATGCAGGGTTATTCAAAAAGAAGGAACAGATTTCAAACGTTTATTTCTTCCAAAATACAAAAGATTTTTCAACGTTCATGGAAAGAGTTCAATTTTCACTTTTTTAAGGTTTCAATATGAACACCGTGTGTTGCATGACAAATATCAAAACGGTGGCTAATTTTTTCCACACATGATTAAGGTGGTCTCTAGCTATCGAATTCGCAGCTTCAACAACTCGATGTCACAAAATTTCAAGAGTCATGCACAGGGGGATAAACACATGGTTTTTACGTAACCCAACAGATAAAAATAAGTAGGAGTGAGGTCTGGAGACCTGGGAGGCCAAAGGAGATGAATGTTATCTTCTTCTCCTCCTCTTCCAATACAACGTCCTGTAATGGTGCCATTTAGGTAACGTCGAACGTGCTGAGAGAAATGACGTGGGGCACCATCTTGCATGAAGATGAAGTCATCGGAATCATCTTCCATTTGAGGAAATAACTATTTTTAAGCATGTCTAGATAGGTTAGTCCAATAACTGTCGTAGGATTTTCACTTGCCCAAATTCTTACGTTAAGCCGATTAACTTTACCGGAAAGATGAAAAGCGCATTCAACTGAGAAAAATAATCGTTCAGGAAAATTGTCTTCATCCATATCATCTAGCAAGCTAATGCAAAAGTCGTTCATTTTGTTGTAGTCGTCTGGATGCAATTTCTGCAATAACTGCAGTTCTCACGCCTTCAGGTGCAGACTGTGTTTCGGAAGTCGCCATACCGTTGGTTGAGGAATGTTAAGTTTCTTGCTTCCTCATGTTGTGGATTTCTTTGGGCTCCTTTCGTGAACTACACGAATACGACCGACATTTTCATTCAATGTGCGTGGACGTCCCATGCTTTTGCCTTTGCAGATGCAACCGTCTTCTACTAACTTTCGATGTCACTGGTAAATCTGCTTATTTTGAAGCGGTTGTTTATTAAACGGACGGCGAAAAGCACGTTGAACTCCAACAATGGACTGTAGTTCTGCTAATTGCAGCACACAAAATGCTTTTTCCTGTTGTGTCGCAATTTGCTTGCACTCTAAATGACAAGCACCAGCGCCAATGCGGACGGGATTAGAACTTGCAACAGCGACGCTTCTACATGGATTGTTCAAATTTTAAACCTTTGTCTGACCAGGAACGTTGGAATTGTGTTTCAACCTTTTGTAGTTTGGAAGAAATAAATGTTTGAAATCTTTCCCTTCTTTTTAACAACCCTGTATTACTTGTGAAGACTGGTGTCACAGAACAATGTAGCAGTGTATAAACATGAGTCCTTTTTATAAATTAGGAAAGGAATCGACGAAGGGAAAAAATTAGATTGGTGAAAGTGTACTGAGAAAAGAAGCCATAAGCATAAAATGTGCTTACGATTGGTTTAGACTCTTTCAGGATGGACAGGAAACTTCTTATGATGCACCACGTCCGTTCTGCTAGGGGTGTCTTTGTCCCACAAATTTTTTTCAGATAATAAGTGATATGTGTACAAAGTTTGTTTGAAAGCTATGCTGGAACATACACATCCATAATTTCGGTTATTTCTGACACTTTCTTTCCTCACCCCTTCTTACCCCCGCCCCATGCCGTTGGGGACTGAACCTACACATAAACGACATTCGCAGAGTCATTAGCGTGATTATTTTCCACTATTTCGTTTATTATTATATGCCACATCCTCCCCATTCCAACCCCAGTATTGCTAGGGGTATCTAAACGCCACATTACTTTTCTACAGATAGTAAGTCATATCTGTACCAAGTTTGGTTGGAATTGCTCCAACGATTTAGCAGGAGATGCGGAACATACGTACACTATTTTGTAAAGTTGATTGATTGCAAGCCATGCGATGTTTCGGTAGCATGCCTGTTTCTTACTCGGAGACCTCACGTTCGATTCATGGCCGGGTCAGGGGTTTTACCTGTATCTGAGGGCTGGTTCGAGGTCCACCCAGCCTACGTGATTACAATTGAGGAGCTATTTGGCGGTGAAATGGCGGCCCCGGTCTAGAAAGCCAAGAATAACGGCCGAGGGTATTCATCATGCTGACTACACGTCACCTCGTAATCTGCAGGCCTTCGGGCTGAACAGAGGTCACTCCAGTGCTCTTGCACCATAGGGTTTGGTTTGGTTTTGATTTTTGAATGATTAATTGATGATTAATCTTACATCTGACTAGTTTAATTCATTATTTACGGCAAGTTATTCTGACTGTATGTACAGAGGATCCTAAAGTCCGTTGAAATGTGAAATGTCGTATGGCTTTTAGTGCCGGGATATCCCAGGAAGGGTTCGGCTCGCCAGGTGCAGGTCTTTCTATTTGACTCCCGTAGGCGACCTGCGCGTCGTGATGAGGATGAAATGATGATGAAGACAACACATACACCCAGCCCCCGGACCATTGGAATTAACCAATTAAGGTTAAAATCCCAGACCCGGCCGGGATTCGAACCCGGGACCCTCTGAAACGAAGGTCAGTACGCTGACCGTTCAGCCAACGAGTCGGACCTAAAGTCCGTTAACATTTGACGAGGCATGGGATTTTATTGACACCAAAATAAAGTATACGTAATGATCAACAGATGGCGCTGGACAGCAACACGTCAGCTACAAATGGCCACACATGCTTGACATGACATGGGGATTTATTAACACCAGCAACGAGTGCACAAACAGGTCAACAAATGGTGCTGGACAGCAACACGTCAGTGATGTAGCATGAGTCTCGTATACGGTATAAAATGAGCTGTAATGAGATAGGACGTCACGTGCGCATGCAATCGCGACATGTTGACGTTACCAGAAAAGACTTTATTTACTTTAATTTGGTGTCAATAAAACCCCATCTCATGTCAGTCATGTGTATCAATTATTACTTCTCTGCCTCCAATATTCCGCGAAGTAGTGCCTCGTCAAATGTTAACGGACATTTGGATCATACTGTACATACCTGCATGCTGACGTCTTCTAAAAAGAAATCATAGATAGAATATTAACGTAAATAATAATTCTCACATCGTTCTCCACAGTTCGAAAATGTTAATAATTGCTGAAAATTGGACAAATTAAAATTTAAGAGAACAAACTTACTACTTGCTTTTCATTTCTAATTAATATAAACCAGATATTTAGAGATTAATACGTTAGAATTCAAACTTACTGCAGCGAGCAACAAATGTATACTACCCCGGACAACAATTCTGCTGTGATGTTTGCATAAACATTAGGAGTCCATTCGTTGAAGAAGGGGCTAAACGACACTACCTACTTCACAAATTAGTTTGCATTTTACCCCATCACTGCCAAAAAATCCAGGGGCTACTAATTAGAATACACGCGTGACTTTCACGAAGGTACGTTACTCTAGCGCTGTAGGTAGTACAGCCTAGCAAGATTTTTCGTTCAATGTAAAATATGATTGCATCCCTTTCAATTTTCTTATTCCTCAGAAGAGTGAATATGTAAATTGAATCAATTTTTTTGAAACTTTATAGGATTCTATTGACAATTTCTCAAACCTGAAGAGAAATGTTATGACACGGACGTGCTCAAACCAGCCATCTCCAGTTCTACAATTCTCTCTGCCACTTTAGCAAACTTCCCTTGTTGACGAGCTTTGCCAAATATCGGCGAGACAGAACTTGAGTGACGTCCCTACCCCACTTCCATTCACGTCCCTACCTCCTCGGCAACATTTCACTCCGTCATCAGAATGAGGAATATATACATATTTCTTTCCCTCATTTTCCTGTGGTGTATAGAGAAATAGGTATAGGAGTAGTAATCTTTAAAATGGAAAAGCAAAGAGAAAAAAAAAGAACGAGGTTTCCCTAACTTTGAAAATAAAGAAAGGGGAAAGAGAAACCGCATAACTTCGTTACGTTACGGAAACAAAAGAGAACGTACGATGTGGTAGTAAGGTAGGGGGCCGTGGAGACAGAGGAGGGGATAGCGGAGACGTAGGGAGGTGCCTTGAACAAATGACAAACAGTTTCTGTAAGTGTTGGTCGTTTACTTAGAGTTTACAGATTTTTACTTCCCTGCACCTATTTCCTTCCTTCTGCTCGTCCTTCTCCCTCTAATGGATTAGAACGGTTGCTTATACAGACGAAGGAGACTGAAAGTTTCAAACACAAGCCTGGAGGAGAAGTTAGCTTGATAATATCAACAGCTCGCACTCGCTGAAAGTATTTCCGAATAACCAAACTCATTACATCGCTCCCATTTAGCGATTACAGACATACGCAAAGTACTTTATTAATTGCTAATTTTGGCGGATAGGTAACATCTGGTGCTAGCTTCTGTATCTCCTAAACACCTGTTACTGGGAAAAGAACAGCGCTTGCATTAATACGCACAGGATATCTGAAGCCAATACTTGTATACAGTAAAACACCCTTAAATGGGATCGGGTCCGAACGAGATGACCTAAATTCTTATAATGTGTTAACGCCGTATTTATTTTGAATAAGCTGTATATTCTACTTGCCGTTACTTGGAGATTGCTTACACTGACAAATCTTACAAATGATCTGATATTTAAAGGGAACAGAAAAATATTGCACTTAACATTAAAAAAAAGTAATTGATTTGGATCAGTCTTCGTGATATCGAAGTATTAAAACTGCAAATAAGACTTTCAAGTATCATTTGCAGTTATGAATTCCTCATGGTTCGGAAAGTCGCTCACAACAATGATAGGCACAATTGGGCTCAATAAGCAGCGCTCTATCTCGGGCAGATAAAGGAGCAGAGTACAGCCTTGCATCTGCTTACACGGCTCTCAGTTAAAACCAAGAAATGGATAGGAATCCAAACAGACTTAAAATTCAGTTTTATATTGAATAATGTCTCGTTCTGTTCAGTGCAATAAATTAATCAGGAAGCAAAATGTTATTTTGCATACAAATGCAAAGTGCTAAGTAAATAAGTTCAATTATATTCATTTCTTTAGGTTATGCGTAAGAAACAAAATTAATTATTTTGACATGTAATAACTAAATACTCCTTTGACTACTGTATGTACTCATCAGGTACACTGCTGTGGCTTTGCCTGCGCTTTCACTCGACATATCGCCATCTAGTCTATAGTTAGCTGCTCTTGTCCCTTCCCGCGCTCATGCCATAAGTTCATACGTGTCTTAGAGCGTACAGACACACTTCAGTAATTATCGCCCTCCCACTTCCTTTTCAATGTGTGTGTATAGAACAGGCGGTGAAGGAAACCAAAGAGGAAAGAGAATCACAATCCTAGGAGAGGAAATTTAAACACTGCAATTTTCCGATGATGTTGTTGTTTTATCTGAGACTGCAGGAGATCTAGAGAAATTGCTGAATGATTTCCACAGAATCTTACAAAAGGAGCACAAGATAAACATAAATAAGTTCAAAAGAAAAGTAATGGAGTGCAGTTGACCGAAGTCAGGAGATGCTGGAAATATTAGATTAGGAAATTAAGTCTCAAAGAAAGTAGATGAATAAGTGATGATTGCGGAAGTGAGGAGGACATAAAATGCAGATTAGCACAAGCAATGAAGGCTTTCACTCACTTCGAACATTGATGTAGGAATTAGATGTTTCTGTAGACTTTTGTGTGGAACGTGGCATTGTATGGAAGGGAAGCATGGACTATAACTAGCTCAGAAAGAAAGAAATACAGTATTTCGAAATGTGTTGATACAGAAGAATGGTGGAAGTGACATAGATGGATTGAGTCACGAATGAAGAGATACTGATTCGAATTGGGGAGAGGAAATCGATTTGGCTGAATTTGACAAGAAAAAGATACAGAATCATAGGACACATCTTAAGACACTCAGGACGTATTGATTTGGTCATTTTAGGGAAGTATAGGTGGTAAGATCGGTAGGGTTAGAAAAAGTATATGAATATGACAATCATATTACAGTAGATGTAGGATATGTTGGTTACGTAGAAATGCAAAGATTATGAGGGACTAGAGTAGTATGGAGAGCTGCATCAAACCAGTCCATAGACGGATGACTCATTATTATTATTATTATTATTTATTTCGTGTGGCAGTTGCCAGCCCGGTATTGTATTGTAAGGTAGACACCCGAAAATAGTGGAGGAATCCGCCGCATACAGGAAACTGCGTGTCGTTGAAGTGAGGAACGACCCGTTCGGGGATCGAACTCAGGGTCTCTGAACCGAAAGCAACTACGCTCATCATTCAGGGGTCCGAAATTCAATCACAACCCTGTACGGAAGGAATCAGGAATCTAGAGTAAGAGAGTCGACCTCAACCGAAATGGGGCAAAGTCCAAGAAGAAGAAGACGAAGAAGAATGCGACCTATGCCAAGTTAATGTAGGTTTCCGTCAAAGATTTACGAATAAATGCTCAGCTATTATGGTACTTTTTGCGAGATATTGGATTTCGCTGAACTAATATACTGTGAGTAATATTCCTTTGTGCAGCAATATGAGCCTAATTGGATTGTTCATGACCCAGTTGGTTTCATCCTTACTACACAGCCTAGTAAAGAAAGAGAAAGGTACATATTATTTCACCTTAAATCATATTGATACCGATATAAGAGAAAAGGTGGCTTTTCCGACACTGGAATGCTTAGTATCTCATATGTCACTGTTCTTAATTAAGTTTCAACGTAGTTAGCTGAGGGATAGGAATGTGACAGAATATCACATTTAAATACCTGACATGGCAGAAATGACAATATAGCGAAAGGTTTCGTTAGTATAGGAAGCGACTTTTAAGGCAGGATGTTAAGCTTTAGGAATTCCTCTGAAATTTACCTTTACTGTCATGAATTCAAGAGTAGAATAGAATGTAAAGAATTTAATTCCAGATAATCTGACAGCTAGTGTGCTATCCTCTCAAAATTAAGGACTGGAATGCACTACATAACATAATGTTAACATTGCCAAATTTGTAACCCTAAGCGTATTTTTTGAAATTGATTAGATTGATAGTTACCAGACTCTTAGTTTCGAGCGGGGCGGGTTTTGTTGGGATCCCTATTTGTCCAGCTTTATTTTTTAAAAAGGCCGTTTGTCTTACGTTTTTTATCGGTTTATTGTACGGATCCACGTCTAAATGGTTACCATTCTAGCATTTGGACCAGAGGGTTCCCGATTCGATTCACGGTCGGGTCGGATATTTTAACCTTAACTTTTTAATTCGTCTGGCTCGGGGACTGGTTGTTTGCCGTCTTCATAAGTAGACATCATCTTAGGTAGGGCTTAATCTTCGTAGACATGCAGGTCGCGTATTGCAATATTTATTTATTTATTTATTTATGTATTTATGTATTTATGTATGTATTTATTTATTTATTTATTTATTTATTTATTTATTTATTTATTTATTTATTTATTTATTTATTTATTTGGACCGCGCTTCGCTACGGAATTCTACATTGTATACTGAATTCTAGATGAAGTCGTTTACACGTCGTAAATAAGATTTTATAACATTCCAGAATATCATTAGTATAATAAATTCTAGGCGCCTTCCCCTAAATAACAATTTCATGCAATCAATTTCAATAATCTATGATCTGCATTCAAGGCGTCTCCCTGGTGGCAGATATTCGTTAATTTCGATTTTCATTGCCAAGTCCAGGTGTATGCCGAACCACGAAAAAATGGATGAACATAATTGAAAGAAATTCGGCATGTTTTTTTTTTGCTACTTGTTTTATGTCGCGCCGACTCAGATAGGTCTTATGGCGACGATGGGATAGGAAAGGCCTAGGAATTGGAAGGAAGCGGCCGTGGCCTTAATTAAGATACAGTCCCAGCATTTGCCTGGTGTGAAAATGGGAAACCACGGAAAACCGTCTTCAGGGCTGCCGACAGTGGGATAGCTTTCTTTATGTTCCTTTCAAGGCAATATGCTTACTTTATTCCTTTTAAACACATCAACCCTACCCGTCCTGTCGTGAGTTCGCCTGTCACACACACTTTTCAAACCCATCGCATGTGTACACGCACGCACATTAATGGTGTCCCGACATAAACAATCAACACTGCCCCACTCCAGTACTGAAAATGAGGGGAAGGGAGTGAACAGGGAGTGCTGAATAATAGTGATGGACTAGCGACGGAATCGAGTAGAATCGAGTAATGTGCTCTTCTCGACTCCAGACTCGAGTCCAAGCATACTAGTGATCGCTATATGTGGACATGTCTTAGAACTATAATCTATTGTACTGGATTGCACGGCATTCAGGGTCACCCACAGAATATTTTTGTGATGTGGATTGCAATATGGTCCGCCTCTGTGGTGTAGTGGTTAGCGTGATTAGCTGCCACCCCCGGAGGCCCGGGTTCGATTCCCGGCTCTGCCACGAAATTTGAAAAAGTGGTATGAGGGCTGGAACGGGGTCCACTCAGCCTCGGGAGGTCAACTGATTAGAGGTGGGTTCGATTCCCACCTCAGCCACCTTGGAAGTGGTTTTCCGTGGTTTCCCACTTCTCCTCCAGGCGAATGCCGGGATGGTACCTAACATAAGGCCACGGCCGCTTCCTTCCCTCTTCCTTGCCTATCCCTTCCAATATTCCCATCCCTCCACAAGGCCCCTGTTCAGCATAGCAGGTGAGGCCGCCTGGGCGAGGTACTGGTCATCCTCCCCAGTTGTATCTCCGACCAAGAGTCTGAAGCTCCAGGACACTGCCCTTGAGGCGGTAGAGGTGGGATCCCTCGCTGTGTCCGAGGGAAAAGCCGACCCTGGAGGGTAAACAGATGATGATGATGATGATGATGATTGCAATATGTTTGCTGCTGATGATTGGTTTTATTGAGTCATCGGTCGTCAATAATTTGATTGTTACGATAATTATTATCATCATAGGCAAAAATATTTATGACTTACTAACAAACCGTCAACTTGAAAGATAGACACGTAGGATGGGGACAATTTCCACACTGTGGTGGGGACTCTTTCTAATGTCGATAACGGTACGTTCTATGATTATTGTAATTATTATTAGTATTATTACTTTTATTACTGTGCAGCCTGGAAATAGCCACCAGGGATTTGTTAACAGCTATGAAATATTATTCCCGCTACGTCCTTGTAGGAAAACTTGTAATAATATTGTGCGAAATAATGACAATATTACTGCCAGAGAATTTATTGCCAAGATACATGTGTAGGGCATTCAGAAACATACATGTGCTGTAGTATCACTTATTGTTATTGTCCAACTCGTTGGATGAATGGTCAGAGTACTAGCCTTCGGATCAGAGGGTCCCAGGTTCGATTCCCGGCCGGTTCTGGAATTGTAATCGCGTCTGATTAATTCTCCCGGCTCGGGGACTGGGTGTTTTTGTCCGTCCCAACACTCTTCTCTTCATATTCACACAACACACTACACTACAAATTATCACAGAAACACAAAGTTCGGTTTGGGGCGCGCGGCTGTGAGCTTGCATCCAGGAGATAGTGGATTCGAATCCTACTGTCGGCAGCCCTGAAGATGGATTTTCGTGAGTTCCCATTTTCACACCAGGCAAATACCGGGGCTGTGCCTTAATTAAGGCCACAGCCGCTTCCTTCCACTTCCTAGGCCTTTCCTATCCCATTGTCGGCGTAAGACCTATCTGTGTCGGTGCGACGTAAAGAAAATAGCAAAAAAAAAGTACTGCTTACATCCCGCCGCTATTCTTCGACCTTCGCTCAACTTCCAAAGACTACACTCGGTTTTGTTCCTTTGCACAGTCATGCGTTGCAATGACAAATGTCAAAACGGAGGGTGTATTTTGTTCATTGCGTTCATTGTTTAGCTAGAAGAGAATGACGTTCTGCCTGATGATTTGCTTCGTGTACTGTCCGCACACTTTATCTTGATGCATTTGTGTACGGGGTGAGGAGTAAGGAGCGAGCTGTCCCGGTATCGATAGTGCTGCCTGGTGCTGCCAACTGAATGAAAATGAAATCTGAATTGAATCGAGAATATGATCGATCGATATGAAATTTCTAAACCGTTATCATCTTAAGCCAACAACTATGTCACATACACATTATAAAACATATCTCTCGATGCGAATCTTGTTCCTAGCATGAATTCTATACTTTGACTTTGATGTGTAAACAACAACAGTACCAGTACCTAAAGTTTACGCCAGATGTCGCACAACGATGCTTAAGCGATTCATAGTTTGTGTTTCAAAGGTTGCCAGTATGAATCTCGAAGATCGCCGAGGTCGACCGATTCAGCACTAGGATGTAAATGCACCAAGATAAAGTGTGCGGATAGTACGTAGATCACATTCTGGACGCCTTAATCTTAATACCCTACATTATATCTGCCGAAAGTATGATGTAAGTATAAACTATTCACCTGTCCCCTCCGACGATTGTAGGCATATCGTGACAGTGAAAAAAATGAAATGGCGTATGGCTTTTAGACGAATTCGGCTCGCCAGGTGCAGGTCTTTTGGTTTGACACCCATAGGCGACCTGCGCGTCGTGATGAGGATGAAATGATGATGAAGCAACACATACACCCAGCCCCCGTGCCAGGGAAATTAACCAATGATGCCGGGAATCGAACCCGGAACCCCTGTGACCAAAGCCCAACACTCTAACCATTTAGCCATGGAGCAGGACACGGTGACAGTGATTTTAAATAATAATAATAATAATAATAATAATAATAATAATAATAATAATAATAATAATAATAATAATAATAATGTTATAAGTTTTACGTCCAACTCCGTACATTTTTATGGTTTTCGGAGATGCCGAGGTGCCGGAATTTACTCACCCAGGAGTACTTTCATGTGCCAGCAACTCTACCGACACGAGGCTGACGTATCTGAGCACCTTCAAATACCATCGGACTAAACCAGTATCGAACCTGCCAAGTTGGGCTCAGAAGTCCAAATAACTATGCTATCATTATTAGAATATAGGACATATACAGTGGAGTGGGTGGGAGACACCGTAAACGGATATTTTCATACTTTATTATGCGTATATAGTTGTAGTATTATCTTTCGCAAGTCATCGTCAAATTCAGATTATTTATTTTGCTCACTCATTAAGAATATATATATCGTACCACTTGTACATATGCTCCATCCATCCAAGAGCGGGCGAGAGAGCGTACGTGTGACGTCATGCTGTCATCGAGTCTTCGCAAGCGAAACGAGCCCGAGCCTGGACTCGAAAGAGTCGAGTACCGCGATTCCAGGCATCACTCGCGCACATCACTACTGAATAAACAGTGTGTGTATTCCGGCGTTATACTGTAACATTGTAATAAGATGGCTACTATCCTATCGCAGGTGAATCGAGGACGTATTATTGGCATGTGGAAAGCTCACATGGTCCCTCAAGCAATAGCACAAGCAATACCATGCAGTCTTAAGACAGTTTGGAAATGGATAGAAATATGGCAAGAACGAGGTGAAGAAGGACTGGTAAACCTAATGTAACGCAGCTACAAAATATTCCTAACTACTGTAGTATAAAATACTTTTCGCTGAAAAACCTCCTTTACCTCTTAATACTGTAATTATCAGAGTAGGTTACTGTTTAAATTGTTTATTTTAAAATGCTATTTATTCGGGGCGTCGACCTATAGAGTTCTTTTGCCCCTACTTGCACAATATATGAACCTGCATGTAATTGGAATTGCGGAAGGGGTTTGAATTGAATCCAGACTCTTAGCGCGCAGTCCAGTGATTTGAAATTGCGTGCCGCCACCTCTCCTGCTGGCCACCATTCTGATCCAAACCAAACCCAATGGCACAACAGCCCTCGAAGTGTCTTGGCCTACCACGCGACCGCTGCTCAGCCCGAAGGCCTGCAGATTACCAGATGTCGTGCGGTCAACACGACGGATCCTCTCGCCCGTTTTTCTTGCCTTTCTCACCGTCAGATAGCTCCTCAATTCTAATCAATAGGCTGAGTGGACCGCGAACCAGCCCTCAGTTTCAGGTCAAAATCCCTGGCGTGGCCGGGAATCAAACCCGGGACCTCCGGGCAAGAGGCAAGCACGCTGCCCCTACACCACGGGGCCGGCTCCAGCATTCTGATGGTGAAACTTTTTTCGACCAACGGGACTCTAACCTGGTAACCACGGTATCAGACAATAAGTAGCGTAAATGTAGATTCGATTTCGACGTAATTGTCGATTTACGAAATTAGATTTTTAAAATTTATTTTTATTTTGCAAGCGTACGAATAACATCGTCGATGTATATAGTTTTCACATGTTTTCTTCAGATAGCGAACTTTACGTAGTTTCCATTCCCCCCCCCCCTCTGTTTATTGTTAATGCTTCCTTTTAAAACAATAATCACTACCACCACGTACGCTCTAGTACATTGCGCTTGAGGCGGTCGAGGTGGAGTCTCTCGCTGAGTCCGGGGGAAAACCCAACCTTGGAGGGTAAAGTGATTAAATAATGAAAAATTCCACAGCCTGTTTCCAGTCATCTCACCGGGTCAGGAATGAAGCCCCATCTAGCGGCGAGGATAGGAAATGTGCCGGCTGGCGAAGCCTCTCGCACTCATCTGGGGGCAATGAGTAATAAATGACGGGTGAAATGAAATGTAAATGGAGAGTGTTGCTGGATGAAAAATGACAGGAAAAACCGGAGTAGCCGGAGAAAAACCCTCACATGAAGTCATCGGGATTTGAACCACGGTATCCAGCGGTGAGAGGCCGGCGCGCTGTCGCCTGAGCTACGGAGGCTTGGGATTAAAGAATAATAATAAATACAAATTTTACAAGTATTAATGTATGTACGTCAGTTGCGCCGACTTTGGAGGGGGCAAGACACAGAATAGATCTTAGGGGCCAGAGTGTCATTTTGTTAAGCCTTAAAGCGCGGAGGTCTGTAGTCTTCGGAGTTTGCTAAGGCGCTAAATCTGGAGAAGGTGGTGGATGATTTTATATTAAGAAATGAGATCAGAAAGCGGGCATTACTTCAGAGAACTACACTTTCTAATGGAGACTGTTAAAGCTTTTCACATTTCGGATCGTGAAAATGTATTGATAAAGCAAGTTCTGCTTTTTCTTTCTTTCTTTCTTCCTTAATCTGCTTACCCTCCAGGGTTGGTTTTTCGCTCGGACTCAGCGAGGGATCCCACCTCTACCGCCTCAAGGGCAGTGTCCTGGGGAGGATGACCAGTACCTCGCCCAGGCGGCCTCACCTGCTATGCTGAACAGTGGCCTTGGTGGGGGATGGGAAGACTGGAAGGGATGGACAAGGAATAGGGAAGGAAGCGCCTGTGGTCTTAATTTAGGTACCATCCCGGCATTTGCATGGAGGAGAAGTAGGGAAACCACGGAAAACCACTTCCAAGTTGGCTGAGGTGGGAATCGAACCCACTGCTATTTAGTTGATCTCCCGAGGCTGAGTGGATCCCGTTCCAGCCGTCGTACCACCTTTCAAATTTCGTGGCACAGCCGGGAATCGAAACCGGGCCTCCGGGAGTGGCAGCTAATCACACTAACCACTACACCATAAAGACAGACTCTTCATTCCTTCAAAAG
Organism: Anabrus simplex; assembly: GCF_040414725.1. Classification (NCBI taxonomy): domain Eukaryota; kingdom Metazoa; phylum Arthropoda; class Insecta; order Orthoptera; family Tettigoniidae; genus Anabrus; species Anabrus simplex. The sequence goes on along the minus strand of NC_090278.1, from coordinate 82,612,189 downwards.
ATTTATTTATGGAAATGTGTTTTTGTTTACTTGAGAATATTATTGAAATCCGTACGCAAGACTCGTTCAAAATTATATTTGAGAAACAAGCTTTATTATTGTTCTGTTTGTGAATATTGTTATTATATAGAAATGTTTGTATTAATAATTGTTCCTCATTTCACATGCCTGCGTTAGTCATAACCCTGATGACAACATGGTCCGTTTTATTTTAGAGTTTATAAAGGTTTCGTTACCACTAAAATGATATGTCATGTGTATATAATTCTGCTGTATTAGCCTTCTCGTTAAAGAATTAATAAGGGAACAACTATTTTCCCAAGACTACCGCTCACTGCTATGCGGTGAAATACATAGCCTGCCCTCTTGTAGCGCTACACTGAAGTAACGCCGGTTGTACCTAATTACCAGCTCTTGGTCAGTGAAATGCATAGGCTGCCCTCTTGTAGCGCTACACTGAAGTGACGCCAGTTGAACGTAAGTACGAGCTCTTGGCCTTTCCCAGCGCCTAGCTACTTTGGCCGAGTGGTCTAGGTGTTGGTTATACGACTGGGAGGGGAGAACTTCAGAGGTTCGAGTCTCCAGATTTCCGTGTTGGATATAGCGGCCATGTATCCTACATGGAAATCGCCGTTGTATAACCTTCTTGATCGGCCTGTGTGAATGTGTGTGAATGTGTGTGTGAAAAAACCTCTGGGCGGTGAACCCGGGGCTTCCCTTTCCCTTTCCCCCTTTCGCCCTGGGTTCACCCTCAGAGGTTTCTCTCGAAAGAGAGTTTTGCAACACTTCGTTTACAAAATTAATTTTAACGAACAGAAAAAGATATATGGGGTGTGAATGAAACTACTTGTGATGTGTACCACCACGCCAACACCCTCTTCGGTACTAGATAAGCTATATCATGCGATGGTTCTTCTGGCTTGCCTATGATTAGTACCCGAGTCCCTGTGGTTAGTGCACTTACGTGATGAGTCAGTAACACTATTATTTAACGTCATTTTCCGTGAATGCGAGACATTGCGTGTTGGATCCACTGATTGTTTTTAAATCATATCCATCCATATTCGTCTTCACGTTTTGAATTCTCGTCAGTGGACTTTTACATTGCCATTCCATTTCGTCTAATTTCGTACCATGACCTAGATGTTAGGCCCCTTTAAACAATAGGCGTCTTCATCATCATCATCAGTACCTTGAAGCAATTCGACAGAATTAAATGTGTGGGGATAATATTTGACCACAAACTTAACTTTAAACACCATTATATCACGTAGCTGAGAGGTGTAAGAAATTCATTCAAGAACTGTCAAAATCAGCGAAAAGATTTTGGGGACTTCAACATGAGGCAATATGAAGGTGCAATACAACCTCTGCTGTATGGATTGGATGTATGGAAGTTGGGTGGTGGTGGAGAATATACAACGAGGCAACCATTCTCTATGACTTTGCTGGCAGGATCTAGTGTTTACATTGGACTATGTCTTCTGGTATAGGCTAGAGCAATTTTGTTACCTTCATAGATCTGTCTCACTCTCATCCTTGGCTTTGACAATATGAAAGTGACTGAGGTATGAGCGATGCATGGTGCATGCATTTCAATGGGCTTGGCAGACTGATATGTAATAGCAACTCTGGCTCGGTGGGGAAAGCAACGGGAAACTACCTCACTCCTCATTTCCCTAGTACACCTCTTCAGTGATGCCTAGGCCATCTACGACAGCTGATGGTGGAGCTGTTGAGGATCCCACCAGTGGCATTGCTGACGGACTGAACATACATACAACCATCCTCTATGACATTAATCAGAGACAAAGTTGGAAGGGACCCAACACTTCGAAAAATGAAGGTATTGGCCAAAGAAAGACGAGGGCCACGAAGGGCCTCGAGTGCTCTAATACCGTCGGGACCGAAAAAAATCAAGAGTTGACAAAGGGACAGGACTCTGCTAAGGGCCCCTGGTGCCCCTTTTAGTCGCCTCATGTGACGGGCAGGGGTTACCGTGGGAATTATTCTACCGCCCCCATGCACAGCGGGAGCAAGAATGTCATCGAATTTCGTTCGGGTGTAGGTATAATTCTGGAAAATGAACTTACATTCAGTTAAAATTTAAACTGGATAAAATATGTTCGAATAATCAAGCAGAACAGTTGGCACTTGGTATTAAAGGAAAATAACTCGCGGAATGCCAAGATATTCACTGACAGTAAAATATCGATAGAGTCATTAAAATGTAATAACTGCAACTACGTAATTCACCAAATCAACATGAAAACTAAGATTCTTGAAAGGAACAGGTCGAAAATATAGTTCACCTGGATTAAGACCCATGCTCGGAACTGCGATATCGAACTCGGGGATCACCTGGCCAAGGAAGCAGCGCACGACAATGAAATTAGTACTGTGGGTGTTTACAGAAAAAAATCCTAAATGTTTTGATTAAGGAATTGAGAGTTGAGAGATTTTTTTTTGTTATTTGCTTTAAGTCGCACCGAACACAGATAGATCTTATGGTGACGATGGGATAGGAATGGCCTAGGAATGGGATCGAAGCGGCCGTGGCCTTAACCCTCAAGCACACGCGCCAGATCTTAGGACGCAGACACACGCGTGAGGCTGCTTTCCACACCATACGCGTGTGTTTGAGGGTTAATTAAGGTACATCCCCAGCATTTGCCTGGTGTAAAAATGGGAAACCACGGAAAACCATCTTTAGTGCTGCCGACAGTGGGATAGCTTTCCTTTTAAACACATCAACCCTACCTGTCCTGAGTTCGCCTGTCATACACACTTTTCAAACCCATCACATGAGTACGAGGTGCTTACATGCCTGGTAACCATTCTGAGGCTGAACTCACTCCCAGGAAACTGCTTGCGCATCAATAGGTCCTTGCCCGACTTCACGCCGTCAGATGCGGCATTCAAAACCGCGCATGCTGTTCTTATTTATATCTCAAAAAGTAATTGTTCGATTTTGAAAATACTTCCATATTTGAACTTGTACGTAGTAGAACTTTTAGGCCAGATGTATGAATTTGTGCCGTTCCATTTAAAAATATGAAGGTAATATCAATATCTCGGTTATTAATCACCCCATGAGACTATGTAGCACGTGTTTTACAAGACCCTGGGTACAATTTACGAATATGAAAACAGAATGCCGATATATTTAATCGTTTAGAAGTTATTTCCATGTAACATGTTAGGTGAATAACCCTATATATATACACGACCTGCTCGACTAAGTGGTATGTTGCGAGGTGTCCAGTGGAGAGATGGAGTAGAATAACATTAGTAGACGAATAAGTCTGAATGGTGTCTTTAAAAGTAAGAAAGATCACAATATGAAGATAAAGTTGGAATTCTAGTAGAATAATTGGGGTGAATGTTCGTTTATAGGAAAGGATTGGAGTAACTTACCAAGGGAGATGTTCAATAAATTTTCAGTTTCTTTACAATCATTTAAGAAATGGTTATGAAAACAACAGATAAGGAATCTGCCACCTATTGATTGATTGATTGATTGATTGATTGATTGATTGATTGATTGATTGATTGATTGATTGATTGATTGATTGTACCTCATCGGAGGAGTTAACAAGTTGAAATGAAAGGCGTGATATATAAAAATAAAAAAGAGAGTGGGAATTCACGCGGTGCTGGCGCGTGGGCACGGGAGGTCTTTTCGGAGCTTGGGGTCGCCGTCCGACGGGCGAGTCACCATCAGCGGCAACATGTGCGCTCACTCCACGTAGACACTGCGGAGCGGGTTGGAATTGAATCCCTCGAAGTGTCTTGGCCTACCAAGCGACCGTTGCTCAGCCCGAAGGCCGCCAGATTACGAGATGTCGTGCGGTCAGCACGACGGATCCTCTCGCCCGTTATTCTTGGCTTTCTCACCGTCAGAGGGCTCTTCAATTCTAATCAATAGGCTGAGTGGACATCGAACCAGCCCTCAGTTTCAGGTCAAAATCCCTGGCGTGGCCGGGAATCAAACCCGGGGCCCCTACACCACGGTATCAGTCTCTCGCTGAGTCCGGGGTAAATAATGAAAAATTCCACAGCCTCTTTCCAGTCATCTCACCGGGTCAGGAATGGAATGAATGAAGTCCGATCTAGCAGCGAGGATAGGAAATGTGCCGGCTGGCGAAGCCTCCCGCACTCCTCTGGGGGCAATGAGTAATGAATGACGGGTGAAATGAAATGTAAATGGAGAGTTGTTTCATGCATTATAATGGTAACAATAATAACAAAATGGGTTAGTAATTTTATAGAGTCCAGGATAGTAAATGTCAGATTTCTCCGTTAATATTCGCCGTATCGAAAACCTGTATATAATCAAAGTTGTTTAGCATATAATTTCCAACATGTTACGTTTTGTGCGATTTTACCGTGTAAGGAAAATAACAGAGATTTTCACGATTATATTATTTTTCACAAATGTTCAAGTATCCCCGAAAATGTCTGTTTTATCTGAAACCTGTACTTAACAAAACTTACAGGAAAGGTCACTCCCGATCATTCAAACTTTTATGGCTATTCATCTGTTGAAGGACGTGGTTGGTTATAAGTGCCGCCTAGCATCAAGTTGAGTTTCCCCATGCATTATAATGATAACAATAATAGTCTGACTCCGTGGTTGAATGGTCAGCACACTGCCCTTCGGTTCAGTGTGTCCCGGGTTCGATTGCCAGCCGGGTGGGGCATTTTAATAGCTCGAGCTTTGCGTTTGTCCCAACACTCTCCTCTTCATACTCAGACAACATACCACACTACAAATCACCACAGAAACACGCAATAGTGATTACACCACTCCATATACGATTTGTGTCAGGAATAGCATCCGGCTGTTAAACGGGACCAAAGCTACATGACACAGTTCCCACCCACAACCCCATAGTTGTGGAAAGAGCGGTAAAAAAAGATATTGATAAGTATTGATAAGTGATAGCAATGCATTAGCAAAACCTATAGTAGTAAACAGAATGTTTAAAATACAGCGGATATCCACCAGTACTAACCGAACCGGGGCACAGAATTAGTCGCACATCACTGAAATCGAACAGCGGGTGGTCGATAATTGAGTCCTGAATACAAGTACACCGAGACCAGGAAAGCTGCTTGCTTTCACCGAGCAACACGTAGTATTTTCTCAAACGATAGGCCTGTTGTATAGTGATACTAACATTTAATTCCTCGTTACGTGGATCAAACCGTAGCGATCATTAAAGGAGCACTATACATAACCCGGGAACCATGGCAGTTGCTTGTTTTCGCCACTAAAGAGTAGCAGGTTTTCTCTATTATTACTATTAGTACGACGAGTAAAATGGTACATTATATTATGCTAACTTATATTACGTTAACATAAATATGGAGGTAGGTAATACAATTTTGTCTACCCATCGGTTAACTAGTCATATTATTTTCTATCTTCTGCGTGTGTTCAGATTATATGCATACCGATAAGTCATATATAAAAAGTACATTTTTACGTATAGTTTTATGATACTGCGTTGTACATTCTGATATGTAAAACCATGTAACCTGATGTATGGTAATGTTACTTTTTTACATTTAAATGACCGGGCGAGTTGGCCGTACGGTTAGGGGCGCGCAGATGTGAGCTTGCATCCGGGAGATAGTGGGTTCGAACCTCACTGTCGGCAGCCCTGAAGATGGTTTCCGTGGTTTCCCATTTTCAAACCAGGCAAAATGCTGGGGCTGGGGCTGTACCTTAAATAAGGCCACGGCCACTTCCTTCGTATTCTTAGGCCTTTCCTGTCCCATCGTCGCCATACGATCTACCTGTGTCGGTGCGACGTAAAGGAAATAGAAAAAAAATGTAGGCTAACTTTACAGTCATCACATACATTATTCAAGACAATGATTATACTATTTTATGCCACATGTATTATAATATAAATGTTATGATAGGCCTAGCTACCAACACAGAATTTCTAACCTCTTCATTAATAATTAAAACTTGTAGGTCTATACCACGTATTACTCTAAATTTTGAAGTCTTACGTCAAGTAGTCAGACTCTGAATATAACAAATACTGATAGGCCTATATACATACAGCCTAAGCAAAATAAATAACATCTTAAAACATCAAACTAGTCTATTCTTTACTGAAATAATAATCATAATAATAATAATATCACTCTACTTCATCTATCAGCTGATTGAGTACTTGGCAAAAACATGGCGGCTGGACTGGCCTTGGCCACACTGTACATATAGAGTCACTGTAGCGGAGAAATACATAGCCTGCCCTCTTGTAGCGCTACACTGAAGTAACGCCGGTTGTACCTAATTACCAGCTCTTGGTCAGTGAAATGCATAGGCTGCCCTCTTGTAGCGCTACGCTGAAGCCGGTTGCACATAAGTACGAGCTCTTGGCCTTTCCCAGCGCCTAGCTACTTTGGCCGAGTGGTCTAGGTGTTGGTTATACGACTGGGAGGGGAGAACTTCAGTGGTTCGAGTCTCCAGATTTCCGTATTGGATATAGCGGCCATGTATCCTTCATGGAAATCGCCGTTGTATAACCTTCTTGATCGGCCTGTGTGAATGTGTGTGAATGTGTGTGTGAAAAAACCTCTGGGCGGTGAACCCGGGGCTTCCCTTTCCCTTTCCCCCTTTCGCCCTGGGTTCACCCTCAGAGGTTTCTCTCGAAAGAGAGTTTTGCAACTCTTCGTTTACAAAATTAATTAATCGAACAGAAAAAGATACACTACTTGTGTATATATCATTGCGATGGTTCTTCTGGCTTGCCTATGATTAGAGTGCGAGACATTGCGTGTTGGATCCACTGATTGTTTTTAAATCATATCCATCCATTCATTCTTCTTCATCATCATCATCATCATCATCATCTGTTTACCCTCCAGGGTCGGCTTTTCCCTCGGACACAGCGAGGGATCCCACCTCTACCGCATCTAGGGCAGTGTCCTGGAGCTTCACACTCTTGGTCGGGGATACAGCTGGGAACAATGACCAGTACCTCGCCCAGGCGGCCTCACCTGCTATGCTGAACAGGGGCCTTGTGGAGGGATGGGAAGATTGGAAGGGATAGGCAAGGAAGAGGGAAGGAAGCGGCCGTGGCCTTATGTTAGGTAGCATCCCGGCATTCGCCTGGAGGAGAAGTGGGAAACCACGGAAAGCCACTTCCAGGATGGCTGAGGTGGGAATCGAACCCACCTCTACTCAGTTGACCTCCCGAGGCTGAGTGGACCCCGTTCCAGCCCTCATACCACTTTTCAAATTTCGTGGCAGAGCCGGAAATCGAACCCGGGCCTCCGGGGGTGGCAGCTAATCACGCTAACCACTACACCACAGAGGCGGCTCATTCTTCTTCTTGACGTTTTGAATTCTCGTCAGTGGAGAATTTTGGACTTTTAAATTGCCATTCCATTTCATCTAATTTCGTACCATTAAGATGTTAGGCCCCTTTAAACAATAGGCATCATCATCATCAGTACCTTGAAGAAATTCGACAGGATGAAATGTGTGGGGATAATATTTGACCACAAACTTAACTTTAAACACCATTATATCACGTAGCTGAGATGTGTAAGAAATTAATTCAAGAACTGTCAAAATCAGCGAAAATATTTTGGGGACTTCAACATGAGGCAATATGAAGGTGCAATACAACTTCTGCTGTATGGATTGGATATATGGAAGTGGAGTGCTGGTAGTGGTGGTTGTTTTAAGAGGATATACAACTAGGCAACCATCCTCTACGCCTTTGCTGGCAGGATCTAGTGTTTACACTGCACTATGTCTTCTGGTATAGGCTAGAGCAATTTTGTTACTTTCATAGATCTGTCTCTGTCTTATCCTTGGCTTTGAAAATATGAAAGTGACTGAGGTATGAGCGATGCTAGTAATGCCAAACCTTATGCAACCAGTCCCTGCTATGAATGGTGTGAAAATGTTGCTCATAGGGTCGGGAGGTGTGTGCATTTCAGTGGGCTTGGCAGACTGATATGTAATAGCAACTCTGGCTCGGTGGGGAAAGCAACGGGAAACTACCTCACTCCTCATTTCCCTAGTACGCCTCTTCAGTGATGCCTAGGCCGTCTATGACAGCTGTTGAGGATCCCACGAGTGGGATTGCTGACGGACTGAACATACATACAACCAACCTCTATGACATTAATCAGAGACAAAATTGGAAGGGGCCCGACACTTCAAAAAATGAAGGTATTGGCCAAAGAAAGACAAGGGCCACGAAGGGCCTCGAGTGCTCTAATTCCGTCGGGACCGGAAAAAATCAAGAGTTGACAAAGGGATGTGTGATAAGATAGATGAAAGTGAGGATCCTGGCGCAAGTAAGTGGAAGCAATGACAAGACTCAGCTAAGGGTCCCTGGTGCCCCTTTTAGTCTCCTCTTATGACGGGCAGGGGTTACCGTGGGTATTATTCTACCGCCGGAGCAAGAATGTCATCGGATTTCGTTCGGGAGTTACAATTGATTCACGTGCTTTCAGAATTGCCAACTGTTCTGCTTGATTATTCGAACATCTTTTATCCAGTTTCAATTTTAACACTTGGGATTCCACGAGTTATTTTCCTTTAATACCAAGATATTCACTGACAGTAATGTGTCAGTGGACTCATTAAACTACCTAACTCACCAAATCAAGATGAAAACTAAGATTCTTGAAAGGTACAAGTCGAAAATCGAGTTCACCTGTATTAAGACCCACGCTGGGAACTGCGGTAACGAACTCGGGGATCGCTTGGCCAAGGAAGCAGCGCACGACACTGAAATAGTACTGTAGGTGTTTACAGAAAAATTCTTAAGTGTTTTGATTAAGGAATTGAAAGATTAAGAAAATGACAGAGTGAATGGGATCAAATGACAAAGGATTGTGTAATAAAATAATTTTTACCCAGTTTAATGGACAGACCACAGTGGTAACGGGTCATGGAAAATTAAGAGCTTATTTACATCGCTTTAAAATTTTGCGCAGTCCGTCCCATATGTCCATGTAATGCCAGGTATCAAACTGTGGACCTTTTATTATTTCATTGTGAATTACTTGAGAGAGAAAGACGCGTTTTAATTAAAGATATTTTAGGTATAGAGTCGTGACCAGAGAGCAAAAGTAAATGAGTTAAAAATTATTTTAAACAGTTTTTATGTTTCACGTACTTAATTGTTTGAACCACTGTGAGAAAAGGATATAGTTGTGTTTACATTATAAGTCGCTACAATCTAGACCATAAATAATTTTAAACCGAGCTCGATAGCTGCAGTCGCTAAAGTGCGGCCAGTATCCAGTATTCGGGAGATAGTAGGTTCGAATCCCACTGTCGGCAGCCCTGAAAATGGTTTTCCGTGGTTTCCCATTTTCACACCAGGCAAATGCTGGGGCTGTGCCTTAATTAAGGCCACGGCCACTTCCTTCCCACTCGTAGCCCTTTCCTGTCCCATCGTTGCCATAAGACCTATCTGTGTCGGTGCGACGTAAAGCAACTAGCAAAAAAAAAAAGTAATAATTTTAATCACGCTGTGTGAAATGGTAGTTTAGGGGAAGTTCTCAAATCGAATTCGGAAATATTTGTATTATTAGTGGTTCAATCGATAAAGACTACATAACTAAAGTATTATATTAAATATACGATCATTTATGTCTTATACATTTTTACCATACCGGCTATGATAGAGATATTCATGATTTTGGTCTTATACTGCGAAATCCATATCAGCGCCGAGCGAAGATAAAATGAGTGAGCAGAATTAAATGAAAATCGATATGTAAAGTTGGGAAATAAGGAACTGCAGTCTACGCTATAAATAAGTTCATCCACCCTGGTTGAAATGCTAGTTTATGGGAAGCGGCTTAAAATTTAATTGGGCGTGGTCAAGAAGTGGATGGGTTGCCACGCGCTGTTGGTGGTGGGTAAGAGGATGTAGGAGCGGAAAGGAACTGGCCACCGTACCGTAGGCCTACTTAAACTCCGGCTCAGGCACACCTCTTCGGAGGTTTGGACCTGCCTTCGAGCACAATACACTCTTACATTACCTTACGTATTTTACTGGTCCTATCGAAAAGTACTACATAATTCATAGAGAACGAGTCGGACCCTGTAAGGGATAGAAAGTCCGGAGAGTCTCTATTCAACTCAGCGACCCCGAAAACTATGGATTCAGCATTATTTTCGATTATTTTTATATCTCCTCCCCTCGACTCCCCCCCCCCCCTCCGACACGACTAATGGCTAAAAAGTCCCCACCGAGCTATATACCTGCAGTCGCTTAAGTGCGGCCAGTATCCAGTATTCGGGAGGTAGTGGGTTCGAACCCCACTGTCGGCAGCCCTGAAGATTGTTTTCCGCTGTTTCCCATTTTCACTCCAGGAAAATGCTGGGGCTGTACCTTAATTAAGACCACGGCCGCTTCTCTCCCACTCGTAGCCCTTTCCTCTCCCATCATCGCCATAAGACCTACCTGTGTCGGTGCGAGATAAAACAAAGTTGTAAAAAGAGGAAGTACGCATTTCCAAACCCACTTTCATATAAATATATTTTTTTCCTTCTCTATACATGGGGAATAAAACCCTGAAATTATACCGTGTATTTTTAGAACACTCTGTATAAAGACAAGAATGTTGGTAGATTTCACATTTACAGCTGTTTTAGCCAGTCTAAGAAGGGAGGTGTACAATTGATGACATTTCGGGCTTGTCCATCATAATTCAACAATGTGTTCCAATGACTAGGAAGAGGCTTCGCAGTCACAGGCAGTCAGCACTTATGTAGCATCGTATTACATCTAGCATGGCCTGTTCTCAAATGATTCACTTTAGTCCATTGGTGTCTCTTCAGGTGAAATCCTGGTAGTCGTGGTGTGGACTTTTGGACGCCATGCTGTTTCACAGGTGCAGAGTTCCAGCTTTGCCGGCATTTATTCTGGCTATTGAAGCCAGTTATGCCATGCCAAGTTGAGAAGGTGGTATATATTTAAGGACCTCATGGATTAGGAGAGTCTGTGGATGATTAGGAAGGTTTAACTTTCTCCATTCACGTATAGTTGCTTCCTGTCGTCTCAATTCTGGAGGTGGTAACTTACTGATCGTATGTAACCACACGCAATGCTGCTGAAGTAATATAAGTAGGTCACGAAGACAGATTGTCTTCCGTGGCGTTAGCGTGTGTAAGGGCTTTGCTGTGACCTAGCTGAAACGCTACTCAAACCCAGATTCGTTTCAAAATTTCACTGTCTAAGGCAGGGCCTCTCAAACGCCCAAACTCTCACGCGTGCAGAGCGAGGTGCATAGGCTCTGTGCACTGTGCATCGGTACGCTTCGCCTCAACTCGGCTTGACTCGGATGGTGTAGTGTGCTGAGAGCGACGAAGCGTTTGGTGGTAGACCACGTGTTTATCAGTGAAATAGACAAGCGCACGACAACAACATAATAATGGAGCAACCTGTTTCGAAGAAAGCAAAGACTTCCGAAAGTCCATTTCAATCGAACTGGGAACTTTCGTATTTTTTTGTTTTTGTTTGTTTGTCGTGACGATAACGCCAAATGCTTAATCTGTGGGACGATAATTACGTGCGTAAGAAAATCGTCTATTGAAAGACACTACAACAGACTACATTCGGAAAATTATTGTGAAATCATAGGAGACGTCAGAGAGAAAGAATTAAGGAAGTTGGAACAGCGTGAAGAAGAGCATTCTATATCCACAAATGAGGTTTGTTCCAGTACTGTAGCATTTCCATTTTGGTCACGGGTTCTGCATTTTTTTAAATTATGTTTACATTCCTCTCAAACATGTATGTGTATTTCTAATTCACTTTTTTAATTTTTTTAATAACACTGGTAACCTTGTCCCATACAACTGTGCGTCTCCGCTCACTACACGTAAACATTTCGCAGTGGGGGAGAAACAGCAGTGAAGGTGAGGAACGCGGAGACAGGCCGAACGGGGAGACAGGTGTAGGGAGAGAGGAGTGGGGGGTCTGCACTCTGGTCAACCAAGCGAAGTCATCTTTTGCACCGTGCACAGTGCATGCACCACGCGCATGCACCCTGAGAGGCCCTGGTCTAAGGCAACGTTACAGTGAATATGGCGCTTTGCAGTGGCTATGACAGGGGAAACTCCTTTAAAGCACGGCACCATTTGTACCTGTAGTATATAGAAGGCAGAGTTCCTGCACACGATAATATCGTGAGGACGAAGACTTGAATGACATCAGGGAAGCTAAATCTAAGACAAAATTTAAAATCCTTTGCCAGCGTCATCTTTTAAGCACTTCCAGTCTTTCTTGAGTGTGAATGGGATGCATGAATGAGAGTGAATATGGTTGTTTATTGCAATGTGTTCCTGTATATAATTTAGTTATACTTTACTCACCTTAGTTTAGTTAGTGATACTTTAGTTGCTTTAGTTATACTTTAGGTTGTAAAGATTTCATATGTTTAAATTTTATGTAAAATATACATTGTATATACATGAAGTGGTTAAGCGTAAGAAAGGGCCGGGAGCCCTAACTTCGCCACAATAAAGACGCTTTAATAATAATAATAATAATAATAATAATAATAATAATAATAATAATAAACAGTGGTTCCTATGGTTACCACATTATTGGCTTTCTGTCCTCGCTAATTCCCAGACTCACGACCGGCTCAAAAACATATCCCATGAACCTACTACGCTGGCGTAGCAGGGGGAGAGGTGATATTCCGACGTGGCGCGTCCCAGGTGGATAGGGGGGTCCTAACCGGCTGGGCGGTAGACTTGAGGGTCCTGCCTGTCGTAAGAGGGGACTAAAAGAGGCGACCAAGGAATGATGAAATTAGAACCATGAAAATACTTATGATTAGTACCACGACGCGGGGAACACCACGGGATAGTACGAGTCCCTGTGGTTAGTACCCTTATGTGATGAACACTATAGGTTTGCATTGCCTGTAAATGGCGCCGCAATGTGCGAAACAGCGTTGCTCTGTAAATGTGCAAATTTCATTACCTGTGAGTAGTACCATAATGTGAGGAATACCGCGAGTCTACGCTACTTTTCATTAGTACCGCAACATGACAAATACCATGGTTCTACTTTCCTAGCGATAAGTACCATTATGAGGGGCCGCTGACTTGGATATTGGACCCCTTTCGACTACAAGTATCATCGATTCAGTATTGTGCTATAGAGGCAGTCCCTTGGTCAGTAATACTATTGTTCTACGCCAGCTTCTGTGCATGTGAGGCACTGTGGGTCGGTTCCACTGATCGTTTTATTCATATCCATCCAGTCATTCATTCATTCTTCGTCCTCACGTTTTGTATTGTGGTCAGTGGATGCTTTTAGGCTTTTAATTTGTCATTTCATTTCGTCTCATTTCGTACCATTAGGGGCCTATGACCTAGATGTTAGGCCAATTTAAACAACAAGCATCATCATCATCAAAAACATACCCGTTTTAAATTAATTTTTCGCAATGAAAAGTTACGAATCTTCTCTAATTGAAGCCATGCGATTAATGCGAACGTATCCATTTAAAGAGTATGATATTACGTGAACTATACTCTTGCACACAATTAATAAGACATTCCGTTTTATATGCTCCATTTGGGATCCGTAAGTTGCTTTAAACCCATCTTTTCTACTCATAACACTCAAGTACATAAAAACGTTCGCCAAAATTGCTCAGCTTCGAGAAAGAATAAAAGCCGATGATATTGAAGGCTTTTATGAACAAAAGCGTCTAAAAGAGAGCCATCAAGTGGAAGGTCATGAGAGCAAATCTGGATCCTTCCAAATTGCATATTTCGTTCCTATTGAAGCAGCGGTATACCCTCATATGTCTCTTTGACGATGGCAAAGAGAAAAGAAGAAGAGAATAGACCCAGGCCTCTTTTTTTTTATATTTTTAGCGAAGTGTTTAGATAAAAAATGGCAAGAAAGAAATGAGTGTTCCTTTGTACTCCCACTATACAAATGCAATCCTCCTTCAGCTTCTCATATCGGAGGAATAAAGGTAGAATGACTTCTTTGCTTTCCAGATATAGTACACAATGTTCGATTGCTCCTCTTCGGATTTAGATGGCATGTTCTTAAAGAATGTCTTTGCTGACAGGACCTAGTGTTTACACTGCACTAAGTCTTCTGGTATTTGCTAGAGCAATTTTGTTACTTTCATCGATCTGTCTCTGTCTTATCCTTGGCTTTGACAATATGAAAGTGACTGAGGTATGGGCGATGCTATTAATGCCATTCCTTACGCAGCCAGTCCCTGCTATGAATGGTGTAAAACTGTTGCTCATAGGATCGGTTGCATGCATTTCAGTGGGCTTGGCAGACTGATACGTAACAGCAACTTCTGGCTCGATGAGGAAAGCAACGGGAAACTACATCACTCCCCATTTCCCTGATGACTAAACATGCATACGTTCTTAAAGTCTATTCTCTTGAACCTTTCACATTTTCTTATTTAAAGTTTGAGGGTATTTTTAAGCACGACGATTCCCGTAAAAGCAAGTTCAAATACTTCGCCTACCTACATTCGGTTCTGAAGACACCTAGTTCGATTCTCGGCCATGTCGGGGATTAATCCCTCTGTTCAGGGATGGGTGTTGTTTTCGTGTTCATATAAACACAATATATCGCACTACTAAGCACAACAGAAATACGTAATGGAGAACATATCCATCCATAGAGTTGATGTCAGGAAGGGCGTCCAGTCGTAAAACTGGACTAAATCTAGCGCCAACCCCAATAAATTTTGGATGAAGACAACAAATAAGAGGTCCCACATGAAAAATTTAATCAGCAAGTCGTTGGTACTGTACATAACATTTTCAGATAGAGAAGATAGCGTGAGAGAATTTAGACTCAACTAAGCCTATATATTTTATTAAGCTATCACTAGACCTCGTATTTTATGAAGTAATAGGTTATAATGCAAACTAATCTGGTTCGTAGGAGACATCGCCCAGCTTGCTCTTTCCATATTGTAGCGAGAGTAACATGAATTCTACGAGTTCTGATAGACCGTACCCCTAAATGTTTATGCAAATATCAGAGCATAACCGTTGTGCAGGCTAGAATACACTTGTTACTTGCTGCAGTAAGCTCGCATTCTAACCTACGGCTGCCTAAAAATCCGGACTCTATTAGGGCTGTCCGGCTTATTTATGGTTAACTTTTATCTCTACTTATTTAAGAGATTCTGTGATGCGAAATTCGAAGCGCATCAAAGGAGACGGCAATCCTGACCTATGCTGTGCTTGCGTTGAGTTTAATTGCTGCCATTTTGAGCAACAGTTGTCAGGTACAAATTGGTATATTAACTTAGGTTTGTCAATGACACCGTGCTCTACAGAAATAACTCTGGATTATGTTTTAAAAAATATAAATACCGTTTCGGTCTTACTCTTTTGCGAGTAAACGAGAAGCTGGTCGGTTAAATCAAATACAGTAGAGACAATACGCGACACTTACGGATTTAGCCTTGATAAAATGGGAGACAATTCGACGGTGGTGCTCCTAGTGACTTAACCTGAAAAGTCGCGCTGAATTCAAATAACAATGGAAATGCATATACCTACGAAAATTGATTAATAAATTACGTCTAGAAAGAAAGTATTATTGAGATATTAACTTCGAAGTTGCTAAAGCAATTCTGGATAAATGAATGAAGAATTATTTAAAAGGTTGTTATTTAAAGCCTGAAATTAGGCATATAAACAAGATGTGAAATGGGCTGCTGTGAAATGAGTTGATCTTTCATTTATGCATTGCTTTTTTTGCTTTAGCATTCCTGCCTGAACTTTTACGGTTAGATTTGTCTATTTTCTCATTTAAAAAACATTGTCAATAAAAATATCGGCACATTCCTTACACACATGATGCAATGAATTAACGTTTGAAAGCTGGACAATTTTCCTCTTAACATGAAGCCTACTATTAGAAAGAAAATCTATAAAATCCCGGCTATAATCTGAAAAGAGGGATAAAAGAAAGAAAAGTATGAAAATGTTGTCGATAGTGATGCTGTGAGGAATATTTATGTCCAATTAGAGTACAAATGTAACATACCCTTCGCTGTATAGTCGAGGATTTTTAAAGGCGCTGGCCTGGAAATGATCTGAACAGATCTTATAATTCTTATATAAGCGTAACGTCCCTTCTTTCTTGTACACCGTATCCAAATCACTTCTGTGACATTTCAAAACCCACCTGAAGTCTTCCATTATTTGTAGATCTTCTCGACTGTAGTTATTGCTGGAGCATGCGCGTTAATCAGTGCATAAGCTTTGTTTCCTGATTTAATGGATAATGTTGAAATTCTTTCAGAAGGTGAAGAAAAGTAAAGTAATGTGTTAATAATGTTTCTTCTTACAGCGAATCCACTGCTAAATTGTAATGGCTTCTTATAAAGGGAGATTGCTTAGCCTTTGTAAATTATATTATTTCCTGAGTCAAAATGATTTTTATCCGTGTATCTGGTTTTTTGAAGTGCTAAAATTTGGATGATTAAGTTAACTAACGTGTCTGTAAATTGCTCTAACTTCCCAGTTTCCCGAAGTGTGTTGATGTTTAGTGCACCAATGAAAGTCTTACATTTTGGGCGACTAGATTTGGGAGGCTCCGATACATTCCCACATGATTTTCTCGGACCCCCAGAATCCGATGACCGAGAAAAACTAGTATGTCTACTAGTGCCTGTGGTAGGTACATCATTAAAGAACGACATCATTCTAATAGGTTGAAGGGATTTGAGAGATTGGTTGTGATCAACCTCGATATTACAATTAAGGTAATGAGCCTTAGAGGTTGCCTCAAGATGTTCCCTGGCTGTTATTTTATGAAATTGAGCCAACCCTCCTCCTTTCCCCGGGCTTGGGACCGGCAGGAGTAACTACTGAGCTACTCAATCCACCCAGTAGGTCTGCAGGCATATTCATTCCACTATTATTATTATTATTATTATTATTATTATTATTATTATTATGCCTTCATTTACATGGCGTCACTCAGGCTACGAAGCCTGCTATTCTGCCAATGCATGTTTTAAATGCTGTTTAGCAATATATTACACACGTTACACGCGCACACACTATAATACTTACACATTCTTGGTTATAAAAACACAGTAAAGGAAAGAAAACAGAAACATAAACTAGTCCAGAATAAAATGAGGGTTGGAACTTAAATAGTGGCAACACTGCTGTGGAGACGCTATCTAATATAGTCGCTGATAGCACATGTTCATTACATACCTACAGTACCTTACTTCAGACCAAATGGACTCGCCCTTCCCACATCACCTGCGTGCGCAGCACAACCGAGAGAAAAACAGTCACGTGTGAGCTAGCGGTCTAACGTAACCTTGCCACTATGTTTTCCAAACAGGAACCGCGGAGTTGGATCAAGACTGAATGTGCCAGAGGCCGTATAGCACGACAGTGTCATCAAGGTCTTCAAGAGGCTTGCGGGGAATCTGCATTGTCTTACAGAACAGTGGCACGTTGGGTAAAAGCCTCAACGATGGTCGGCAATCTGTGGTGGACATTCATCGGGCAGGTCGTCCTACGAGTGAAGAAGTGCATGCTCTTGCTGCTTTACTGGACAGTGGTCGAAACCAGACGATTCGCGAGCTCAGAACTGTTGCAGAGATTCGACAGGCAGGAGACCGCTCCATTAGCACCATCAACAGAACAGGCTCTGCTAAAGGTATACTACGACTTCAACATCGCTGGCAACGGGTTATACACAACGCTGGTGACTACATTGAAGGACAGTGAAGGTTGCAAACATGTAACTCTTTTGTATCTGTTGTAAATAAATAGTTGCCACTATTTAAGTTCCAACCTTCGTATAATTGTCCTAATGCATCAATAAAAACAAATTCAGTAAAACTTAGTGACACACCGAATAAAATAACAAAACAGGAAATTATAATTCATGTATTTACACTCAACTTTATCCGTCCAAGTACCGCTGCCTAAATTTCTGTTTAAATACCAATTCAAGTAGGATGTCACCTAGGTCAGTGGGCGATGTTCGAATTTTACTGACAACAAAATAATGTTTGTAGAGGGTGGATTTGTCATTTGGTATTTTGAGGGTTAGGTTACCTGCAGCTCTGTTCGGGATGTTACAAATGCTTGAGAGCAACCGGAAAGAATGTATTAGACAAGTGACTGTCATTCTGTATATTATTTTGTGGAGTAGAAGCAACGAATGATATATACGACGCTGGTTTAGTTTATGCCAATTTAGCTCAAGGAATGCAGAAGTTATATGATGAAATTTTGTAACGTTCATTATAAAGCGGACGAAAGCATTCTGAGCGCCCTGAAGTCTGTTAGAGAGGGTGCAACTAGACGAAGTCACAGTAGCTGTTGAACGAACAGTACTGCAATAATTATGAACAGAAACACAAGAGCTCTTCTCTGTCAGTAATGCACTCTCCTCCATTGTCAATAACTATCTGCCAACGTTACGGGAAGAATTCAATGGCACGCCTGTAAGCTTCAAGTTGTTGAAGTGATCAGTGTCAGGGGATGCTTCATCAGGAAACACTTCTCCTTGAATCTAGTTAAAGAGAGGTTGAAACAGGTAAATACCACTAGGCATAACGTCAGGAAAACAGTTAGGGTGTGGAATAGCTTCCCAGACGAATTCTTCAATAACCGCTTTGGCCAGTAACAACAGCAGAAAGAAAAGTGAACGTACAGGTCATTTGTTTTCAACAACGTGAACAAGCCACCACAGTTGTTGCCTATACGCATAAGCTGTGATCGTTTTGTTTCATCAGAAGCACAACGTTATTTATTGTTTTTATGTGGTCTTTCCTCTGTATAGCGAACTGCTTTCTGATTTGGGCTTTTTGCTTTAATTTTTTGTCACCATTACAATGACTCCCAAGGAAAAATTAGCGGTGTCCGCAACGTAAACTGTGAAGGGAAAGTAATGGCGTCACACAGTGTCACACGCCGAATTTTGTTTTCCTCGCTTAACACACATGTTACCCATACACTCCATTTTACCGGGCGAGTTGGCCGTGCGCCTAGGGTCGTGAAGCTGTGAGCTTGCATCCGGGAGATAGTGAGTTCGGACCCCACAGTTGGCAGCCCTGAAGATGCTTTTCCGTGGTTTCCCACCTTCACACACAAGGCAAATGCTGGGGTTGTACCTTATTTAAGGCCACGCGCCTTCCTTACCCTCCAAGGCTTTTCCTATCTCACCGTCACCATAAAACCTGTCTGTGTTGGTGCGACGTACGGCAAATAGCAAAAAAATGCACACTCCATTTTTTCACCTTACCACTATAACGTAAAGCACGCACTATGGTTGAGTCAAGACAATTCATAGTTGGAGCCAGTCCCCATATAGTTTCATTAGTATTCACATTAATTAGCCTCCGTGGCTCAGGCGGCAGGCGCGTCGGTCTCTCACCGCTAGGTTCCGTGGTTCAAATCCCGGTCACTCCATGTGAGATTTGTGCTGGACAAAGCGGAGGCGGGACAGGTTTTTCTCCCGGTACTCCGGTTTTCCCTGTCATCTTTCATTCCAGCAACACTCTCCAATATCTTTCATTTCATCTGTCAGTCATTAATCATTGCCTTAGAGGAGTGCGACAGGCTTCGGCAGCCGGCACAGTTCCTATCCTCGCCGCTAGATTGGGGCTTCATTCATTCCATTCCTGACCCGGTCAAATAACTGGAAACAGGCTTTGAATTTTCATTTTTCACATTAATTAACTCAATTATGGCTCAGTGGTAGAGTGTCAGCCTCCGGATCCTAAGCTAGTGGGTTCAAACCCGGCAGAGGTAGTCGGATGTTTAATGGGTGGAAAAATGTCCATTAAACACTCCATGTCGTACGATGTCCGCATGTAGAGGATCTCCGATGACATATTTGGTGTTTTCATGATAAAATTCATAAAATCTCAGCCGTAGACGCCCAAGAGAGATTCAGTTTACTTTGCCAGCTAGTAGGCCCAGAGTAAAACGGAACGTCCAAACTGACGGGCAAGCAGCCAGGTGGCGTCAACTCACAAATTCTTGCACCCTGTAGCTGAGACCTTATTATTACCGTATTAACGCGAATAATCCCCACAAATTAAAAAAAAACTAATGCACGAAACTGGGGTGCGGTTTTTATGTTGCGTCAATGTTGACCCCCTTTTTGTTTTTCAAAATCAGCCTTCCTAAAGTTAGGCTGCGGGGATTATTCACGTAAATACGGTATTATTATTATTATTATTATTATTATTATTATTTTACAGTTTGCTTTACCTCGCACAGAGACAAATAGATTTTATGGGATAAGAAAGGACTAGATGTGGGAAGGAAGTCACCGTGGCCTTAATTACTGAAAGGTGTCTTCAGGGCTGCCGACATTGGGGTTCGAACCCACTGTCTCCCAAATGCAAGCTGATAGCTATGTGACGCAAACCACACAGTCACTTCCTCGGTTTTTATTACTGAATCGGTATTCGGCAAAGAGTGGTGGTCATCCTAATCGTGGATCCTGGCGACGAGAGAACAGTTTCCTGGCTGTTTCAGAAAAATGTTTCTTTCCTCCGCTGTTAATGCACTACATCCTTAATTAAGACTCGGATAGCAGAATGTGACTGAATTGTTCAATTTTGTCCTCTGCCCATACCCTCTCGCTTCAACACCAAAATATTCAGAATGAGCGCATACGTGTAATACACAGAGTTTTCAACAACACAGAACAACAATCTCAGTAAAGGAGAAAGGACACATTGCAACGCGTTGTTGCCCAACTATAAACAAACTCTAGGAACTTATGAGTTTATCCTATAGTAATAGATTCGTATAAACTAAGTCATATCTCCTTCATGACGCTAAGTGCCCAGTCTTAGTACTAGTGCATTAGTAGAGCATCCATAGTTTCTGTTTAAATTATTCACTCCGTCTGTGAAGCATCCTACAAAGGGGTGGATTTCAATGCAACATTAGGTTAGAACTGAGTTCTCTAAAACTATTTGCCATGATCCTTCAACCTGCGATGAAGTTGTGTGTGGCATAATACATAAACGGCAGGTGTTTTTAAAGAGTTTACGCTTGCGGTAACCGTGGAGAAGCGAATATATACGTAGCCATCAAGAAAGAAATAATGGTGAATGGAGTCCTGATTTTTAGATACTGATAGGTTAGAATACAAACTAATTTACGCGAGTAACAAGTATACCCTACCCTGTACAACGGTTATACTATGAGAGTTGCATAGATATTAGGAGTAAGTACTATAGAACTCCTAGAATTTATGTTACTCTTGCTACATTATGGAAGAACGGGCTGCACGACATTTCCTACTAACCAAATTAGTCTGCATTGTAACCGATCGCCACCTAAAAATCAGAGGTGGAATGATGACATGGAGGAATCAAGTCTGAACAGTCTGTAACAAAGAAAATCAAGAGCTCTGTGGAAGAGAGAAGCAACAAATAACCTGAGAGAGTAATAAAACATTAAGTCCACTCATCAAGTTCGTAGCCCTTGCCCCAGCTCATTGGTGATGCTGACGGTGTATGTCATTACAACGGGAGCTCGCCTTCCAAAATCCAATTGCACCCGCTCGTCCGTGTGCATGTCGAGTGGTGCACGGGAATCCCGGCGCTCCACAGACGGGTGTACCAACATACATAAGCTCAAGCAATTAGTTATATTGACAGCGTTCTAATTTCGTATTCTCTCGCAACCTGCGAGTATCAAACCTTTACATTCAATGGGGGATGGTTGGGAAACAGTGAGGCGAAGAATTAATCACTCTTACCTCTTCTACTTTATGTAGTCTTTAACTTACAGATGTGGAATAAAGAACATTTATCAATAAACATAGAATTTTACCAGCTCTGAATGACATTATATTATGTTATTTTGGAGATGTAAGGTCGTGTAAACGGTATTACTGTACGCTGACGCCTTTAGAAACTGTAAAAAGAGCAGTAAAAGATGAATGAAAACTGGTAAAGGCAATTGTCCCCCCCCCCCCCATAGTAACTAGACTCGAGATAAACCCCCTGAAAAATGTAGTCGATTCAAGGGCCTCCAGCGTCGAGGTGAAAAATGTTGGGGAGTAGCCATGATCTACTCAGTATACAGCCGTACGGGATATGGGAGTGGTCATGTTCCGCTGTTGTCGATGAGTAGCATGCATCTGACGGACAGCCAGTTGGGAGTATTGTTGTTGTGTGGCGTTGAAGTGAAGAGTGTCGATTTCACCGCTCTAAAGCATGTTTTCAAAGGGAGATCAGTATTCGTGGATTAAAATTGAGATTTCCCGTGGTAAAATGCATCAGAATGTTATCGAGTATTACGTGAAGTTTGTGGCGAAAATGCATTTCCGTATAAGTTGTTGCACGATGGGTCAAGGTGTTTGGTGAGGGTCGGAATGAGGCTGCGAATTAGCACCGCACAGGTCGTCAATTCCTCAAGATCAGATTGATATGTGAGTTGTCTGGTATGCGTAGAGGTTGGTCTGTCATCAACCGGTTTGGCACGTACTGACGAAATGAGGACATGAGGAAAACTGCGTCACGCTGGATTCCACATCAACTCACCGACGCGCGACATACAGAAATGGCCCCTGTATGCACTGGCTGCCATCCGCCTGGAGACGTACTTCTGCAGCGTATTGTTGCCATGTGATGTGGGCACGAGCCTGCTAGCCTGAATTAAAGCGTCAACCAAATGAGTAGCGTCACCCAGGTTTGCCAAGTCCACAGATATTTCGACAGGAACTTAGTCGGGTTAAGCTTTTGCTGATGGTGGCTTACGACTGCGAGGGTGTTATTCATACGCATGCTGTTCCTGCGGGATAAATCTTGAACAGTGTCTACTACTGCCGATTACTGGAGCGAAATCAGCGTCCGGATATGAGGCGCTAACGTCCACATTTCATGCGAGACGATCGTCCTGTCGTGTTGCATGACAACGCACGTCATGTCGCAAGCTACGTCAAGCACTTTCTTTTTTCTTTCGTTCTTTTTTTTTGCTACTTGCTTTACGTCGCACCGACACAGATAGGTCTTACAGCGACGATGGGACTGGAAAGGGCTAGGTAGTGTTAATTAAGATACAGCCCTAGCATTTGCCTGGTGTGAAGATGGGAAACCACGGGAAACCATTTTCAGGGCTGCTGACAGTGGGGTTCGAATCTACTATCTCCCGTCATGCTCTTATTGCAACGGTGGCATTGAGAGGTCTCGGAACACCTTCCGTACTCACCAGACATGAGTCCTTGTGACCAATGTTGAAGTAACCCTTCCAAGGCCGCAGATTTGCTGCCATGGGATCTGTACTCCGCGCAGTAGGGCGCTGCGTCGCTGTCATCAACAGAGAACGCCTTGCCAACAGTCCCCTACGCCTTCCCAACATTCGGCAAAATACAGCAGACTTTGCGCCCGATTAAATTGATGGAAAATAATGCAATTGTACTTGTTACCTAAGTATTGCCACTACCTTACTTACCTCGTATTCCAAACGACAGATGTTGCATCAAATATGGTTCTTCTTTTTTTCTGTTAGTGGCTTTATGTCGCACCGACACACGTAGGTCTTATGACGACGATGGGATAGGAAAGACCTAGGAGTTGGAAGGAATCGGCCGTGGCCTTAATTAAGGTACAGCCCCAGCATTTGCCTGGTTTGAAAATGGGAAACCACGGAAAACAGTCTTTAGAGCTGCCGACAGTGGGGTACGAACCACAAATGATTTGATGGTCAGTATGTATGTCAATGTTCTGCCACAGCAGATGCCTTTACTAGCCAGACACGTTCTTAGTTGTAGGTTTGAAAAGCGTCAGCATACAAGATTAATTATTATACGATCTAACATTCCCAAAATATTATAATATTTATCCCCGTTTTGCTCTGTCCGCATTACGCTTGCTTTCTACCCATGTCACCTCTTTAAATAAGGTGGCTAAATATTGCCACTCTTTTTCTTCCGAACCACCACGTCGTATATACAAAAGCACTTCAAACAATAAAGTTCCAACAGTTCTCACTGGAGGAACTTTATTCCCTAAGCAGATAAAAGTACACACAATAGTAATCCACTTATTTCTCTTTATCATTCAACATGGTCGCCATTGTTGTTCCAGTACTTGTTCCAATTGTCGGCGAATGGCTTACCATCCAGGTGCTTCTTTAACGGTCCAAAGAGATGGATATCACTGGGTGCCATGTCAGGACTGTATGGAGGATGGTCCAGAACCTCCCCTCCGGAAGCGTCGTAACAGTTCACTTGTGCTGTTCACTTCGCGTGGCCTGGCGTTGTCGTGCAAACACTTCAGTGTGCCTCAGTGAATTTCAGCATTCACTGTCAGTCCCCTGGTGAGAAAATTAATAAATTTTTCAAGAGCTGTCAATGGAGGAAATTAGAGGGAGAGACAATCGGAGGCTATTTAAAAGAAATTGTGTAATGTGGTACTCAAAACTGTAGAAAGTAGATCTTACTAAGGTAACAAAAGTACTATTTAGTTCTTAATTATGAGTAATGTATAGAGGTCAAGAAAATTCATTTTAATGATATTTAGAAATATGGTGTTTAACTGATGATTATATGTATACTATTCACAGTACTCTATACATGGCACAATGGTGTTGTATTATAAGGTTTGGTCCGACTCGTTGGCTGAACGGTCAGCGTACTGGCCTTCGGTTCAGAGGGTCTCGGGTTCGATTCCCGGCCGGGTCGGGGATTTTAACCTTAATTGGTTAATTCCAATGGCACGGGGGCTGGGTATATGTGCTGTCTTCATCATCATTTCATTCTCATCACGATGTGCAGGTCACCTACGGGTGTCGAATAGAAAGACCTGCACCTGGCGAGCCGAACTTGTCTTCGGACACTCCCGGCACTAAAAGTCATTCGCCATTTAATTTGGCATATTAAGAAGCTTCGTAGCTGAGCCCCGCTATATAAGAAAGGCAATCAACTAAACTAAAATAAGGAACCCGAATTCTCCGATGCCTTGTTGCAGAGTAATTGCATTTTCGCCTCTTGGCCCTGTTCAGGAGAACTACTCGGTGCGTGCAATCAGTCAAATTATTCAGGAGCTCTCATGGGATTTAATGTGCCATGCTTTGAGGTTAAAATATCCAAACCATAACCCAGCTCCATGCATAATATTTGTGGCGGAATCGTCTGCTATTGTTACCGGGATTGTCTTAATTCAGGGTGAGACAACTCACACTGCATTCAAGTTTAACTATTCAATGTACTCTCTTTTATACTTCCGAATATTTAGTTGACGTTACAGAGAACATAACAAGGGTCCCCGGTCTTCAACACACCGCTAGAAAGCTCATACTGCATTTGAGTTACAGGCGACGTCTGACAATATGGCCATCGGACACCATCTGTACAACTAGTCGGGAACATTATGTATGTATGTATGTATGTATGTATGTATGTATGTATGTATGTATGTACGTACGTACGTACAACCCTCGTCCCTTTGGGTATAAGTGAGATGAATCTTAGTAGCGAGTTTTTATGACCGGATGTTCTTCCTGTGGGTGAGGGCGGTAGAATAACACCCACGGTATCCCCTGTCTATCGTAAGAGGTGACAAAAGGGCGTTGGCGACCACACGGCCGTTAGCTGAGTCCTGGCATTGCACCCACTTACGTGTGCCAGGCTCCTCACTTTTATCTATCATATCTGACCTTCCTTAGTCAATTCGAAGACTAAATTGATGTCAGTAGGTGATAAATTCAACAGAACTGAATGTCAGATTGGTGATACAAAGCTAGAACAGGTCGATAATTTCAAGTATTTAGGTTGTGTGTTCTCCCAGGATAGTAATATAGTAAGTGAGATTGAATCAAGGTGTAGTAAAGCTAATGCAGTGAGCTCGCAGCTGTGATCAACAGTATTCTGTAAGAAGGAAGTCAGCTCCCAGACGAAACTATCCTTACATCGGTGTGTTTTCAGACCAGCTTTGCTTTACGGGAGCGAAAGCTGGGTGGACTCAGGATATCTTATTCATAAGTTAGAAGTAACAGACATGAAAGTAGCAAGAATGATTGCTGGTACAAACAGGTGGGAACAATGGCAGGAGGCTACTCGGAATGAGGAGATAAAGGCTAATTTAGGAATGAACTCGATGGATGAAGCTTTACGCATAAACCGGCTTCGGTGGTGGGGTCATGTGAGGCGAATGGAGGAGCATAGGTTACCTAGGAGAATAATGGACTCTGTTATGGAGGGTAAGAGAAGTAGAGGTAGACCAAGACGACGATGGTTAGACTCAGTTTCTAACGATTTAAAGATAAGAGGTATAGAACTAAATGAGGCCACAACACTAGTTGCAAATCGAGGATTGTGGCGACGTTTAGTAAATTCACAGAGGCTTGCAGACTGAACGCTGAAAGGCATAACAGTCTATAATGATTATGTATGTATAGAGGATGGTTGTCTAGTTCCACTTCCTCTTAAAGCAACAATCATCACCGCCTGTCCTTCCTGACGTCATGCTCATTAGAGGAGTTAATGAAATGAATGATGATATATATGATGGTAGGAAGTGAGAGGGTGAAACCCGCTGCCGGCATATATCCTACTCTAGTCGAAGAGCACCAAAGTGTCTGCTCAAAGCTTGATGTCTCCATCCGACGGGTGAATCACCAACAGCGTCATATGCCGTCACTCTATACGAGGACTGCGGGGAGGTTTGGAGCTGGATCCAGGCTTTAGGCACGCAACATTCCCTATCATACCGGACAATATTCTGATGGTAAATTTGAAGCATTCTGTACGCTTCATATTTTCTGGTAAACAGATTACTGCTCGACATCTTGCATAATGTCTCTGACCTCTAGTTAGCATTGCTTCAACCGGCTATTATGGCGCTGTTAATCGTTATAGAGGTCAGCCTTGCAGCGGGATTAAACTGACATTGTCCACCCGAGTGCGCATGGATGAACACGTAATCCTAGGTCCAGGTGTTCGACCAAGTCTAACACTGAACTAACGCAATATCAACAGTAGATACACACCTTAGTGTTCCTCAGATGGACAAATCAGTGAATTAGTTTATTTGATATTAATTTGTTAGATATTTAGCTAATTTTTGAACACATTTGTTAGCCGACAAAGTAAGGGCCAGCATACTACGAAAATGGTAAAATTAAGCAATTTCGTCAATTCTACCGAAAGTAGAGGGGCTAAAGGGCCCTAAACGGTTTCAAATTATGAGTCGTGTGTAGCTCTATCAAACCACAAAAAATAAATTTCTAAAATTACTTCCGGCCTAAATTCAGTTCAGGAGAAACAGCCTAAAATCCTTTGTTTCTTTACTCGCTTTCTTTTTTAATTCAAATCCTAGCCATATTAACTTATTTACCTACTTCTCTCTGTAATGGGTTCTTTGGTTCAACACCCTTGTTTCTAAATATGCACACCGAATGTAGTTAAGAGGTTAAGTGAAACTCTGCATTGACTCATATTAGCGCTCGTAGTGTTAGAAAAAGCTAAACTGCTAATCTAATGGACCGGATAACGATGATAGAGAAAAGGTTTGTATTTTTAGGAATAAATAAAGAATATATTCTCATATTTTTGGAGCCTCCGTGGCTCAGACGGCAGCGCGTCGGGCTCTCACCGCTGGATACCGTGGTTCAAATCGCGGTCACTCCATGTGAGATTTGAGCTGGACAAAGCGGAAGCGGGACAGGTTTTTCTCCGGGTACTCCGGTTTTCCCTGTCATCTTTCATTCCAGCAACACTCTCCATTCTCATTTCATAGCATCTATCACTCATTACTGTAAATCACTTTGGGAGTGGCGACCCCATCGTAATAACAGCCTATATCTGATTCATTCATTACATCCCTGACCTGATCAAAGACTTTTTTTTTTGCTAGGGGCTTTACGTCGCACCAACACAGACAGGTCTTATGGCGACGATGGTATAGGAAAGGCCTACGAGTTGGAAGGAATCGGCCGTGGCCTTAATTAAGGTACAGCCCCAGCATTTGCCTGGTGTGAAAATGGGAAACCACGGAAAACCATCTTCAGGGCTGCCGATAGTGGGGTTCGAACCTACTATCTCCCGGATGCAAGCTCACAGCCGCACGCCTCTACGCGCACGGCCAACTCGCCCGGTGGTCAAAGACTGGAAAGCAGGTTGTAGGTTTTCATTCATTCTCATATTTATTATTATATTCACTTAAAATTCGTAGCTCACTTCGCTAGGATATTTGCAACATTGAGTTGCTCACCTGAAGATCTAGAACAGTGCATTATTGAAGTAAATAAACAAATGTGGAATCTAAACTGAAATCAATATGCAGAAGAATGATTAAAGGAAAAATATAGAAGGAGAACGTTACACTGGCATACGTTTCAGATCTAAAGAATACACTTAAAACGTTCACTGCCGCCTTAGGCAAACCTATACATTACTTGAGGAGCCGATATGTTTTTTTCTTTTCTTTCTATTAGTTAGAAGGTAGCAAATGATAATTTTAACATCGCAAGTGATGACCCACATGTGCGTGTAATTAATACAACATATTTAGAGTGCTTTGTAACAAACGTTGTTACCTTGTTACGTAATAAACTTTAACACCAAGAATATCCTTGAGTAACATTTTATTGAACATCATGTATAGCACTAATGGTAAATCCAAAAGCAAATTTCTAAACAAAGTGCACGATTTTCAAGAAACCGAGGCCAATAAAAAATGGGAGGTCAGTACTTTTCCCCTTTTGGAGGATCATTTCCCATCACTTTCTCATTGATTCGTCTTTTGCATTTCCTTTTTTTCTATTTTTTTTGTTGGAATTTGAAATACCAGTAACTCGAACCTCGATCTGAGTATGGTTAGAGAGGAACAAACCAATCACAATGCCGACCAGTAAAGACGACCAAAACCGGATCATATACAATGACGCACATTAGACACACAGCGTCTTAAACATTATAAAAAGGGAAAATGTATTATAATTTCCTATGGGATAATCATGGCCATCCATCAACGGTTCTTAATTTCAGATGAAGTGAAATGTCGTATGGCTTTCAGTGCCGGGATATCCCAGGACAGGTCTTTATATTTGACGTCCGTAGGCGACCTGCGCGTCATGATGAGGATGAAATGATGATGAAGACAACACTTACACCCAGCCCCCGTGCCACTGAAATTAACTAATTAAGGTTAACGTCCCCGACACGACCGGGAATCTAACACCCTCTGAACCGAAGGCCAGTACGCTGACCGTTCAGCCAACGAGTCGGACTTAATTTCACATGACCGCTAGCAATAAGACAGACTGCACGGTTGCTAGGTAATATTGTCTGACCATCCATCCATACCTTAAATTACAGCCTGCATTGTTGCTAGGTAATATTGTCTGACCATCCATCCGTACCTTACACTACAGCCTGCACGGTTGCTAGGTAACATTGTCTGACCATCCATCCATACCTTAAATTACAGCCTGCACGGTTGCTAGGTAACATTGTCTGACCATCCACCCGTACCTTACACTAGAGCCTGCACGGTTGCTAGGTAACATTGTCTGACCATCCATCCATACCTTAAATTACAGCCTGCACGGTTGCTAGCTAACATTGTCTGACCATCCATCCATACCTTAAATTACAGCCTGCATTGTTGCTAGGTAACATAGTCTGACGATCCATCCATATCTTAAATTACAGCATGCATTGTTGCTAGGTAACATTGTCTGACGATCCATCCATACCTTAAATTACAGCCTGCATTGTTGCTAGGTAACATAGTCTGACGATCCATCCATATCTTAAATTACAGCATGCATTGTTGCTAGGTAACATTGTCTGACGATCCATCCATACCTTAAATTACAGCCTGCACGGTTGCTAGGTAACATTATCTGACCATCCATCCATACCTTAAATTACAGCCTGCATTGTTGCTAGGTAACATTGTCTGACCATCCATCCATACCTTAAATTACAGCCTGCACGGTTGCTAGGTAACATTGTCTAGCCATCCATCCATACCTTAAATTACAGCCTGCATTGTTGCTAGGTAACATTGTCTAGCCATCCAGCCATACCTTAAATTACAGCATGCATTGTTGCTAGGTAACATT
This sequence comes from Anabrus simplex, assembly GCF_040414725.1. Classification (NCBI taxonomy): domain Eukaryota; kingdom Metazoa; phylum Arthropoda; class Insecta; order Orthoptera; family Tettigoniidae; genus Anabrus; species Anabrus simplex. Next base: position 82,582,095 of record NC_090278.1, on the reverse strand, counting down.
GTCTGACCATCCATCCATACCTTAAATTACAGCCTGCACGGTTGTTAGGTAACATTGTCTAGCCATCCATCCATACCTTACACCACAGCCTGCACGGTTGCTAAACTGCACTTCCGTCACATATTTTGTGACTATTTTCGTTTCACAAGTTTTCGGATTATTCCCAGCTCTAAGTTATTTTTATGTCAAAATAAACTACATAAGAAAACATACCTTACTTAACCTTAATAACCCCTTGAGGCCAAAGTGCTTGCCATTTAACACTGACTAGCATTGATTGTCAAAATCTTTAGTACTTAATGCTCATTCTTTCGTGCAAATTAAGTGACAGGAAGTAGACATTAACGAAAATCACTAATTTTTACCCTCTTATGTCTTTTTTTTAGAAAATCAAAAACTAAAAAAAATTAAACTTAAGACAATACCGAGAGGGGTTGTTCCCTTCTTTTCATTTCTTCAAAGTCTTCTCACAAACATGGTGTGACGTCACGGGCTCTCCAATATAAAGAGGCTATTGTTCTCTTTGTATAAAGGAATGCAGTGAGACATCCACTTCTAGTTAACTTCATTGAAGAAGCCTGAGTGTTGTGTGTGGGGGAAGAGGGATGCAAACAGCTCCTCTTCGCTGTGTACAAGAACTAGAAGAGAGAAGAGAAGAGAAGCCTGTGCCGAACACAAACAAACAAGCAAACAAACTTGGGGAAACAAACGCTAGGGCAAAATGGGGGCGTGTGAAAATATTTTCCACAAGATATGAATAAGACCCACCGCGAATTCGTGAAGTTTAGTTTGGCTTGTTTATACGAGTCAAGAGAACTTGATGTCTGCATTAAAGGCGATGTACTCTGCTTCAAACCTCGTCATGCGGAAACACACAGCTTATGAGTGAGGGAGAAAGGCTGATATTCACTTGACGGCGTATTGATCTTTCGAGGAAAGTGAGAAATACTAACAGATGAAGGGAATTCAGCAAGTCATACACTTAGATACCGGTTAAATGCTAGATATCTAACTAGTTCACTTATGAGTCCTTGGTATATCAAGCAACTTAATGCGTGATTTCTCTCTAACTTTTTCAGAAAAGACACACACAACTCGGAAAATGCTTGTCTGTGAACCTCGACGTTCCATATTACACCTGTTACATGCACAGCCACTGCTCACAAGGTCTCCTATACATCTGCCGCTGGCACAGGGGGCGTGTGGTGCACAGACAACACAGTGCTCCGCTATCCCATGACATTTGCTCAGTCAGTGTACACAAATGTGTGTTCATCAAGTGACTTCAAATATTTCCTGCCCACAACTTAGCCACTTCGAGAGCACTTGAATTAGCTTGATTCAAATCACTCATTATACATCTGGATGTTGTCTGTTTGAAATAAGCAGCAGACAATGGAAGTATGCTGAGCATTAGACCACAACTCAGCTTAAATCTCCAGATAGGTACGTTACTTTGGAATCGGGGATTCATCAATTCTTTTCGGAAATTAGGTTGCAGACCTGACATGATAAGTAAAATTTGTTCGCCTTTTAGTGTTCTACTACCTCCACTTTGTCCGAAGCGGATCCTGCGTCATGAAGTTTGATCTCTTTTTTTAAACAAAAGCGTATTGACCTAAACCCTAATACACGAGTTACTGTTGAGGCCCCACACAGTTACATTGAAGGTTGTTGAAATCGGCTGGCCACAGGGTCTGGCTTCTCCTTGTAAGAGTGAAAGGCATATAAATACAAACAAGAATGATCCTGTAATGATTAAGAGGGGGTTCCGCAAGGCACTGTTATTGGACCTCCGTTTATATATATATACATGAGCACGGAAGTGGAATCACAGATAAGGCTTTTTCGGGTGTTTCTGTACTTTAAAGAGTAATAAATAAGAAGACTGTGAGCGAGTACAAAAAGACCTGGCCAAAGTTTTGAGATAAGCAGCAGACAATGTTATGATGGTAAACGGGTTGAAAAATCAGGATGTCAGTTTCACAAAGAAGAGGCATTTCTACGTCGATGGTTACTTTTTCTAGAAAATGTTATAATGTGTGATATTATTGTTATTTGTTTCTATCGTATTATATTTTAAATAGCAAGGATGAAATGTTCCTTGACGGTTTATTTCGCAAATGTCGGAGAATTTTCCGAGTTTTGTTTTAGAAAAGTTTGTGGAGAACACATGCATTAAGTTGTTTGATATACCAAGGACACATTAGTGAATTATTTTATTCGATATTCATTATTTAGATATTTAGCATTGAACTAGCACAATGGCATCTAATTATGTGACTTACTGAATTCCCGTATCTGTTAGTATTTATCCGAATAGATCTTTTGTACGTTTCGTCTGTACGCTTTGTACTCAGTTACAGGTCGGTTTTGCATTCTGCCTTAGCTTTCTGTCCTCTTTCTAGTTCATCTCTTAGTGTACGTACTATTTTAACTGCGTTGTGCTGTTCTATGAAAAATACCATTTGAACTGCCAGATGTCGTCCTCCACAAAGCCTATGCTTTGTCCTTTTCACCGCTACATGGCTTTTTCTGCATTTCTCATCTCGAAATTATTTTTTCAGCATAAGCTCTTTGTCAGTACGTATTGACGACAACGTTATGTTTGCAGTGAAATAATACAGCATAATTTACGAGGGGTTGAAACAATGTAGTGACAACAGACTTTATATATATATAACCATTTATAGTAGCACCATCGTACCTAATTTAGTACAGATAAATATTGACGTTTTCGTTACATTTTGTTAAACTTTTTGAACTACTTAGTAATATCTTCTTTCTCTTATTCTCAACCCCAGTGTTGGTAGCTAATATGCCTGTCTTCCCATTGTTTAATTTCTTTCCCCAAACTCTATAAGTGGCAAACAGGTTTGCTTGCCTTTTTAATATTGTCTCTAAATTGTATTTTTGGTCTTCCTTTATTTATACTTCTTTCCATCTTTTCTTTTAAACAGGGTGGTATAATAATTTTATAATTTCGTGTGGCTATTTTTTAGCCGAGTGCAGCCCTGGTAAGGCAGCTCCTCCGATGAGGGTGGGCGACATCTGCCATGTCTAGGTAACTGCGTGTTATTGTGGTGGAGGATAGAGTTATGTGTGGTATGTGAGTTGCAGGGATGTTAGGGACAGCACAAATACACAGCCCCGAGCCATTGGAATTAACTAATGAAGGTTAAAATCCCTGACCCGGCCGAGAATGGAACCCGGGATCCTCTGAACCGAAGGCCAGTACGCTGACCATTCAGCCAACGAGTCGCACCTAACCTAGTAAGACCCAGGTATGTATCTTCGACCTGAAACATATGCAAGATAAATGGAAGCTTGAAGTATTCAGGAATGGTACGTTACTGGGTCACTGCTTCCATCCTAGACATCTGTGGGTTACCTTGGACCGCACCCTTACACACAAGGAGCAGTGTCTTAAGCTGAAGCAGAAGATCCCGGCATTTGCCTGATGTGAAAATGGGAAACCACGGAAAACCATCTTCAGGGCTGCCGACAGTGGGGCTCGAACCCACTATCTCCCGATTCCTGGTTGGGTTTATCCTCATGACATGTCCATAGAAAGACAGACACCTCCTCCTGGCTACGTGTGTCACCTTTGTTATTATACATTTATAGCTACTAGTTTGGTCGCCTTCTACTTTGATCGGTCCTACTATCTTCTCAGGATCTTCCCCTCCTGGACCTTCAGTTTGTCCAGCAATCATTTCCTGTTCAGTACCAAGCATTCTGATGCGTACAGCGCTTCTTTTTGGTAGTGCCTCAGTTTGGTGATACCAGAGAGACATTTCTTGTTATAAATGTCGATATGTTAACTCTAGTTTGCTAGTGTTAGTACTACCCTTCTGACTGGGTTCCAGACATTCCCCAAGGTACTTAAATCTGTTGACTTTCTCAATCTGGCCCTGTTCGAACTGTAGATCGCTGGGTGTATCACTGATGTTGGTGAAGTATTTTGTATTTTCTATACGTGTTTAAAGGGAGTATAAAAGATGTAAATTTTTAGTTTTTATGGCAAATTGTTATTTGGAGTTTCCTGTTTAATGTGGTGTATATTTTATTGATTTTGGATGATTGCAGGTATTTATAAACTTTAAAAAAGTATTGTACTGCACAAGGCATTTCTCCACATTCCGTGAGCACTTGTTCAATTAAGACAGGATATCATGGGAACTATTTGCTCTAGAAGGCGGTAATTTATGTTGATTTATGGTAAACATCCTGTTTCGTAAGTTGGATACATATGTTGCTATGATATCACTTCCTGCCTGGGGTATATTTTGTAACAAACACGGTAGCATCCACGTTTTGTAAGTGGCATTACAATTTCAGGTGTGATTTCTGATTTTTTTGTGAAAGTTTACCATTTTCTCAGAAACTACCTAACTCTGGAATTTTTAACTCTCATTAATAGCATTATTGTTTTTATGGATCTTCAATGGTAGAGATACCGCACATAGTTTGATCATAAATATATTTAAAAGTAAATTAAAAGATTTAATAACTTGATTTTTAAAATCCAATTAGACCAATGAATGTATCAGATTCGAACCCATATCCTATAAAAATTTTGTTTTAATACCTTGGACAGATCCAGTGAAACCGGGGTGTAAATATACTAAATTTATCATGACCATAATATGCCTATGATACTCCTATTAAATCCAACGAGCTGTTTCACTGCTGCTTCTACTGAGTTCGCCAGAAGTGCCAGGTCATCTGCGAACAATAACAGCAACAAAAATACATATTTTTTACAATATGTTTTACATCGCACTGAAACAGGTAGGTGCTACGGCGACAGTTGGATAGGAAAGGACTAAGAGTGCGAATGAAGTCGCAGTGGCCTTAATTAAGGTACAGCTTTAGCATTTTCTTCATGTGGAAACAATAAATAACTCAGTGCACACATTCATTTTATCTCCTCCTCGTTCATAATCTCAAATTTCTACGCCGCGTCTCCCTCGAGGATAATGAGTAAAAATCTCTTTCTCCCTATCCAGCCTCATAAACCTCTACAGTTTAATGATGAACGTTGTATATTTTTAACAATTCCAACTTTTAACCTCTTAATAACTGCCATCACTTCCATCAGCAATACCTGACATAAACTTTCCTCCTGCAAGCAAAGCTTAATCAACCCAATGGAACACAATACCCCGCTATAAAGAGGAGAATATTGCACTCGGGGCTACGTTTTAATATCATACTGATAAAACAGCCGAAATAATGAACCTTTAAATAATGTACAGTGTCTTGAATTATCTCTTTTGAATAAGGCATAGGGGTTCGTTAAAATCTTATTAAAACCATTATTAAACCTATCGCTCACATGCCTCATCAAATAAGTAATTAAACCATATTTAAGGAAAACTGACACCTTATAGTCGGAATGAGATAATCCTTGTGTTTTTATGATCCTAGGTATTGTCAGAACTCCTTAGTGCACCCTAGTGTTCTGTTGGACTATTTGCATATACGACAGAGTATATTGACCAACAAGCTTTGCGATTTCAACCTTTGATGCACAATCGAAATCTTTTAATTAGGTATTTTTAATGAACAGTTTGGATAAACACCAGAAATTGTAGTTTTAATGAAAAAATGAGAATACAGTGTTGTCTATCTACAAAAATAATTTGGTGTTCTCCCACGTCAAGACATGTTTGACTCAACTCAATTCGAAGTATTTACAGATGTTTTATCCCAGGCTGATCATTCTTATAGAACTCTTAGAAACTTTAAAAAAAATTCGGCCATAAGGCGACACCACATGCTTCACACAACCACCAGGAGCGCTGCTGTTTGCTTGCTGAAGTGCAGTTGGCACATCACATCGCTTGTACGGTGTATGTACGTATGTACCCCTCACAGGTACATGAATATGTAGATTGATGGGGAACCAGAGTTCAATGACCACTTTAGGTTTGAACTTGCTGATTCTTTCTTTCATCTTATTCTTACTGGGCGAGTTGGCCGTGCGTTTAGGGGCACACAGCTGTGAGCTTTCATCCGGGAGATAGTGGGTTCGAATCCCACAGTCGGCAGCTCTGAAGATGGTTTTGCATGTTTTCCCATATTTACACCATAAAATGCTGGGGCTGTATCTGAAGACCACGGCAGCTCCTTTCCATTCCTAGGCCTTTCCTATCCCATCGTACAAATGAATACACCCACGGTATCCCATGCCAGTCGTTAGGGATGGATAAAAGGGGCGACCAAGGCATGATATTTATGGAACCATGCGACGATCTGTGATAATTACCATTACGCGATGAACACAACGAGACGACTCTACTTGCGATTAGTACTACTCCACTAACATGAGCCAGCATGTTTGTTTAAACATTCTGAATAATCAGGTATTTCCTTTCAGTCACCATCTGCATGATGAGTATGCTATTGATAGCCCGATTTTCCAAGATGACAACAGCAAAGTTCATCGGGATGGAAGCATGTGTGACTGGTTTTATCAACAATCCCCCACCCTTTTACATCTCGACTGGCCTGCAAAATCGCCTGACTTGAACCTCATTGAAAATCTGTGGGGCACATTAGAACAGCGGGAAAAACTCCGCCATCAGCATCCGAACAATTTGGTGGAGCTGCGTGATGGAATCCTCAGCGAGTGGCTTAACCTGGATGGGAAGTACTGCACAAACTTGTGAACTGAATTCCTAACCGAATACAGGCGGTTATCAAATACAGAGGCAGAGTGACACGGTATTAAATGATATTTGTAATGATTTCTCCAGGGGAGACTAGTTATTTGTCCGGTGAACTTACTAACACAGAGTCGGGGTGTGGTTACAGCTTCTTTAGCAAGTTCGTCATCGCTCTCGTTAACTTCTGTGCCGACATAACCCCGTACCCATTTAATGCAGATGTGCTCGTTGTAGTCTAATGCATGTGATCGTATATTAACAGCAATCGGACCCGTGCAGTTAAGGGCACACTGCTGTGAGCTTGCATCCGGGAGACTGTGCGTTCGAGCCTCAATGTCGGCAGCCCTGAAGATGGCCGTGCGGTTAGGGGCTAGAAATTGATGTATATATTACTGAATATGTTCTCCACTTAGGGGTAAGTTACAATGAAACTCTTATAATGTAAGGTACTGAATATCTGAGATAAATGTAAACAGAAACTGAACTACCAAAAATGCGCTCGTAATTTCGTCCCCCACAAATTTAGAAAAAGTACAATTAATTTTAATACTTTTTCCTTTCTAACCTTACCAAACGCTTTCCTTAGAATGCTAGTTATGATAATTCTTTATTTTATTTCTTTTTAACATAGATTTTCAGTGTTGCTCGTGGGATGTTAAACGTTGTACTTGCACGTTTTTAACACATTATCTTGTCTGTCACTGCCCTAATAGCCCTTTTCATAACCTTCTCACCCAACTACTTGCGTTTTCCCATCTGAAAATAATAATAAACTTAATAAGTAATAAAATGAAGGGGGACGAAATTACGAACATTTCCTGTTTTGTTATAATGGCCGCTACAGCAACTCACGCCAACCAACTCACTGTAGCGATTACAAGCCAGGAACTTCACCACACGACTGAAATGCAGCCCGGTATTTCGTACACATATCAGTCCTCACTCTAGGAATAACAGGTTCTTAATTTCAATGCTGCACTTACTCAGCTCGGCATGAAAAATGACTCCTCCTTGTACACAGAAACTAAACGTGGTGAACACAACCAACTCTCACAAGAAAACGAGATGGGTAGCAACCGACCAAACTGGAAATCCCTAGGGGGACGAAATTAGGTGCAAGGACGGAATTCGCTCCCCCCGCCAATACCTTACATTTCTAGTGATCTGGAATGCTACCTTCAAATTGTGTTTTTCATTGGTTATATTTATCCACTTTAAAGGAAAAGACTTTTTAGATTTTGTTTTAATTTATGAGTGTTTTATCAGGAAAAACTTTAACGTTTCTTATAAATTGTGCCTTTGGGAATGAGATTTGTAAACCTATTTTTCCTGCTTGCTATTCTATTTGGATTTTGGTGTTCTCTTAATATTAAGCAAATAATCCAACGTTCACAGGGTATCAAAAGGAAAATACATTTTATCCTTTCAAGTAGGTAACTGAATTTTGCTCCAGTCTGTATATTTAAAATTCAATTGCGCATTCAAATGCAAGTCCATGCGAGCTCCGTTCATATTAAAAACGAGTTTGATTGCCCAACCAACTGCTTTCTACACATTCTGTTTTTGTATGTGCAGTAAAACTCTTTTATGAGTCTCTATAAACATGGTCTACGTCGAGTCTATTACATCAGAAGCAGAAGGATGGAAATAATATTAATGATAATAGTTTTTGAAAGAGGGGAAATGGGGAATGTCAACAGCTGGTGCAGAAATCAACGTTTACATGACGTTAAATTTCATATGCAAACCTCTGTCCGTTTAGTACAGATTACGCAAAACAGCGAGCGTGTGTGTGTGTTTGTTTATCTATATTCCAAACATTTACCCCCTCCTCCGTTATTTTTAATATTACGAAGGCTTAATACAATATTGTTGACTTTTAGACCTATTATTATTATTATTATTATTATTATTTGCGTATGGACCCAATGGATCACGCAAAGCTCTAACGATTCTGTTTTCTGAGTTGCCAAACAGCTCTCATCCTTTCTCCGTGGATCCTTTTTCGTTCTTCTGTCCACTTTGCTCCAGTCTTCTTTTTCACTTCGTTCTCTGGTTGCACTTTCCATCCATTAATTTTTTTCCTGTAGAGGTTTCTGTCCGCAGTGTCAGTTGAGTCCATATGGGCTTTTTCCAGATCGTTCTTCACTTCCAGTACCCATGGAATATTTTTTAAATGTTCTATGTAGGTGAGAATCTTGTGTGTCAATCTACTTGCCGGCAGTCTGCGAACGTGCCCATAAAATTTCAGACTCCTTTTGCGGATGTCATTGTTAGGGCTTTTCGTAGGATATATCCGATACACAAGAAGAAAACCATCTCCAGACGAGCTAAACTAAGGCACTACAATACAGTGATTAAAAAGGAATGTCTATACGCTAGTGGATGCCTCCAAATGACAGGGAAAGCGGGACTGAGAAAAGATGAGAAATTCGAAAGAGAGATCCTTCGCAAAGTAACAGGTCCAAAGATTGTCGATGGACAGGATAGGTTGCGAGGAAGGGAAGAACTTTACCGTGACAATGAAAGGCTAACTGAGTCCATGACAAAATGGAGACTTACATTCTATGGGCATTTATTTAGGATGGATGAGAAGAGGCTAACGAAAAGGATTTTCACAATACTAGACAGCAGACCAAGTGTCGGACAAATGGTTCAGGGAGGTGAGAAAGGCTCTCAAACAGGTGGGACTAAATTCAGAAGACATATCAAACCAAAAAAAAGTTCAGGTCAGTGATCGACACATTCCAGGGATTCCATGACGAACCAAAACTTAACCGTGGGTGGACGGAAGAAATAAAACAGCCTGCCAGAGAAAGGATGCTAAAGTTTTGGGCTATGGAAAAAGGCTTCCAGAAACATGTAACTGTTACCTAAAGTGGTCTCTAATAGCCGCATAGTTACGGCCACTAAAGACCGCGAGGTCTCAACCGTTTGTCTTCTTGCGGGCCCACCAGGTTTTCATCCTTTCGGAGTTTGCTTTCCTCCATGCATCAGAATGGACGCGCTTCAGTCGAGAATGGAATTCCTCTTGATGAACCTGTTTGTGTTTAAGTGATGTTTGGAGTTGAATGGCTGTTTCTGAGATTTTATACTTCAAACGATTCTGACCGATCTCCACCAACCAAGGCGGAATCGTTCTGAGACTTCTGAAGTAGGATAACAGATTCTTTCAGCTGGCAATCTGAAGAGGTGAGCTTAAAACGTTATCCTGTTTTTCCGAATTACGCTTGATATTTTTTCGGTTTGGGTGTTTCTAAGTTGCTCCGAAGTCTGTAAAAACCATCATTGAGGTTGTGACCAAGAATTTTTCGGATAATCCTCCCTTCCTATACTGCCCGTTTTTCAAGCCGGCTACGTGTTCAAAGTGGTAAACATTCTGCTCCATGGTTTCACGGCCTGTAATATTATTGTAGACAAGATGAAATACTTCACGTTTCCCAGAGAACTTTGCTCTGCATCTTCAGAAGCAAATTTCGTCCATTCACGAGGAAGATTTCTCCAATAATGAGGGTTTGAATTTTAAAAATACTTTACCGTTGCTCCATTGAAAATGGTATTCTCGTTCGTCACCAGATGGCTCTCTGTGCGCTGGCCTTCCGTGAGGAAAGTGGCAACGCCATCATACCTCCAATTAAGATGATTCTTCTTCCAAGCGAGCTGGCCGTGCTGTATGCTTGCTTTCGGGAGATATTGGGTTCCTTTCCCACTGTCCGCAGCCCAGAGGATGTTTTCTTTGTGTTCCGTTTCGGCACGAGGCAAATTCTGGGGCTGTACCTTCATTAAGGCCACGGCCGCTTCATTCCTACTCCTAGCCTTGACTATCACATCGTTGCCATAAGAACTATGTGTGTCGGTGCGACGAATATAAATAAAAATTGTAAAAAATATTTTCTTGTTCAATCGCAAGCATTTGCTTTGATAAATAAGGAGTACGGTCAATCGACGAATCAAAGATGAATGTGGATAAAGTGTCTTGGCGGACACAAACTGCTGATAATTTCTAAATAATGACTATTATTGGTTATCACTCAGGTATACTCTTGTGTTTGCTTGTGGTTAGGCAACCATTGACATTGGCATAGGAGAGAGCCTTGAGACCATAAAGTCGTAAATGTGAACTAAGTATAACTGGCTCGTGTCTGCAAGTAATGGAAGGAAGGAACAAAGGTCAATATTGGCCCGTACTTGTCTGTCTGTTAGGTCATCAGCCCAGAGGGTGGTTAGATCCTCAAAAAGCACCACCAAAAGTTATGCGGTTATAAGGAAACCCCAAAAACCAATGGCAGCACGAAAATGAGGCATACTAGGCAAGATGAGGAGTGAGGTAGTTTGCAATTGCTTTCCTCACTGGGTCAGAAAGTACTATTGCAGCACGACTGACCGTATGAGCAGCACCTTTTATAACACTCAGATGCACTAGTCATGCTCTGAATGTCATTAATCATCACTACCCATACCCCAGCAGCTTCCATATTGTCACAGCCATGGATGAGACTGGTACTTCGGTGGAAGCTACACTTTACTCTGCCCTGTGCCAAGAGATGGATACAAAAGTACTCTATCCATCAAGAAATGACAGCAGGTAGGGCCCGTACTTATAGACATGATATAGGCTTTTAGACTTATGCCGTGTCAAGAAAATAAGGTGAAATTCTTTACCTTTCGCAGAGAACTGTGCTCTGCGTCATCAGAAGAAAATATCGACTGTCCACGAGAAAGGCTTCTTAAACAAAGCGCTTTTGAATGTAGACGTTATAATAGAAGTGGAAATGGTACGTTCAATCGTCACCAGATGGCTCCCCGGACGCGGTACAGCGCTAACGGTCGAAGCGGAAGCTGACGGAACTATCAGAATCAGTCTAAGAGAGTCACGTGACATGTGTACGTAACATATGACATTGACACAAGTCTGGGATGAAACATCTGACATTGAGGAACGTACAAATTTAGAAAACACCGAGACGAAATAACAATAGAGAAGGCGTCCGGGGAGCCATCTGGTGACGATTGAACGTACCATTTCCACTTCTATTATAACGTCTATATTCAAAAGCTCCTTCTTTAAGAAGCCTTTCTCGTGGACAGTCGAGATATTCTACTGATGTCGCAGAGCATGTTTCTTTGCAAAACGTAAAGACTTTCACTTTATTTTCTTGACACGGCATAAGCCCGAAGGCCTATATCATGTCTAATGATCAATATGTCCGTAGACCTAGTTGTTGCAAGAGAAAATCCCTCATAAACCTGCGACTGTAGGGGTTCTGGTGCCAGGTGTCAGGCCTGTTGTATTATGTTAACAGATCTATCAGTTTCGGTACCTTGGGTGTAATATACCGTAGTTAAATATTTAAATTATCCACGGATAACTATTTTGCGGATGCGAATATTATTTCGTATATCCGCGCAGGGCTCTAAACGTGAAAATAAAATTCATCATCATCATCATCATCATCATCGTTGACCAACTCCAGTTTACCAGGTGTGGTATACGAGCCCCTTGCATTGTGTTCTTTCCATGAACCATTCTTCGTTCACAATCCGCTCCCAATCCTGACCTCTCTCATCTACATCCTTCTTGACTAAGTCTGTCCATTTTTCTCTAGGTCTGCCCACTGGTCTCTTTCATACTTCTTTCTTGCAGACCTGTTGGCACTCATTCTTTTCACATGACCACACCACTTCAGTCTTGCCTTTTGGATCTTCTGAGTAAGGATTCTTCTAGTCCTATGTCTTCTCTAACTTTTTCATTCTTGATTTTATCCCTCCTGGTCTTCTGGATCATTGTGCGTAGGAACTTCATTTCTGCAGCTTGGAGTTTCGAGTTGTCCTTTCTTGTTAATGTAGCGGTTTCCAGGCTGTATGTGAGGATAGGGGTGTAGTATGATTTATACAGTGTCGTCTTGGTTTTGAGTGGTACTTATTTATCTCATAGTAGCTGTCTTACTTGGAGGTAGAAATGTATTGCTTTGCTGATTCGATTATTTACTTCATATTTAGTTATCCTTGGGCATTATACTATCCAAGTACTTAAATTCTGTGACCCTCTCCATCTTACCGCCATTTAGCATGATTTCTGGCTGATTGTCACCCTTCCGTACCTTCAACACCACCGTTTTAGCCTTCTTAATCTTTAATCCATATCTCTCAAACTCCTGACTCCACCCCTGCAGTCCCTCTTCTACATCTTTCTCTGAGTTACCCCAAATTACTACATCATCTGCAAATGCAAATGCTTTTAAGTCTTGTTGCCAATTTTATTTTAGCGCCTTTAATAAGGTATCCATTACAATGATAAATAATAGGGGCGACAAAGCACTACCTTGTTGTACTCCCGGAAATAAAAGTGTGTAGTAGAAATAAAGTGGAAATGACCGTGAGTCGATACAGAAGGTGGGCAGGGGGCAGGCAGAGTGGACGACGTACTTAAAGGCTGAGGGTGAAAAGAAGGAAGAATAATACAGTGAAAGTTGTTCACAGATTATGAATGTATGACACAGAGCATAGAGTCTAGAATGAAGCATCTAGTGACTAGGAGAGTAAGCATTTAGAAAACACCGAAACGAAATAAGAATAGTGAAAGAACAGGCAAGAGGACTACCTATGTAAATACTTGCTGGCAACCAAACACGTATTATTTAATTGACAGCCAGTGTTCCTGTTGAAATTGTTAGGATTTTTACGTATTTCCAGAACTTCCAATATAACGTTATTCTCCAATTGGATAACTTTTTGAACTTACTGCGAAGTATTGAAATAGATTCCTTACGTTTATACAACATTTCTAACTCCGTAATTATTAATCTAGTGCCGTAGAATGAACAATATTACTCGTCAGACTATTACGAGCGGAAGATAAAAATATACTCTGAGTTCCAAACCTGGAGCAAGCCACATAAACTTGACCATGCGAGAAACACACAGTTCACAAATTAATCCCTGCTGCTTTCAGTGAGTGATCGTGCTTGAGCCTTGTTTACAGTCATCTCGAAAGCTTAGTTACGCTGATTTAGTACAATCCCATAAACTAGTCATGGTTTCCACTACAACTCAGCATGCGGTTACGATCTTCCCTAATGATGAAGTTGAGGTGAAGGATTCAGAGCAGAGCAGAGTAGACTCTCCAATTGCAGCACTCTGCCACTAAAATGAAGTGTCTACAGCAGGGGTTCTCGAAGGGTGTGCCGTGAAACTGTCGGACTGTGATTGTGTATTCTTCTTCTTCTCCTTCTTCTTCTTATTGCGTTCCGGCCTTCTAAGGACCACGTTACAATTTCAATTGTTCCTCCTTAGTTGTTCTTTCCTTTTCTTACAGTATTCTTTCATTGTTTCACTGTGTTTCGTTTTCCTATCTTCAGTCCACTTTGTGCCTTCCTCCGTTGAAATCCTTCCATTTGTAAGACTTTCTTCCAAAAAATCTTTCTTTCCAATAATTCTTCTTCTCGTATGTTGTTCCTTTCCAGGTCTTTCTTGACTTCTTGAATCCAGGTGGTAGTTGATTTCTTTTCCCAAAGGTACTTGAAGATTCGTTTAGTTAGTCTATTGTCATCCATTCTGTAAATGTGTCCAAGAAATAGCAATCTCCTTTTTCTTATTGTTTCTGATATGTTTTCTACGTTCTGGTAAATTTCATTGTTACTTCTTAATTTCCAAAACTCTGCAATTCTTAGAGGATCTAATATTTTCCTTATAGTTCTTCTTTCTAATATTTCTAATTTATCAAGCTTGTAGTTCAGTGCTAGACATTCGCTGGCATAAAGGCATTCTGGTTTCACTACTGTGTTGTAGTGCTTTATTTTAAGTTTTCTTGATAAGCACTTTTCTTGTAAGTATTCTTAGTTATACCGTACGCTCTTTCCATCTTTTGCATCCTCTCCTCTATAGCAGATTTTTCTAAACCATTTCCTTGAATTGTCTGACTCAAATATTTGAATTTCTTTACCTTTCCTATTTGACCAATATCCGCTACTAAAAACTTTGGGGCACTTTTTATATTCGTCAAAACTTTTGTTTTCTCGGCAGAGATTCTCAAACCTGTCATGTTGGCTGTCTTTTCAAGGAGATTGACTTGCATTGCTGCATCTGTAAGGCTTTGTGAGAGTATGGCAAAGTCATCTGCAAATGCTAGGCAATTTATTGCAACACCTTTGTTCTTCTTCCCCAGCATGAATGGCAATATTTTAGATTCTTTTAGTTTTTCATTCCAAATTCTTACAATTTTCTCCATGACACAATTGAAAAGGAGTGGAGATAGACCATCGCCCTGCCTGACACCTGTATTTATTTTGAAAGTTCGGGATACTTCACCCATAAATTTTACTTTCGAGATAGTGTCTGTAAGTGTTTCACGAATTAGGTTTGCCAATTTAGTTTTAACTCCAAATTCACGGATTACTTTATCTAGGGTTTCCCTATCAACAGAATCAAAAGCTTTTTTAAAGTCAATAAATGTTACAACTATGTCTTTGGAGTTTATTAATCTGTGTCGAATTATAGATTTCAGGTTGAAAATCTTTTCGGAGCAAGATCTTCCTTCTCTAAATCCACCTTGATATTCACCCAATTGACTGTGTATTCCATATTTTAGTAATACTATTTACTAATATTACAGAACGGCGTAAGCCTACATGCAGTAAGAACTCAATTTATTAAGTTTTGTGGGAAATGTGGGATTGTTACTTTTGCACAACTGTTCGTTGCGAGGAGGAATCGCAGACAAGCAGAAAGTCGCGTTTCTTATTTTTAACGCACGTCAGTGCCGAAATTGCTTGTTTGCACACACATATTGTTGAAAATTGTATTAATATGGATATAGCATGCTCTGATAACACTGAGAACTCTCATTTCACTGAAATCCAGAACTGAAGTAGTGTTTCTTCTCTAAATTTCAGCTTCAAAGTTTGATCGGCTTGAAGTTCAGCTGATCTTCTCCCTCTTCTAATGGTAAATGTTTTATGTCCTCAGCAGTAACGGAAAAGGGATCGCGAACCCAGTCGCATTCGTTCAAGTTGAGGGAAGGAAAATATTATTGCAGTTTATTCTGCAAAACAGGAAGATGTTCTATAATCAGACTGGAGCAGATGTCGGTATAACCTTTGAGAGGAAATATTTAAAGATCACTTTTTTCAACTTTCGACGTACACAGTTGATTTAAGAATATTCTCTTTACTTTCCTGCATACTGGTATTGAAATTATTCAAATGTCCAAAAATATCAGCTAGGTATGCAACATTCGAATACCAAGTTTCATCGTTAATGAGGTCAGCAAACTCCAGTTTTTCTGTGGCAAATATTATTAATAACTAATTTCTAAGTCCATAAAAACTTCCTTTGGACAACCAGCGAATTTCGGTGTGAAGGACCAGAGATTCATGAACAGCTCCTGCTTCCTGACACATGACGTTGAGAAGTCTATATTTTAAAGCTCTAATATAGTTAACAATTTCAACAACTGAACTCATTACGTTCCTTAGATCTGAAGGTATGATTTTTAACACAAAAGCTTCCCGGTGTAAAAACAATGCGTGGATCCAATGTGCGAAAAATCTTGCTTCAACCTTGAAGTGAAACCTCTCATTCCACCAGCCATTGCTGGGGCTCCATCAGTGCACACTGAAATACAATTGTTTTAACTCAGTCCACTTTCTTCCAATGTCGCTGTCGTAAAATTATATATATATCTGATCCTGTTGACACCAGAGAGAATTCTTTGCAGGATAGGAACTGTTCAGAAAGTGATTCTTGATTTTAAAATCTTATGTAGCTCAATAATTGATTTTTATGTCTGTTGATTCGTACAGTTGAAGTGCAAATGTTTTACCATCATGTGATTTTTCCACTACTTGTTTTTAATATCAGCTGACATCAGCAATCGTATCGTTTGACAAAGGTACTTTGGATATCTCCATCTCTCCTAACATGGATTTAACTATTTCTTTACAAGCAGGTAAAATCAATGTTTCTGCTGCTGTATGTGACTGCATGTTCCTGGCAATTAATACTGCTACCTTATAGCTACTAATAGCGCTTTCTCTGAAGTTATTATTTTATTGATAGCCTTGCCTACTTTAATTTTAGAAGAGAGTAAGCGACTGAAATAAGCTTTATTTTCCAATCAACTGTATTTCGTATTCAAGTGTCTGGAACCATACATTCATTGCTTAATTTTTCGCCACATACAACAAAGGAATTTCACGATTTCCAGATTCAGTAAATGTAAATCCGAAGCTTAAATAAGAATATTGATACCTGAGCAAAGCACCGGACGATGAACAGCTCTGCTGTGGAAATAACTTCTCACTGACACTTGATCCGTATGATTCACTTGTTCTGTTTTCACTCTGATGTCCTTTAATGCTGTTTAATCGTAGAGTTTAATTAAAAACTTCTCCATATTACAACACTATATCTGACATTTACTTCAGTTTTATAACAACATTGCGAATTATTCAACAATCAGTTGCACAAAGTTGTGTACTACATTTAAACATCACTTGGAAACGGAGAGAAGTACTGAACTAACTGCAGGTGAACGTCGATTGGTTCATATATGCTCCACTAGGGTTCGGGAGTGATCGACATATTACTCTACTAACGTTCCAGTGAACCCTCGGCGAAAGTTCTCGTTCTTTTCGGACTGCTCTGTAGCGTTCGAAATTCCTCTAAAGGAGGCATAGTTACTTGTACTTGGGGTGTGCCGCGAACGAAAAAATTTTCAAAACCATTGGTCTACAGATTGGAACAAATAAAACACATACTGATAAAGTGGTAATGATATTAACGAGGTTTTAAATACAGGGCACAGATCTTTTCTCATGGTTATGAGGGTATTTACGGGTTGTTGAAGAATGTAAAAGGGAGGGCGTGTAAGTATCTGGTAAGACCGCAGGTAGACCATATCTCCACATTATGAGACCTACACCAGGACTACTTTATACGAGAAGCGGTGGAAAGGAAAACAGCGCGATTTGTTCTGAGTGATTTATAACAAAGGAAAATGTTGCAAACTTTGAGCTGGGAAGACTTGGGAGTAAGGAGACGAGCTGCTAGACTACTTGGTATTTTTCGAGCTGTCAGTGGTGAGTTGGTGTGGAATGACATAAGCTTGAGTGGAACTATTAAAAAGTAGGAGAGATCGTAGCTTAATATGAAGATAAAGTTGGAATTCAAGAAGAGAGATTGGGGAAAATATGCATTTACAGGACGAGGAGTAGGGGACTGGAATCTTGTGTTCACAATTTGTTTTACGTCCTCCTGGCACATATAGGTCTTACGGCGAAGATGGGACAGGAAAGGCGTAGGAGTAGGAAGGAAGCGGCCGTGGTCTTAAGGTACATCCCTAGCATTTGCCTGGTGTGAAAATGGGAAACCATCTTCAGGGCTGACGACAGTGGGGTTCGAACCCACTATCTCCCGGATGCAAGCTCACAGCTGCGCGTCCCTAAGCGCACGGCCGACTCGCCCGGTGAGATCGGAATAAATGATCAAGGGAAGTGTTCGATACATTTTCAAGTTGTTTGAAAATGTTTAAGAAGAAACTTGTAAAATATTGATTGATTGATTGATTGATTGATTGATTGATTGATTGATTGATTGATTGATTGATTGATTGATTGACATCGTTTTAGGAATAATAAATAAATATGATTGTAAAACTATGGTGCATAGAAGCAAGTAGTCTGTCTGTACGTGATCATTCCATACTCATTCACGGAATTGTCCGACTCGTTGCCTGTATGGTCAGCCTACTGGCCTTCGGTGCAGAGGGTCCCGGGTTAGATTCCCGGCCGGATCGGGGATTTTAACCTTCACTGGTTTATTTCAGTGGCCCGGGGGCTGGGTGTTTGTGCTGTCCCCAACATCCCTGCAAATCGGACATCACGCTTAACACTATCCTCCACCACAATAACAAGCAGCTACCTACTCATGGCAGATGCCGCCCACCCTCATCGCAGGGTCTGCCTTACAAGCCTTACAAGCCACTCGAAATTAATTAATTAATCATGAAATTGAGGCTAATTTTACATAGAATGAATATCTAGATTCTATCGTACAGTAAAATCCAGCTGCGAAGTAAGCTATCACAGCAAACCTTGAAAGCATAAAAAGAAGCGGGTTCTTTTAGGACATCGAGAGGTGGCACTACAAAATACGCAATTGTTGAAGTTATCCCCGCCATTTCTTTTTAGCACTGCCTCTTACAGAACTAGAGGGAAAGCTGAATGGGACATCATGAGGTGGCGTTACCATGGATACGGCAGGCTTCTCTTTGATCACTTTCGAAGAGCGGAGCGAGTTTCTTTAATGTGTCTGAAAGGGTTTATTTTTGAGCCTACAAATTCTTTTTTTTTTCGGAACGATAGCTGCACTGCGAAGTGAGGGGTAGAAAATGTGTATCACCGATGCTTCTACGACAACTTTGATATTTTGCCTATTTCATGGTGTTTTGTTTTGTGCCACTTTATAACATGGAGTTAAAATTTGAATTTGACAATGTAACTACCTCTACGAATGTTCCGGCCCCACCCATAAGCAAACGCACTGTAGATAGAGACTTTCCCCCAATCCGACAGTTGATCTTCAGTATAAGTGGTCATTTCGAAAAATTACTGTGTCGAAACGTTACATCATATCGGCATACGAATTGCGCCACCATACCGCCCTTTTTGTGGAGTACGTGTTTGGTCCTATGACACATTCTCGAATCTCGGCCATTTTTTCAATAGAGAGAGGTAAATGTTTCGATCCAGGGCGAATTTCGTACGTTTTTCTCAAGTTGAGAAATTTAGTCAACCTAGCAGGTAGCTAAAGTCTTGAAACTTAGAAGACGTATTGACGATGAAACGATCTACAATTTTGGTTCTTTGACGTTTTGTCGTATCTACGTCGGCCACACCTTAGATTGGTTTATAATCTTAGATTAGGCTGAAGTTTGAGTAGTGTTTCCAAATATTCCTTTCGTCTTTCCATACATACTTGGAAGCTAGAATAATGCCAGTGCACGCGCCAAAGAGCAAGCTGAATTTCGTGTGATTCTACCTGTCTTATAAGTGTTTCAAACAGTAAAATAATACATGAAAAAGAAACAAAATTGACTAAAAATCTCCAAATGAACCTGAATCTAAGATAGAATGGGTTGAGACACGACAAAAAGTCATAGGAACAAAGATACAGATCTCTTCATGTTGGGTGCCGAAAGTGCTATCCATTTTAATAGGAATTACCTTTTAGCTACTAAATACCTCAAAACATATGTCCGCACCGTCATTAAATTTGCCTCTATATTTCCAGTAAATAAAATAAATTTCATTGTGCCAACCCTGTACTGATTAGCAATTCTTATCATACATTTCACCTTTACAATACAATTTGTGTTGTAGACTACACTAAAATCGATACATGTTTCATCCCCAGCGGGATACAAGAAAAAAGGAACTTGTAAAATTTGTCACATGGATATTAGTATATGCACAGTGAAAAAACATTTTCAGTTACAGATAAAAATGACGTATGACGTGTTATCCTTTTTTTAAAATTAATTTCGAGTGGCTATTTCTAGCCGAGTGCAGCCCTTGTGAGGCAGACCCCCAGATGAGGGTGGGCGGCATCTGCCATGTGTAGGTAACTGCCTGTTATTGTGGTGGAGGATAGTGTCATGTGTGGTGTGTGAGTTGCAGGAATGTTGGGGACAACACAAACACCCGGGCCATTGGAATTAACCAATGAAGGTTAAAATCCCCGACCCGGCCTGGAATCGAATCCGGGACCCTCTGAACCGAAGGCCAGTATGCTGACAATTCAGCCAACGAGTCAGACGTCTTATCCTTAAAACATCAGATGTGAGTGCAACTTTTGTGGTGAAAATCTTGAGGAGTCTGTCCGTGTGATTAACGTAATTGATGTTGATGGAGTGAATAGTTCAAGAACATAGAACATTCCATTTACAGATAGAACATTTGAATAAGACTGCATAATTCACGGAGTTCTGCTTAAGTAATCCAATGGCCTAAAGATAGAAAACTGCTGTGACAGAAATGAAACGCTTTACGTATTGGAAACTTGTGTAAGCAACATCTGTTTACTCACGCCCTGTCCCGTTGCACTCTCATCTTTTCTTAAGGGCAAGAGGTCATACGTCACTTTTATCTATAAGAGAATGTGTTTCTCACTGTGTATTTTCACTGTGCATATACTAATATCTATGCGACAATGTTTACAAGGATTTTTATTCTTGTATCAACTGAAGATGTCCCGTTAGGGAGAAACGTGTATCAATTTTAATGCACCAATTGTATTGTACAGGTGGAATACGTGATAAGGATTGCTAAAGTGATCAATATTTCGATATTTTTTGCGTGTAACATCTTGAAATTTCTCCGTCGGTACAGGCTATAATTGTGCCAAATTCTAATTCTCTAGCGGGATCCAATATTGCGTCGTGCCTTTTATTGTTCTTTGTCTGGTGGGAGGATCATTAGAATGTGGTCATTTTTGAATTTTTCTGATCATGGCATCTCTTTCATCCCTGTGGAACACATCGAGCAATATTTTATTCCACAAGGGAGAAAAGGCCATCTACTGTGATTTTAAATGTCATGCGCTCTAATATAAAAAGTTTACCAAATTTCAAGTTTCTAGCCCATCTGGAAGTGGGTAACCTTTAATGTCAGTCAGTGAGCCATGTGGCTTTATATTACATGGATTAATATGATGATTACCTTTTATAAATAACATGTAGGAGGCAAGGAATATTCTACACACTTATTTTCAAATTATATAGAACTTCAGTGTGAGGATAGGAAAGGTAAGGTAATCTAAGGCTCCTGGAACACAACATTCCACCCCTAACCTGAAATATCTTGGTCATTAAGCAGCACATGGATTACATTCGTAATGGTGTTCCTTGTCTAGCCTCTATCCGTCGTAATAGATTATTTCCAACAGATGGTGTGGTGATGATGTAGTGTGTGTGGGCTCGGAAGTGCATTAAATGTCAGTATGTACCTCGTAGCAGATGGGACCGCCGCCATTAGCCACCAGGCGTGCCAACTGTGCTAATACAGCGATCTAGCCTAGAACGATTATAAATTATGAGGAGGATGACTGAATTTTTCAACTTCTAGAATTCTATTTGCATCATAACCAAATTTAATGGTACTAATTTACAGTTAAGTAGCTTCAGTTTTAGAATTATTATACGATTTTTAACTTTAAAATGAGGTCTTGTAGGAGAAGTCCCTTGCGTTACAGTTTTCCTTTGACCAAACTATATAGTAAAGCACACCGTGCTCCTTGTTGGTCCTAGAATAATTAGAGGAACCATGGGATCCAAATACAAGAATAGATCACCGGGCGAGTTGGCCTTGCGGTTAGGGGTGCGCGGTTGTGAGCTTGCATCCGTGAGGTAGCGGGTTCGAATCCCACTGTCGGTAGCTTTGAAGATGGTTTTCCGTGGTTTCCCATTTCCACACCAGGCAAATTCTGAGGCTGTACTTTAATTAAGGCCACAGCCGCTTCCTTCCAACTCCCAGGCATTTCCTATCCCATCGTCGCCATAAGACTTGTCTGTGTCGGTGCAACGTAAAGCCACTAGGAAAAAAAAAAAGATCCAGCAATGATGTCTACAGCAAAATAGAGAAAATTACATATACTGTCCGCAAAAGATGGGGACGATTTTACGGAAACCGTTTGACTACGGAGAGCTTTCACTTGCTTGATTCAAAACCTAAAACAAAAATGCCTTGGTTCAAAAGCGCCAAAGAAGACCTTCAGATGCTACATATCAAACCGGAAGACGTCTTCGACAGAGGTCTCTTCCTAAAAAAATATAATGACGAACGGGCTAACCAAGACGAACAACCCTTGGACAGAGGAACGCAAGCAGGCCTAGTCAGAAAGAATGAGGGAATTCTGGGCTCAAAAGGAAGTAGAGTTCACTGGCAAATGCAAAAAGAATTAACGTGGTCCCCCATGGCCCCAGCGAATGAATACATAACTAAATAATAATAATAACAATAAAAATAATAATAATAATAATCTTTGGAATCCTTAGAAATAACATGTGTAGAGGATGATGTAGATAAGAAAGCAACTACACACACGGACAGTAGAATACCAATTAACTCCATAGTGGATTACCACAACCATCTAATTGAGAAAATAAGGAAAACTATAGCAACACTTTAAATAAATAATTGGGGCATACAATTGAAATGGGTTAAGGTTCATATAGGTGTGGCTGATAAACTAGCAAAGGAAGCAGTAAAATTAAACGAAATAAGTTATGACAAATTACCCATCAACACACTTAAAAGTAATCTCATGAGAGAGTCTATTAACGAATGGGAAGAAACTTCAAAAGGAAAAATTACAAAGGAATTATTTCCAACAGTTGAACAACCAAAACCAACCTAACGCAAAATATGACAACAATAGTAACCGGTCATGGAAACATCGCGTCGTATCTGCACAGGCTTAGGATTGTACGCAGTCCCGACTGTTCCTGCCCTCAGAGGACCCCAAACAGTAGACCACTTAATATTCGAGTGTAATGAAGTGAAAAGTGAGACAGAAATGTTCATAAATAGTGTTAGTATAGTAGGCAACTGGCCAATGAAAAAGTCTGTCCTAATCAAAAAGTATTCAAAACCATTTGCAAAATTTGTGAACTCTTTAAATTTTCAACCACTGAGAAAGAGTCAAGAACAATAGCCATCACCAAATATGCATGTTAAATGTAATCAATGTTTTTCACACAAATATGTAAGATTAGTTAAGTGTATTTAGTGGACCACTCAAAGACTATATATAATAAAAATAAAAAATAAAATAATAATACTGGGGTAAATTTCAGAGCTATTCGAAATAACGGGGGAAAATGAAATCAAGTAACTTAACAGAAAAAATCAGACACATTAGAAAAACAAATTAAAAGTCTATGGTCACCTATAATAATTTCGTGTGGCTATTTCTAGCCGAGTGCAGCCCTTGTAAGGCAGACCCTCCGATGAGGGTGGGCGGCATCTGCCATGTGTAGGAAACTGCGTGTTATTGTGGTGGAGGATAGTGTTATGTGTGGTGTGTGAGTTGCAGGGATGTTGAGGACATCACAAACACCCAGCCCCCGGGCCATTGGAATTAACCAATTAAGGTTAAAATCCCCGACCCGCCGGGAATCGAACCCGGGACCCTCTGAACCGAAGGCCAGTACTCTGACCATTTAGCCAACGAGTCGGACTATGGTCACCTAATCAGGATGGATAACAATAGGCTAACACTGAAAATACTAAATCTAGCAGTATCTCTAAAAGATCACAACAACTGGCTTACAGAATTAAACAGAGATCTTCAGGAAATTGGTATAAATGAAGAAATCTCATAAATGAACACAAATTTGTTGATCAACCTAAAAGACAATATACAGAATGGATGGAATAACGCAAAAATCACAACGAAAGGATGAACAGATTTTAAAAGGACAAGAAGAAAATTTGTGCTAAATAACTTCACACGCACTCCTTAGATTGGCATAACGAATTAATAATAATAATAATAATAATAATAATAATAATAATAATCGTGTGAGCTCAGGTGAGCATGAGTATTGAAGTTCGTATATTTAATGAATTTTGTCGGGTAAACACCAAATGTGACACCCCAGATATTTTACATGCCGACATGCTACGATATGGAAGTGTCGAATGGACCTCATTGCGCCCATCTCTGCCGGGTTTTTAACCCACAACTTGGGGTCCAGAAGCCGGCACTCCACCATTCATTCACTGAAGAGCCTTGACATTAAAACCTCCCAAAACATGACTAAAATATTGCCTCCACTTCGGGTGCTATCAACACACTGAAAATCGTGACGAAACGACTGATAGTATTATTGTTCTCAGTCAATATCCATTTCTCTCTTTGACTTCTTTTCATTATATTCCGAATTCCTTTTTGGATATGCTGTTTCTTTTCTATGTGCTGGTCCTTGTGTGTTCTATACTTCAAAGGTTCATTGCAATGAAAAGGTCTCCCGTGGTTAAACGAAACAGAAAAAATGAAATCGGAAAAGCTAGGGTTGGGTAGAGAGAAAGAGAGAGAGAAGCGTAGGAGATGTATGTGCATTTAAAAAGCAAGTGAGATGTGAGGATAACAAAAAAAATAATAAAGAAAGAAAAAGAAGTAGAGGCAGCTATGGCTAATATTTATTTCCTTACGCTCTCACCAGGTGGCTCTGTCACTGCGAATATGGCGTTTACAAGTGAATGACGTGCCTCTCGCAGACTGCCTTTTAAATATGGATGAAAACAAAACACTAGAGCCATCCGCGAGCTATAAAATTACATGAGTAAAGCGTGTTTATATCATACTTCTCATCTTTTCTGTATATAAATATTACCTCAGCTGCACTTAACGGTGCATGAACACAAGTATTGGTTACACGTTCCTCTGGCAGAATTCTACAGTACAGTTTCTTGCAACATTATTGTTATTATATCAGGCCAGCAATATTTGGGAATTTAAATTATTTCTGGAAAACAATAAGGGGTTATGAGATTGAGATTGTGAAATCATTTCTGACCCGTCTTAGAACTGCCAAATGTTTGTCTGCTTATCTCCCAAATCTCCTGAGGTATAATTGTGAAATACTAGGATCTGTTTTTGGGATATGTAGTCAGTTCAGTGAAGATAAATGAAGTCATCTTTCTCGTTTGAATACGACTTATGAATTCATTTTTATTTAAACGATTTCCGGGGGAGACTAGTGTTACGTAGTAATTTCTAATTAAATTTGTAAGAAAATACTTTCTACGATTTGGCTTCAATGGTCCATTTCAATTGTCTTCAAAGTCTTGATAACATTTTTAGAATCTCCGTTCTGTACTTTGAGGTGAGGGTATATACTGTACCTAGAAAGAAAAGAAACCAGTTTTCCTTTTGCGAACATTGGATAATCATAAACAAGTGCATCGGTCCTCGCCATCCATCAAGGGTTGCTAATTTCAGATGATCACCCGTCATAAAACCTAGCCTGCACGGTTGCTAACAAACATTGTCTGTTCACCATACATACTACAGAAAATCGTTCGGTAATTGGATTACCGAGGGGTTATTAGATTATGAAACGATCATGCTCACTTGGAAAGGCAGCTTTTCTGGCTATAGCCCGACAACGTAATTTCCATTGCAGCAGATATTTTCGCAGAGCTGACAAGGTTTCCAGAGGCCATTGATATTGCGTGGGCGTCTATTTCCTAAGGACCTTTTTAGGCGTCCAAATGCACATACGTTCATGGGTGACCCATCGGGTGCCTTCACCGGAATGTCAGTAAAAGGAACTGCACGAATGACAGTTTCCATCTCCGTTCTCTCTAAGAATAGACGAGATGAACGAGAGGTGTGGCTGGATGTACCGATACCTAATTTTTCACCCTCCAGTACAGTGCTGGGGTATTTGTGTTTTAAATGGGTGTTAAAACCTCTTTGCTCATACAATGTAGAGGTCATCATCTCATCAGTAGCGACACGACAAATGGCTAACTTGCCAGTGTGGCAGTATCCAGCGATGATCATGAAACCGCTTGGAAAACTTTCCTGGCATTCTTTATTCAATGTTTGATACATATTTTTTGTCTCTAGGGCGGTAGTTAATTGAGCGGGGTTTGTTAAAGTCACTAAGGTACACTTTTTATGCTACGTATAATGTCACCACATTTTTCCATCTGTCCCCAGCCCGATAGCCCTCCTAGTCGAAATGTGAACTCGGCGCTTAGGCCGCTTTTCTAATTGCAAGTCCTTGTTGATTATGGTGTTATATTTTGAAACAGACATACCCAACTTACATGAGATAGTCCTTTGTGGGAGCAGGGTTACCACCTGAGACAAGGGCCTTTACTTTCCTCACCACTTCTGGTGCACGACTGGTGGCTGGTTCTAGATTTGCCTGTCTTTCCCTCTCTCGAACAAAGCCCAGCCGGCCTTTGCATTTTTAAAGTAAATAAATCGCCACGTTCTTTGATATCAAGAAATCAAGCTTCTTGCAGATTCCTTGGACTGCAGAATAACTATATATAGCGTCGGAATGGGCTGTTATGTAGCCCTCCAAGTAAGGGTCAATCCACTTCGGCATCGTAGCAGCTAATGTCACGAAACTCTACACACACGTTCTCAGTATTTGTGTTAATCCTCACTCCCCGTTTTGAAGTGCTCAAGTTGAGAATAGCGCCGCCAATGGCCTTCAAACTCGTCACCCCATATCCCGAACGGCTTTCGGTGTACATCATAGCCTGCATGGTTGCTAGGTAACATTGTCTGTTTCATACCTTACATCACATCTTGCTTGGTTGCTAGGGTTACGATTTCGTTACGTTAACTTCCGTAACACACATTTGCATATGAACTCCAGCCATAGGACATATTTATGGTGTCAAATTCCCCTATTGGAATATCAGATAATTATAAATATGTCTTGCATGTGTTGCGGTCCTGACCATCCATCAACGGTCGCTAATTACACGGACCACCAGCCGTAAGACATAGCCTGCACGGTTGCTAGGTATCACTTAAAAGACGACTCCCATCTGCATGTCAATAAAAGATACAAACAACTATTCTCAAAGTAATGCATTGTGTATACTCATACAATTAATTTTAGGTTTCAACACTCCTAACTGCTTCTTAAACGAACGTGGAAAACGCCAACAATTGATTATGAGTAAGGTATTTACAAACACTGAAATTGGAACTGAAAACTCTGTGTTTATTCGTGAGCCGTACGCAGACACTTTGATTTAACGTAATTGAAGCTGCCTCTTTACCGATTTTAACGTTCACGCTTACAGTTGGAAGAGAGAGCGTACAGTACCGGTCAAACGTTTAGGACCACATTAAAAAATCATGAAGTTCCATCTACAACCTAAAATTTTGCTACTAGACCTCTGTATTTTTTTCCCTGAGCTCTCGCATCTAATATGATATACGTCGCCTGATTTCAGTGATTTACGCCAATTAGTGAATAAGTTATACATTTTTAACTGTTGGAAGGTCACGTCAGAAAGTCAACATTTTTGGAAATATTATGTACTATATACTCTAATCGGCTTCAAGTATCACCAACAAGATTCTTTTATAGACTTAGCAATAGTTGGGGGTCATTTTAGTATAAATTGAAAAATTCCAAAAAAATGCGGCACCGACTTTTGTGCTTTTATTTTTTGTTTCAAATCAGCTCTAAAATGGTCAGTTTTTCCTTGTTCTTGTCATAGGTCTCAGTGTGAGCTATCATCATCAGAAATTATGTTCTTGGTTGCCATCCACAAAGTGCAAATGGAACTATCAGGGCAGATAAGTTTCATGCCGATAGCTCATCCTGAGACCTTGGGCCATACATGACAAAGGCAAAGAAAAATCAACCATTTTGGCCCTGATTCGAAAAAAATAAAACACGCAAAAGAAAGGTGCCGCATATTTTCGGAAATTTTATATTTATACTAAAATGGCCCGCACCTATCTCTAAGTCTACAAAAAAATCTTGGCGGTGATACTTGCAACCAATTAGAGTGTAGAGTACATTATATAACCAAAATTGTTGATCTTTTGTTGTGACCATCTAAGAGTTAAAAATTCATAACTTCCACATTATTTGGACTAACTCAATGAAATCAGGCGACGTATATCCTATTAGATGTGAGAGATCAGAAAGAAAATTACAGATATCTCGTGGCACAATTTTAGGTTTTAGATGACATTTCGTGATTTCTTTACGTGGTCCTAAACTTCTGACCGGTACTGTATATACAGTGGCTTATTGCAGAGTTTTTATTAATATTGTCCGGTACACACCGAAAAGACACCAACGCTGTTTTACATTTCGGCAGAATGCAGTAATGAATGTCAAATGTACCTTTCTTTTCCCCCAAAAATCCTGAATATCTTCGCTGGATTTTAAACCACGTTCTTGGAATCCGATACTGCACACGCATCCAGCGAACCTCAGGGTGACCTGAATGTATACTCCCTAATACGCCGCTCCAGTATGTATTAAATTTATTTCAACGTGAATTTTCATATTTAAAATTGTTACGATTGATAGTAATATAGGCACGATGATTATTTAGCAGAAGATGAGCATTTCTCCTGTTTTAATATTTAATTTGGCGGTGATCTTCGGAAAGTAAATTGTGAAATTAAAGCATCCACTCCGTTGTTTAATTTGCAGCTAATTATTTAACATTTCTATTAATGGCGCTGAAAATTATCTCCTAAGATGTATGATGGTGCTAAACTTATGTTTCTCTTGGAATAATGGTCATGATGAACGTATCATGTTTAAGAGATAACTGTTTTCCGAGTTTTCTAGCGTGTATTTCCCTGGATACATGTAGGAATGTTTACCATGTTAGCACTGCTCATTTAACATATCTCTCTCTTATTTTCCAGGTACGTACCAAATGAAGCAGTACGAAAGCAGCTTGTAGTAAAGAGGTACAAGGTAGAGTAGAATTTAATATTCTCAGATTTCAAATTACCTCTTGGCATTTCACAGTTACCATCATTTGTTAGAATACTGATATTTCTGACATAACCCAAAAGTCCGTTAACATTTGACGAGGCAATACTTCACCCTATTTTGAAGGTAGAGGGTTAATAATTGGCACACATGATTGGTATGACTTGGAGTTTTATTGACACCAAAATAAAGTACACAAAATGACCAACAGATGGCGCTTCGTACGATAATTATGCGAGCAATAATTAGCATACAAATCGATGTTTACCAAAGACAACACATGCTCGCAACATGTCGGCCGTCCTTCATCAACAGTACATGTAGTCGAGGGACAATGTTGTGAACAGCACTGTACAGCATATCCGTAAGTATGGCGAGAAATTGCCGTCGGATGTTGTCTTTTAGCAATAATCACATGGATTGAGGTCGGGAGAGTGGGGAGGCCAAGTATAGCATGCCACGACTGCTGGCTCAACTGACGCACTCTCTCACTACAGCCCCTTTTATTCCGTAAACGGGCCGCGTAGTTGTGAGCTTTTATTCGAACCACACTGTCGGCAGCCCTGAAGATGATTTTCCGCGGTTTCACAATTTCACACTAGGAAAATACTGGGGCACTACCTTAATTAAGGCCACGCCTGCTTCCTTTCCACTCCTACCCCCTTCCTCTCCCATCATCGTCATAAGACATATCTGCGTCGGTGCAACGTAAAGCTAATTGCAAAGGAAAAATTCCTTGCACTAGTCTCATGTGGCATCACTGACACGCTGTCTTTTGGCCTCATTTGCGCAATCGTTGTTGGTGTCAAACTCCGTGTCATGTCAAGCAAGTGAGGACATTTGTACCTGACGTGTTGCTGTCCAGCGCCATCTGTTGGCCTGTTCTTGTCAAAAATCTCCATGTCATGTCAAGCAAGTGAGGACATTTGTACCTGACGTGTTGCTGTCCAGCGCCATCTGTTGGCCTGTTCTTGTCAAAAAACTCCATGTCATGTCAAGCAAGTGAGGACATTTGTACCTGACGTGTTGCAGTCCAGCGCCATCTGTTGGCCTGTTCTTGTCAAAAAACTCCATGTCATGTCAAGCAAGTGAGGACATTTGTACCTGACGTGTTGCTGTCCACCGCCATTTGTTGGCCATTTTGTGTACTTTATTTTGGTGTCAATAAAACTCCATGTCATGCCAATAATGTGTGCCAATTTTTACCTCTCTACCTCCAAAATATGGTGAAGTAATGCCTCGTCAAAATTTAAGGGACATTTTTGTAGTCTCAATGTGACTTTATGGTGGATCTGAAGACTTACATGACTAATACCTAATAAGGAACGAATATCCGTTTCCACGACGAAGATACTCATGTTCTCGTCACTAGTGTGTGTGCATTATACTTTCCTCAAAATAAAATCTGCAGACGCACATGAATGCATCATACATGAATGTTAATCTTTGACGGCAAAATTGTTGATCAGAACGGGATGACGTGACTACAAACTCCCAGGCGAGTATAGTGTCCTCACCAAATAGGGAAAGAGAGAGATACAACTTTTCGGAGAATTAGTAGCATTAATAATAATAATAATAATAATAATAATAATAATAATAATAGTCAAATAATAGTTAATTACGTAACTGCTATGGAAAGTTACGAGGGAGATGGTTTCGGAATTTTGAAACAAGTAACGTAAGGTTATGAGTTTAGTGACTTCTGCGTACAATATAGTTTTTGGGCAGTACATATTTTGGCGCACAGAAGAACAGATTATTCCGGAGAATTACAGGTTTATCCTTATCTCGACCATTACCCAACGAACAA
Source organism: Anabrus simplex (assembly GCF_040414725.1). Classification (NCBI taxonomy): domain Eukaryota; kingdom Metazoa; phylum Arthropoda; class Insecta; order Orthoptera; family Tettigoniidae; genus Anabrus; species Anabrus simplex. The sequence continues at coordinate 82,551,104 of NC_090278.1, read as the reverse complement.
CCACGAGTTTGAAGGAATGAAGATAGCCGTTTAGTCCTGTGCTCACCTTTGTGGCTTGATGTGAGCAGTAACATGTAGATCATTGCATTAACATCCGGAAGACTCTGCACCGACTCGGGAAGGAGCCAGTTGCACACAATATATGTATAAAATAAGAGTTTTGTCTGAACATTGCTCAGAATTCAGAAAGAATGGTATTTCTCTATCGGTCGTGTCCACAGGTCTTATGGCGACGATGGGAGAGGAAAGGCCTAGGAGTTGGAAGAAAGCGGCCGTGGCCTTAATTAAGGTACAGCCCCAACATTTGCCTGGTGTGAAAATGGGAAACCACGGAAAACCATCTTCAGGGCTGCCGACAGTGGGATTCGAACCCACTATCTCCCGGATGCCAGCTCTCAGCCGCGCGCCTCTACGCGCACGGCCAACTCGCCCGGTTCAAATGTTTTATCAAGCAGTGTATTTTCATCAGTTTCTCCAACATGTTGCATTAAAAAGAACATGAATGCGGAAAAGCACCAATGTATTCTTCATTTGACTTGAAACTTTATTTGAAAATGTACCACGAGTAGGAAATATCCTCTATCCCGCTTTTCCGTGGTGTAAAGAGAGTAACAGACATTTTGGGGGTTCTAAGAGGCCGGACCCCGAATGCTTATGCAAATCTGATAGCAGAACTATTGTCCGGATCAAGACAAAAAAGAAACCTATGGTGCAATAGCCCCGAAGGCTCATGACCTACTAAGCGACCGCTGCTCAGCCTAAAGGCCTGCAGATTATGAGGTGCCTTGTGGTCAGCATGACGAATCCCGTCAGCCGTCATTCTTGGCTTCCTAGACTGGTATTGTCCGGGTCAGAGTAAACAAATGAGGGCACAGACGTGAGACTTCCTAATATTTTATGTACACAGATCAAGAGACTGAAAATCTTCGCAATATCATTATGGATTTCGATGATTGTAAAGGTTCAAGTTATAAATAATACTGTACTGATAGTTGCCGGTAATTCAGATATTTTATATTAGAATCTAAAATAGTACCTTTAAATGTTGTATTGTTAAAATATGATATGGTTGGTAAACAGTTTTGTATGTATGAGCAATACTAATTCACATTTAATAGCATTTTTGATATCAGATGAACGAGCAGTTGATATTAATATACAAGGATGCCCTGGCACTCTTTTTGTCATCGTCTCATTAATACAAATAATATTAGCGTTAATACAATGTTGTGGTTCTTCATTAGTATTTGACACAATTGTACAATAATTATTTTAACGACTGTAGGCTCTGTTATTGTGGTGGGAAATTAATTTATAACCGTCATGTTGTAGCCTGTAATTGAGTTTGTTATTGTGATCAACAGTTTGTGTCTAATCGGAGGTTTACAGTTCTACCACAGTGTGCGCTCCACTCGTGGACAACGTGATGCAGTATTGGTGAACTTTCGTTAAACAAATGTTCACATGAAGGAACCACGGCGTTAAAAATCAGTAAACTTTCTTTCGTTCTCCCGTCTTAGTTATTAATATTAGTTCTTAAAATATTATTTTACTATAACTTCGTCCCCTGCTTTCCTTCTCACCTTTGTTTCCTAGCACTGAGTTTTCTTCCTTGTTTTAATTACTTTCTTCTATTCCTGCTATTGTTGTCTGTTTCAGCTATCCATTCCACCTATTTTTAATCTCTTCTGCTTTATTTCTTACGTATATTCATTCATTCATTCTTCCTCCTTTTATATCTTTTTTCCATTCTTTTCCGTTCATTCCTTCCAATATATTCCTATTTTTCCTTTCATCCTACTTTTCTTTTCTTCTTTCTCATTCATTTATGTATACATTCTAATTTTTCGCTTTCTTAATTTTCTTCTTTCTCTGTTACCACCTTTTCCCTCAGTCCTTTCTTTCTTTCTTTTCTTTCCTTACTTGTTTCTTTTCTTACTTCTTTCCTTCTTTCCTTGTTCATTAAACCAATACTCGTTCTTTTACAGTTTCCTTTCCTTTTATCACTGTTTAATCCTCCTCTTTTTCTATCTTTCTTCATTACTTTTCTTTTTATTTCGTTCATTCTATTTGTTTTTATTCATTTCTTCTTGTCTTTCTCTGTTCCTATCTTTTTCTTATTCCTTCCTCCTTTCTTGTCCATTATTCTCTTTCTGCGTTCCATTCTCCCTGTCTTTTCATATCTGTCATTTCCTTCCTTCATTCAAGCATTACTACCTTTCATTTTCTGTTTTCCCATTTCCCCCAATTCATAAATATAATGCGCACGATCTTAGGTGAATACCATGAGAAACGAAGAAAGTAAAAAGAAAATGTAGTGTTGAACGAAGCGTTACGAAAGGGAGGATTGCATGAATAAGAGATGTAAAATAAAGAAAGCAAAAAGTCCGACTTAGGAGCTATTATCCAGTCTGTCACGGAGAATATGTTATATGTTGAAGGGTTTTAATGTAGCCATTGTCAACGGTCCAATTTTGGTATTAAATACCTCTAACATCTCGTTCCTACTCTCGCTATCGATGGACAATACCTCGTTTTAATCAGTTCCTTGTCGAAGAACATTGATTGTAATCCCCCGCGACTGCAGCAGTAATGACACATCCATGACTACTTATCACTACCATTAGAGTCGTCAGGCAGTGCGGAACATGATTATCTCGCGTGTGCATGTAATAAAACAGCACGCACGGAATAATTATGGATTCTTGAGATGCGGGTAAGGGAAACAATGACAATTTATTTAAAATTCTTTAAATGCTTGTAAAAATATTCATTAACGTAAGAGGAACAAGTTAATTTCCGAAGATACTGCGCCTTTCACATTTACTAAAGATAAGTATCAATCCAGTTATAGGACGAGTCATTCGTTACACCATTAGAAAAAGGATGTTTAGACACTAATAGGTTAGAATGTAAATGTGTTTGAACAAAGCGCCCAGCCGCTCTACAGTTATGTTGAGTGAGTTGCATACATTTCAGGGGTTCTCATAGTTGAGATTGATATTATTTATACAAATCTCACTGCAGAACCGTTGTGCGGGTAGAAAACACTTGCGCCTTGTTCAAAGACGTTTGCATTCTAACCTGTTAAAGATATCATGCATAATGTGTCATATAATGTGAGCAAGAAACAAGAAATTCATCTCCAAAAGCGAAATCAAAAGTTTTGGATACGTACGTGACCATTTGTATTATTTTGAAATGTGCCAGTAACTGATTCTTTTCGCGACGTCCGACTAGGTGACTGAATGATCTGTATAGAGGGTCTAGGTTTTAATTCCCGGCATCAAGTAAATTCTTTTGACTTTGAGACGGGGTAGTTTTGTTTGTACATTTATGGGAAGAAAACTGCATTTTTATAAGAATTAAGATTAAGTATGATAAAAATATTCAATGTGAGGAATATAAAATAACCTTTACGATAAGTATTTTTGAGTGATTATACTAAAATTCACACCTCCAACAACCACAAAAATTAAAGAGAGGATTCGCGTCAGGAATGGGGTACAGCTGTAAAACTGACAAGAGTCATAATATGAGAGGCAATTTGTTTCTGCACGCGATTAAGGGCGTGGGAACACCGGAAGAAGAAGAACCCTTCTGTGACGAAATAATTTCTAAAAGGCTTGTGATGTCTTAATTATGACAAGTTTAGGAACTGGAAACTTCTATTTAGTACAGTTTGAAACAGCAGAGCCAACATACCCTTTGTTAAAATGACTTGAAATGGCATGAAAATACTACACCATTGTTTAATACTACCAAGAATGTAGAAGGTTAAAACGTGTCAACAATACTTACGAGATGAATCATGACTCATGAGCTAGGACATCATAGAGAGGAAAAAGGAACAAGATATTGATGAGCGATATCCGAATTTTTCAAACCGTGCATGCTCGGCAGATTCTATTACTTAGAAATGTTGTAACCGAAATCTTTCTTTGGTGTCCTCATGCTCCGTAGATTATAAATTATTTAAATTTCAAGAGATGGCAAATTGTAGTTACTCGTGTTCTAAACATCGTCTCCAAGTACGTCGATCAAATGACTTCAGATAATATGAAAATTGTTATAACAAGAAACATGAATCTCTCCATGAGCGGCGCACCATCTGTTGCTTCATCTGTTGGTCTCATGGAGTTTCTACAACTACCTCGATAGGCCCGTAGCTTACAGTATTCACGATGTAGAGGATTGTTTATCATGGGGTGCCTTTATCGCACACTGCTGTTGAGGAAAACTTATAATTGTAAAGCGAGTCCTTGCATCTTTCACGGTTTGTCCTCGCTCTATTCGGAATGGTCCACATCTTACCTGGTAGACGAAATCCGCTGGCAAGGTTTTTATCGGAGATGACGATGTGTGGTGATTGCACAAACATCTCTCTATGCCTTCAAGGGGTCGAAGTCGTTCGGCAGCATCACGGAAATGTGAAGGAAGCGACATAATTCTCACTTCCGTAGGTAAAACGTTAATGTAACCTATTCGTGACCCCTGCGTGGTGTTAAAAAAGGAATAACTTTAGCGGTTAGGTCTACTTTCCAAAGATCTCCCAGCAATGGACCTGAGTTAACCTCAACGAAAGAGATATTTTCAGAGATATCCAACACGAAACTTTGGGGCTGACATATATGAGCACTTCCAAACATCTCTGTACTGGGCGAGGATTGAACCCGCGTCCAGCGCTCTTCCATATGAGCTACTCAGTACTGAGGATGTGATGACCTATACAAGTTATTTTCTTTTTATAGTCGCGGGCATCATTTTTTTGCGCTGTAAAATATTTTCTTTCCTTTCTATTTCAGACTCTTTCTCTCGGGTATGGCTGCTTCTATACCTTTTCTTTTTGGCTAAAATGCAGATTTTTTATTTTCACGAGTAGTTTGTCAGTATTTGTTGCTTTATTGGGAAGGTGCGTTGATGTGGAATAGAATTCGGCGCGCGATAAAGTGTGCTGCACTCTTGTGGTGTTGGAGTACTGGATGTGATTTATAACAGCCGTAGAATGGATGATTACAGTATAGCAGAGAAGAAAGAAAGGAATCCAGCATCCTTCGGATTAATCATAATTTAAAGAATGTGGACACAACAAATTGATTTCCCTAAAATTACTACATGTTTGTGTCAATGTATTTTCTTTAGTTTCATATATTTAAAAATCTCGTGATATTTTTATCAACATTAGAGCCCGGATTTTTATGCATTATTAGGTTAGAATGCAAACTTACTGAAGCGAGTAGCAAGTATAGTCTACCTTCACAACGACTATGCTATGGGGTTTGCATAAACATTTGGGGTACGGCGCATCAGAACCCCTATAATTTGTTACTCTTGCTACATTATGGAAGAGCGGGTGGCGGACACTTCCTACTAACCAAATTAGTTTGCAATCTAACTTGCTACTGCATAAAAATCCGGGCTTTAATCAACATTGTTATAATTAGGCCTACCTGTAATCAATATGTATTGCTAATGATGTAAAGTTAAATGTTGAATTCACGATGGAGAAACTGGGAGTCAGAGAGGGGAAGAGCTTTGGTCCGAGAAAGATGAGGAATTCCATAGATGGTACAATTCCGAGCTCTGCGAGTATATAGAGAGGCTCTCTGATTGTGCTAGGAAAAGGAGTGTATCTTTCTATGGCCATATAGTAAGACTGTCACCCAAAAGACTGACTAATAGCCAGTTCATCTTCTGGCAGAACAAGAAGTTTCGTACCACTTCGATGACAGAAATTGAGAAGGATATTAAAGAATTGGAAATGTATCTTCAGGATAGACGGTCTTTACGACAAACCTTGAAAGAAGTGCATAGATTTCAGGAAACATCCCGGAAGGAATGTTCCCCTCTGCAAAGATGAAAGAAAGGAGTTACACCGGGAGAAAATGCAAATATACTGGGCAAAGATCATAGTTCAACAACAAGCGTGGTCCAAACTAGGTCCATTCGAACCAAGGAAAAGAAGAGTATTATTATTAATGTTGTTAATATAATTGTTTGTGCGGCAAAGTACTGTACGTTCCATTGAGGGGAGGGACTTATAATTTGTTGATACAGTTCAGCTGCTCTGTTTTTGTTCCTACTTTGAGTAGTTCTTGGTTGGTCATCCGTGCTGTCCAATAACCTTTGAACAACGATATACCACATCTCGAAAGCTTCGTAATTTAAAGGAGTGAATTGTAATGTTGGTACGACTGAATATGTGTGAGAATGATATTTGACTGGTGTTGTCTGGTGTGTGATACACACAGAATGAGGGAAATCATTCCGATAAGGGGAGAAAAATACCTTTACGCTCACTGGCGCCGATGCTGATGTGACGCCGGTGGTTAATGGAATACAAAGGCAATTTCGCGATAGGGTTCATTTGTTACGTTGTTCTTCTCTTTTTTACCTCCAGAAATGTTCAGTTTTTAAATTAATTCTCTCACTCGCACTCTACTACGGATATAGTCGAATTGTGAGCGATCAAATGGTAGGAAAGGTTATCCATGGAAACGTTACGCCAGGGAATTGTAAATGTAATGAGAGTTGGGAGGAGAGTAAAAGTTTTTAAAATTCCACCAGTACTGGAAGTTTATTACGTCACAACAGTGGTGTATAGCATGGATGTGGGGCTGTGTTAATTATCGTTCCGTAGATTTATATGAGGAACATAAAGAGTGGGAGCTATTATCAGTAGACTCTGGGTTTTTAGGCAGTAACAGGTTAGAATGTAAAGTAATTTTGTTCGTATGAAGTGTCGTACTGCCCGTTCTTCCATAATGTAGGGAGAGTAACATAAACACTAGGGGTTATGATAGGCCGTGCGACTAATATTTATGCAATTCTCATACCATAACCATTGTGTAGTATGGTGTATACTTGATACTGCCTAAAAACCCGGGCTCTGATTATCATAAATATAACAGATCAATTTGACCTGCAGGGTCATGTTTGATTTAGTATGTACTAGCTGCAGTATCTGTCCTTGACGGCACAATAATACAGCACGTGATAAGTTATCTAATTCCCCAGCAACTTTCCGTCAATATTCAGGAATGCTCTATTTCCATCTATCGGAGATGAATGACAGCAGAAGAGACAAATCACATCAAACCAGTGGGCGCGGTAGAATAACACCCACGGTAAACCCTGCCTGTCGTAAGAGCCAACTAGAAGGGGACCTAGAGACTCTGAAATTTGGAGTGTAGGTTGCCGAACACAGAGTCCTTAGCTGAGTCCTGGCATTGCGTCCACTTACTTGTGTCAGGTTCCTCACCTTCATTTATCCTAATCGACCTTTCTTGGTCAACTCTTGTTCTTTATCGACCACGACGCTATTAGGTATCCGAAGGCTACAGAGTGTTTCATTTTCACGCCCTTTTGGCCCTTGTCTTTCCTTGGACGATACCTTAATTTTTTGAAGTGTCGGACCCCTTTCATTTCTCTCTCTGAGTAGTGTTGTACTAGTAGTACACAAGAACCTAGTTTATCCCGATCGAAAATTATAAAAATGTATTTTTACTTGCACAGTATATCTTTTACAGCGTCGATTCTTCTAGAATGTATTTTCCGTAGTAGTTAAGGGCAGAAATAGGAAGTAATTCTGCCACAGTCTATCAAAGGTACCGTCCTGGCATTCCCCTGGAATTGAAAATGGGAAACCGTGGAAAACCATTCCCAGGACGGCCAAGGTGAGATTCGAACCCACGCTCTGCTGAATGCAACGCACTATTAATTCACTGATGGTGAATTTGAAAATGAAACCAGTGCTCCATCACAAGAAACAATGACTCATGGAGACGCAACAGTGCAGCTGGACAAATTGTGACGGCTTATTTAGAATCCTTGACTGAAACCTCACCGGCAGAACTGTTGTCAGTAAAACGTCTTCCTGGTTGTGCAGCACACAAACACTATACAAATGTAAAACAGAAAAAACTTACAGATTATTTAAGTGCATAAAACAGTCTTAAATGTACGAAAAGTGTTCTTATATTTGTTTGTGCACCGAGCTTGATAGCTGCAGTCGCTTAAGTGCCGCCAGTATCCAGTATTCGGGAGATAGTAGGTTCGAACCCCACTGTCGGCAGCCCTGAAAATGGTTTTCCGTGGTTTCCCATTTTCACACCAGGCAAATGCTGGGGCTGTACCTTAATTAAGGCCACGGTCACTTCCTTCCCATTCCTAGCCCTTTCCTGTCCCATCGTCGCCGTAAGACCTATCTGTGTCGGTGCGACGTAAAAGAACTAGCAATATTTGTTTGTGCAATTGAAAAAAAGGTATTACTGTACAACTTATGTTAATAGATTATATAACTGTATTTATTGTTTGGTTTTTTCGTATTATCCGGATTTTCGCTAATCGGGTTCAGTTCCGGTTCCACTTAATCCGGATTAACGAGGTTCTTGGGTAATCACCCCCACCACCATCACATCACAACAACGGTCAATGTAATGTTAGGGTTGATCAGTTTTATTAGGTTTCGATATCGTAGACCTTCACATTTAGTTTCTTCCGACTGTTCGATATTAGAGCATCTAATGTGAAGGCATTCCTTTCTTTTTTTCATGACTCGCTCTTGTTTTATTCTTCAAGTGATCGTTCCTTTTCTCACTTTTCATAATCATATTTACATGTTTCCTTGTCGATACGGACAGATGACCACGAGGATTTACACCTTTAAGACAATCATGACAAATCATCGCCAGTCAACACGATTAAAGAACATTACTATGTTAGCAATGCTCGGCATTGATATGGGCGATAGCTGCAGTCGCTTAAGTGCATCCAGTATTCAGTATTCGGGAGATAGTGGGTTCGAACCCAACTGTCGGCAGCCCTGAAGAAGGTTTCCCATGTTTTTCCATTTTTACACCAGGCAAATTTCGGGGGCTGTACCTTAATTAAGGCCACGGCCGCCTCATTCCCGTTCCTAAGACCTATCTTTGTCGGATGGGAATGGGCCACCGTCATCTCACTGGTGCGTCACCTAATTCACCTGTTTCCTCGAATTTCATAATCATGTTCTTCAGCCCATTACTTTTCATAGGATCTCTACTCTGCTGTTTCTGTCGGCAATGTTCCCCCAATGCAGCGTAATACGGTCTCTCTTCCCAATAGTTTAACTTTTATACGTTACAACGAAGATTCAATTCACGAAAAGAATCAACACGCAACAGCCAAAGAACTGACACAACGCAATTCTACAGGAAGAACATTTCGACGTCAGAGTTACAAAATATTGCACGTTGTGACCGCTTACGGCGCCATATTTTCGCCTGGTGTTAAAAATTGGAACTAACATTTTTTGTGGCATAATTCGTGAGTGCATTGCCTAGTTACCATGACTACGATATTTCAGACTCCTACTATCATTACAGCCCGCGCTGAATGCCATAACTTTAATTGTGGACACATTCCAGAGCTCAGTATTGAAGATAACCACATTAATACTTTCACCATGTAAATTATGGTTTATTGCGGGTACTCTCCCTTTTAAGAATATATTCCAGTGCTGGTCCAAGAACCACAAATGCTGTTTGCCTTTTCTCCATGCTAACGTTGCCAAATCCTGTCACACCTTCCAGCAATGTTGAACAATCTTCGACAAGATTTGACAACTTTTCTTGTGAAGTATTGAGGAAAAGTTGGTGATGAAAAACAGGCATAAGTATAACCATTGTTATCTGCATCTTCCTCTGCATTTCTTAACCTCCATCGCGTACGTAACGTATCCCCCTCCACCCACCTCACATGCTTGGATTTCTTGACCAGATTCTTAAACTCATGTATCAGTTAGTTCATGAGGCTGAGTGAATCTCAGCACCAAATGAAAAACTTTGACTTGGCTAAAAACTGAAGCAGGAACCTCGATTTAAGAGTCCGCCTTCATTCTTATTAATAATAAAAATTTTAGGCCCTAAATTCCATAATAACGAACTTTCACACATCAGCAATGAAACCACGTATAGGAAAACAAAGAATTGCCGACGCAATAAGGCCCGAAAAGGATAACTAAAGGAATCTTCAACTATTTCCGCAATACGAAAATCAAGCCGAACTGGTTTAAGGAAACTGAGTAGGACCTACTAGAGCTCCCTACATAAGAGATGCTTGCAGATGGATCCGCGAAGAAAATAACCGAAGATAAAGTAAAGAAAGGCGGGGTGGTGCCCAGACGACTATACACAATTTCTGAAGAAGAGAGGAAGGCGAGATCTGAAAGGATGAAAAAGTACTGGGAGGACAGGAAAACACGACTCGCTAACCATTGATTGACCTATCTTACCCCAATGTAGGTGAAACTGAGGAGAAGAAGGAGAAGAAGAAGAATTGTATTTGATTCACGTCCCATTGAATACTTTTACGGCTTTCGGAGTCACCGAGGTGCCGAAATTTAGTCCCGCAGGAGTTACTTTACGTGCCAGTAAATCTACTACACGAGGCTGAGTACCTTCATATACCACCGAATTGAGCGAAGATCGAACCTAGCAAGTTGGGTTCAGAAGCCCAGCGCCGCAACCATCTGAGCCACTCAGTCCGGCGCCTTAATTCTTGTACACCATGGGGTTCACCGCATGCTCATGAGATTATAGAAACTTGAAGGAATTTTATACTGGTGTGAGAGAGATGTTCACTGCATGCTCATTACTAGAGATGGGACTTACAGGCACGAATAGGTTAGAATGCAAACGTATTTGAACAAGGCGCAAGTGAAAACAAGCCGCTCTACAGATATGTCGGGGAGTTGCATAAATTTTAGGGGTTCTGATAATTCAGATCGATATTATTTATGCAAATCTCACCGCAGAACCGTCATGCGGGTAACATACACTTGCGCCTATAATTCCCATCTCTACTCATTACACTATAGAACCTTGGAGGAAGTATTCAACACTAGGTTATCCTGGGTGAGGGAGATAGGGCGCTCAGCCATCCTTCTCTGGGCTATTCCTGTGACAACAAGAGTGACACATGTGCTCTATATAAACATCGCCGAGACGTGCTCACTTGCCGCATTCCCCTGGCTGCCTGACTTGCTCTTGCCCCTTCCTTGAGATGAACATTTCAAACCGCCAGACGTCGCAACGGAGGAAGTACAGGGTGATAACTAAAGCCTGTATTTTCATGCAGTAATAGGTTAGATTGAAAACTAATTACGTTAGTAGGAAATGCCGGCAAACCTGCTCTTCCATAGTGTAAAAAGAGTAACATAAATTATAGGGCTTCGATAACAAAATAGTACACATTCCAACATAAAAAGTGAGGCTTGGTCGGCGCTCCTTCACCATTTCGTAATAATGTTACTTGCTTTACGTCCCACTGACTACTTTTACGGTTTTCGGATACGCCGAGGTGCCGGAATTTAGTCTCGCAGGAGTTCTTTTACGTGCCAGTAAATTTACCGACACGAGGCTGACGTATTTGAGCACCTCCAAATACCACTGTACTGAGCCAGGATCGAACCTGCCAAGTTGGTGTCAGAAGGTCAGCGCCTTAATCGTCTGAGCCACTCAGCCAGACTTGACCAGTTCGAATCCCAGCCAACATATGAGGGACTTTTGAAATATTACATTCTGTGGTTCGGGCTCTAGGCAAAGCCCGAGGTCTCTGGATTTTATTTTGTTTGTCTCTGTTAGTGGTTTAACGTCACACTAATAAATTGAGGATTTTGGCTACGCAAGAACAGGAAAGGCATAGGAATGGGAAAAAAGCGGCCTTGGCCTTAATTAACATTTGCTGGGTGTGAAAATGGGGAACCTCGGAAAACAATCTTCAGAGCTGACGACGGTTGAATTCGACCTCACTATCTCCCGAATGCAGGCTCAAAGCTTCGCGACCTTGACCGCACGGCCGACTAGCTAGGTTCTTGAAATCTACAGCCATGCAAAACTTCAGACTTGTACTTGCATTATCGGATGGAATTATCCACGGTAAGTCCCCGAGTACGAACAAAACCGTAAATACGAACACAGTATGATAGAGAATTATTGGCGAGCTAACAAACAGGAATTTACGTCGTCTGATCCACAAAGACTGAGAATGATTTTTTTCACAGGTGTCTATTACTCCATTTCAATGTTTACATGATCTTATTCAAAGTAGGCCCCTCCTACTTCAATGCACTTCGTCTCTTGCAGTCCTTGAGCAATGCTGCAGACCATTCTTTATCAGGTCCTAGAGAATCACCTCACTTTTCTTGAGCACTGCTTCAGAGTTCCCAAATCGAATGCCCCTAAGCTTTGCCTTTAGTGATGGAAATAAAAAAATCACAGGGTGCAAGATCAGTTCTATAAGGTGGATGCGTTACACAGGTAATGTTGAATCGAGCCAGAAACTGCATGATTTGATTTGTGACGCGAGGCCGTGCATTGTCATGATGAAGTCTCCACCCAGTCCGAAAAAGCTCTGGTCGTTTCTTTGCAATGTGCTTCCTCAGTGTATCCAATACTAACGTGTAGTAACAGTAGTATGAGGGGGAACTGCATGCTGGTAAATCATTGTCCGGTATGCGAAATGCAGGTAGCGTCTATAAAATAGAGCATTACTACCAACCTACCGATACGACAGTGCTGCCGCCTACGAATATTATACACAAAACCCCGCTCTTTTCAAATATTTGTTACAGATAGGAACCTATCAAGGAAGCTACAGGAAAAAAATCAGTCTCAGTCTTTGTTGATCAGCCCTCGTATTTACACTTTATCATTGAACATACACCTTCTGGCATTCTTTCCCAGTTTGAGGCTATTAAACATGCTCCGAGTAAACGTAAAATCTTCTCTACGTCTAGCCATAGTGCGTTTAAGGTAACTGGTCATAAGTTCAGGGAAGAATAAGGATAAAAAGAAAAATAAAATGAAAAGGAAGAAGAAGAAGAATTCTGACCACCGACTCAGAAACCTGCGTCTATCACGAAATCTGAAACTGAAACACTTCACAACAGTCATCCGCCCGGAAACCCTGTAAGCCATGAAATATCTGTCACTAAGTAGAGATGATTTTATTGGAAAACTGTGAGGATTTAAGGATAATTGGAACGGATAAACACCATCCTCTATGCCGTTAACAATTTGAAAACCGAGTGGCAAGGGGCTTTGGGTCACGTCGCTGTCAGCTTGATAGTGGGTCTGAACCCAAATATCGACAGCCCTGAAGATGATTTCCTTTTTTCCGCACTTTCACAACAGGCAAATTCTTGGACCTTATCTAAATAAAGGTAACGGCATCTTCTTTTTCCTTTCCAATATCGTCACTATAAGACCTATGTGTGTCGGCGCGACTCAAAGCAAATTCTGAAAAACAAAAATAGCATCGAGTTATTACGCAAATCTAAGTGTACCGCGTTCTGTTGAATAACATTTATTAGCCACATAATATTTGTCTTTTATTTTCAATAAGTAAATCTACAGAACCATCAAAACCCTGCAGCTATTACGACAGTGACAACATACCGCTAACTTTTTTTTAGACAACTGTTTATGCAAAAACTCATTCACAAACTCAGCTGTCCAAATCAATCTTTCAAAAGCATTTCCTGCAACAATTTGTTGGAACCTGTCGAGTAGAATTCCGTTTGAAATCCTCCTCTTTCTCCTCCACCTCCTCCTCCCCTGTTTTGCATTAAATTTAAATCTTCCCGGAATTATCTCTTTCCAGCCAAGCCCGTTCCGAGAATGATGTGCCAGAAGGATATCTGTTACAGTCTTTTACCTTCACTGGACAGGCTGTAGCAAGTAGACATGTTTCAAATAAACAAAAAAAACGCGAAAGAACACAGAGGAAAAATATTGCTCCCAACTCCCTCAGCACAGTTGGTTATTTATAAAAGAGTTCATTCGTGTATCCGAGACAGGCCGAAGTGAAAACTTGTGTACGAATACATCATTCTGTGACATTTCTGAAAGCACCAATCCCCGGTAACACTTCTGTTCCTTTTAATGTATTCTGTCAACCTATCACACCTAAGCAATGCAGTGCAAAGATTCAGCATCCTTCTTCCATTATTTTTGTTCTCCCAATGAAATTACTCATGTTTGTCATATTGAGATTGAACAGCTCTCCGATTTTCTTTAAATCCAATTCAGCTCCCTGTGGGTGGTAGACACAGACGAAGAATACACCCACGGTATCCCCTGCCTGTCGTAAGAAGTGACTAAAATGGGCGACCAAGGGATGATAGAATTAGAACCATGACACTACTCGTAATTAGTACCATCACGCGGGGAATACCATGGGTCACCTTTACTTCAGAGTAGTCGCACTATGACAGAGCTCGATAGCTGCAGTCGCTTAAGTGCGGCCAGTATCCAGTATTCGGGAGATCGTGGGTTCGAACCCCACTGTCGACAGCCCTGAAAATGGTTTTCCGTGGTTTCCCATTTTCACACCAGGCAAATGTTGGGGCTGTACCTTAATTAAGGCCACGGCCGCTTCCTTCCCCGTCCCATCGTCGCTATAAGACCTATCTGTGTCGGTGCGACGTAAAGCAACTTGCAAAAAAAAAGTCCCAGCATGTTAGGTACACAATAGGTTTGTGATTAGTAGCAACAGCTTGCGAATCAGGATGGGATTTATAGTACCCGTGATTAGTACCACTACATTCGGAACCCCACGTGCCTGGGCGTTGCCTGTGATTAATACACCTATGTGAGGAATACCATAGGTCCGCCTTAAACGCGCATATTCCATTACATGTGAGTAGTACCATAATGCGTGGAATACCACGAGTGTACGGTACTATTGATTAGTATCGCAACATGACAAAACGATGGTTGTACCTTTCTAGCGATAAGTACCATTATGAGGGGCCGATGACCTGGATTTTGGACTCCTTTAGGCATCAAGTATCATCGATTCAGAATTGTGTTTTTGAAGCAGTCCCTTCGTCGGTAATACTATTGGGAATGTAGGCGTATTGAGGGCCGGATCCACTGATTGTTTGAAATTCATATTCACCCATTCATTTTTCGTCATCACGTTTTGAATTTTGGTCAGTGAATTTTCTCAGTAAGTTACACAGTAATGGGTTAATAATTATAAATCAAGCAGAGAGCGGATATGTCCTGATAGACACGCTCCTTATCACAACCAGAAGTCGCATGGATTGAGGTCGGGAGATCTTGAAGGCCACGCATCCGAAATGTGCCTAAAGACGATAAGGTCGTATGAACGATTCTTGCAGCAAAAAGGAATCAGTATGAGTCACCAAGGAATTGACGCCAGAGTTACAGAATATTACACGTTCTGGCTGCTTACAGCGTCATATTTTGCCTGGTGGCAAGGCTTGAAACCAGAATATTTTTTGTTGCCATAATTCGCAAGTGCATTGCGTAATTAGTATATCTACCAAATTTGGAACGCTTAGAACCATTACAGTCCGTGCTGTACTGTGGTTTATTGTGGAATGACAATCTCTGTAGGAAAAGTGGCAAAAGAGAGAGAAATGGTTTTCAATTTTTAACGTCAGTGTTGGTTTATCTGCGAGGAACATTCTCTTTGTGGTGAAGAGCTACGAGTGTACGGATGGACAAGGAATTCTCTTTGAAGTGAAGCAGGACGACTTTGAAGTAGGCTGGATTCCTTTCGATGAGCACGACATTCTCAGTGCTATTTGACACAGTGACATTTACTCAATTGTGTCTTCGCAAACGAAGACTCTGTTTATCTTCTTCTTTATCTCAAATAGAGAACTACAGAATTCCGGATTTGTCACGCTAAAGCTTTGCCAAGTTTAACGTGTTCGTACCATCAACCGGTATTTAAGATATGTCTGCAATGCTCCCTGCGTTTACGCGAGTATGTTTAAAACAGAGATAGAATGGGAAAGGCTTATGTAATATATATATCGGGCGAGTTGGTCGTGCGGTTAGGGGGGCGCAGCACTAAGATTGCACCCGGGAGATAGTGGGTTCGAACCCCACTCTTGCCAGCCTTGAAGATGGTTTTCCGTGTTTTCCCATTTTCACATCAGGTAAATGCTGGGGATGTACCTTAATTCAGGCCAGAGCCAGTTCCTTAACACTCCTAGCCCTTTCCTATACCATCGTCGCCATAACACCTATTTGTGTCGACGTAAAGCATATTGTAAAAAAAAACAGTAATTTAACTCTCCTGAAATAATGATTTATATTATATGAAATATTCTGTCCTAGGGAGATATGATAGGGTGTAGGAGTTTACACCGCACTGACTTGATTTCAAAGACAGCTTTTACAAGAATGAAAACAAAAAAACTATTAATGTGTTATATTCAGTAGTATCCAATAATAACATCGATTTCATTCAAGTCATAGACATACTTTTCTAACATCACAGGCGATTATT
This sequence comes from Anabrus simplex, assembly GCF_040414725.1. Classification (NCBI taxonomy): domain Eukaryota; kingdom Metazoa; phylum Arthropoda; class Insecta; order Orthoptera; family Tettigoniidae; genus Anabrus; species Anabrus simplex. The sequence goes on along the minus strand of NC_090278.1, from coordinate 82,534,793 downwards.
TTTAGAAAAGAGACTGAATTTATGTAAAACAAAAAGTCACCTCCGTACAGACCATGAAGGCCCTTGGAGGAGTGGAAGGTAAAGGCTTCCACCATTGTTAACCTCGGCACGTCATAGGGTAGAGTGGTTAGCTCTACGCCCGGCCGCCTTTGCCCCCAGGAATTAACCTGGTTCTCATTTTTGGTGTAGGCAGAGTGAACCTCAGGGCCATATGCACCTCCGGAAGTGGAAATCTCGTTTCTTAAATTTTACGACTTCCTGACGGGGATTCGAACCCACGTCCTTCCGGGCGAACTGAGCACGCATTTACCGCCTCGGTTAGGCAGCCCCTACTGAATTTATGTACGTCTTTAAATTTCTCATAACTTTTTCCGTATATATCGCATGTATACCATCTTCAGCAAAAACCAATAAGCAACATTTTTTTTTTCACGTTTAAAAAATACGTTTTAATGTTAACTTCATCATCATCATCATCATCATCATCTGTTTACCCTCCAGGTTCGGTTTTTCCCTCGGACTTAGCGAGGGATCCCACCTCTACCGCCTCAAGGGTACCGTAGTGTCCTGGAGCTTCAGACTCTTGGTCGGGGGATACAACTGGGGAGTATGACCAGTACCTCGCCCAGGCGGCCTCACCTGCTATGCTGAACAGGGGCCTTGTGGAGGGATGGGAAGATTGGAAGGGATAGGCAAGGAAGAGGGAAGGAAGCGGCCGTGGCCTTAAGTTAGGTACCATCCCGGCATTCGGCTGAAGGAGAAGTGGGGAACCTCGGAAAACCACTTCCAGGATGGCTGAGGTGGGAATCGAACCCACCTCTACTCAGTTGACCTCCCGAGGCTGAGTGGACCCCGTTCCAGCCCTCGTACCACTTTTCAAATTTCCTGGCAGAGCCGGTAATCGAACCCGGGCCTCCGGGGGTGGCAGCTAATCACGCTAACCACTACACCACAGAGGCGGACTTTAATGTTAACACTACTCTAAAATATGAATAATGTAAGCAATGTCAATGAGTAATATTTATACTGTTCATTTTAAAACAATGGCGCTCTGTGTGATTATCGGACACCAGTCAAGTTAAAGGGCAAAGTGTACAAAACCACTGTCCGCCCTGCCGTCATGTATGCCAAGGCAGAAAAAGCATGACGAGCGAATGCATGTCAGAGATGCGGATGTTGCGATGATCGGCGGGAGTCACTCTGCATGAAAAACTGTGCAATGAAATTAAATGAAATATCGTATGGCTTTTAGTGCCGGGATATCCCAGGACGGGTTCGGCTCGCCAGTTGCAGGTCTTTCTATTTGACTCCCGTAGGCAACCTGCGCGTCGTGATGAGGATGAAGACAACACAGACACCCAGCCGCCGTGCCATTGGAATTAACCAATTAAGGTTAAAATCCGCGACCTTCTGAACCGAAGGCGAGTACGCTGACCGCTCAGCCAACGAGTCGGACTGCGCAGTGAACATGTGCGAGGACACTTAAAAGTTGTGCCTATCAACGGCACGATGGAAGAGAAACAGCTTTGTTGGTATGGTCTCGTCAGAAGAAGAAATGAACACCATTTAGTACAAAAAACTCTTGCCATCGAAGAGCAAAAGAGGCGTCCTAAGGCAACATGGAAACAAACTACTGAGGCTGTCATTAGATCTGGTACAAGAATATCGGACATACTCTGTCAGACGAGCCGACCCTGAGTGAGCTCGGGAGTGCCCGTTTTATGGGTTCATATACGACCAATAAAGAAGAAGAAGAATTTATAAAATGATATTAATAATTAAAGTAAGCACTATCGAGAAATATGAAAACTTCATCATCATCATCTGTTTACCCTCCAGGGTCGGCTTTTCCTTCGGACACAGCGAGGGATCCCATCTCTACCACCTCAAGGGCAGTGTCCTGGAGCTTCTGACTCTTGGTCGGGGATACAACTGGGGAGAATGACCAGTACCTCGCCCAGGAGGCCTCACCTGCTATGCTGAACAGGGGCCTTGTGGAGGGATGGGAAGATTGGAAGGGATAGGCAAGGAAGAGGGAAGGAAGCGGCCGTGGCCTTAAGTTAGGTACCATCCCGGCATTCGCCTGGAGGAGAAGTGGGAAACCACGGAAAACCACTTCCAGGATGGCTGAGGTGGGAATCGAACCCACCTCTACTCAGTTGACCTCCCGAGGCTGAGTGGACCCCGTTCCAGCCCTCATACCACTTTTCAAATTTCGTGGCAGAGCCGGGAATCGAACCCGGGCCTCCGGGGGGGGGGACATGAAAACTTCAAAGGAGTTATAAACGTCTACTCTACCCGTAATGTCAAAAGAAGCATTCTGACAGATAGTACTGGAGGGAGGAGTATTTCACAGTGCTGACACATTCCATTCTCCCTCCCTTCGCTGCCGGGTCTCTTGTTTGTTCGTTCATTCAGACCACTGTGTGTAACTCAGAAGTGAGAAGTTTGACAACTCCAAGCAACACGAGCCCGCCAGTAGGCTTATCTCCATGGCAACCAGATTCCCTTCGTCGCAGCCACGCAGGCAGTAAACGGACCTCCCTGCAAGATATTTCATAACTCACCTTTCAGTATTACAACTCTAATAAGCAAACAAAGTTTCAGCTGTCTACTACCGGTATTTGCTGAGAAGAAATATCTTAATTATTTATTACTTTCTTATTTACTCACTCTCTTTCTTTCATAATCACTTTCTTACTCTCTTTCTTACCTACTTATTTACTCACTCTCTTTCTTTCATAATCACTTTCTTACCTACTTATTTACTCACTCTCTTTCTTTCATAATCACTTTCTTACTCTCTTTCTTACCTACTTATTTACTCACTCTCTTTCTTTCATAATCACTTTCTTACTTACTTACTTACCTACTTATTTACTCACTCTCTTTCTTTCATAATCACTTTCTTACTTACTTACTTACCTACTTATTTACTCACTCTCTTTCTTTCATAATCACTTTCTTACTTACTTACTTACTTACTTAGTTACTACTTTCGTACACACTCACTCACGCGCTTACTTACTTACTTAGTTACTACTTTCGTACACACTCACTCACGCGCTTACTTACTTACTTACTTACTTACTTACTTACTTACTTACTTACTTACTTACTTACTTACTTACTTACTTACTTACTTACTTACTTACTTACTTACTTACTTACTTACTTACTTACTTACTTACTTACTTACTTACTTACTTACTTACTTACTTACTTACTTACTTACTTACTTACTTACTTACTTACTTACTTACTTACTTACTTACTTACTTACTTACTTACTTACTTACTTACTTACTTACTTACTTACTTACTTACTTACTTACTTACTTACTTACTTACTTACTTACTTACTTACTTACTTACTTACTTACTTACTTACTTACTTACTTACTTACTTACTTACTTACTTACTTACTTACTTACTTACTTACTTACTTACTTACTTACTTACTTACTTACTTACTTACTTACTTACTTACTTACTTACTTACTTACTTACTTACTTACTTACTTACTTACTTACTTACTTACTTACTTACTTACTTACTTACTTACTTACTTACTTACTTACTTACTTACTTACTTACTTACTTACTTACTTACTTACTTACTTACTTACTTACTTACTTACTTACTTACTTACTTACTTACTTACTTACTTACTTACTTACTTACTTACTTACTTACTTACTTACTTACTTACTTACTTACTTACTTACTTACTTACTTACTTACTTACTTACTTACTTACTTACTTACTTACTTACTTACTTACTTACTTACTTACTTACTTACTTACTTACTTACTTACTTACTTACTTACTTACTTACTTACTTACTTACTTACTTACTTACTTACTTACTTACTTACTTACTTACTTACTTACTTACTTACTTACTTACTTACTTACTTACTTACTTACTTACTTACTTACTTACTTACTTACTTACTTACTTACTTACTTACTTACTTACTTACTTACTTACTTACTTACTTACTTACTTACTTACTTACTTACTTACTTACTTACTTACTTACTTACTTACTTACTTACTTACTTACTTACTTACTTACTTACTTACTTACTTACTTACTTACTTACTTACTTACTTACTTACTTACTTACTTACTTACTTACTTACTTACTTACTTACTTACTTACTTACTTACTTACTTACTTACTTACTTACTTACTTACTTACTTACTTACTTACTTACTTACTTACTTACTTACTTACTTACTTACTTACTTACTTACTTACTTACTTACTTACTTACTTACTTACTTACTTACTTACTTACTTACTTACTTACTTACTTACTTACTTACTTACTTACTTACTTACTTACTTACTTACTTACTTACTTACTTACTTACTTACTTACTTACTTACTTACTTACTTACTTACTTACTTACTTACTTACTTACTTACTTACTTACTTACTTACTTACTTACTTACTTACTTACTTACTTACTTACTTACTTACTTACTTACTTACTTACTTACTTACTTACTTACTTACTTACTTACTTACTTACTTACTTACTTACTTACTTACTTACTTACTTACTTACTTACTTACTTACTTACTTACTTACTTACTTACTTACTTACTTACTTACTTACTTACTTACTTACTTACTTACTTACTTACTTACTTACTTACTTACTTACTTACTTACTTACTTACTTACTTACTTACTTACTTACTTACTTACTTACTTACTTACTTACTTACTTACTTACTTACTTACTTACTTACTTACTTACTTACTTACTTACTTACTTACTTACTTACTTACTTACTTACTTACTTACTTACTTACTTACTTACTTACTTACTTACTTACTTACTTACTTACTTACTTACTTACTTACTTACTTACTTACTTACTTACTTACTTACTTACTTACTTACTTACTTACTTACTTACTTACTTACTTACTTACTTACTTACTTACTTACTTACTTACTTACTTACTTACTTACTTACTTACTTACTTACTTACTTACTTACTTACTTACTTACTTACTTACTTACTTACTTACTTACTTACTTACTTACTTACTTACTTACTTACTTACTTACTTACTTACTTACTTACTTACTTACTTACTTACTTACTTACTTACTTACTTACTTACTTACTTACTTACTTACTTACTTACTTACTTACTTACTTACTTACTTACTTACTTACTTACTTACTTACTTACTTACTTACTTACTTACTTACTTACTTACTTACTTACTTACTTACTTACTTACTTACTTACTTACTTACTTACTTACTTACTTACTTACTTACTTACTTACTTACTTACTTACTTACTTACTTACTTACTTACTTACTTACTTACTTACTTACTTACTTACTTACTTACTTACTTACTTACTTACTTACTTACTTACTTACTTACTTACTTACTTACTTACTTACTTACTTACTTACTTACTTACTTACTTACTTACTTACTTACTTACTTACTTACTTACTTACTTACTTACTTACTTACTTACTTACTTACTTACTTACTTACTTACTTACTTACTTACTTACTTACTTACTTACTTACTTACTTACTTACTTACTTACTTACTTACTTACTTACTTACTTACTTACTTACTTACTTACTTACTTACTTACTTACTTACTTACTTACTTACTTACTTACTTACTTACTTACTTACTTACTTACTTACTTACTTACTTACTTACTTACTTACTTACTTACTTACTTACTTACTTACTTACTTACTTACTTACTTACTTACTTACTTACTTACTTACTTACTTACTTACTTACTTACTTACTTACTTACTTACTTACTTACTTACTTACTTACTTACTTACTTACTTACTTACTTACTTACTTACTTACTTACTTACTTACTTACTTACTTACTTACTTACTTACTTACTTACTTACTTACTTACTTACTTACTTACTTACTTACTTACTTACTTACTTTGTGTGTTGTAATGTCAACAAGACACTCTGCATCAGCACTAGAATGTAGTAATCAACTTGCACCATGGCACAGTTATATTCTGGGACTATCCTTTCGTAATAAGATGTGAAAAGGATCTGTGTGTTATATACCTAGGTGAACATAATGTTAACGCTGGAACACACAAAATACTGACAAGTAATCCGCGTGCTTCTTGACGTCACAGTTTCAAGTTCGTGAATACAAGATACACCTCACCGGTTTTCAATTTTTATGACATCTCATACTACTTGGAAGTTTGAATTTAAAAAGGCACATACTGCGTTTAATAAGTTATATTTGTTTTTGTAATTTAAAGCGTGTAATATTATGCTTCGGCCATGGTAAATTCGTATTGTACGTAAACATTTTGCGGTCCAGCGACGGAACTGAACTACTACAATCCGTATACCTAAATGATACTAGAGGACAGACTAAGAATATCCAGCAAGATACATATATATGTGCTGAACACTGGAAAAATAACGTTTGTGGTGATAAATAGAGCCCAGGTTTGATTTATTTTTATTTTATATAGTCCTGTTTTGTATGGCATGGCTCAGGCTATAGAACCTGCTATTATGCAGCCGTCATTCCCGCTCTTCCACAACGTAGCAAGAGTAACATAACTTGTAGGGAGTTTTAGGCCATACTCCTCACGTTTATGCAAATCTCATAGCATAACCGTTGTGCAAGAGTATACTTATTACTCGCTTGTGTAAGTTTGAATTCTAACCTACCAGTGCCTAAGTATTACAGAGCATCAGTCAGAGCAAACAGCTGGATAATACAGTCTTCTAGTGATATACCCCTGCCTGTCGTAAGAGGCGATCAAGGGATGATGATGACATTAGAACCATGAAACTACTTGTGCTTAGTACCATTACGTCAGGAACACCATGGATCTACGTTACGAATGAGTAGCGCCTTTATGTGAGGAACACGACAGTTCTGTGCTTAATAGGGTCTACGTTCGTGTGTATTCCATCAAAGTGGGGAAGCGAACATTCGGCTGCGCGAACTAATGGCCATGTACCGTAACGCTGTGCTGGAATGCCTCGGTTCCCCTGGGTTCAGAATAGATCTTCGCTACCTGTGAACAGTAACCACTTTACGAGAAACATCATGGGTGATTAGTACCACTATGTGAGAAAAACCATGGGTTCGGCTTGCGCCCCTGGTAAGTACCACTGGGCGAAAACCACAGGTGTGCGTTACCTGACAGTACTTCCATTACGTGACGAATACCATGGATTTTTACTACCTGTACTACCATAATGTGTCATACGGCGTGGCTCTACTATCACTATGTGAGCAACACCATTAGTATACGTTGCCTGTGATTACGTCCACTTAGTGAGAGACACCACGGGAATACCGGCGCTCGTAATTAGTCCCACTACGTGTGAAGCACCATGGGTCTGCGTTGCTTGTGAGTAGTACCCTAATGTGCAAAACACCATGGGTTTTTGTTACCTGTGAGTGATGTCATTGTGTGCGATATACGATAGGTCTACATTTCCAATGATTAGTACCACTAGAGGAGGAACACCATGGTCTACCTCCCAGTGATTATTACCATTATGAGGGGCCAGCAACCTGGATTTTTGAATCGTTTAGATAATAAGCATCATCCTAGTAATTCAGGCCTTGTGAACTGGATCCACTGATTGTTTTTGTTTCACGATCATTCCTTTTAGATTCTACTGAGTGGATAAATTTTGAAGTTTTAATTTTCGTTTCGTTCACCTCTTACCATCAGGGGCCGATGACCTACAGTAGCTCTTAAGCCCCTTCAAACAACAACGATCATCAATTTCTGAAAACCGGGCGAGTTGGCCGTGCGCGTAGAGGCGCGCGGCTGTGAGCTTGCATCCGGGAGATAGTAGGTTCGTATCCCACTATCGGCAGCCCTGAAAATGGTTTTCCGTGGTTTCCCATTTTCACACCAGGCAAATGCTGGGGCTGTACCTTAATTAAGGCCACGGCCGCTTCCTTCCAACTCCTAAGCCTTTCCTATTCCATCGTCGCCATAAGACCTATCTGTGTCGGTGCGACGTAAAGCCTCTAGCAAAAAAAAGCAATTTCTGAAAAAATGCAAATATGATCCTCTTTGACGACTATTTGCACATTCTTCTAATCAAGCATTAAAAATCACTTAATTCGGTTCACTGCAGATATAAAAGATGATAGACATGAAAGTCCTCCTCTATATTTCAGATAGACATGTTCATATACTGGGCTAGTAATACCGCGGTGTGTTAGGACATTCCATCTCCCCTTCAGTGAACGCACAGAGCCGCAGGTCAGCCTTTAGGACAGGTACCGCCGTCCTGTGTACGTTGATCAATACCTAACTAACCGGGGCAATCTAATCAGACCTCCAAATCCCTACGCGTATATACGACCCATCATCCGTGTCAATTTACCAAGATGGGCTCATCATATTATGCAAGTTTAACCAAATGTCAGATGGAGATTCCGTAAGTGAAAACTGACAACTGACAGAACCGAAACGGTATCCCCTTCAACGTCAGTAGGTAAGAAAATGCATAGCATGTCCGGTCATCACACCAGGGCTCAAGGTGTCACCCAATTTTTGTATTTGTGAGTAGCCTGTACTCTCTGAATCCTGCTGTTCTTTGTAGTTTTTACCAAATCAAAATTCTCATATCCTCGAAGTATGTGTTCCTTGGTCTTCCTCTTCCTTCATTTCCTAATATTTTTCCTTCAAAGACGTTTACTAAGTAGTCATTATCTCTCAGGATATGACCCACAAATTTTATATTCCTTCTTTCCATACCCTTTATCAGTCTCCGTTGTTCATTGATTTTCTTTGCAACATCTCGATTCATATTTTTTAAGTCCAACATGCCTTCGTCATTTTCCACAAATTCACATTTTTTAAAATTATTATTGCTAGGGGCTTTACGTCGCACTGACACAGACAGGTCTTATGGCGACGATGGGAAGGAAGGCCTAGGAGTTGGAAGGAAGCGGCCGTGGCCTTAATTAAGGTACAGCCCCAGCATTTGCCTGGTGTGAAAATGGGAAACCACGGAAAACCATTTTCAGGGCTGCCGATAGTGGGATTCGAACCTACTATCTCCCGGATGCAATTTTAATTTGCAGATCCGTGAAATACCGCATCGGCTTCTTAGTCGAGTGACTTGGGTTCAATTCACGGCGAGAGTAAAAAAAAAATTCTAACATTAAATTACTCTTTTTATGGATTCATTCTAGTTTTGATACATGATAGTATTTCCGGCGGTTCGATTTCAGTATATGAGGCTACGGGAATGACTTAATGAGATAGCTCAGACACGTGATTAGCAAAGCTCAGGCATTGTCCAATAAAGGTCTGGTGCGGGAACGAGGAGGGTAGTAAAAGCTACTTTCGCGAGCGTGATGATTGGCTAGTTAGCATGTTATCACGCCGCACGAGAGATCTTATACTCATCAGACTAATCAATTTCTAGCGCTGGAACCATGTGAATAGTGAATAGGCGACCTGCATGCCTGTGAGGATAGGACCTTACCTAAGATGATTTCTAATGATGAAGACACCGCACACACCCAGCTTACGAGCCAGACGAATTCGTCAATTCATTTTAAAAACTCCGACCTGGCTGGCAATCGAACCCGGGGCACTCTGGACCGAAGACCAGAACAGTAACAATTTAGCCATGGAGAAAAACAGATCCCGGATGTTTAGGTATTTATACGTTAGAATACAAACTTTCTGAAGCGAGAAACAAGTACACTCTAGCCCTCACAACAGTTCTGCTATGAGATTTGCATAAATATTAGGGGCCCACCCTACAAGAACCGCTAGATGTTATGTTACTCTAGCTACATTACGGAAGAGAAGGCTGAGCGACATTTCCTATTGGCCAAATCAGTTTACGTTCGAGCCTATTACTGCCTAAAAATCCGGGCTCTAATGATGGCATAAATTACTATGATATTGTTAAGTGTCATCCCCGTGGTAGCCCCTTTTGGTTCAGGAATCAGCTAGTGACTCAGCCGACTTGGTATATCCCAGCCGGCTTGTGGGGTGGGGTCGGCCTTACTGTGTATTGTTCTCGTCGGCCGGCTTACCCGTGACTTTCTTGGAGATACAACGGGAATGTTCTGGCTCAAATCACCCGAGCTCTTATAAAGAAACGCAGCAAGACAGCGAAAATGCAAGTAATGAAAGATCTTGAAAATGTGATCAAGCAAGCTAGGCCTACAAAAACCTTTCCGAGCGTTGAACATGTATGACATTTTCTTCGACTTAGAGAAAAGGCTTCTAAGTGCACTGATATAAATAAAACTTGGTATCACTTAGGTTTCTTTGCTCAAAATAAGCAAAGAGCCTGGTATTGTGTCCTGCAAAACAAACTTTTCCGATGCGTGTGACTGGGAGAATTTTCATGTACTGAAGAGAGACATTGCAGCTGTGGAATTGAAAAAACTTCCAGCTACAGTTCCGTTGGCACCAAACAAGAAAAAAGGATTTTGCCACCAAGGACTTTTCCCAACAGCTGTTGTCTCAATAAAGTCAATGCTGTCTCGTGGCACTTAGATCTATTAGCTGTGTCAAATTTTTTTTACTTAGATCTTTCTGCTCAAAAGGCCACATAACTATTCCATAACATATTTATAATCATGTAAAGAGTTAATTTATGTTTAATTAAAAATAAATATTCATTTCTCACAAAGATGTGCAGTTTTTCTCGCTTGCTGAACAATTTCACTTTCGGTACTTAGATCCCTTAGCATTTCCACACTTCAAATATGGAGGCTAGCCGCGGACAGTTAGTGACAGTTGGGCTCTGTGATTAGTCGCACAATATGAGGAACACCATGGGTCGCATTTAGTTGCACGTAGTACCACTATGTTAGGCACGCAATAGGTTTGTGATTAGTAGCAACAGTGTGTGAATCAGGGTGAGGGTCTTACAGTACCTGTGATTCGTACCCCTACATGAGCAACATATGCTTAGTTCCCGCTATGTGAGGAATACCACGGGATAGTTCGGGTCCCTGTGGTTAGTCCACTTATGTGAGGAACGCCATAGGTATGCGTTGCCTTTATAGGTTTGAGTTGCCTGTAAATAGCGCCGCAATGTGCGGAACACCATAGGTCTGTGTTACATGTGGGCATTACACTACCTGTGAATAGTACCATAATGTGTGGAATACCGCGAGTCTACGCTACTTTTAATTAGAACCGCCAAATGACAAATAGCATGGTTCTACTTTCCTAGCGATAAGTACCATTAAGCGGGGCCGATGACCTGAATTTTGGACCCGTTTCGACTACAAGCATAATCGATTCAGTATTGTGCTGTAGTAGCAGTCCCTTGGTCAGTAATACTATTGTTTTGTACCAGCTTCTGTGCATGTGAGGCAGTGTGGGTCGGTTCCACTGATCGTTTTAAATTCATATCTATCCATCCATTCATTCTTCGTCCTCACGATTTTAAATTCTGGTCAGTGGAGGATTTCGGACTTTTTATTTGTCATAATATTTCGTACCATTAGGGGCCGATGACCTCGATGTTAAGCCCCTTTAAAAAACAAGCATCATAATCATGAGGAGCAACCAATCGAGCAGGCAAATTTTGTTTACGATTTAGATGTGCTGCTGTAACAGGTTAAGATTTTGTAATGTGTTCGTGTATTACTCTATATTCCTTCTTTTATCTATAATACGACCTACCAAAAGGCACTAACTAATGGTGATCAAAATAATAATAATTTATAATTTATTTCCAGTAAGATTTGAATCTAAAATTTCCTGAAATTAAGTAGAAAATTTCTCCTACGACGTCTGACGGTGTATCAACAATGAACTTTGTTTATAATTTTAACGCGAAGGTGAGGTCGATCTAGTTCCCTTTACCGTGTTGCAAGTGATGTGAATGGCTATTCAGAAACGGTTCAAAACACTTAAACTAGAGAGATTAATTCCCTTACTGTTCAGAGTTAGAGGTTAAGTCGATGTAGTATTTTTCCCACACAATTACATTGCTGTAGTTGATCATTTCCGAACGATTGAAAGAAAACATTTTTTTTCTATTACACGGTAATATTTGGTTGAACTAGACCTCGAGGGCTGAGAATAGCTGTTTAAGAATTTCTCTAGTGTATGGCAAGTTTGCTGGGGCCTAATTAGCTCTGTTGTCTTCCCACCAAGAAAGCTGATGTTCCAATCCCGGTAGAAAATAGGTCCAGATTTTCTTCTTAAACGTTACGTGACGTCAGAAAGGGCATCTGGTCTTAAATCTATGACCAAAACAAAAGTGAACATGAGTGCTTTCAGCTACATTAGAAGTGACTGGGATAAGCTCAGAAATGTTGGAGTGTTTCAACCAGTACTTTCTGGCTCCGTAACACTTGCACGCCCCACCCAGTAGCGTTTGAGCGTGACGTAAAATACTGGAAATAAAATGCTGTTTGTAACCTGGAACTTTCTTGAAGATGGGGGACGCTGATGAAGAATACACCCACAGTATCCACTGTCTATCGTAAGAAGCGACTAGAAGGGGCGAACAAGGGCTGATTGAATTAGAACCATGAAACTACTTGTGATTAGTACCGTCGCGCCGGGAAAACTATGGGTCGCCTTTACTTGAGAGTAATTAGGTACACAATACGTTTGTGATTAGTACCAGCAGGTACTGGCTCACTGTGGATTTACAGTACCTGTGATTAGTACCAATATGTGAGGAACACCCTGGGATAGTACGAGTCCCTGTGATATTTGAGGAACACCATGGGCTTGCATTGCCTATGAGTGGCACCGTTATGTGAGAAGCACCATAGTTCTGCGTTATATGTGTGACCTGCAATACTTTTGAGTAGTACCATAATGTAAGGAACACCGCGAATGTACGCTACTTGTGATTAGTACCGCTACATGAGAAATACTATGGTTCTACTTTAGCGATAAGGGGCTTTTTACCTCTATTCTGGACCCTTTTGAACACAAGCATCATCGATTCAGAATACTGTGCGTTTGAAGCAGCCCCTTGGTCAGTAAAACTATTGTTTTAAGATAGTTTCTAGGAATGTAGGGCATTGCGGGTCAGACCCACTAATTGTTTTAAGTTCATAACCATTACTCATAGTCTGCTCTTTTTATTGTAGTCAAAAGCCAGATTTTGGAATAATTTATAACTTTCAGAATTTTGAGTTGAATCCGCTGATTATTTTAAATTCTTATTCATCCAGTCATTTTTTCATCATCACGTTTTGAAATCTGGTCAGTGGATGAATTTTGGACTTTTAAATTTTCATTACATTTCCTACCATTACGGTCCGATGTTATGCCCCTTTAATATCATTCTTTCATTTACCACTCATCTGCGTTTATGGGTGTGGCATAAGTGGCAAATTCCCTATCAAGTTTTAATTTTAAATTACAAAAGTGAATTCGGTGTCTTTGTTTGTATTCTCAGATTTAGTTTCAGAGGACGGCTGTTTACAAGCGGCTAAAGGTACCACTTCACGGTAAATTATGTACGAATTCCCTATACGTAGTTCTTTTCAATGCGGGATTCAATTACTCAATACAGCCAACACAAACAATTTAAAATATCCCAAATGGGTAATATTAATGTTTTTCCTCTTAAATTGTGTAAGTGAATTCTGTGTTCTTCTTCACAAGCCAGCATTCCATTACAGTTGAGAGCCACTCGCATATTTTTGAAAGGACTCCAAGATTCATGAATATTTAGCACTGAATGATATTTAGTGGGGCTGGTGACGCTCTTTGTAAAATGTCTACATCCATACATCAAAGGAAAAAAAACTGATCAAAGATTAATAATCGTAATATAGAAAATCAAAGAGTAGACCAAAAAATGAGGGTTCGGTTGCCTTGTTGTACTTCCCCTAAAAATAATAACCACCACCAGAGTAGACTAAAGCACTCTCTTTATGAATGGTAAGGTCCACCAGTACTGGAATAAAATTATCCACAAATATTGAGGGATTTTTCAGCTTAGAGCAATTCTGAATACACGGATTTACAGACCTTAATGTTAAGGGATTACACCCTTATAATTTATTTACGCTCAAATAGTCGTTACCAGCTTTTAATGGATCTGTTGTTGACTGTTTAGTTAAAAATTCGCATGTATTTCCATTCATTTGCATCGATTTTAGTCTACTTTTCGGGTACTGGAGGCTTCTCTCCAGAGCATCATTTCCTGTGGACAGGTGATAGGATTCTGCCGGAGCACTGAGTTAATGCGCAACTATCGCCACAACCGTGTAGGTACATCGATTACTCAATCTATGAGACAGCTTGGATGGGAGGTGCACTGCATCTCTACCGATGACTGTAATCGGGGGGCTGACGGCATAGCCATCAACAGTAAAGAAACTGTCTTGGATCCTACCATTCGCTTTGAAATAGACTCCAATCAGGAACGGAATGTGAACCTAGAAAACCAAGCTATTTATGTACCATCCTTGCCTTACCAGTCAGAAAAGTATAAAATACCTGTTGATCGGTGGATTTTCAGAGGTTTGCTATACGGAGCAAGAGACAACCTCCCTAGTCAGACATCGACTTTACTGCAAAAATTTGAAAGTTCCATTCTGCGAAATAGAAAAAATAGTATTATAGATACTGAGGGACTCTCTACAAATCATTCATTTGCATATATTCCTCCCTACTCACCCTGGAATGAAGAAGATAATTAAATTTCCACTTTTTGATGTTTTAACTCTATTAAAATTGTAATCTCACCGTATTCCTGATCTGAACGGTCACCGTCATTGGAGGACGGACGACTTTTTCTTTAAAAAAAAATCTCTTACTCAAAATGATGAAACGTTACTGGCAAGAATTTGATATGATTTTTTGGGCCATGAAGAAGCTCTGAGATCAGGGTCATACTAGACCTCGGATTTTTTGGTGTTAATAGGTTAGAATGGAAACTAATATGGTTAGTAGGAAGTATCGTGCAACCTGTTCTTCCGTAACGTAGTAAGTGTAATATACATTGTAGGAGTTTTATAGGCTCTACCCCTAATGTCTATGCAAATCTCATGGCATGACCGTCCTACGCGATAGCGTATACTTGTTAATCGCTTACAATGGTTTGCATTCTAACCTATCAGAAACCAAACTCTCTGTCACTACTTCCAGTTCCACGCTCTTAATTAACAAAACTTTCGAACTTTCGTCACTGGTTTCGTACTTAGATGTGGGATGCTCGGTGTCTATGTTGCTACAGGCTGAGTTTGACACTGTTCCAAGTTCCATCTCCCTATCAAATTTCCAACCAACCCTTAATGGCTTCAAACTTGTGTAGTGTACACGATGACCACGGAGTTGCAAGGTGAGCCTGACATTACTTCCAGGTATGTCTTTTTACCTCCTGCCACTTTCATTCCTTTGACAATGGAAGGGAAGTTGAACAAGGTCGCCCAGCAGGAGAGTCAGGCACTAGACAGTGGTGGTGTGATTGTTATATTCAGGAGGAATAAGACTGCGTGCAGCTTTTTAAATTAGGAAAGATTATAACAGGAAGATGAAGTTGGAATTTAAGAGGACAAATTGAGGCAAAAGAAGAGAAATTAGGGATAGCATAAATTTTCCAAAAATATTTGATTAATTTCCAATTTCTTTTCAATCACTTTATAAAAGGCTAGGAAAGCAACAGAGAGGGAATCTGCCACCCTGGTGACTGTCCAAAATGCAGATCCGTAATTGATTGATTGATTGATTGATTGATTGATTGATTGATTGATTGATTGATTGATTGATTGACCATTTTCAGGCGCTAGGAGAAAGCAATAACGTCTGAGACCCCTAATGGTATGTTACTTTTCAAACATTTATGATCATTCCCCTTCTTCAGTCAATACGCTCAGTCTGCGAGGAATTAGAACTCCTCGTCCTGGTATTAGTTATTTTGCCCCTTTCAAAACGGCAATCACCACTACAGTACCTATGTAAGCAGGGTCAATGTGCAGGAGGGATAAGTCGAAGGGTGACCATTCTTTGAGTGATAACTGTAATCACAGACAAATTGTGTGACCCATAGAGGGAAGTTTACATTGTGCATACAGGTGTACCAGAAGTACTAAATGAAATATCTGGAATGGATTCCTCACACGTAGGGAATAAAAATATGTTATATGAACATGCGTTCATAAATCCTCACTTTCTGAGTTACCAGGTTGATTACTGTATGGTAGCATATTAATTTGTTGGAGTTAAATCTAAGTAAGCTATACGTCACGTTGATCTGCCACAATATACCTTCTACTTCTGGAACACAAGTCAGACGTTGCGCTGTCATCTTCGCACAGTGAATATTGTAAGTAAGCTAATTTCAGCTAGCATAAGTCAAGCATCCTTTGCTACTGACTTTCTCTCTAGATGAGCGAGTTTGTATCATATTGGACGTTACATTGGAGTTTTAATCTTAATGATAATAATAATTGTTACGTGGATACCCGTGGAGCAGAAAGAGGTTAAAGAAGGTGCGGGCTTGAATGGGTCTAACTACAGTCTCAAAATTAATTTAAAACTTTAACAAAGGTTATATTTCTTTAGAATTTCAAAAATCTACAAATGACAATATAACAGGTACAATTAAGCAATTTTGGAACACGTCAAGGAAAATACAATATTAGTGAATTCGACAGGTCCTGTGCTTCAAGCCCCTCGCTTTACAAATATTGAGCTCCCAGCTCAAATTTACAATTCAAAAAGGACAACTTTATAAAGGGCAAAAATCCCCTAATTCAAAGAACACTTGCTCTTAAATTTGCAATATCTAGCCTCACAGAGGCACACTTTACAATTACAAAATTTGAGAAAGAGCTAATCCGTCTCTCCATTTAATTTCACCCTCCTAGAGGCAATATCAAAAATCGTACCCTCTCTGGCGTTCCATGGCCCAACTTACAATTTGAAACAGGGATATCTTGTACCCAACCTATAGGACCTTTGCGGAAAAGAACAGGTTAAGTAAATGGCCCGAAACACAACCTGAAGGGAGACGTGTACTTGCACTCCTAGATATGAACACTAAAACAACCTAAGAGGCTCTAGGCCGATGAAACAGGGGCTATTCGCAAACTACCGAGGTAACTCGTATAGAAATTACTTTACTACATTACAGAATGAAAAACAGTTATAAAAACGTATTAAACTCAAAACAAAATGAAGGGGAGCTCGAGAGGGTAATTCACTCTCTATCCCCGATTTACAGCTAAAGATTTTATGAAGTTTTTACATTTGCCGAAAGAAGTTACATTTTAGAAAATCTGGTTACATAACTAAAGAGTCGGACCTTTCCCTCGGGTTAAACTGCAGAGGTAGCAAGAAAGAATAAAGTTATGTGGCCATTACCTGGTAGATGTTCTGTTGACCGATGAAAGAGGCCGCCCGCCTTCTGCTTTGACAGACACACTCAGTATGATGACGATCAATTGGCCGAGAAACGAGAAAAGCCGCAGTTTATAAACCCTCAGGGAAGGTTCGAGATCGTTCAAGATTAAACTAGCCACACCCTCTCAATTTTATTGGATAAATTCAAAAGTTACACTTAGAATTGAACAAGAAGCCTGTGATAGGTTGAAAATTAAATACGGAAATTAGGGATTGGCTAGATTCAAAACTGGCGGAAAGAAACAGGAAATATTGCCAACCCAAAAATAAATGAACGCCATTCAGTTACAAAAACCCAGAAATACAAAATTTCTTTAAATTATAACTTCTTACAACTCGCACCAGGGTGCATGATCATAGTTTTTGTAGTGTCATCTATGGGAGAATGTCCAAACTTCTTGAGGAATGGCAAACAAAACAAGGAGAAATTCACTCAGTTTAGGAAACTGTACAATAACAAAATTACATCACATTTCTGTGGTGACTTCTTCTGAGTAATGTTCTAAGTTGGTGTAGTTTCAGTTTCACTGTTTTACCAATAGAGGAGTTCATTTAGGCGCTAGTTTTGAATGCACGGCGTTGAGGTCTACCTCCCGGTACAATAAAAAGAAAAAGAAGAAGAAGAAGAAGAAGAAGAAGAAGAAGTAAGAAGTACCGTCCTACCGGTCTATCATAATGTAGCAAGAATAGTGTACATTCTAGGGTTCCTGATAAACCGTACCTCTAATGTTCACGCAAATCTCGTAGAATAACCGTTGTGTCGGCTAGAGTATACTTTTCCTCGCTTGAGTAAGTACCCCAAGATTATTAGCAAATTTATGTTTGAATGTTCTTGTAAAAGAAAGGTTAAACTGGGTTGATGCTTTGTCCCACTTTTTTTGTTATCATTCCTTCCTTGTCTGTGATCTGGCTCTTCATCGTAACAGCATTTCCCTGCATGCCTGGATGGAATGGAGCGGAAGTCACGAACTACATCACGCAATCTCAGTAAGACAGCAGCGTATAAAATGTCACTAATGAATGTGTCTATTCTTATTTGAGAAGGAAGGTGATGCGCAATGCGGCTTCTCTCCTTGTGTACCTGGTACCGTCTAATTACCCAGCATGCAATCATCCATCACAAGGTTTACAATTATACAATGGGTAGTAGTAGTCGTCTTGAAGCACGCTAGGCACCTCGAAGGAGGTCATCACGTAACCAGACCATAACCCACATTTACTAGGCCATCTTCAACGACTGCAGTAGTAAACTATGTAAAACAAGTTCCGTCCCAACCTCAACATGCATGAATGCTTGCTATATATTAAAGGAAGTCCTCGCACAAAGGCTTCCCCGATGACAGGTGCATACGATATGCTTATAACACATTGTTCTAGGCTCCCTAGGAAACTAACACTAGAATTCCTCGATTCTCTGCCTGTTCTGTGTTTGTTTGCAAGTATGTATTTATGGTTTCTTTATAGAAAGTTATTTTCACTTTTAAATATTTTGTAATTTTGTTAGTTAATAAGTGGTTTTGTTTGCGTGTTTCTTTGTTTAAATGTACTTCTTCTTAACATGGCTTTTCAGTTTTGAGCAGGGTTACGTGCCCTCCCAATAAACATTTTTAATATTTTAATTTTTACTCCTCAGTACATTGTACACAGGATGAAGCAGGTTTTAAGCTCAGAAGGAAGGTGGCTAATACTTAAGGTAAGGGTTATTCTGCCCGAAGGCAGGTCCGAACCTCCGCAGAGGTGCTCCTGAGTCGGAGTTTACTTGTGGTAAGGTGGCCAGTTCCTTTCTGCTTCCCCATTCCCTTACCCCCCCACCAACAGCGTGTGGCAACCCATCCAACTCCTGACCACGCCCAATGTTGTTTAACTTCGGAGATCTCACGGGATCCGGTGTTTCAACACGGCTACGACCGTTGGCGGCTAATACTTATAAACTGCGAAATCTGAATTCATAATAGAGCGTAAAATAGTGTGTTTCAGCTCCCGGCCACAATTCTCGCGTACCGGGCGAGTTGGCCATGCGGTTAGGAGCCCGCGGCTGCGAGCTTGCATCCGGGAGATAGTGGGTTCGAATCCCACTGTCGGCAGCCCTGAAGATGGTTTTTCCGTGGTTTCTTATTTTCACACCAGGCTGTACTCTAATTAAGACCACGGCCGCTTCCTTCTAACTCCCATCGTCGCCATAAGACCTACCTGTGTCGGTGCGACGTAAAGCCACTAGGAAAAAAATGCAATCTCATGTGACCGTAGAGCAGACGTTGCCGCAGGCTATGTTCGTTGGGGAAGAGGCCTGTTGTAATGACCTATTATGATTATTTATTTGATTGTACAATTCTAATCCTATAATTGGCAGATTACATATACTTGCAGATTTGTTTCAGTTATTCTTATATTTATATTTTCGTTCTTAAATAGTCAATAAGTTCACTAGCTCGTGAATTTATTGTTGTTTGGAAATTTTGTTTGTTTAATATAACTTCACACACGTGACTTTTATTTCTCTTGATAATATGAACGTGTTCGGGATCACCAAGTGTTGATTATTTATTTTTCTCCTGTTTTAAGTAGACGTACGTTCCTCGACAATGGGTACGTGGAGAGGAACATTTTAAGACGCTTTTAGTGTTCGGGCAGAACGGGTTTATCGCGGAGAATATTTAACTTACGATTATGTTTAACGTCTCAGTTGTCACACAGAAGGAGACTACCTGTTTCAACGTAGTTTCCGTTAAACAGCGCTTCCAAGTAAGGCAAAATTCTTTTACGTATGTGACATCACACGCATGCTTTGTTACAAGATGGTGCTGTGGCGCTGAGGTGTAGGTTAGCTGAAACAACGAAAACAATTGAATAAGTCTACGAGAGCCTCGAAATCCTGCGGATGTTACAATGGTGAGATACTACCACCAATTTCCTTTGCATGCCTTTAAGAAACTCTCTTTAAGCTGTGACTCGTTTCATTGATTTATCATGGGATTCTTTTATTTACACTATTTATTGTCGAAATCATGGTTATGTGTACAATGGCTGCGTGGTTGTCAGACCGAAAGCGAGGAAATACATAAAATAATTACTAGATTGCGTGCCAGAAGCCTGGATTCAGTTCGAAATCTCTCCAAAACATTCCTGTGTTGTGAGGGTGTATTGACGCTGTTACTGGTGATTGGGCTGTCAGAATGCAATCTATTTTGGTTACTAGAATCAATCACGTTTATCCGGACCGAAAATAATAAAAATTGTACACTATTTCTTTAATGAGGGGCTGCCTGGCCGAGGCGGTAAAGGCGTGCTCGGTTCGCCCGGAAAAACATGGGTTCGAATCCCCGTCAGGAAGTCATAAAATTTAAGAAACTAGATTTCCACTTCCGGAGGTGCATATGCATAAAATTTCGCGCTCTAGACATAAGAATCCATGGTTCTCAGAACAAGTATTCGTGCTATTATCATTACCATTTATTGAATCGCTTATAACTCTATTTCAATTAAATTACCAGCATCTCAGTACTTCCACATACACACAATTCTCTTAAGTGAATTAAAATAGCTGTTCTAGATTTACCGTGATGTTACCTCCAACCAACTTCTTCCATTGCCGTTTAAGCATTAACATTTTCTCGTCCTACAAGCCATTTTATTTTTAAATGACTACCTGCATTTTAAAGTAAAGAAGGTAGTTAGGAATAATACCCTAGCTGACACTGCAGAATACATAAAACTTCATTTTAAGTCCCATAACTCTGACTTTTGAAATCCCCTTGTTCATATTAATCATTTTTAAAATACACTTTCTCTTCTTGAAGTTTTATAACAAGAAATTTAAATGAATCTCAAATCTCTTTCCAAACGGCACACGGCCACTTGCGTGTGTTTCCATCCAAGCGGCACGGAAGGAGGGGAACAGTAAGAAGAAGAAAAGACTGGCTCTTTGAATATGAAATCGATGAAAAGTAATTTCCGGATGGCGATACCATCTCTCCTTACGTATAATTGATTTTGGAGTCCAGAGTAAACGTCTGGAGATGATTTATGGACGCTGCAGATAGTTAATTGGTCTGATGAAATTCCATGTATGTGACTAGAAAAGCAATTAAATTTAAGTTTATTATCTCAGATTTTAGAGTCTATTAAAATGGCGTTGAATATGGATAGACTATTTTATGTAGAGACTTGAAATTCTGATGTATTCCAAGTTAAATGTGTCCGTAGATGGCAGAGGTTTATAATGCCTTATAATTGCGAAGAATCTTCCAAGTTACGTAGTAAATTCTTAAAGGATTGTCGAGGCGGTTCGATTCCTTCAATACAATACTTATAGTTTTCCAGTATTTGAATTTGTATTTGTATTTGTGTTCGAACACAGTGCTGCAGTAGGTCTGCGTTTAAAAACAGAAAGGACTAATGTAGTGGTCGTTAGAAACGATGTCATTCAACTTGTTGACTTGGCAGTATCTGATACATCACTGGATTAATTGGACTCTTTAAGTATCTCCGTTGCGTACTTGATCACAATTGGAAATATGCTGTTGAAATTAGGTCCCGGATTGAGCAGACAAATATTGCGTTCAAGAGAATGAGCAAATTCCCTATAGTGTTAATCTCAGTCTAAGTTTACTTCGGTGTTATGTATTCTCTGTTTTACTTTGTGGTGCTCAGGCATGGAACCTAACGGGAAACATCAACAAAAAGACTTCAATCCTTTTAGAAATGTGGTGCTTCAGACACATGCTCAGACTACCGTCGGTTTATAGAATACAACACTGACGTAATCGAACAAGTAAATTAAAGGTCACACAAATTCAAATAGAAAAACTAGAGTATTTTCCCACATCATTTGAAATGATAAGTATAGACTCCTTATTTTACCATGTAATATCTAAGCTACGGAATCTACAAGAATAGTATGGAATCGTTGTCTGTTAGGTCATCAGCCCAGAGGCTGGTTGGATCCTCAAATAGCACCACCAAAGGCTATGCAGTTATAGGGAAACTGCAAAAACCAATGGCAGAGCCCAAATGAGGCATACTAGGCAAGATGAGGAGTGAGGTAGTTTGCCATTGCTTTCCTCACTGCAGCACGACTGATCCTATGAGCAACACCTTTCATAACACTCAGACACATTGGTTGTGCTTCAAATGTCATTACTCAGTACCACCCATACCCCAGCAGCTTCCATATTGTCACAGCCATGGATGAGACTGGGACTTCGGTGGAAGCTACACCTTGCTCTGGCCTGTGCCAAGAGACGGATACAAAAATACTGCATCCATCACGAAATGGCAACAGGCGGATGGAATCGTTACCCACAAGAATTTGATCGGCATTATGAGAGACGACATCCGATTTGGATAAGGTATATCAAGTAGAGCAGAAGAAGAAGAACTGGCCCCGATATTACTGAGTTGGTTAAATGTCATTCCACCATAGAACACCGAATCCAAATCCGAATTGTGAAATTTATGCTGTAAAAATTGAAAGCGGGGCAAATTCTCTCTTTTCTCAGGAAATTACAAATTCCCCGGCCACATTCATTCCAGCGTTGCTTCGTAATGTCATTTCACCCCAGAGATTTATGATTGTGCTGACACATTCCCATATCTGGTATTAGACTGACCCACTATTGGGCTGAAGTCAAAGTCGTTACTAGTATTACTTTACCAGTAACTAAGATGAGGAATAATGTGGCAAAGTTATCTACAGTGCGCAATGGTAATGACACTAATCATGATGAATTTACGTTATGTAACATCGTACAAGGAAGCGTGAATAATTCGAATTTTAAAAAAATCTGAATGTTCCTTTTTTAAATTAAATAATCGCTGGACTCGTTGGATCATCTTCAGCCGTATGAACATCGGAGCAATAAATGCACAGTTCGTTTAGAGGGCAAATACTAATACTTGCTGCTACAAAGGAAATATCGTACACAACTCAGTTATTGATGCTCCCAAGACCACATTTTATCAAAGCCATGTCAATTCCAACCCTTCCCTTTGTCTCAGAGAGAAAATAAAGAATGTTGCCTGAGCAGACAAACTACCCAGAAATGAAAGTGCAGAGAAAACCAAATATGTTCAAAGTCCCTAGGGAAAGAATAGCTTCACTGGAAATCACTGCATCAGTTGCTCCACTTCTTTGTAAAGAGCGTACAGAAGAAGCTGCTTGCTTGTTAAGTGTGCAACCTTCATGAAGCACACCCGGACACAGATGACTAAAAACGGGGCCTGCGCATAAACTTGCATCTTTTTCCATATGAGCCTGGATCTCTAACCTGTTTCATGTTGCATTCCATGTCACTGTCGCTAAGCATTAGTACTACACACTTACTCCAAGTGCACAAGCGTTCAAATTAATGACGTAATAGATAAGACAGATATTGCTTTTGTTCAGAAAAAGAAATTGCATTTATAAATAAATGTTTTACAAATTTACTCTGCTGCAGTTAACTATTGCAAGTACGAACGAAGTATGTGATGGCGTGACAAAGAGACACACGGGTGGTCCTGTCATTAAGTAGTGTAAATACACATATCTTGCCGAGTCAAGGCTGTTAATGGGTTGGAGATAAAGCGCAGAAGGTAGATGAAACAGATATATTTTATCCATCTAGGTACATTACTTCTTCGCTCTAATGGCTTCTCTTACTTCAGGAAGGAATAGTAATATGTGACAACAAAAATCTGTAAGAAAGCAGTGAAAATAAGAAATCTCCAGATATTATCCTCAAGGTAACTCACAGAATACCACCAAAGAGCGGTCATTGTATTCCTTGAAAAAGGATTATCTTTCGTCATGCGTCTTTGGGTCTCGTCAGCATTTAGTCATCGTGCATATCGGTGAATATTGTAGGCAAACTTCAGGGACCACAAACGTTCTAGGTTTCACAATAGCGAAAGGGGTAGAAAGAATGCAAAAAAACTGTACTTTCAACCATGTGTAGAAAATTCGAAAGAAATGAAAGATTGCCCTAAGTGTTTGTTCTGGTTGGGTCATCAGACCACAGATTTGTCTGACGCAGCTCTCCATGCCAACCTAACCTATGCTAACAATTTCGTTTCTACGTAACTACTGCATCCTAGAGCTACACAAATCGGGTTGTCATATGCATGCCTTGATCTATCCCTAACGTTCTTACCGCCTACTCTTCCCTCAAAAACTAATTAAACAAGTCGCGGATGTCTGAACATACAACTTGTAACAAAGTTCAGTGAATGAAGTCAGAACGGCCGATTCGGCAACACTGGCGACATACAACGCTGCACCTGCGTAGCAGCAGGTTTTGATCACCTGCTCCCAACGGTGTTCAGTTGAGAATCGCGTGTGTGCCGTGTAAGACCTGTTCGGCACAGTGCGTGTTTAGTGCGTTGGTCCTTAACTGCGAACAGGAACATGAACGACCAAAGATCAATGTACCGTTTTGTTTTAAGGTTGGAAAGACACCGATGCTGGTACGTGTTTGTGAAGATCAAGCCCTGTCCTTGAAGTGTGTGTACGAGTGGTTCGCCCGTTTTCGAGGAGGGCGGGAAAGTGTTTCTGATAACCCCCGTAGCGGAAGACTGGCGACCGCCGTCAGCGACGAAAACATTGAGAAGGTGACGACATTAATAACGAACGATCGGCGATTAACTGTGCGCATGATAGCGGATGAACTGCAGATTAAACGTGAATCCGTGCAACAAATCGTTACCCGGAAGTCTTGTGCCACATCACTTGATTGACGATCAGAAGCAGGCACGTTTATAGGCTTCACAGGATTTTGTCGAAACGGCGGATGCGACACCAAAGTTCTTGAACTGTATTGTCATTGAGGATGAAACCTGGTGTCTCATGAACGACCCTGAAACGTAACGGCAAAGCATGAAAAGGCGTTCTCCGGGATGCCCTCGTCGGAGACAGGTCCTACGACTCAAATTCTCTCAGAAAGGAAAGAGATTTGACGATATTCCTGACATCCAATTAAACCTGACGAGGCTTTTGAACATCATCCCAAAGGAAGCCATCCTGTGAAGTTTCCAGGACGCATATCGCCGATCTCAGCAGTGCATAGTTATGGGAGGGGACTATTTTGAAGGACAATAAGGTCACTGTCGTGCATTGTTCATCTGTGTTGATAGTACAGGACTATTCACCGAACTTTATTGTCACAGGTTGTATGTCTTATCATTCTATTTCGTATTCTCTTTAAACTAAGCCAGATCGATTTACACTCACCAGTTCAATTCAGTATCCAATCACTCGTGATTCCATCTATCCATCCTACTTTCAGCATTCTTCTGTAACACCACATTTCAAAGTCATCTGTTCTCCTTTCTGTGCTAGTTGTTGTCCATGTTTCTGTTTTTTACAATGCTACGCTCCAGACGAAAGTTTTCTAATTCCTATAACACTGTTCGAAGTGAGCAACATTCTTTTCTCAAGAAAGGTCTTCCTTGCTTGTACCAGTCTGCATTCTATTTCTTCCTTACTTCATCTATCATTAGTTATTATACTAACCAAGTAACAATATTTATCTACTTTAAGACTTCATTTCGTATCCTGACTTCGTTCCACAGCACTCCATTACTTTTATTATGGATTTATTTATTCTTTGAACCTGTGCTCCATCTCCAAGACTGTATCCAAATCCTTCATAAATGTCTCCAAATCGTCTGCAGTCGCAGATGAAATAAAAATACCACCGAAAAATCTCAAGAGATTTGATTTCCTCTCCTTGAATTGTGACTCCCTTTCAGAATTTTTCTTGTAGGTGTTTCATGTGGGTAAATATTATTAATATTCTATATTATTTATATATGAAGCCTCCGTGGCTCAGACGGCAGCGCGTCGGCCTCTCACCACTGGATACCGTGGTTCAAATTCCGATCACTCCATGTGAGATTTGTGCTGGACAAAGCGGAGGCGGGACAGGTTTTCTCCGGGTACTCCGGTTTTCTCTGTCATCTTTCATTCCAGCAACACTCTCCATTCTCATTTCATAGCATCTATCAGTCATTAATAAATCACTTTGGGAGTGGCGACCCCATCGTACTAATAGCCTATATCTGCTTCATTCATACCATCCCTGACCCGGTCAATGACTGGAAAACAGGTTGTAGGTTTTCATTATTTATATATATATGCCTAATAGATAAATATAGGAAGTCTCGTAAAAGAGTCCAGTTCAATATTTAATGGAGGTATTATGTTAAATATATTTTCCAATAAATATGAAGAGAATAAATTATACCTCAGTAAATATACATTTGGGCAACTAGAATGTAACAGTTATGAGGATCCTTATGACGACAATCTGAACGGACAATAGTTTCTGGAGCTGTGTGTCAACATTTAGAATTTTTTATTATGGCTGAATGGGGTTCTAGTTTATTTAAGGATATATCTATACAATATAAATCTCACGGAAAGCAATCTATTCTAAACCGCACCTCGTTTATTTGTGAACTAAAAATAAAATTAAACAATATGAAATTCGTAGAATAGTTAAACTGTTTAAATTATAATTCATATGCAGGGGTAGGTTCGCAAATAAAAACATTACTTTTCGGTGATGGTTTTGCTTTGAAGTACTCGGGGGAAATCAGTCCAAATCAAAACTGCGAGATGAAAGATAAATATTTGCAATTGGCTTTATTACCTCATAAACACTGGAATTATAACTAGAACTGGAAATACCTTTGTTTTTCAATGTTTGTAGGACGTATCAGATTTTAATTATCTTCCAACGTAGACGGGGAAACATAAATAAACAACCGCTTTGCGTGTTTCAAGAAAGACAATATCGTATAAATGTTTACCTCCACATTCCTCATCTCTCATGTCTCCCTGGTGGTTCAGTAAGCAAGCAAGCACTCTAACTTGGGAGCAATGTGGGTTGCATATATCGCCTCGAAACATAAATGTGTAAACTGAAATTTCTTCAATGGTACAGCATTCATATAAATCTGATAGATCAGCTTCAAATTAAAAACTATAAAAAATCAGGATACGAGATTTTATTAATCACGAAGAGTGTGTTATTGAAATCTCAAGATAGGTGGGCTACAATGCCGGTGTTGCGGTACAGTATGTGTGAAGTCAGCAAGGAGAGAAATAAAACCATCTGTGAAATGTTGAGACTTGCGATAAAGAACGTTCTTTGAATAAGCTGGAAGCTGATTGGCAATGTAAAAGGCTCCCAGAACGACTACGAAATGGAAACTGAGATAATTCTCCACTGTTCCTGACATAAAGAGAGGAACTGGAAACAACAGGAAGTGACATCACAGAGGGATGATCTATCTGTATGATACTGGGACAAAGGAGGTTGCAGCACAATATGGCCCGTAAAAAGACGGGCGGAGAAAGGAGCATCATAAAAAGAGAATGCTCGAATACTGAACAAACAAGAAGGAAAATTTCGAAAATTGCATATCATTTTGTTACAAAGAAGTATACTGGTCGTCATAACTCTGGAAACTTCTTGCATTTGCATAATATTATCAAAACATGTGTACTTACGAGCAGTTGAATAACAGTTGAAACATGTTACTAATTAGTAAGCCAATTTGGAACTGAAATACAGATAATTTATTTTTAAGTTTGTGGCATTTATAAATAATTACTAGAGGAGAACAGGGAATGAATGTTAGTGTATTTTTCCATTCAATGGCACTAATACTACTACTGTAATTAATAGATATCCCCACTTTCGAAATAGTTGATTTTCTTTTCTCAGAGTGTATTTCAAACAATAATGGATTCTGACGGCAATTTCAGCAGTTCGGAACATTTATTTAACCATTCTTCGTTACGTTTCCGTACAGATACCGTTGGAACTGGCTCGTGAGTTAGTTTTAGTTTCAATATTCTGAAAATAAAGCAAGGAAGCTTATAGTTTTACAAGATAATGAATGTCGTGAAAATAGTTGCTGAACGTCCAGTTTTATGTGAAATCTGAAGCTTAGTGACGTGATTTTCATTTCAAGAGTCCCATATGCACTTTGTGGGATTTGAACCGCACCTACTTTAACCGGTGATAATAGAAGAGATTCTCGAAATGGCTCTAAGAAAGGACTACTTCAACGAAGCAGGCTAATCATACTTCGTGAAGAAAATTTTGACAATTACTTGTGATGGAGTCACATTATAGTGCTTGTACACGGTATCTGAGGTCATAATTACTATTGTCGATAAAATTAAGTACAACGTTTGAAAAATGTAAGTTTTTTTACAACGTATCCCGAATAATGGCTACCGGCGTGTTAGGATAGAGAAAGTGGACGGTATACTAAGCCATACTAAGATAATTATATTACAAGCTTTAATTTGCAAATGGACACAAAGCATGTAGCAAAGTAATGTCGAAGTATAAAAGAACAAGAAACCGGTGAGGAGGCAATTCTTAAAGAATTCTCGAAGGAACTGACTGTTCTTTACAAGAAGCCTCACGGACAATTTTGAAATTTTAGTTGTAGGCTCAGAGATTACACACAATCTCAAGGAAAAGAATCCAATTCCTGGAGTTCCTCTAGCACAGGGCCTCTCAAACGCCCAAAATCTCACTCGTGCAAACCGAGGCGCAGAGGTTGTGTGCACCGTGCATTGATCCGACTCGGCTAGGCTCGGACCACCTTTTTGTCCCGGGGCGACTCGGCTAAGCTTGGCTCAATTCGGTTCGGATATGAGTGCTGCGGAGCAAGTGAGGAAGGGGGGGGGGAGAAAGAGAGAGACAACGCTATTGCTCAAAATCGAGGAGTGAGGGGTCTGCACTCTGGTCAACTCTAGAAGGTCGTGCTCTAGAAGATGGGAATGCCTGGAATTGAAGACGTGTGCACTTTTCTCCAGAACCAACAATAAAACTTACCAGGCGTCCTCTGAACTCGACAAAATAGGTAAAAATTATTGTAATTGATTTCTTAAGAACTCTTTATTAGAACTATATAAGTAAACATACAGTTCTCTCTAAATTTTAAAGAAAATATTTGAAATTGCTGTAAGAATAAAAATTTTGTTGAGAAATAACAGATTCTAATTGTAACTAAACAGATGGACGATAGGGTATCTGAAGTATGCTGCTCTATAACAAACTACCTGCGGATATAAAAAATATGATTTCCAAATGTTTCAAAATTCATTGAAAGATCTCTTAATTAACAGGTGCCTATAATATATAATGAACTGTAAATCAGATTGTGTGGTTACATTTGTATAAAAATTGAAGCTGTTTAACAGCTGTAAAGATCTAGCCTATAGATAATTCATAAAAGTTGAATTAAATTTAAATGGATTAATTTTATGCTAATCATGCTGACCTAACTTAAGATTCATCGAGGACAGGATGACATTCTCCGTAAATATTATCCGTTAAAACTGGTACTGTAGTTATGCTAGTCTTGCATTGTATACGTGATATTATTTTCATTCTGCTAAGCTTCTGGTGAAGTGGCAAAATCTACTTCCAAGCGACTGTAATTCCACAGAAATGTAAGAATGAACACTTGT
Organism: Anabrus simplex; assembly: GCF_040414725.1. Lineage (NCBI taxonomy): Eukaryota > Metazoa > Arthropoda > Insecta > Orthoptera > Tettigoniidae > Anabrus > Anabrus simplex. Next base: position 82,504,899 of record NC_090278.1, on the reverse strand, counting down.
GACGCTATCTCGCAACCATGTCGCCGTAGGATATGCAGTCATTTCTTAATCCTAGACGCTCTTTAACACGACCGAGAATAAGATTTTAACTCTTCTCTGTTTTGCTGGAGAGGCTGAGTACAATCTCCCTACAGATCTCTTCCAAGAGCTCGTTTAATGAATTTTAACTTTGTGGCATTTCCCGTTTACAATTATTGACGGGAATCGAATACTAAAACTAGATGGAGCTGAGGTATAATTAAAATGGTATAATCGGACTTATGTAAAATATACTGAGAATTCATTTTACCTCTCCAGATTCAATCATATTCAATCAAGAAACTAATGTAAATGAAACTCACTCACTAGTAATGAAAGTAAACTTCACTCAATTTAATTAAGTAACAGTTTAATTAATGTATTTCACCCCATTCTACGTACTACCCCCTTTGGCGTATATATTACATTACATTCTCTCACTCCACCAAACCCCCTGCTGAGGGAGGGGGAGGTTATACAGCCTGTCTAACCTTATACACAAACACTGAATGTTATTCCTTTTAATTTTCGCAGAGCGGGATATGAGGGCGGAGAATTATGGGTAATGAAACATCCATTTTATGTTTGTGTGTAAGCGTGTTTTGTTACCTTACACAAACTGCTGCTACAATGCAGACATGTGATTATACACATTTTTTTTACTTTGATTGATTTATTATCGTGGGGGTTGTAAAATAAAACACTTCGCATCTGTTTTTAATTGCTAGGGAAGAAATAAAGCCCGTGACTTATAAACTCTGCACGTTTAGTGTTCTGTTTACAGAGATCACGTCTGCGGGTCTGTTCTAAATGGCTTTGTTAAAGGGTGAAGTTGGGCATTGAAGGATTTATAGCAACTGAGGAAACATTCTCTCGTCTAACCCGAGAGGCGGATTCCATAAATGAATGAATAAAATTTAGACCTGGGATTTTTAGACTGCAGTAGGTAAGAAGGCATACTAATCTGGTTAGTAGGAACTGTCGTCTAGCCGGTACTTCTATGATGTATTGAGAGTAACATAACTTCTAGGAATTCTGATAGACCGTACTCCTAATGCAGGCTAGCCCGCTCCTCCACAATGTAGTGTGTGTAACATGAATTCTAGGGTTTCGATAGACAGTACTGCTAACCTTTATCCAAATCTCACTCAGGCTAGAGCAGGGTTGGCCGCCGCACAACATACTAATGTTCCTAACACGTAATAAATAGGTCGAAAATCTAGTAACATAGCATATTTTAACATTACGCTTGAATATAATGTAGAATTCAGTCCGACTCATTGGCTGAATGGTCAGCGTTGAGGCCTTCGGTTCAATGGGTCTGAATCAGCGAGTTTCCATTGCAGGAGATCTTTTCGCAGAGCTAGCATGTCTATCCTATCTCACTCCTCCTAACAGGCTTTCCCGAGGCCATTGATAGTGCGTGGAATTCTCTTTACTGAGGCACTTTTTAGGAGCCCAAGTGGACAGACGTGCATGGGTGATTCATGGGATGCCTTCACTGGAATGTTAGTAAAAAGAATTGCAGGGATTCCAGTTTCCATTTCCATTATGTCTAAGAACAGACGAGTCTAACGAGAGGTGTGGCTGGATTCATCTTGATTTACCCATACCTCATTTTTCGTCCTCCCATACAGTGCTGGGATAACTGTGTTATAAATGGGTGTTAAAACCTCTTGCTGATAGTATGTAGAGTTCACCTTCGCACTATTAGTGACACGGCAAATGGTTAACTTCTCAATGTAGCAGTATCCATCGATGATAATGAAATCCCTTGGATAACATTTCTGGCATTCTTTATGCAATGTTTGATAATTTGTTTTTGTCTCTAGGACGGTAGTAAATCGAGCGGGGTTTGTTACAGTCACTAAGGTACAAATATGCTTCGTCTAATGTCTCCATATTTTTCGATCTGTCCTCAGCCAGATAGCCCTCATAGTACGACGTTCCGAAACGTGACGAGGCAACAGCTTGTGAACTCGTCGCTTATGCCGCTTTTCTAATTGCAGGTCCTTGTTGATTAAGGTGTTAACTGTTGAAACGGACATCCCCAACTTACGTGCGATAGTCCTTTGCGGGGCAGGGTTGCCACCTGAAACAGGGACTTCACTTTCCTCACCACTTCTGGTGTACGGCTAGTGGCTGGTCGTGGACTTGCCCGTTTTTCCCCCTCTGAAATTAAGCCCAGTCAGCCGTCGCCTATTTTACTCAATACAGCACTGACTTTGATATCAAGAAATCACGATTTTCTCACATTCCTTGTATTGAGGAATATCGATATTTAGCATCAGAAAGGGCTATTAATTAGCTCTCCGAGTAAGGGGCAATCCGCTTCGACATCGTCGCAGCTAATGTCATGACACTCTACACACACGTTATCAGTAGGCTACTGGCGTGAATTATCACTCCCCGTCTTGACGCGCTCAAGATAATAACAACGTCGCCAGTAGCCTTCACACTCGTTACCAGAAATCCCGAACGACCTTCTGTATTCTGAGAATGTGTGTTTGGGCCGAGAGAGGGTGTTGTAACCACAGTTTCCTTACCGCTTACTCCCACTACCACGCATTCCTCGGATCAGAGTTCCGTGAACAATTATAATTGCGATTGCCAAACATTTTTACATAAAACCAAGAATGTGCTATCTGTGTGAACAGTATTACCAGATATTGAACTAAAAATTAACTAAAAATTTATATTATCTTATCTTTTTCTGTTTGTTTTAAATACTGAATAATTAAGCGGTCTCATATACCGCGAAATGTCAGTTTACGCATACAGATCAATATTACATTATAGCGTCACTAATATGCAACATACAGGGTGTCCCACCGAGCTCGATAGCTGCAGTCGCTTAATTGCGGCCAGTATCCAGTATTCGGGAGATAGTGGGTTCGAGCCCCACTGTCGACAGCCCTGAAGATGGTTTTCCGTGGTTTCCCAATTTCACACCAGGAAAATGCTGGGGCTGTACCTAATTAAGGCCAAAGCCGCTTCCTTCCCACTCCTAGCTCCTTCCTGTCCCATCGTCGCCGTAAGGCCTGTCTGTGTCGGTGCGACGTAAAGCAAATAGCAAAAAAAAAAAAAAAAAAGACAGTATGTCCCCAAAGAACACCGACAAGGCTTAGTATGTTGTGCAGGATGGCGGACTGATCTGTTTTCAACTAGGAGCTCCTGTCCAGAAATGCACGGTTTGAGAACATTATGACAATTTGTTCCGATTTTGTGTCTTAATACGGAAGGTATGCAACCCTTTAGCCATTTGTGTCCTGCGGATGGACGACCCCGGCCTAATAACATTTCCGCGCATGCACTACATTCCTCCACAGAGTCCTTGATGCGCATCCTACTGCGTTACTTGTGTACTGTGGTCTGTCAGTGCAGTAACGTTGTGCGGGATGTACCAGTACACAACTGAGGAAATGACCGACATGGAGCTTGCATACGGCAAAGCTGATTGTAATGGTAGAGCTGCTGCAAGGTTTATGCGGAATGTTTTCCAAACAGACGTACCACACATCACTCCACGTTCGCGGCCATCAAGAGGCGACTAAGAGAAGCCGGACAGTTCCACGTAGGTAGGATGAAGAATATGGTGTATAACATTCTTGTAACGTCAGTGGAGGACCTTATTGCTCGAGTCCACGGAGCGATTGAAATTCTCCAAAGATACCCGCAGGTATTAAGTCATGTGCGTGAGGCTCACCACCGCCGATGTAGGCGGTACACAGTTCGAACCCCGTTTGTAATGAATTCGATTTGCTCTTCATGTTCGGTTTATTGACGACATGTGGAACGCACACCCATATCACACTTCGATGTGCTACAGCGTCCAATCTGTGCGTTTCTGGATATGGGTTTCTTCTTGAAAACGGATCAGCCTTCTCACACAACATACTAAGCGTTGTCTGTGCTTTTGGGACACCCTGTATAATTAAGAACAGTGGGATTCCATTTCATATATCAATGGAAAAAGCATATTAAGAATTACGTGAGTTATGAAACAACCGTATTCGTGATATTTTTAACTTTATAAATAAAAAAAAAACATTGATTCCTTTTTCCCGTAAAGTATATGATAAAATCTAAAGGATGGAGCACTATGAATGTTATAATAGAAATTATTTGTAAAACATTTAAAGATTTAAATTGTCTCCCAAAAATTTAACAATTTTTTTGTTTAATTTTCCAAGTATATTTAGTTATTTTAAAATATAACTATATGAACGTGCCACATCCTGTTGAGATCGTTAATAGGGATATTTATGCCAAGTTTCGTGCAGTTTTCTCAAATAGTTAGAGATATTGCGTCGTCCCTCCAAAAAACAAACTTTCGGGGAAAATATACTTGAATGTTCAATATTTCGTATCTGCAGATGTGCACATCTCTGTCAAAAATAGATGTACTAAGAAAGATACGGTCTTTCGCACAAATGAAGAAATAGAATATGTAATTCTGACATCTCGTGGTGTATGGGCCGGATATGGACGGAGAGCCGTAGGTTGGCCGGTACTGCCCTAGTAAACTTCACTTCCCCTTCCTGAAGTGTTCACTTCATCCCTATATAATTAACTATCATCTGTCGGAACAAATTCCATTTCCCCTTGTAATTAATTCATAAATTCCTTTTCCATAAATCCCAGTGAACCCTTTACAATATTTCGTTCTCATAGTGAGACTCTGATACACGAGTACAAAGTTAAAGAATATTACCCAGTCTGCACGGCTGGCGTGCAATGAATCTCTCAACATCTATTCCCAAGTCTGATCACGGACACTGCAGCAACACAGTCGGTCTCAATCCCTATTTCAAATCTCATTATCTGATATTTAATTAATTGTATTCAGTGCATATTGGGGGGCACTGTGTACCTGGACAGAATTAATCATGTAATCTTATCCTCTCCCGATATCCACTAACTGCAGCGGCGCTGTTAGCCAGCCACAAATCACAACTAGTATGGATCCGTCGTTAGAGCCATTAGAGGAGGCATACTGCTCTTGGTTTTGCTTGAATATATCAAATATATCCGTGTGGAATCAAACATATATACAAGGCGAATCAGAAGTACAGTGAAGTCTCGATTATCCGAGCTAATTAGCATGGATAACTGAAAACACAGATACTAAGGTTTTAATGCACAACGAAACGTTTAATTATATATAACATAAATACTGTTTGTAAATGCAATAATGTCGAACAATTAACGCACTGAGTAACCACTTCTATCAATCATGTAGACCAGTATAAAAATTCATTTCGTCTGCTGTTGGCAAAACACTTGAGGTACAAAAAAGTGTACAAAATTTGTCGTTTACTGAAAAATAATCGATATTGTTCTTTTGCTTTCGAGATTCATTGAAGTTCTCCTTTAAGTACAACATCATCACTATAATTAAAATCTTCCTGTTCAACGTAATTATATTATTATCCTAGAGAACCAGCAGGAAAATTGCGAAACTCATTTCTCTTTGAGCGAAGTAATACAGATAGTCAAAAAAACCTCTCCTCTTTATAGATCGTGTGAATTATATAATAAATTTATCCTCATGGAATTGATACATTTCATGATATGCTAGATAAATTTAATGCATCTTGCAGTATCATCATCATCATCATATTCTAAAGGCTAAGACTTGTCGCTGCAGCCACAGTTGTCTATCTTGAGCCAGTCTTTTCAACTCAGCGTAGGTCTTGCACTTCATCTTCAGAAGCAGGTTCTTGAAGTAAGACACTCTGGGTCGACCTCTTCCTCTTTTTCCAGCAATTTTTCCTTCAATGATATTACAAAGAAACTCCTCATGCCGCAGAATGTGACCAATAAAATTTATTTTCCTTTTTTCAATTTCGGTTATCAGACTCCGTTCTTCTCTTATCTCTCTGACGACTTCGGTATTGTTCTTTATTTCCGTCCAACTTATCTTCTGCATTCTTTTCCAGATCCACATTTCAACTGCCTCTAGTTTTTCTGTTCTTGTATTCCTAATGTCCAGCTTTCGCAACCATACAGAAGCACGCTCCATACAAAGGTTTTTGCAAAGGCCTTCCGAGTTTGAATATCTACACTGACTGACAGAGCAAATGCAACACCAAGAAGGAGTGGTCAGAACTTTATGCCAATTGCAGGGTAGACTGACATCACTGAGGTATGCTCATGATGTGAAATGCGCCGCTGTGCTGCGCACGTAGCGAACGATAAATGGGACACGGCGTTGGCGAATGGCCCACTTCGTACCGTGATTTCTCAGCCGACAGTCATTGTAGAACGTGTTGTCGTGTGCCACAGGACACGTGTATAGCTAAGAATGCCAGGCCGCCGTCAACGGAGGCATTTCCAGCAGACAGACGACTTTACGAGGGGTATGGTGATCGGGCTGAGAAGGGCAGGTTGGTCGCTTCGTCAAATCGCAGCCGATACCCATAGGGATGTGTCCACGGTGCAGCGCCTGTGGCGAAGATGGTTGGCGCAGGGACATGTGGCACGTGCGAGGGGTCCAGGCGCAGCCCGAGTGACGTCAGCACGCGAGGATCGGCGCATCCGCCGCCAAGCGGTGGCAGCCCCGCACGCCACGTCAACCGCCATTCTTCAGCATGTGCAAGACACCCTGGCTGTTCCAATATCGACCAGAACAATTTCCCGTCGATTGGTTGAAGGAGGCCTGCACTCCCGGCGTCCGCTCAGAAGACTACCATTGACTCCACAGCATAGACGTGCACGCCTGGCATGGTGCCGGGCTAGAGCGACTTGGATGAGGGAATGGCGGAACGTCGTGTTCTCCGATGAGTCACGCTTCTGTTCTGTCAGTGATAGTCACCGCAGACGAGTGTGGCGTCGGCGTGGAGAAAGGTCAAATCCGGCAGTAACTGTGGAGCGCCCTACCGCTAGACAACGCGGCATCATGGTTTGGGGCGCTATTGCATATGATTCCATGTCACCTCTAGTGCGTATTCAAGGCACGTTAAATGCCCACCGCTACGTGCAGCATGTGCTGCGGCCAGTGGCACTCCCGTACCTTCAGGGGCTGCCCAATGCTCTGTTTCAGCAGGATAATGCCCGCCCACACACTGCTCGCATCTCCCAACAGGCTCTACGAGGTGTACAGATGCTTCCGTGGCCAGCGTACTCTCCGGATCTCTCACCAATCGAACACGTGTGGGATCTCATTGGACGCCGTTTGCAAACTCTGCCCCAGCCTCGTACGGACGACCAACTGTGGCAAATGGTTGACAGAGAATGGAGAACCATCCCTCAGGACACCATCCGCACTCTTATTGACTCTGTACCTCGACGTGTTTCTGCGTGCATCGCCGCTCGCGGTGGTCCTACATCCTACTGAGTCGATGCCGTGCGCATTGTGTAACCTGCATATCGGTTTAAAATAAACATCAATTATTCTTCCGTGCCGACTCTGTTTTTTCCCCAACTTTCATCCCTTTCGAACCACTCCTCCTTGGTGCTGCATTTGCTCTGTCAGTCAGTGTATATGTTTGTTGGCCAGCAGATGCCTTTTATCTTGGAATACTCTCTTTGCCATGGCTATCCTCTTCGTGACTTCTGATATGCTCCGATTATCACTAAGAAAATTTCTGAATTAATTTTAGGCCTATAGCTGTCGTGTTTTGCTAATCTCCTTTTTCATTAATGTTTGTTACTTATTCTGTTTATTTTCTCATTTCTTGTAAGAGGGGTCCAACACCTTTGACCGACTAAAAATGTGATATTCCAATTTATTTCTTCATATAATTTGAACTAATCTCTTTATAACAGCGCAAAAGTTGTGTAAATATCTCCAGTACATTCGGAGTTATGACCAAAAAATGAAGACCTGTCTCCTAAGCAAACCCTTTATCGGTAAGTTCGTTGCTCGTCTCCCGTAAATTTTCTCTTTCAGAACTGTTCTCCTGATAACTCTGAACGTTTTTAAGATATTAAAATGAAATTTTGTATGCGTGTATATTTCATACAGAAGAACAAGATTTATTAGAATTATTAAGCTAGCCTCATTGGTTACGTTTAAAAAACATATTTTCAAATGAAATGTAATGAAAAATAGACTACTTGAAAATAACTTCATGAAAACGTATTTGCAGTTTATTGACTTCCCTGATTCTAACGCATGTTGTAGCTGAAACATAACTAATCATAAAAATATAATTATGCAAAAATATTCATATGTTTGGAAATTATCAGGGAAACAGCAAAATAGTGGCCATGACACACCGCCATTTTTAATAATCAATCATATATAATGTGACAGGTTTAAATGATTTAATGATTTAGAAATTTTATTAAGGAATATTGTGTTTGCCATACTAAGTTACCTTTCAGTATTCATTTCCATTGTCGAGGGAGGAAATTAATACACCACATTTTTCTATGTTCAAAGGTGTAGGTACCCCCTTAAGTTCCACTCCATTATTTTCATGTTATAATGCATATTTTGTCTTTCATATGTAATAATTGTATGGTTAATGTTACGTAATTATTTACTAAACAAGATTACAAAATTAAATCTAGATACATATCATTTTCGTTTGTGCGTTATAGGTGATTTCTTGTATGAATTGTATGTTTTCCTTCTTGTTTTACTTGCTTTCTTTTGTTCTAAAACGTTACATATTTAAATTGTAGTACTTGTACCTGAATGAGTGAATAATTTAATTGGACTACCGCTTGTATATTCACATTAAAAAATAAAATAATATAAGAGTGTTTCAACATTTTCCAGTATTTGCTATGCCAGAGAGCGAGGTGCTGCCTGTTGCTGTGTGTCAAAGAAGGGAAGGGAGGGGAGGGGAAGTGGGAAGTGGGAGACAGGGATAATGCGCGACACACCACACATGCTGAACAGAGTGCAAAGTCACTACTCCACCGTTGTGAACTGTGCATCGGAGTAGGGGGGCATATTGAACATCTCATATAATCAAACCATTGGGTGTACTGTTTCCTTCGTTCAGCATTTCATTCCATTTACGATATTGTGAGTGAAGGAATACGCAATCGTGGGGCGGCAGTGTTGCAGCTTCGAGCATGTTAAATAATAAAAAATGTTATTGCGACCAACAGACAAGAGGGGAAATGATCTGGTGCATTCCTTGACTGACGAGTGTCTTAATTACAGGGTGTTCTTGTGCTGTGTGCGCAGTTACAGTTGTTTAATAAATGAACTGTGTATACTGCATGTAACAGGCAACGACAACCCTGTGCAAGTCGAACGATGAAACCTGTGCATACGCGCGTAGCATTATCTCTGTCTCCAGCATACATCCAACTCACCCTGCCTTCCATTTTATTTACTGAATCATGGTAGTGGCTTCTGCTCTGGCATAGTAAATACGACGAGTTCGTCAATTTGAATCACGTGCCCGGAGGTAAAAAAGCCTATTTTCAGGAAAAGAAAAATTTGTCTCCACCAATATGACTGCACCGTCGTTCTTAAGAAAACAGTAAGAGCATCTGTATTTTTTTGTTGGTATAGTTCTGATACACTCTGTGTATACAATCCTTATTCCTCTCCGCCTTATACAGCGATACTGATAAACCAATAGAATTTCAGCACTTGAAAATGCCACCAGATACAAGAAATGGGGAACTGCTGATGGAAATGTGGGCCATTGGACTATAAAAAAGGAGTGCTTGGAAGTTTAGGTAGTTAACTTTCTAGAAAGTATAACTGAAGGAATTGGAATAGGTGAGGCATTATCAGATTTTTCTGTACCGATTAAGAGGGGGTTCCGCAGGGCACTATTATTGGACCATTACATTTCCTTTCATATAAATTATATGAGTAAAATACTAGAATCAGAGATAAGACTTTTTGAGGATGATTTTATGATTTTATACTGACTTATTCTTAGGACACATTCTCTATAGGAAGGTTGGCGGTCCAATTGATTATAACTCGTGAAATAGCGGGTCTAGAAATCAATGGAAGTTTGTCCATACCAGAGGTTCAGGTCTTCTAGCCAGGAATTTCTCCGTCACCCACAGATCGTTTTCCTTCCATCCTCCCCTCGATGATGACTTGGAGTAGGTCACATCGTTCAACTCTCCTGATGACGTTGATGTACCTGAGCTTCCCTTCCCTCTAGTTTCTTATTTTAAAAGTTGATGATTTTCTCATTGGTCTTCCTTTCAACTCAGTATATTCGAAGCATTCTTCTGTAGAAGAACATTTTTAAAGCTTCAATATGCCTCTTCAGAAAAGGACTCAGCGCCCAGCCTTCAAAACTGCACAGAAGGGTAGGGTAACATCTCATCGCAACATCCAAACTCAGGGCTGATAGTTGTGATCTCTATAGGAGTAAAATAAGAATGCATTTACAACACATACACTGGTGGCCATAATTTTGGAAATGCTTTGCATTTGAACTTTGGCTTTAAGTGTGTGGTATTTAAAATTAGTACAAGTTAGTGAAGAAGGCTACACATGCAAGGATATTTACAGGAAGGTGAATATCGTACAGTGCCTACTGTTATAAAAATATTCGAAAATAAAAATTTAAAAAATGTTGTAAAACAGCTCCATGGAGTAATAGATATCATAAAGTCAGTCTGAAGGGAAGTGAGGGATATTTGCATATAATCATCCAGAGATCACAAGAACTCTTCTGGAGAAATCCAGAATGTTTGGCAACATAATAGTATTGATGTTTCTGCAACAATTTTTCTTAGAAAATTAGATGACTCAGGAAAAATTCATTTCTCAACTAAAGACTGCGTGAAATCATGTGAAATAGTGTAAACGTATTAAATCTGGGACTGGTGATAATTTAGTTTATACAACAAAGATTTGACATTACCTTACTACGAAGAGGATCGAAATAAGATCACATAAAAACTTCTTGAGCATTACATGCATTTTTACTGTTACTAGGTTTAGAAAGTGCTTTGTTAATGTAAGATGAACTTATTTCAATGAAGAATAAATTATTTTTAATGGCTTCGGAGCAATTTAAATCGGTGAAAATAAATTCAAAACTTGAAAAATAAAACTCAATTTTTTTAACAATGTTTCCAGAATTATGGCCACCAGTTTACGCCCCTTTATTCCCCACTGAATACTTTTCACAGTTATTCCACTTCCAAGCAAATATCGTGTGATATTATTAACCATTCTTTAAAATGTATAACAAAGTTACACCCTGAATTGCATCATCAGTGTTTTAGCAGTGCATAGCACAAAGCACGTCGCGTCACATAGCGCGCTGCAGGTTGAAAGATATTATTACTACAGACCACGATGGGTACATAACAATGATAAATTAAAATTATGTTTCCGCCAGTAGAATTAAAATGAAGCACTCATATATTTTCCCGGCGGTTTGAATATGAGAATAAATGATCGGTTGACAAAACGGACAATTTTAACCTTGGGTATTACTGTATATTTCGCTCTGTTGAGCAATAAGATGAGAAATGAAAGTACTGGTCATTATAATTGTAGGCGTGAAAACTGACGTCGTCACAGTAGTGAGGTATTTTCTACTAAATAGTAATGTTGTCATTACTTTGATGAATAAGATTTTTCTAAATTAAAGTCATACTAATTTTGAATGTTCAGTAAAATTATTGCCATCACAATGATCGATTACGGCTCTACAATTGATATCACAACGATGAATTATTGCGAATAATCATCACCGGAATTATGAAAAGAAATGTCCGTGACATTTACATTATTCTTAATATACATCTTACAATATAATTTATCTAAAACTAGCTAATGTACCTATGGTATGTACCTATAAAACCAAAAACCAAATCAAACCCCATGGCACTACAGCCCTTGAAGGGCCTTGGCCTACCAAGCGACCGCTGCTCAGCCCGAAGGCCTGCAGATTACGAGGTGTCATGTGGTCAGCACGACGAATCCTCTCGGCCGTTATTCTTGGCTTTCCAGACCGGGGCCGCTATCTCACCGTCAGATAGCTCCTCGATTCTAATCACGTAGGCTGAGTGGACCTCGAACCAGCCCTCAGGTTCAGGTGAAAATCCCTGACCTGGCCGGGAATCGAACCAAGGGCCTCCGGGTAAGAGGCAGGCACGCTACCCCTACACCACGGGTATGTAGCTATGGTATTCTAAATTCTATACGGATTTCTACATAAATTACTTTACCCGAAATGAGTAAGATTATATTACAGTTTTGGAGGGATGAACCTCATTTTACAGTTTATGGGTGGGAAGTTTAGAAGATTCCCATTTCCATCCTATCCGCTATTTTTAATTATGTTTTCGTACTTTTAACCGTTTCGAAAAAAGGAATGAATATATTCATTTTCGGATCTCAGGCCCCATTTAACTCTCTTGTTTCCAATTTTTTTTTTTGTTATTTAACACCTGGAATATCATTTGAAATTTTAACTTCGTATTTCAAATGGTTTCATGTAAATGCATACTTTTGTCATCATTCCTCACCCCCTAGTCAAAACAACTTAGAGGTGTATAGTTTCAAGCCCACTTATTATTTGTACCCCCATAAAATAAATCTATTCCTTTAAAAACCCTGAAACTGATTCCCCCTCCCTAAAACAAAATATGTTTATTTTTAAAGAAGATTACAAATACCAATTTTTATGTCCGAAACATCCTTCGTTTTTGAGATATAAATATTCTCATACAAAGAATTCAACTCATTTTTAGTTCCTTCCCACCTCCTAATTGGATACTCCGAAAACAAAAAAATATGTTTCTTTATTTTTAAAGGAGATTCCAAATACGAATTTTCGTGTCTGTAAAATCTTCAGTTTTTCTAGGTTTTAGCATCCTCATTAAAATAATTCAACCCCTTTTTCAGTCCTTTTTACACCCCCCCCAGTATTCTTTTCAAAAACAAAAAATACATGTTACTCTATTTTTAAAAGAGATTAAACAAACCAATTTTCACGCCTGTCATATGTTAAGTTTTTTATATATACTGTAGGTATGCTCACTTACAGAATTCACCCCCTTCAACACTTCTCCTTCAGTAGACTTTTAGAAAACAAATAATGCGTGTTCATTTTCTTTCACAGGAGATTCCAATTTTCACGTCTGTAACATCTTCAGTTTTTGAGATATAAGTATCGTCATGAAAGGTATTCAATCCCTTTTTTCACCTCTTTTCACCCCCCCCCCTTGAGATGATTTTCCCAAAACCAAAATATATGTGTTTCCTTATTTTTATGGAGATTACAAATACCAATTTTCACGTCTTTAAACTGTTACATTTTTTTGAGATATAGATATACTCGTTTTAAAAATTCACCCCTACTTTAACCCCCTTAGCGATCGACTATCCAAAAATCCTCCCTTAGTGAGCACCTAGCTGGGGATGTACCTTAATTAAGGCCACGGCCGCTTCCTTCCAACTCCTAAGCCTTTCCTGTCCCATCGTCGCTATAAAACATATCTGTGTCGGTGCGACGTAAAGTAACTTGTAAAAAATTGAACGTCCTTAAGAAAGTTGAATGTCATTGAAAGAAAAATTTTACCAACTTACCATGAATCATTATCATCGGTTGTTCTGCCTATCGGCGGGTTCAGTCATCATTTTGAGCCAGTGATTATATCCTGGGTAAAATTGAGATGGTTTCCTGTTACTTTCCTCAATGCGATTTGAGGTCATTCATTATCCGCTCTTTATCATGGGAACAGTCGTTGTTTTAGCCACCTCTCTGCGGTACAGACACTACGGGTGACACCTTTTACTCAATTAACCCGAGCACTGGGTTTCCCCTTCCACCGACACCATACCGAGGCACTTCTTCTCCGCTTTTGAGGTCTTCTCTAGTAACCTTGAGGTCGGTGCCTTACGAGTTGCTACATATCGGGTCAGTGTGCCCTTTGATTGACATGGCAGGGTCCCTACTCCCTGAGTAGAGCTGTCACAAAAGAGGATCTCTACCTATCATCATCAAAATTAATAATTATTTTATGAAACTGAATCTTGTTAAAATGAAGAAATATTTTGAACAACGGTAAACTAGGTTGTCAAGGAGGTGCTCACACTGTTCCCTGTTGACTTACAAGGCTCCAGACTGTGATATTCGTTCTCAACTGAAACATTTGGTCATGTCTCATTGGGAGGTGGAGTGGTAGGCCACCGCTCTTCCAAATAAGTTGAGAACGATAAAAGAAACTACGAAGGTATGGAAGACTTCCCTTCGGGGTTTCACGGAGATATGCAGTGGTATTATGTCGTCTTCGATTGGGCCACGGTATAGAAACTACTCGCCCATCTGCGGCGTAGACTAAAACTTCCGAGGACCATATCCCTCATCCTGCGAGATGAAGAGCACCGAGACCTCGCCATTCGTTTAATGAGGAATAGTGACTTTTTTCGTGTATCAAAGAGAATTTTCTATTTGTTTTTATTTTTTATTTTATTGTTAACTATGTTTTTACTCTATTGACTATATGTTAATCTACCTTTGTGTATTTTTTACGTGTTTTCTAATCTTTTAATAATGCATGAAATATGATTTCATTTCACACGTAATGCCTTATTTAATTATATTATTTTTAATCTATTTTATAAGAAGAATTTATATTAATATTAATTTATCACCCTATCTTAAATTCTGGTCGGTGGGTGAATGTTAAAATGTCTATTATTATTATTATTATTATTATTATTATTATTATTATTATTATTATTATTATTATTATTATTATTATTATTAATTTCGTTTCGTCTTTTACCATTAGGGTCCGATGACCTTCGATGTTAGGCCCCTTTAAACAACAAGCATCATTAGATGTCGTTCAAATCAGGAATTATTTTAACACATCGGCTGTCATTGCAATGATGAAAGATTTTAATTCAAATGATCATTATCAGAACGACGAATGATTTCTGTATCTTCATCCTATCCATTATCAGGCCTGCTGGCTTGTTGTGGTCTCTTACTATATTTTCGTGGTTCATAGTGGACGATCTACCTACATATTCCAGACACTTCCAGTTGATAGAGGCCCTGAAATCCATTTTGCCTGATCTTCGAGCTACTGTCAATTCCTTGGTTATCTAGGAATTTCTTTTGAGATTTAATGAACTATAGACTGCAGTTATTCTCAGCAATAAACAAAGTTCATAGTATGTATTTCCCTCTCTTAAAATTCACCGACCTAGTCTGGGAGAGAGCTCATGATCTAGGATACAAGGAACTACCCGCATGCCACGTGACCACTGGAGCTGGTAGGTACTTTTTTAATAACACGGGAAGTGCATTATTAGCTTCTCTTTTGGTCAGATATTTCTTCTGTTTGTGGCCTTATGAAGTTACAGCACACCTTTGGGGTCGAAGGACTTGGGGAGTGGGGAATAGGGTAGCTTCTGACGTCATGAGACACCAGAAGCCAATAACAGAATGTGTGGGGGTGGGGAGTAGAAGGGAATTCCGCAATTCCATTGCCTCCACTGATGCTGGTCGCAGACCGCATTCCAATTCCATTTGGTACACTCAATGAATTGTAGAAGTGGACACATTGCATGTATTTCCTCATCCTACATACTTACATATACATTGTTCATTATAGGCTATTATGCCTTTCAGCTTTCAGTATGCAAACTTCTGTGAATTTACTAAACATTTACACAATCCTGTACTTTTAACTCGTTGTCTTGGTCTCCCTCTACTTCTCTCGCCCATATGATAGCTTACCTAGGAGAATAATGGACTCGATCTTCCTCCATTCGCCTCATATCACCCCACTACCGAAGCCGGTTCATGCGTACAGCTTCATGCATTGAGTTCATTCCCAATGTATCCTAAATCTACTCACTACGAGTACCCTCCTGTCGTTGTTCCTACCTCTTTGTACTAACAATCATTCTCGCTACTTTCATGTCTGTTACTTCTTATTCATAACATACCCTACGTCCACCCAGCTTTCACTCCCGTAAAGCAAACTTGGTCTGGAAACAGATCGGTGTAAGGATAGTTTCGTCCGGGAGCTCAACTCCTTCTTACAGAAAAACTATTGGTCGCAACTGCGAGCTCACTGCATTAGCTTTCTTTCACCTTGATTCCATCTCACTTACTATGCTACCATTCTGGGAGAACACACATCCTAAATAATTGATATTATCTAACTTTTCGATCCCTGTATTCCCAACCCGACATTCTGTCCTCTGAGGTTTCTTGCGTACCTACCTCACTTTTTGGTCTTGGAAATGCTAATTTTCATATCATACTAATTGCACCTATTTTCAAGTTCCAAGATTTGAGACTGCATAAATTTAGCACAACCTGCCATTGAGACAAAGTCGTCACATAGGCCAAACTGTCTACTACATTTCCATCTAACTGAATGCCTCCCTGCTACTTAATACATTTCATCAGATTATCCATGTAAATTATTAATAACAAAGGTGAAATATTACAGCCTTGTCTAACCCTGTAAGTACCTTCAACGAAGAACTCATTCCACCACCAATTCTCATTGCAGCCCAACTGTCAACATAAAATACTTTTGATTGCTCTTAATAATTTTCACTTAATCCCATAGTCCTCCAGTACGGCGAACGTGCCCTTTCGAGATCTTCAAAACGCAAATATAACTGTCTATTCCTCTTGTAGCGTATGCCATTTACCTGACGGATACTGAAAATCTGAACCTGACGTCACGTGTGTGGTCTGAAACCACATTGGATTTCATCCAACTTAATCTCACCACTGATCGCACTCTCCTTTCCAAAATGCCAGTGAACACCTTGCCTCAGATCAAGAAAATACCCCTATAGTTGTTACAATCCTTCCTCTTCCCTTTTTTATACTTAAGCCAGGTGATTCAGTGCGTCAATGGGCACAAGACTTTGAGTGCTATATGACCTATGGTCTTGCTGCCCATGCATCATTCAGAGTGGCTTGTTACAATTCATTGATTTCAGATTATCACTACCTTTATACATAACTCCTCATCAATCTAACGTCCATTCTCGGACTACTTGATTTACTACTCCTAACACCTTTGCCTGAACCTTAAACAATCCATCATCTGTTGCTCTTTACAGGCCATTAAGGCCTACCATCATCATAGGTTGTTCTGCCATCCGGCAGGTCCAATCATGGCTGTTACCTCCCTATCTCTCGATCTTGTGCCACTTTCTTCACTTATACATAATCTTCTATTCTTTTTCTAATTCTAATAACTGATATTGTCTACTTGCCCTCCCTCGTTTCCCTTTTATCATCACTTCAATTGCTACTCGTAGTAAAGTATTTTGTCTTAGATTATGCCCTATCCCATTTTTCTTCCTTTTTTGAATTACGGTCAATATGCTCCTCACTTCCCCAACTCTCTTCAGAATTTCCTCGTTTGATGTTCTATCTTACCAGTTTATTCCTTCAATTATTCTCCAAATCCAAATCTCAAATGTCTCTATATTTCTCTTTTCTTCCTTCCTTAATGTCCATGTTTCATCACCAAATAGAGCTATATTCCATACGTAACAACTTCAAAATCAAAATCTCTTTATTTGCAAATGAGGTGTCTACCTCGGTGGCAAATGGTACACTAAAATACATTATTGTCAAGCACTAAATTTTAAATTAACAAGAGAAGAAATTTTTTTTCTAGGATACAATAATATACAATTTATGCTAACAATTTTTTCTATTAAACAAACAGATCATCCTTAATAAATTTATATTGTTTACAAAATTCTACTTATAATATCTCCTACACTTACAAACATAGTCAACTCATATACAGTATGTGGAATTACTTCAAATAATATTATGCAACTGGTATAAGATTAAAATTTACATCGCATTTATTTACTTTTTTTTTTTTTTACCCATTTTGGAACCTAAGTAGCATAACGATCTGCTGCGTCTTGACCAGAACCCCCTTTTGCCACAACTTTTCAGAGTTCCTGAAGGGCCTTCACAGATACCGTAGCGGTCCCAGGGCCCTCGAAGTCCCCACTGTACTTCACCCCTACAGGTAGTCCCCTACTTTGGCTGTCCAAACTCCATAGACCAGGGGATGGAATTAATTTTTTTAACACACATTATTTTTATTTACAATAGCTTGCACTGGTCGAATGCCCTCTTAACATTTCATTTATTTTCCCTGTTGCTGTTTATTCTCTTTTTGAATACCTGTACAGATTTTGGAAAAGGATCAAACACTACCCCTGGTAAACTGTTCCACTCCTTCACGCCCTTCCCAATGAATGAAAATTTACCCCAGTCGCTTCTGCTAAAATTCCTTCTAATTTTATACTTGTGGTCAGTTCTGCCAATATAATTATTTTCCAACTGAAGCCTCTCACGGATTTCTCCCTATGATGCTTCGCCTGTATAGGCTCTATATAATCCTATAAGTCTAGTTTTCTCCCTTCTCTTACTTAAAGTTTCCCACTCAAGTTCCTCTAACATTTCTGTTACACTAATGTTTCTCCTGAAATCCCCTGTTACAAATCTTGCTGCTTTCCTCTGCACACTATCAATTTCTTTTATTATAGATACTTAGACTTAATCACCTGTTCAATAATTTCTCCCTCTGTCTCGATTGTCACTTTGTCACCTTTACATCCAAGTATCATGAATTTAGTTTCTTTCTGTTTATGCTCATTCCTTAGTCTTCACACTTTTTGTTTAATTATTTAAGCTTTTTTCGGAGGTTCTTCATATTTTTATCTATTACTGCCATATCATCAGCAAATCTTTGGCATTCAATTATCTTAACTCTAATGTTGACACCTCTTTTACCATCCAAACATTCACAAATAATTTCCTCCAAGTAAATATTAAACAAAGGTAGTGATAAACAGCAACCCTGTATAACGTATTTTCCCAGTCTTATTTTTTCTGTTAATTCTCCTTTCATTCTTACTCTTGCTGTTTGGTTGCAATATAATTCCTTGATCAGTCTTCTGTCCCTCGAATCCACTCCATGTTTTTTAAGTATCTCTAAGAGCTTATCCCACCTCACCTTGTCAAATGCCTTCTCTAAGAAGAAAAAATTAGTATATGTAAAACAGGTTGCAAAATTATTTTTGTCAATCATACGGGAGGAAGCAGAGTCGCCGCAGCAACAGAGAGACATCTACAGCAAGTGTTGGCCCATCGCCTTCTATCTCTTGCATCAAGCAGCTGTCATCAAGCGAGCTTTCCACCGCGCGTCATTGAGCGTCCTCTTAGCCAGCTCCCGTCTGTTTGAGAGCGAAGTACTCGATCCATTTGCCCTGATGACATGACCGAATCACTGTAGTCCCCTCCTTCCTGTGACTATGCTGAGCTGTGCCACTGAACAGCATCACGTCTCACATGAAACAATCAGGGAAGAGTTAGCGTTGCTCCGACTGAAGATATAACGCGTGAGAGAGTAGACTACCGTGATTTGGACTATCTCGAAGACGGGTTACGCGTTAGGAAACCAAAGAGACGACCAAAACAGAGATAGGCCGATACTCCTGACAAAGTTCCAGGTTAATTCTTGGGGGTCAAGGTGGCCGGGTGTAGAGTTAAGCCAAATACTTTAATACACCAATACCAGACAGCTCTACCTCATCAGGGTGCGAACAGCGACGGTGGTGACATCTAGCATGTAGGTGTGACAAGCCCAGTCACTGCATACTTTTCTATCCTACACTTCAGAGAAATGTCTCCACTCATTGGAAAAATGCGTTTAAATTATTGAACTAATCATAATAATTAAGAATGAAAATTTAAAATACGGAATGTCGCCTTCATAAACCTCCAAAAGAGCATTATACTAGCCGTGCCTTTCGCTGGGTCTTAAAAATTAAAATCTGAATTCTTTTGAGGATCCACCCAGCCTCGCTAGCCTTTCCTGAGTTACTTTGAATGAACTTGGCCTAGTTTTACTCCCGGATGCATTTCCTTTCGTCAAACCCATGTGGAAGCATGTTTTCACTATTGCGTGTTTCTGTGGTGGTTTCTCGTGTGATGTCTGTATTAAGACGAATTCACAACCCCCGAGCTACATGGATTAAGAGACGTGATTAAAATCCCCGCTCAGCCGGCCCTCTGAAATGACTACTACTACTACTACTACTACTACTTTTTGCTAGTTGCTTTACGTCGCACCGACACAGATACGTCTTATGGCGACGATGGGACAGGAAAGGGCTAGGAGTGGGAAGGAAGCGGCCGTGGCCTTAATTAAGGTACAGCCCCAGCATTTGCCTGGTGTGAAAATGGGAAACCACGGAAAACCATTTTCAGGCTGCCGACAGTGGGGTTCGAACCTACTAGCTCCCGAATACTGGATACTGGCCGCACTTAAGCGACTGCAGCTATCGAGCTCGGTACTACTACTACTACTACTACTACTTTACGTCGCACGGACACAGACAGGCGACGATGGGATAGGAACGGTGTAGGAATGGGAATGAAGTGGCCGTGGCCTTAATTAAGGTGCAGCCCCTTCGTTTTCCTGGTGTGAAAATGGGAAACCACGGAAATCCTCTTCAGGGCTGCCGACAGTGGGGTTATATAAATCTTAAAACTACTAATGTATAAGAGGACTTAACTGTCGTGTTCACAATATCACATTTATTATTGATCGTATACACTTGTCACACAGTAAATATAACTATATACAAATACACAGAATACAGAGATCTCATAGTTGACGTAGCCAATGTCAATCCGCGACAAGTGGGTTTCGAACCCACTATTTCTCGGATGCAACGTCACAGCTACGCGTCCCTCTCCCTGAAACGTGCTTGAGTACCGTATGCTGACCATAGAGCTAAAACTCCGGACGGGGAGGATAACTTAGCAATAAACATGTTTTATTAAGGTTTCGGAAATGAGAAGCTGTAATTAAGGAATACGACTGACAAAAGCGAAAATAACGCAAGAATTTATACGAATCACATATTTAAATAACTTGTAGCCATTGATGTTTTACATTATAAAAAACAAACCACATAGCACTACAGCCCTTGAAGGGCCTTGGCCTACCAAGTGACCGCTGCTCAGCCCGAAGGTCTGCAGATTACGAGGTGTCGTGTGGTCAGCCGTTATTCTTGGCTTTCTAGACCGGGGCCGCTATCTCACAGTCAGATAGCTCCACAATTCTAATCACGTAGGCTGAGCGGACCTCGAACCAGCCCTCAGGTCCAGGTAAAAGTCCCTGACCTGGTCGGGAATCTAACCCGGGACCTCTGGGTGAGAGGCAGGCACGCTATCCCTACATCAGGGAGCCGGCAGTTTTACATTATGTCTTATAAATTTATTGTATAAACCCCCTGTGGATGAAAGCAGTAGGTTGGCTCTGTCGTAGGGGGTTGTGGAGCTAATTACTCTTTTCAGAGGAAATATAACTGGGCAGCCATCTTCTGTTACCTCTAATAAGATGTCTGACGCTTCTAAAAAGGAAGGTATCGGCTGTAAAAGGCCACAAAGGGAGTGTAAATGAAAGACTCCCTAAACGCAATATGGTAGAGTTGACCAAGGAAGGTCGGATAGTAAAGTTGAAGGTAGTGCAAGCAGAGCCAGACTCAGCTAAGGAACCCATGGTCGCAAACCCATGCTTCCAAGTTGAGAGTCCCTGCTCCCTTTTACAACAGGCTTGGATACGATGTATGCTCCCTCTGCGCGTGGGGGTGCTGGAATAACATCCACGGCATCTCCACAGTGTCGGAGCTCTTCCGGTTTTTTTTTCTGATTAATGTTAATAGAGGATGGTTGTCCGGTTGTACCTCCTGTAACAACCAGGTATTTGTAATTGTTTTTGATGGACCATAAAACATCCTTACTTACAGTATGTTACATTTACACTTCCTATAACTACGAGTATGCACACTGTACTGCCATTGTAACATGCAACTCTAAGTTCATTATAAACAATTACACTTTCTAGCAAAGTATCTAATAACTTTTCTTATTGTTGTGTTAATACCTTTTCCTAAGTAGGATGACGTTAACACACAATTAAGTCAGTGGCGGCTGGTAACAAAAAATTCTAAATTTTCTCCCAAACAGCTCCTTTGCAGACCCTTGTTAACTAAGACTTGTTAATGTTAAAACCATTTCTTCGCACTCAAAATTAAACAATTTCCACAATTATGTCGAAAGTCGAAGGGTTAAATGGCCAGGAATGATTTCAAATTTTGAGTCTTGGATAGCTCTATCAAAATGAAGAACACATTTATAAAATCGCTTATTTCTTTACTAGTTTTTATTTAAATCCTAGCCATATTAACTTAGTTTACATAACTCGGTCTGTAATGTGTTCCTTGGTTCAATTTCCTCAGGCTTTTTTTAAATTTATTTTTGAGACATGTCTACATCAAATGTAGTTGTAAGGGCTTAAGTGAAACTCTGCATTGGCTCACAGCAGCGCCCGTAGTGATGCTTTAATAAAACAATGCATTGACACACATTAGCGCTCGTAGTGGCAGAAAAAGGCAAACTGCTAATCTAACCGACCGGATAAAGATGATTAAGAAATTTGATTTAGGAATAAGTAAAGAATATATTATTTCTCTTTATTTACATGAAGTTCGTATCACCGAGCTCGATAGCTGCAGTCGCTTAAGTGCGGCCAGTATCCAGTATTCGGGGGATAGTAGGTTCGAACCCCACTGTCGGCAGCCCTGAAGATGGTTTTCCGTGGTTTCCCATTTTCACACCAGGCAAATGCTGGGGCTATACTTTAATTAAGGCCACGGCCGCCTCATTCCCAATCCTAGCCCTTCCCTGTCCCATCGTAGCCATAAGACCTATCTGTGTCGGTGCGACGTAAAGCAACAAGCAAAAAAAAAAAAAAAAAAAAGTTCGTAGCTCATAACCCTAGGATGTTTTCAATTTTGATTTGCTTACGTGAAGAGCTAGAATTGTGGATTTTTGCTTCTAGTATCGTGTACTTACAGAATTTTTTAATTTGCGCTATTCTTTATGATACATTCTTTATTCAAAATATTGATTAAGGGTAAGATAGCGACAAGTGCCCCTAACTATGACAGGTAAAAATAAATCTCATATATATATATGCCCGCCTAGGCTTGTGATGTGTTTACATATCAAATATTAAAACGTCTTCATCAATTCGAGATTCGTTTTCTACTTTAGACATTATTAATTCATTATGTGGCCATGACGGTGATTGTTGCGATGCCTGTGGTAGCGACTATTTTTCATTGGACTGTGTCAGGCTTGTACTATTAGTGAATGTAGAAAGCCCAACACTGAAGCGCACAGACAATTGAAAATCGTGGGAGCAACCGCCTGTTCGATACATGGCAGTATTTACTCTCGTGATTGCGTTCAGTACATTCATTCTCTCTCTCTCACACACACAAATACATAATCTGGGAGATTGACTGGGGAGAATCCTTAACTATGAGGGAGCAGGAAAAATTTGACTGGAACATCAACCATGGAATTGAATTTTAATTGTGGGAGAGTGCTATCTCCTACATAATATTTTTCATTTCTTCAAAAGATTATGGATTAATTCCCTTCGTCTATATTTTAAACTTTTTTTTCATATTAGATAGGGATTTCAAACGCCGAGACAGGGCAAAGCCAAGTTGGCAAGGAATTGTCGACCTGCCCGCTCTTCCGTAAACTAGCCAGTGTAACATAAATCGTAGGCGTACTGATAGTCCGTACCCCGTAATGTTAAAGCAAATCTCATAACATAATATTTGTGCAGGCTAGAGTATACTAGTTACTCACTCCCTAATGTTCCCTCCCTCGAAGTGAATCTGCATGTTTTAAAGCCCGATTTCTAGGTTCGAAACTACGAAGCTATTCATTGCCAGACTGAGCGGCTCAGGCGGTTGAAGCGCTGGCCTTCTGACCCCAATATGACTCAGCTCAGTATTCTTTAAAGGGGCTCCAATATGTCAGCCTCGTATCGGCAGAATTACTAGCGCAAAAATTATCTCCTGCGGAACAGAATTCCGGCAACTTGGCGTCTCCGAAAACCGTCACAGTGGTTAGTGGGACTTGAATACTAATAACATTAAACTATTCATTCTACAAGTACCAAATTTTTATCACTTATTAACATCAATTAGCGCAAGATCATGTACATAATCCACTATGTACCTTAGTTATCAACAGACATACAAGTTGTGAAAAAATTATCTTTAAAAAGATCAACTTTTCTACAACAAATGTCGGAAATTTAAAATGCAAACTAATTCGGTTAGAAGGAAGTGTCGCTCAACCCATCCTTCTACAATGTAGCGAGGGTAACGTAAATTCTAGGCGTTCTGATAAGGCAGACTCCTAATGTTTATGCAAACCTCATAGCCTAACTTTAGTGCAGAATAGAGTATACTTGTTACTTCCTTCATTACGTTTGCATTCTAACTGCATAAATATCGTTTCTCTAGACATTGCATTGAGTAATGATATATTTTTTCTAGTCAATAACACTAGTACAAGTGTAAGCAAAAATTATTTTTCCCTAAAGTATTTCGAGATAGTTGTGACATACTACTTACAGGGTGAGTCACAAATATGAGAATATGTTCAAAGTAACTGTAGTGTACTACTGCTCATTACAGACACAAATTAATTATGAATAGTACACAGGCTATAACAACAAAGTACAGCTGAACTTCCAAGATACATTCCCCACACGTAGAGGAAACTGTTTTATGAACATGTGTCCGGAAGCATTGACATGGCACAACGGTTGTGCTGTGACAGTTGCATAAACGTTAGGGGTATGGCTATCGGAATCCCGAGAATTTGTGTTACTCTCGTTATATTACGGAATAGCGAGCTTTAAAGGAGTTCCACCTAACCAAATTAACGTGTTACTGCCCAACATCCAAAGTCTAATTATTACAGAGAAGACATTAAAAGGAATCTGAAAACAGAGGAAATCCATACGTTACTCCTTTATTCGTTATGTATTTTCTGGGTCTGCAAGTCGCAACTTTAGTGACATTCTGACCTTCGTAAAGCTGCCCAAGAAGAGAGATCCGTTGTACTGCAACTCCAATATTTCGTGTTAACCTTCATCCGCTCGCACGAACAGCAGCTCGGCCGACCATCATGTTTCATAATTTTCAGTAATTTTCTCCAGTACATCTAAATAGTCAGGAATGAAATTCTGACAAATCTTCACGAGCACAGTCTTGACCAAAAATATTGATTAAACAATTCATAAAAATATTTATTACGTTCACCGCAGAAATCTTCAAAATGAATTCGGTCCTCCTCATCTTTTGCTTAGTGAAAAAACGCATTTTCAAGTTCATTTTTATTACTATTTCAGTCCAAAACAGATATTTATAGAAAAACATATATATAATACAAAGGAAGTTTAAGTATCGTGGGATCCAATTAGAAGAATGGCACCCATTATAAAAAATTCCAACAAGAAGATGTACAATAAAATAGAGAAAATTACAGAAACAATCCGCAAGAGACGGGCACGATATTACGGTCACCTCCAACGAATGGACGGAAAAGGCTGACTAAACACAGCTTTCACTTTTTTGACTCGAAACCCAAAACCGAAATCCCTGGTTTATGAACACCAAGGAATACCTCCAAATGCTACATGTAAAACCAGAAGACGCCTTCAATAGAGATCTATTCCCCAAAAAGATACTGGCAAATGGGATAAACTGAGACAAGCAACCGAAAAGAAGACAAGGTACCACTTGAACAGAGGAACGCAAGCTGGCCCACTCACAAAATGAGGGAATTCTGGGCTCAAACTGAAAAATGGAACAAGATTTAACGTGGTCCTAAATGGCCCCAACGAATAATGATGATAACGCACATCTACAACTGTTACTTCCTCTTCTCCCTTCCCCAGTTCCTCCAGAATTCGAAAAATATCTTCGGAATCGCATTATGGTTCTGCCCTGAACAAAAGAGTAGGTAACTGGGTCGGTAAATTATTCATCGTCAGTATTTCCTGGCAAAGAAAAGCAAGCAGTATTTCAACGAAATAATAAACGGGAAAATTTTTATGCCACACTAGTTTACCGGAAGTCGAATATAATTCGAAAATACTACCAAAATAAGCAAACAAATTACTTACATTTCCCGTTGAGGAATGAAAAAATAATTGTCACTTCGGCTCGCAAGACGGAAGCTTGCCCGTCACAGTCAGCTTTCGGACTGTATTCAGGTGGTAAAGAATGGTGGACGAAATCGAACTCGGGCAAGTAACGAGATGATTAACTAAGGAATACATGCTCATCGCTATGGCGATAAATGTGCGACATAATACAAAAATGCGGCCAATCTACCGTCTACGCGGTGGGTTAATGGGAAACTTCGACATCCAATCGTTTATAAAACCCTTTTTTATAAAGTAGTTAAAAAACCGGTTTTCAAACTCTATTTTTCTTTCTATCACCCTATAATGATTCATATAGGCCTACATCCAATAGCATCTTTTGTGTCTATACAGCGTTGTGAAGACAAACAATATCTCTGAGACTTACTTGTTAATTTTATCAATATCTTCCTTATTATATGCAGCAGAAATTTAGATGTATTATATGTGCATATTCTGTAATTAATACGTATGTGACAGGGATTCTGTAAATATGTGATACACACCAACCGGTTAGAATAAATTAACAATTAGCCTGAGGATTAATTTAGCATGTACAATCAGGTGACAACTCGTGCAGCCTCGTGTACATTTTGCCTCGTGCACTCCAGTAGCTAGGTATGTAAACAGTCTGGAGCGCATGTCAACCTACTTCTTCTCATCCCTAAACATATTTAACTTGTTAATTGAGGGCCATCACAGTAATCAAACAGGGAATACTTGTCTCAACTTGATGGAGAGTCAAGACAAACACACAACAGCGTGGATCAGTGACCTATAAAACGGGTAAGCAGAGTTCAGTCTAGCCAGGGAGTGAGCAACGCCTGCTAACAACAATTGTTCCTTCCTCCTATCAACACAAACCTGTAAAACATCATATCGTAATATAACACTAAAATCAGAAACAGAGAAGGTTTATAAAAAAACATTGTGATAAGTGCAGTCCGGATGTTTACGCATTTATCTTAGAATGCAAATTTACTGAAGCGAGTAACAAGTATACACTAACCCGGACAACAGTTCTGTTATTATATTTGCATACACAGTAGGGGCCTCGCCTATTAGAACCCCTAAAGTAATCTTACTCTAGCTACATTATGGGGCAGTATTCGGGAGATAGTGGGTTCGTACCCCACTGTCGGCAGCCCTGAAGTTTTTCCGTGGTTTCTCATTTTCACTCCAGGCAAATGCTGGGGATGTTCCTTAATTAAGGCCACGGCCGTTTCCTTCCCAGTCCTAGCCCTTTCCTGTCCCATCGTCGCCATAAGACCTATTTGTGTCGGTGCGACGTAAAGCAACTTGCAAAAAAAAAAAAAACATTAAGGGCATCGTTCACGTGGGATGAATGTGAACCCTGTTCAGTTTGCCTTCTTGGTTGAAATTTCTCTCACTTTAGAAGCATTGTAGCAAGATATAGCAGATGTCTTGGATTTTTAGGAGGTCACATGGACTGTATCCCGATTGACCTATCTAAGGCATATGATAGAGTAGACGATGGAAGAATGATGGCAAAAATGAGTGCAATTGGACTAGACAAAAGAGTGAGTGAATGTGTGACTATTTTCCTCAAGGCAGCTTTATTTGACCTTTATGTTTCCTTATATATATGATAAGAGTAAAGAACTAGAATCAGAGATGTTATTCTGTTAGAGTAATAAATGTTACAAAATTGTGAACTGCTGCAAAATGACCTCGATAATGTTGTGAGATGGACAGCAGGTGGTTGTGAGTTTCACATACAGGGAAAGACCTCTCAGTTTTAATTACTGCATTAATGGGGTGAATGTTTCTTTTAGGGTTCATTGTAAGTTCCTACGTGTTAATATA
The DNA here is from genome assembly GCF_040414725.1 of Anabrus simplex. NCBI lineage: Eukaryota > Metazoa > Arthropoda > Insecta > Orthoptera > Tettigoniidae > Anabrus > Anabrus simplex. Next base: position 82,477,047 of record NC_090278.1, on the reverse strand, counting down.
AGGAAAGTTCATCATTGAATGGGATTGAAAATAAACGGTACAGATCTCTGCACGTGGTTATGAGGGTGTTTAGGGGTTGTAGTAAGGAATGTAAAGGAGAGGGCATGTAAGTCTCTGGTAAGACCCCAACTAGAGAATGGTTCCAGTGTATGAGACCCTCGCCAGGAATGCTTGAATCGAGAACTGGAAAAATATCCAGAGAAAAGCAGCTCGATTTGTTCTGGGTGATTTCCGACAAAAGAGTAGCGTTACAAAAATGTTGCAAAGTTTGGACTGGGAAGACTTGGGAGAAAGGAGATGAGCTGCTCGACTAAGGGGTATGTTCTGAGCTGTCAGTGGAGAGATGGCATGGGAGTACATCAGTAGACGAATAAGTTTGTTTGGTGTCTTTAAAAGTAGAAAAGATCACAATATGACGATAAAATTCGAATTCAAGAGGACAAATTGGGGCAAATATTAATTTATAGGAAGGAGAGTTAGGGAGTGGAATAACTTACCAAGGGAGATATTCAATAAATTTCCAATTGCTTTGCAGTCATTTAAGAAACGGGTAGGAAAGCAACACATACGGAACCTGCCACTTGGGTGGCTGCTCTAAATGCAGATCATTGATTGATTGATTGATTGATTGATTCATTCATTCATTGATTGATTGATTCTTTAAAGACAAAAATCCCGGCTATTGGTGGAACTTCATGCAGCAGCTTGTGTGTTGTTGAAACAAAAGGTCCACTTTGCACTCTGTGCGAACCAGTACTTAACCACTACACTCAGAAAACTTGCACCATTGTTAATTGGTATTCTGATCCGGTGAGTCAATTTGTCTCAAAAAAGGACCTAAACAAGTCAAGACGAATTTCAAACTTGAATGCAGCATGATTTTATCTTTTTATACTCACCAGTAAATGCTACTGTAAACCGATAATGTAACAAAGCACGATGAAACCATTGTGACTGAATTTTATTAATATGGAGCAAATGGCAAGCTAGCAGTAACTCACAAAATCTTCTCCATACATAGCACATTTTTCTGAACCATTGTTGCGGATATTCTGCAGCATGCATTTAAGGGCCAAGAAAATTTCTCATCATAAATACATGTACAACCACTTATCCCCGTGTTTCAACCGCCCAACGTGTTTCAACAATCAATCAATCAATCAATCAATCAATCAATCAATCAATCAATCAATCAATCAATCAATCAATCAATCAATCAATCAATCAATCAATCAATCAATCAATCAATCAATCAATATTGCATTTAGGACAATTTCCCATGTTTACTACTCTTTTCTTAAATGATTGCAAAGAAATTGAAAATTCGCTGTACATCTTCCATGGTACATTATTCTAATTGCTAACTCACCTTCCCAAGAATAATATTTGCCCTAATTAATCCTCTTGAATTTGAGCGTAGAGGCGCGCGGCTGTGAGCTTGCATCCGGGAGATAGTAGGTACGAATCCCACTATCGGCAGCCCTTAAGATGGTTTTCCGTGGTTTCCCATTTTCACACCAGGCAAATGCTGGGGCTGTACCTTAATTAAGGCCACGGCTGCTCCCTTCCAACTCCTAGGCCTTTCCTATCCCATCGTCGCCATAAGACCCATCTGTGTCGGTGCAACGTAAAGCCCCTAGAAAAAAATCCACTTGAATTACAACTTTATCTTCATACTGAGCTCCTTCTTACTTTTAAAATCACCACTGAAGTTGATTCATCTACTGTCGTCATTCCACGCCATTTCTCCAATGACAGCTCTGACAATACCGCTCAAAAAAAACAGCTCATCTCCTTTCTCCCAAGTCTTCCCAGCCCAAAACTTCGCAACACTGCTCTTCTGTAGGAAATCTGCCAGAACAAATCGATTTTTTCCAGTTCTCGAATGAAGTAATAATGGTGAGGGTCCCATACACTGGAACCATACTCTAGTGAGACAATTATAAGTCCTCTCATTAACATCCTTACTACAACCCCTAAACACCCTCATAACCATGTGTAGAGAACTGTATCCTTTACTTACAAAGTCTTTTATGTGATTACCCCATTGCAGATCTTTCCTTGTACTAACACCCATATACTTAAAATCATCCCCAAAAGGAACTTTCACCCCATCAAGGCAGTAATTAAAACTCAGAGGACTTTTCCCATTTGTGAAACTTACAACCTGACTTTTAACCCCGTTTATCATCATACCGTTGGCTACTGTCAATCTCACAACATTTTGCAGTTGCTCACAATTTTTTAACTTATTTATTACTCTATACGGATTAACATCATCCGCAAAAGCCTTACCTCGGATTCCACTCTTTTACTCATATCATGTATGTATAAGAAAACATAAAGATCCAATAATACTGCCTTGAGGGATTCCCCTCTCAATTATTACATCCCTCTCCTTTTCTTACTCACTAAAAACCATAAATACCCTCATAACCATGTGCTGATATATGTACCCTTTATTTAAGATCCTATTCAGGTGATTACGCCAATGAAGGTATTTCTTTGTATTAACACCTAAATAGTTACAGTGATCCGCATGAGGAACTTTACAACATCAACGCAATAATTGAAATTGGGAGGAATTTTCCTATTAGTGAAACTCAAAATCTGAATTTCCATCACCTTGAATAGTCCCGGTGAAGCTTAAATGAACAGAAATCTGTCTGCAACAGGACCTTTAGCATGAACTTAGGTTTGTGTGTTTATTAGTCTGTTACAGGACGTGAATGAGATTAAAGTTATATCCAGATAATCCTGACATGAGGGGCGGCTTATTAACTGTAGAGTGAGTGTGCCACATAGAATTAGTTTACAGAGCAGTGGAAATTGACAGTGAGAGATAATTACAGCATTAATAGTCATTTCTAAAGCAATATCGGCTGACAGAAGGAGTTATGCACGTGCATAGACCAGCACTAATTCACGTAACACTCTTGTTTGGCACTCGTATAAAGAACAATAATCCCTTCAGTTCTGGAGAACAGACATCGTGTGCGAACAATACAGTCACAATTTAGAACATGAAAGTGATGTAAGGTGCGCGTCAAATATCAATACTCAAATATAGAGCGATGACAGAAAATCATGATGATGGTCATCGGTCACTAAAGGTGTGAGATAAGAGGAAATGTACTGAAAAAATCCAAAATTCATCCAGTGACCAGAATTCAAATCATATGAAGAATACACACATCATCAATATAGACCGTTATGCCATCGTCGTCTTGGTCTCCCTCTTACCCTTCATAACAGAGTCCATTATTCTCCCTGATAATCTATCTTCCTCCATTCGCCTCACGTGACCCAACACCGAAGCTCCCTGCCTGTCGTAAGAGGCGACTAAAAGGGGCCCCAGGGGCTCTCAACTTTGGAGCGTGGGTTGGCGACCACGGGGCCATCAGCTGAATCCTGACATTGCTTCCACTTACTTGTGCCAGGCTCCTCACTTTCATCTATCCTATCGGACCCCCCTTGGTCAACTCTTGTTCTTTTCCGACCCCGACGCTATTAGGTTTGCGAGGGCTAGGGAGTCTTTCATTTTCACGCCCTTCGTGGCCGTTGTCTTTCTTTGGCCGATACCTTCATTTTACGAAGGGTTGGACCCCTTCCATTTTTTCTCTCTGATGAGTGTTATATAGAAGATGGTTGCCCAGTTGTACTTCCTCTTAAAACAATAACCACGACCACAACACCGAAGCCGATTTATGCGTACAGCTTCATCCATCAAGTTCATTCCTAACTTAGCCTTTATCTCCTCATTCAGAGTACCTTCCAGCCAATGTTTCCACCTGCTTGTAACAGCAATCATTCTCGCTACTTTCATGTCTGTTACTTCTAACTTACGAATACGATATCATGAGTCCACCCAGCTCTTGCTCCCGTAAAGCAAAATTGTTCTGAAAACCGACCGATGTAAAGATAGTTTTCTCCGGGAGCTGACTTCCTTCTTACAGAATACTATTGATAACAACTGCAAGCTCACTGGATTAGCTGGACTGCACCTTGATTCAATCTCACTATATTACCATCCTGGTAGAACACACATCCTAAAAACTTGAAAACTGAGCTAGATAGCTGCAGAAGTGCGGCCAGTATCCAGTGTTCGGGAGATAGTGGGTTCGAATCCCACTGTCGGCAGCCATGAGGATGGTTTTCCGTGGTTTCCCATATTCACACCAGGCAAATGTTGGGGCTGTACCTTCATTAAGGCCATGGCATCTTTCTTCCCAGTCCTAGACCTTTCCTGTCCCATCATCGCCATAAGACCTATCTGTGTAAGTGCGACGTAAAGCAACTTGCAAAAAAAAGAAATACTTAAAACAATTTCCCTGTTCGAGCTTTGTTTCACCGATCTGTTGAATATTTCTTATCTCCTGACAGTAATTTAGTCTTCGAAAGGCTATATGTCATACCATACTCATTGAACCGGTTTTGAAGTTCCAAGATATTAGACAGCAGACTTTCGGCACAATTTGCCATCAAGACCAGACTGTTTACTACATTTCCACCTAACTGAATCTTTCCCTGCCTCTTTACATCTTTCAGCAGATGATCCATGTAAACTACGAACAGCAAAAGTGAAAAAGTACAGCCAATGAGTCGGACGGTTTGGAATATTTAGTGTTAATCATTTAATACCAACGTCCGACTCGTTGGCTGAATGGTCAGCGTACTGGCCTTCGGTTCAGAGGGTCCCGGGTTCGATTCCCGGCCGGGTCGGGGGTTTTAAACTTCATTGGTTAATTCCAGTGGCCCGGGGGCTGGGTGTTTGTGCTGTCCCCAACATCCCTGCAATTCACACACCACACATAACACTATCCTCTACCACAATAACGCGCAGTTATCTACACATGGCAGATGCCGCCCACCCTCATCGGAGGGTCTGCCTTACAAGGGCTGCACTCGGCTAGAAATAGCCACACGAAATTATTATTATTTAATACCAACCATAGGGAAAGTTCCCAAATAACATATGTGTAAACTATTGGGAAACAGAAATTCGCAAATTGACATTGTAAAATAAATATTATTGACATTTAAGGCTATTTGACTAAACTGTTCGCATATTGTAACCAGTGGTGAATTTCTTTGTCTAACGGACATGTAACGTCCTCAGTTGCCATGTCGTCAAATTAGTTAACTATACACTGAAATTCATCCTAGCATTATCTGTTATACCATTTATAATTTTATACAGAAATACTTGCTCATTAACTTCTCTTCGATGAATAAGACTGGAGAGCTGAAATTCCTGGACTAAGTCAATGTATGAGTCTCTTCCCTTTACATGCGAATGTTATAGCTTTTATAGTAGATAATTCTGTATAATCTGCACGTGATTAATGAAAGCAAGTGTAGTGAAGAAGGATATGGTAAACAGAAAGAATATAATCAAGATGTGATTGAGGAGTAAAGCTAGTCATGTGTTGAAAAGGGTGCTGAAAGTAAAGAAAAAATTATAACTTAGTTAATGTTCGTTATAATGGCGCTTTGATAATATCTATAGATTTCATAATGATAAGTATCCCTCTGTAGGTGGGGCTGGTTGAATATCACCCACGGTATCCCTTCTCTGCTATAAGAGGTGAATAAATCGTCCCCTAGGGGCTCTCAAATTGGGAGCGTGAGTTGGCGACCACGGGCCATTTCTTCCACTTACCTGTGTCAGTCTTCACACTTTAATCTGTCCTATCAGATCTCACTTGGTCAACTTTTGTTCTTCTTAGACCCAGATTTTATTGCGTGTCGTGGCCTAAGGTGCCTTTGATTTTCGTTCCCTTCGTTGTCCTCGTCTTTCTTTGGCCGATACCATCATTTTTGAAGTCTCAGATCCATTGTACGCTTTTCTTTTCATTAATTGTACTTCCTCTTAAAAAATCACCATCACCGCCACCACCACCACCACCACCACCAGAGATGATCATTACAATTTTTAAGTATCAATAGGTTAGAATGCAAACGTATTTCCTTGTTAGGAAGTTCACCTAACCCGCTCTTCAGTAATGTAGCGAGAGTATCATAAATTCTAGGGGGTCTGATGGACCGTACCCCTAATAATTATGTAAACCTCTTAGCACAACCGTTGTGCAGTGTAGTGTATACTTGGTATCTGGTGAGTAAGTTTGCATTATAACCTACAGGGTTATTCAAAAAGAAGGAACCGATTTCAAACATTTATTTCTTCCTTTCTAAAAAAGGTAGAACCAGAATTCCAAAGTTCCTGGATAGACAACGATTTAAAATTTGAAAAATGCATGTAGAAGCGCCGCTGTTGAAAGTTTAATCCTGGCCGCATTGCGTGCGGCACGCTGGTGCTTATCAGTTGGAGTGTAAGCAAAATGGTGACACAACAGGAAAAAGTATTTTGTGTGATGCAATTAGCAAAGCTAGAGTCAATTATTGGAGTTCAATGTACTCTTTTCCGTCAGTTTAATAAATAACCGTCTCGGCATAAGCAGATTTACCAGTGGCATCGAAAATTCGTAGAAGATGGTTGCATGGGCAAAGGCAAAAGCACGAGACATCCACGCACATCGAATGAAAATGTCGATCGTATTCGTCCAGTTCACGAAAGTAGCCCAAGGAAATCCAAAACACGAGGAAGAAGGATCTTAAAATTCCTCAACGGTATGGCGATTTCTGAAACACAGTCTGCACCTGAAGGCGTACGAATTGCAGCTATTGCAGAAATTTCATCCAGACGACTACAACAAAAATACTACTCTTGCATTAGCATGCTAGATGATACGACAGAAGACAATTTTTCTGTACGATTAATTTTTTCAGATGATTGCACTTTTCATCTTTCGCGGTAAAATTAACCGGCATAACGTTAGAATTTGGGCAAGTGAAAATCCTACACAGTTATTGAACATGAAAGAGATTCACCGAAGGTGAACGTGTCGAGTGCCGTATCTGCAAAGAAAGTTTATGGACTTTTCTTCTACATGGAGAAAACTGTGGCAGGACTAATCTATCTAGACATGCTTAAAACTAGTTATTTCCTCAAATGGAAGATGATTCCAATGACTTCATCTTCATGCGAGGTGGTTCCACGCCTCATTTCTCTCAGCACGTTCGACGTTACCTAAATGACACCATTCCAGGACATTGGATTGGAAGAGGAGGAGCAGAAGAGAACCTTCATCGCTTGTGACCTCCCAGGTCTCCAGACCTCACTCCTTGAGATATTTATCTGTGGGGTTACGTAAAAGACCATGTGTTTACCCCATCTTTATGCCTGACACTCTTCAAAGTTTGTGACATCTAATTGCTGAAGCTGTGAATTCGATAACTAGAGACCACCTGATTCGTGTGTGGCACGAAATGAGACACCATTTTGATATTTATCGTGTAACACATGGTTCTCATATTGAAACCTTACAGGAGTGAACACTTAACTCTTTCTCTTTCCAAGAACGTTGGAATCGTGTTTCTATCTTTTATAGTTCGGAAGAAATAAATGTCTGAAATCTCTCTCTCGTTTTTGAATAACCCCGTATTAATGCCTAAAAATGCAGACTCTAGTGATTACATTTCCTATTTAGTGACCTTATGAAACAGATAAAGCATCAAAGGTGTCTTTGCTGTGATTTGTTTGGCTCTCCACAGATATAATTTCCCCGCCACTAGGTAGAGGAGAAAAAAATATCAGAATTATAATTTCGCACTTTATCATTTCTAATTGTGTTTATCTTCTCAACACGGCAGAATTATTAGAATTGAGGTAGATTTAAAATGCGAAAATTGGACATTAAACCTTACATTTGGGCCGGGAGGAATGGTTGCAACATAAATTTCAAGTATATGTTACAACAGCTTGAAGAGAATAATATTCATAAGTATTCTGAGATACGATCTTTTAGAGTGAGATAACGCTAGAGCTACGCTGTTGTGAGGAGGTGGAGGGGGCTTAGATCTGGATTTTAACTCTTTGGAGGAAACAGTTGTGCTGCTATTTATGCGATAATGGTTGGTATTTTAGGGGGTTCTGCCATGCCGTAACGTTATTACTACTACTAGCTTGCTGGCGCTCTGGCTGAGGATTAACAACACTATACAGGTCCGCCAACATAAACACGGCAAAGTTGATGTTATCATTTCTGCTGAGTCTAGGCAAGGAACCGTAACACAATAACCTATCCTCTCTGGCAACATTAATACGGAGAAGGCGATATATAGTCCACTGTAGCAATATGCTTACTAACGCATTTCTGAACAGAGTAGCATTGCAGGATTTAATGAGTTTGGCACTGGATATATTCCGTAAAATTACTGCGCAAGGTCGTAGATACTGTGTAGGTAGAGGATAAAATGAGGAACTACGAGTTATATTCAGAAAATAATAATAATGTCACAATAACAGAGTAGCGAAACAGGAATGTCTGAACTTGAGCGAATCCCTAGTATTAAATTATAGATTAGTAGTTATGTATGAATCCGAAACCCTATCTCTAAATTCCAGTAAAGGACTCCTCGAAAAACAGGGAAAAAAGGAGTGCAGAATAATTACCGCAATCATGGGATCAAAGACAGGAATGGCATCAAACAAAGAAGTCTATAAAAATAGAGAGAATTACTGACACGATCCGCATAAGACGGACACTTTTTTACGGCCACTTCAAAATATTGCTTGGAAACAGTTGTTTAATATGTTTGATTCAAAACTTACATCCAGGATGCCTTGGTTTAGAAACACCAAAGAAGACCTCCAAGTTCTACAGATAAAACTGGAAGTCGCCTTTGACAGAGGTCTTTTCCGAAACAATATATTGACGAACGGGCCAACCCTAGATGAACTACCGAAAAGAAAATACGGTGTGCCTTGGACAGAGGAACGCAAGCACGCCCGCTCAGAAAGAATGAGGGAATTCAGGGCTCAAAAGAAAGCAAAGTTCACTGCCAAATGTAACAAGACATAGCGTGGTCCTTGATGGCCACAGCGAATAAATAATAATAATAATAATAATAATAATAATAATAATAATAATAATAATAATAATATGCAGATGAATATTTACGAGGTCTATAATTCAGTTCATTTTTCCATCATTCATGAGCCTTACCATTCTTTTATGCCTACGCTCATTACTCTTTCGAACCATAGGGACACTCTATCGTCCCTGCGTGTGGACTCAAATAATTATTTTTCTGTATCCCCTGAATGTCGTAGGAGGCTACTAAAAAGGCAAACAATCTGTACTCGCTCTCCCACCTTCTAAGCCCAAAGTATATCCACGATTCTATGTTTCCCCGTGTACAGAGTGCAATTATTTATTTTTCCGGATTCCAACTCCCCTTAACGCGAGTTTGAAACAAGCAAGCGGGTTCGTTTTTATGACGTCCAAGCTAGCAAAGCCGGACATTTGTCACAATGGAATCCAACTAATGAACTGTCTTTCCTTCCATACACTTTGACATCAAATCTAGATTAATCACATCTCTTTTATTTATACTTGTATTCATGTGAGAACTCTCGAAGGGAACAAAATATTTGCGACATGTACAACGTGTTCAGCCGTTCGTGATTACAAATGAATCTATATATGAACACACTATATATATGCCTGTGTGATTACACTCCTCTCACAGCTGATTGTGACTAAATAAATAATAGAAAGAAAGGCTTGAAGGCGGGCGATTGTCATATCATTCCTCTCTTAATTCCTACAGTCGTGATGTGTGACATAGAGGAACTGATGAAGTAAGCAGAACAAACTTCTGGCAGATAGATTCTTATTCCTTCACAATATTAATGTATTATTATTATTATTATTATTATTATTATTATTATTATTATTATTATTATTATTATTATTCCGAGGTATCTGTGGAACGGCAGAGGTGAAAGAAGGTGCTGGGTGGAATAGGTCTCAACTTACGAAATTAAAGTTAATTTGAAACTTTAACAAAGGTTATATTTTCTTTTCAAGATAAATAAATAACAGAATATAACAGGTACCAAGTAGCAGATCAACAAATTAAGAAAGTACAATTTTAGTTCATTACAAAATTTGGGCTTTGAGCCCGACACTCACGAACCTTGAGCTATAAGCCCAACTTTACCTATATACCAAGTTCAAACAAAGGGGCAGAAAACCCCAATGATGCTAAGGAGCACTGGCTCCTGATTACCATATTAAGCCTCCTCGAGGCACACAGAAACCAAATTTAAGAAAGAGCAAACCCGCTCTCAAGATACAAGCCCATCAAAGGCCACAACAAACTATACTTCAAACTGCCCTCAAGGCATACCAAGAACAGGGGTATAAATACCCAAACCTACTGGGCCTATTCAGTAAAGAAGCAGGTTAATTACATGGCCCAAAATACCAACTTGACTGGAGGCGAAACTTGCACTCCTAATACACCTTTAAAACCTACTTGGCACTAGGCCGCATACACAAGGGCTAATCCCATACTAAAGAGGTGACTTGTATAAAAAGACTTTATTATATTAAGAAAGGAAGAAACGGTTGTGAAAACAAAGTCACCTCAAAACAATAGGAGTGGGAGCTCGAGAGGGTTTAGCACCCTCTATCCCAATTTATAGTTAAAGAGACGAAGTTTTACCAAGTGTCCATTACATATTTAAAGATAGGTTACATGCGAAAAGATTCGAACCTGCCCCGAGGGTTAAACTGCTGAGCTAGCGAGAAATGAAGTTATTAAATGGCCATTACCTTATGGATGAACTGCTGCCCGAAGAAAGAGGCGCTTCCCGCCCCCTGCTACATAATCACACTAGGAGAGATGTTACTGAAGTGGCGAGGAGACCAGAAAATCAGCAGTTTATATATCCTCGCGGAAAATTCGAGACCTTTCATGAATGATAAGACACACCCACAGCAGTTTATTGGTTACAGAACACAGTTACAGAGCAGGTTGGGGAAGAAAGTCCCGATTGGCCGAAAATTAATTTAAGAAATTCGGGATTGGCTAATTTCAAAACTGGCGGAAAGAAAGGATTAACATTGCCAACTCTCAAACCACAGAACAAAATTTAGCAAAAACAAAACGTATGAAGGTTAAATTTCTTCAGGACAGTTCATTCCTTTACACCAGAGAGCGTTATAATAGTTTTTGTAGAGACATCTGTTAGGGAACGTCCAAACTTCTTGATCCAGAGGAAACAAACACAAGTCGAAATAGACACCGTTCAGACACTTCAAAATTACCAGATTTACTGTGGTGACATCTTTCGAGAAACCATTGGATTAATATAGTTTGTTAAAGTTCAGGCGTTCTCCTGTAGGGGAGTTTCGACTGGCGCAATATTTGAATTGGCATTGTGGAGGTGTACCGCCCGGTACAATTATTATTATTATTATTATTATTATTATTATTATTATTATTATTATTATTTCTTCGTTTCGGCCAACTAGTGACCACGTCAGTTCAATTGACTCCTTTCTTGAGTTTTAAATGCTACCCAATGCCCCTGCATTCGTCTCCGGTCTTGTTATTTTCTTTCTTGGATCCATGTCTTCTCTGTCTTCAGCTTCGGCTTTTCCTGGAAACGTTTGTGCGTACGCAGTTTTTCACTAAGAGGAACACGCTCCTGGATATCTTTAGGAGAAATTTCCATTTCTCGTAGATCTTTCTGAACATCCGTGAACCATGCATCTTTGGTTTTCTTATCTTGAAAGTACGTTAATATCCGCTTATATATCCTGCCTGGGCTCATTCGTGTCACGTGGCTATAAAAGGCAATCTTTCTTTTTTCGAATCGTGTCACTTATGTTCTCCAGTGCTTGCATAATTCTTAGTTGTGATGCCTTCTATACTCGCTGTTTCCTTTGATGGGACCGAGAAATTGTCTCAATCTTCCTTTCTTTAGCCTCTAGTTTTCCATTAGACCTTTCTTGTTCATTGTAAGAGTTCCAGCCGCAGAGCATCTGGTCGATTAACAGTGCAGTAATGTCTAATTTTGGCGTTTAAGGATATTATTATTATTATTATTATTATTATTATTTTTACTATCCACAAATTGTAGATACAATTCAGAAATGGTGAATAGAGAAAGGGCATAGCGCCACCTACACATACAATTCCCGTTTAAAATTACAATATTAAAAAAATACAATTATATTCTACAGAATGTGCTTATATAGAGTTACCGTATTTATATAGATGTATTATTTACATAATATTCACAAGACCTGTTCAACATTCAAGTAATTTGGCACACACACACAAGCGCACGCTTGAATCCCCACATATACACTGACTGACAGTGACAATGCAACACCAAGGAGGAGTGGTTCGAAAGGGATGAAAGTTGGGGAAAAAACAGAGATGGCACGGATGAATAATTGATGTTTACTTCAAACCGATATGCAGGTTACACAATGCGCACGGCATCGACTCAGTAGGATGTAGGACCACCGCGAGCGGCGATGCACGCAGAAACACGTCGAGGTACAGAGTCAATAAGAGTACGGATGGTGTCCTGAGAGATGGTTCTCCATTCTCTGTCAACCATTTGCCACAGTTGGTCGTCCGTGCGAGGCTGGGGCAGAGTTTGCAAACGGCGTCCAATGAGATCCCACACGTGTTCGATTGGTGAGAGATCCGGAGAGTACGCTGGCCACGGAAGCATCTGTACACCTCGTAGAGCCTGTTGGGAGATGCGAGCAGTGTGTGGGCGGGCATTATCCTGCTGAAACAGAGCATTGGGCAGCCCCTGAAGGTACGGGAGTGCCACCGGCCGCAGCACATGCTGCACGTAGCGGTGGGCATTTAACGTGCCTTGAATACGCACTAGAGGTGACGTGGAATCATACGCAATAGCGCCCCAAACCATGATGCCGCGTTGTCTAGCGGTAGGGCGCTCCACAGTTACTGCCGGATTTGACCTTTCTCCACGCCGACGCCACACTCGTCTGCGGTGACTATCACTGACAGAACAGAAGCGTGACTCATCGGAGAACACGACGTTCCGCCATTCCCTCATCCAAGTCGCTCTAGCCCGCCACCATGCCAGGCGTGTACGTCTATGCTGTGGAGTCAATGGTAGTCTTCTGAGCGGACGCCGGGAGTGCAGGCCTCCTTCAACCATTCGACGGGAAATTGTTCTGGTCGATATTGGAACAGCCAGGGTGTCTTGCACATTCTGAAGAATGGCGGTTGACGTGGCGTGCGGGGCTGCCACCGCTTGGCGGCGGATGCGCCGATCCTCGCGTGCTGACGTCACTCGGGCTGCGCCTGGACCCCTCGCACGTGCCACATGTCCCTGCGCCAACCATCTTCGCCACAGGCGCTGCACCGTGGACACATCCCTATGGGTATCGGCTGCGATTTGACGAAGCGACCAACCTGCCCTTCTCAGCCCGATCACCATACCCCTCGTAAAGTCGTCTGTCTGCTGGAAATGCCTCCGTTGACGGCGGCCTGGCATTCTTAGCTATACACGTGTCCTGTGGCACACGACAACACGTTCTACAATGACTGTCGGCTGAGAAATCACGGTACGAAGTGGGCCATTCGCCAACGCCGTGTCCCATTTATCGTTCGCTACGTGCGCAGCACAGCTGCGCATTTCACATCATGAGCATACCTCAGTGACGTCAGTCTACCCTGCAATTGGCATAAAGTTCTGACCACTCCTTCTTGGTGTTGCATTTGCTCTGTCAGTCAGTGTATTTCAGTTAGACCGTCTCATGCATACTCACATACAGTCTCACTCACTCGGGACCACTTTCCTCCGTCCTCCCATGCATTCTGAACATTTACACAGTAAAAAATTACGTTATGTGCAGAAAGTTTCGTTATATATACATTTATTTTACCTCTTAACCAAAAATTTCAGCAGGTAGTTATTTTGCCTGCGGTGTGAGTACATTCCATAGCCGAGCAGAACGAACTTTGTTCTTGTAAGTGGAGGGAAAAGGGACAAACCTCGACCTCTTTTAGGGGAACGGTAAGCGGTTGAAAGAGGTAAAGATGTTGGACATACTGAGGGATGATGGGAACAAAACCAAATCAAACTCCCATGGCGCAACAGCCCCGAAGGCCTGCAGATTAAGAGGTGCCGTGTGGTCAGCACGATGAATCCTCTCGGCCCTTATTCTCGAATTTCTAGTCAGGGACCGCTATCTCACCGTCAGATAGCTCTGAGTGGACCTGACACGTGAGTTTATAGTGTTGAATACATTTCTTCACAGACAAAGTAAGGGTCGCCATCGATTTATCTATTATTATTATTATTATTATTATTATTATTATTATTATTATTATTATTATTATTATACAATCTTCCTGCAACAGATGCAGGTTGTCCAAAGACAAATACTACGAAAAACGAGAAATTAAGCAATTTCCTCAATTGTGCTGAGGGTTGAAGGGCTATAGGGCCCGGAAAGTTTTCAAATTGTGAGTCCTGGATAGCTCTATCAAACTAAAAAAAACTAAAATCACTTCCGGCCTAAATGCAATTCCAGAAAAACAGTTTAAACTCGCTTGTTTCTTCACTTGTATTATTTTCAAATCCCAGCCAAATTAACTTATTTACGTCATTCTTTTGTAATGTGTTCCTTGTCTCAATACCCTCAGGTGTTTTTCGATTATTTTCAAAACTGTCCGCACCGAATGTAGTTGTAAGGCAGGCTTGGCTCCCTACAACAGCCTGTGAGCAGCCGCTTGAGGTTATGTGAACGAATCCGATCCACGAAATGTCACTGTAATATTTGTCCCAAATGGAAGACAATAATTGCTTTTACTCAACTGAAGTGTAAAATCAGCGGTAAATGACGAAATACCGTCGATACTAGAGAAATGTACATATGTACTTACGTGCTGTAGACAGGACTCCCATATGTTGCGTTCCGCTGCGCGTGCCGTCTTTTGTTTCTTTCTTGACGTCCAGGGCCAGCACCGACGAATGGGAGTGCTATGTCTGTGAATTCTCATTTGTTTGTCCATATGACTAGCGCGGGCAGTTCAAACAGCAAAATAGCATGATCCCTGGACCAATAAATATATCACTTAATGAATGAGTCAGGGCACCAAACGAATGAGCAGCATGAAGAACAGATACCTAATTAATTCAAACAACTTCAGTGAGCAAATACATCACACAAGAAAGTGTTAGACAAACAAAGCACGTACGGAAGCGCTGCGATGTAGCAGAAAAAATAGTTCTAAGGTAATAATGTATGTATCCATATTATTCTCTACAGGTAAAATACACTGACTGACAGAGCAAATGCAACACCAAGAAGGAGTGGTTCGAAAGGGATGAAAGTTGGGGAAAAAACAGAGACGGCACGGACGAATAATTGATGTTTATTTCAAACCGATATGCAGGTTACACAATGCGCACGGCATCGACTCAGTAGGATGTAGGACCACCGCGAGCGGCGATGCACGCAGAAACACGTCGAGGTACAGAGTCAATAAGAGTGCGGATGCTGTCCTGAGGGATGGTTCTCCATTCTCTGTCAACCATTTGCCACAGTTGGTCGTCCGTACGAGGCTGGGGCAGAGTTTGCAAACGGCGTCCAATGAGATCCCACACGTGTTCGATTGGTGAGAGATCCGGAGAGTACGCTGGCCACGGAAGCATCTGTACACCTCGTAGAGCCTGTTGGGAGATGCGAGCAGTGTGTGGGCGGGCATTATCCTGCTGAAACAGAGCATTGGGCAGCCCCTAAAGGTACGGGAGTGCCACCGGCCGCAGCACATGCTGCACGTAGCGGTGGGCATTTAACGTGCCTTGAATATGCACTAGAGGTGACGTGGAATCATACACAATAGCGCCCGAAACCATGATGCCGCGTTGTCTAGCGGTAGGGCGCTCCACAGTTACTGCCGGATTTGAGCTTTCTCCACGCCGACGCCACACTCGTCTGCGGTGACTATCACTGACAGAACAGAAGCGTGACTCATCGGAGAACACGACGTTCCGCCATTCCCTCATCCAAGTCGCTCTAGCCCGGCACCATGCCAGGCGTGCACGTCTATGCTGTGGAGTCAATGGTAGTCTTCTGAGCGGGCGCCGGGAGTGCAGGCCTCCTTCAACCAATCGACGGGAAATTGTTCTGGTCGATATTGGAACAGCCAGGGTGTCTTGCACATGCTGAAGAATGGCGGTTGACTTGGCGTGCGGGGCTGCCACCGCTTGGCGGCGGATGCGGCGATCCTCGCGTGCTGACGTCACTCGGGCTGCGTCTGGACCCCTCGCACGTGCCACATGTCCCTGCGCCAACCATCTTCGCCACAGGCGCTGCACCGTGGACACATCCCTATGGGTATCGGCTGCGATTTGACGAAGCGACCAACCTGCCCTTCTCAGTCCGATCACCATACCCCTCGTAAAGTCGTCTGTCTGCTGGAAATGCCTCCGTTGACGGCGGCCTGGCATTCTTAGCTATACACGTGTCCTGTGGCACACGACAACACGTTCTACAATGACTGTCGGCTGAGAAATCACGGTACGAAGTGGGCCATTCGCCAACGCCGTGTCCCATGTATCGTTCGCTACGTGCGCAGCACAGCTGCGCATTTCACATCATGAGCATACCTCAGTGACGTCAGTCTACCCTGTAATTGGCATAAAGTTCTGACCACTCCTTCTTGGTGTTGCATTTGCTCTGTCAGTCAGTGTATTTCGTACTATTTCTTAATTTGCCGCAGATTTTACGCTTCATTTCAGTGAAAGCTATTATTATAATCCATTTTGGACAAATATTACAGTGACATTCCGTGGATCAAGTTAATTCACATAACCGCCGTTTGCCATCGCACCAGCGGTGACCTGCGGACTGGCAATAACCACCCGTACTTCTTCGCTAAGATCCTGATTTCGTTGATACGCTGCCCATATTGATAGGTTTACTGATTCATGTTGTTTTATAACATTTAGGCTGAATCCTTCTACCCCCATTTTTAAATAACCTTTCATCAAATCTCCATCTGATGAACTTCGTAATCGTTTTGTCACTTGAAGAGAAATTCTGTAGAACAAACGGACGCGGCTTGGCCATTGTGTAGACGTACAGTTTCATTGTCCTGAAAGTAAACAGGGTTGAGCAAACTTAACTTGCCCTTACTTCAAATAATTCTTATATATGGAAGTAATCATATTTACGAACCGTCTAGCAATGTGCTAATTATGCGTAACAGAATGGCATCGTCGTAGTTGGTGCGTATTCAGTTTTGAGCCATACTTAATAGGCCAAATTAATCATAAACTCCTAAATATGTGAATATAATATCTACCTCTTGGTTGATCATTTTCTCCTCTAGTCGCTTTATTAGTGTTCAAAGACTATGCTATGGGGTTTGCATAAACATCAGAGGTACGGCCCATCAGAACCCCTATAATTTGTTACTCTTGCTACATAATGTAAGAGCGGGTGGCCGACACTTCCTATATTAAAAGTAAATTTGCGGAAGTGGGGCTTGTCAAGTGATACATCACTTTGTGACTGCGGAGAGCAGCAGACGATCCAACATCTATGTCAGTGTGTTTTATGTCCTTCAATGTGCACTATGAAAGACTTGATTGCAGCCTCCCCCAACGCTATTGACGTCGCCCAGTACTGGGCAAGCATCATCTAGCTCTCGAATATTGTTGCTCTGTCTGTGATTGTATAATAGACTTGTATATTTGTATAGTAGGAATTTAGATATCTTGTTGCTTTTTGTTAAATATCTGTAAGTAAAGTTGATACTTCTGACACGAATAAAGAAAAGAAAAACTATGATAAACGATACAATGCCGTTTTAGATGGAATTTCTTCAATTAATTGAAGGTTTTGTGACAAAATAAACGTTTTGCCAACCCTTTCGCGAAAATAAGGGCAATACTTCCCTCTCATGTCGAAATGACAACGAAGTTGGGAGTCTACGCTTCAGACCTCCCACATTAGGCTCCATTATGGTAACTATGACTAATTACGAATGTAACCTACAGTCATACGGTGCATGAAAACACAGCGAACACTGTGGTCACATCCCTGTACCAATGCAACGTGCCTGCTGTCCGTGTAGCAGCTTGCTGTCAGTTTCCTACCATACGCACATCGCTGTTATAAGGGCTTCAGTGAGACTCTGCATTGACTCACATTAGCACTCGTAGAGGTACAAAAAGGCAAACTACTAATATAATCGACGGGATAGCGATAGTTAAGAAAAGGGCTGTAATTTTAAGCAATAAATAAAGAATATATTCTCAAACTTTATTGATATTTACCAAAAATTCGTAACTCATATCCCTAGGATGTTTTCAACATTGAATTGCTTGCCCTAAGGGCTAGAGCTGTGAATTTTTATCCCTATTTTTCTTCCTGTTCATTCCCTTTTCTTAATTGTCACATTCATATTATATCACCTTCTCATTTTTTCCCGAATTTACCCTTGAATTCCCCTTACTTAAATTTCGGCCTCTGAAAGTGTTATTTTTAATGAAACGCCGCTTCCTTGTAGTTATAATTCTCCAAAAAACTGCAGGTTTGTTGGCTGTGATCACGATACTTTTATGTTATTCTGCAAATTTGTTTAGCTATTAGATAATGAAGAAAGGAGTGTCCTTTGGAGAGAATTCATAAAGGAGAGGAAAGGATAAGTATAATGGAAATTGAAAATGAAATATATGTTGATACAGACAACACTGGCAAGAGTCTGCACACAAGGGTTTCCAAGTTGGAGTGTATGACAGAAATACTGCTGGCGACAACTGTAATCCTTGAGGCACTCCGGATCACAGAAACGTACAACGTTCATCATATGTGTGAACTATATTTTAAATGAAAAAATAAGATTATCTGATTTCTCGAGGAATTCAGAATCCATTACTGTAATTAGTTATAAGCAAACAGGGTGAAGTCCATTAGGAGATGAGATGGTTACAGATACCTGAATGGGATTTGTGTGCAAGACCATGTAGCTACACCACAGTGTGGAGACACCTCTGTGCTGCATGACGGACAGCTCTCTGTAAGGAGGAGGGCTGTTTAGTGGTGCTCAATGCGTCTAGTGGCCTGTCTGTCATGTTAATACTATTAATGGATTACAGATGGTTACGTATATAGGGACCGATAACGGAGAAATGAATGGATACGGAGGACAGAAATTATATTGAACGAAAAATGGATGATTAACAAATGTGGAAACAAGGAATTACCAAGTGAAGGCAGTAACTATGGGAAGAAATAAATAAAGAATTACATAAATGTGATAAATAATTAAATAAAACTTAGGAATAAGCAGATATAAAAAGCAAACGAAGAAAATAATGGAAGGAAATAAGGAAATAAGAAGAAAGGCAGAATATTAAAGAAACAAGGAGTGATGACAGGAAGTGGCACATAAGGTAAAATAAGATTACAAGTTCGGTGAGACAAATAATGAAGAAAGATAGATGAAAGTAAGTGAGTAATTTAGAAATGTGGTAAATACAATTGGACCGAAGTAATGAAGAAGAGACGATGTATTGAATAGAACTAGGGCATCTATGAAAGTAGAAGGCAATGATAAACAGGGGAAATAATACCGAAACAAAACAGTGTGAAAGGGAATGAAAGAATGCATTTAAACATTAAGGGTAAAATGTAAGAAATGAGAAGTCTGAAAGTGAGAAAGAAAAAACTAGTGGGAGATAAAGTGTAGATGAAAGTTTGATACTAGAAACGAAAGGGAAATAAAAATTAATAAATACAGAAATCGAAACGAAGTGGAAAGACTAGTATGCACGACGAATAAAATAAAACGAACAAGGAAATCTGAAGTAGATAAATGAAACGGTGAATTATCTAGGATATAGAACAAAAGAGACAAAAATATAAATGTATCGTATATCTATCTCCAGTCTCATGCTATGACATGAAATTATATGGCACGTTTTTAGCGTCGGATGCCCTTGCTGACGTGAACTTTAGTTGAGTAGCTAATAAAGATGAAACGTGTGAGGATGACTGAAATTGGGTAACGGCGTGGAACGAATCGGCTGTAAAATATGGATACGAACTGTCCGGGCTTTAGCCTGGAGGTGAAAATAGGAAACCACAGGAAACCATTCCCAGGACAGGAGACTGTAGTGTTCTAATTCACTTGTCTCGCGAATGCAGAGTTTTGCTTGGTAAAGGAACAAATAAAGGAGGAGGAAGAAGGTGAGGAAACCAAAGAAAAAAGGAACTAAATAAGAATCACAGATGAAAGAAATATTGATTATTTTACCTTTCATTTATAGTTAAACTAAAAGCTATGGACGAAGGAAAGTGCGATGAATGAAGTAATTAAAAAACAAGTGTATTTAAAAAGTTATGTAGTATGGCTCAGAAATACCAAGAAAGAAATGTGAGATACTATAACAAGACTACGGTGGATGAGGAAAGACAAATGGGTGATAGTACGAGAATATATCGTGGTTTAAAGCCTATTTCAGGATCTACATTGACTATTCGAACTAACTGCATTGGCTGCATATCTTTCTTCTAATTTACAGTTGCAATAATGGTAATTGTACTTGGCAAGAGAATTATGTTTACATGACAGCCAACCTCTTATACTGTGTTCCTCTTGTTCCAGATGCGATGAGGGCGTGCTAGAAACCTCTCCAGTTACGCTAGCATGGTCCGGACTGCTGACACTTGTTGACACATAGTAAGTACAGACATATTTCTATACCTTATAAAGGTGTCCTTAATAAGTTGAGTTTTATCCTTACACAGAGTTCTGCTTCACCTTGCGGTTACTGCGGAGGTTACCATGTTATTCCTGGATGTAACTTCTCAAAATCAATTGTTACTTTTAAATGTTTTATTTTACAGGTATATTGTGGCGTTTCTATAAACATTGTATTTTGTGTTCGACAGATGGAAAATCCTTACAGATTTTATTAATTGACTTGATACAGAAAAATGGATTACATCTTAAAAATGTTATTAAATAGGTCATTCTAAGGCTGCATGTTACTCACAAAAGCATGTTCCAAAGACTTATAGCTCAAGCAAATGATAACGTTCTCCATTTTCTTGGAAGTGTTAGTCATGAATCCACCCAACTCTTCGTCAAAATAAGGAGGGAAATAACGTACTGGGCACTTGTGGTTTTAAGCTGGAATTGTATCCATCCCATAATGCAGTATACTTGCCGAGAGCTCTATTTTACATATCGCATTACTCGACAGCGTTAATGGACAGGAGATGTTCTTGTTGGGAGGTGAAGCATTAATGGACCATTATCCGATACGTTAATTGCTGCTGTGTATGGAATGTTTGCCTTACAGACTGGGCGGACGTTTTTATGTTTGTATGACTCAAATTCGAGAGAATCTCTTTCCTTTATTTGTCAATGTGTATACAAAGCTGAGTGCACTGCTGCCTGACGCGATATGAAGGATAACTATGCATATATGTATGTTCTTATAGTCCTCCCTTCTATAACAACAAATCCTCAGTTGAGATACGGCAGGGCAGAATACAATATTATTATTGCAGGAGTCAATTGCTACGAACGGGTGGGAACAGTGGCAGTAGGATTCTCGAGATGAGGAGATGACCGTCAGTTAGGAATGAACTCAACTGATGAAATGTATGCATATACAAGCTTTGCTGGTGAGGTCATGTGAGGTGAATGGAGGAGGAGAGACACGTTTATGTACATCATTCCTGAACATATCGCAGCATAAAGAGCCAATAGTACAGCTTCGTATATTATCTTTGTACGGAGCGTTGATCTTTACGGGTCTGACACTTTGAAAAGGGAGGAAGAACGAAGATTGAAATCTTTTGAAATGTGGATCTGGAGAAAATGGGGAAGATCAACTGGAAATAAAAATTAAGGAATGAACTAGTATTGGAAGGAGTAGGCGAAGAAAGGACGACAATACTGGCAACCTTTCAAAAGAGAGAGAAAAATTGGTTAGTTCTCTGTTTACGAACGAAATGTTGATTAACACAGGCATTGGAATGAAGCTTTGCAGGGCGAAGTTCGAGAGATAGAAAGAGGAATCAGATGTTGGACAGTGTAAAAATTAATGAAAGAAACTGGAAGACTCCAATGATGGCAGAAGACGGATCAGCTGGGAAAATGCATGCGAAAACCTGCTGATCGGCAGAGAGTCGATGATGATGAACGTCACTAAACGTCTGTCTGACCAGTTCCTACAGATGAGTTAACTACAAACTCGCCTTCACAATCCTCATAGAAGATGCATTCACCAACATTCTCGGCAATATCTAAAATATTGCCCTCAATCATGCCTTCAATACGCCAGGGTGGAGAAATACAGGAAGACAACTGCCATGAGCGCAAGTCACAGAATTATCGTAAGAATGCTGTATAGTGATAAATCGAATTGAATATAGTCTTCATAATGTATTGTTAGGAATAGAGGCTGGATATTTAGCTATTTTAGTTTAGATTACAAAATTACATCAGCGAGTAACAAGTATTATCACCCCTGTACAACGGTTGTGCTATGAGGTTTGCATAGATATTGGGGGTATGGCGTATATAACTCCTAGAATTTATGCTACTCTTGCTACATTATGGAAGAACGGATTGCACGACACTTCCTACTAAGCAAATTAGTTTCCATTCTAACTTAATACTACCTAAAAATTCGAGGTCTCTTTAGGATACCACGCCGTGATGAGCAATGGAACTAAACTTGGAAGTGCGGGAGAGTGTGTAATTTGAAATTTGAGTTAACTCGAGATTGGGAAAGTGGGAAATATGTTGACTTAAGAGTTAACTCGGACGTGGAATGGAAAGGGTTAATAATCTATGGCAATGAATGAGCCTCAGGTATTGCCGGGTTGCGAGTCCATCCCTCATTTTAGTGATTCATAGAAGTCCCAAGAGAGATTGATGATCAATGGAGAGACATTAGAGCAAGTAAGGAAATACAAGTATTTAAGAATAAATCAAGTGACTAAGTATAAGTATAAGTATTTTAGAACAAATGTGAACTACAACATTGACTGTACTGAGGAGATAAAATCCAGGATCGGTCAAGCCAGAAATGCATTCTATAAAATTAGATTTTTCTGTAGCAGATATCTTAATTAACATATAAAAATTAGACTTCTGAGATGTTACATCTTCTCCAACTTGTTGTATGGAGTTGAAACCTGGATCATAATGAAGACATGGACAGATTAGAGGTATTTGAGTCATAGACGTACAGAAGCTACTGTGGTTGAGTTGAAGGGACAAGGTCACAAACGATGAGGTAATGAGGCGAATGGGAAAGAGAGAGGAAATATTAAATACTGTCAAAATCAGAAAGTTGCAGTATCTCGGTCATATAATGCGAGGAAAGGAATATAATCTACTGCAGCTGGTCAATCAAGGGAAGATACAAGGCAAAAGAACTCATTTCTTGGACTGATCATCTGGAAACCTGGTTGGACTGTTCCACTATTGAGCTGTTCCACGCTGCATCATCTAAAGCAAGAATCTGTATGATGGTAGCCGATGTTCTGAGACGAGGTAGCGTAAGAAGTAGTACTTCCTCTTTCCTTATATTAGGAAGCCGTGAAAATAGCCTCGCTTCAGAAACAGCCTTCATTGTGGCTAAGTTTAAGTCCATTTATCGCTATAAAGCCCTGTATAAACCTACATTATGTACTCCTCAAAGATGTGAGACTAAACACGTTATGTTTTAGGGTGTGTGTAGTCCTGTTGTGAGTGGTAGCGAGCATTGTATGCACACGAGTAATTCAATTGATTGTTTACAACACGACAGATGTCACTACCTGCGATCTGTGTTGAGCCTGAAGTGAACTACGCCATTTCAGGTGAAAACTGGTTCCAGTATATCATAACTTATAATTTCCATTTCAGTGTTGACGTATAACTTATATAATAGGAATTAATTGAGGGATGTTCCACCATTCAACACAATATATCAAACATAACATTAAGTGAAGACCGGTTTCGATTCCCTTGGAATCATAATCAGATCACAATAAATAAATAAATAAATAAATCAAAGGATCTTAACAACAATCAACATGAAAACTGCCTTTAAATACATTTAAAATGGTTGACATTAGTTATATAACATAAAACACATTACTATGTAAAGAAAGTCCTTAGATCCAGGTCACAGATAACTGCAGTGCGTTTGTACAATTGTTTCAGTGCATACGGTGAAGTAAGATCTACAACTAGTTTTTACGTTTGACCGAGCCAAGATTATGGCACTGCTTCAGGATGGACATTCACCAATAGCAGTATCACGCATAGTGTGAAGTATAGTGTCAAAAATACACAAAACGTACCGTGAGACAACTTATATGACTGGCAGACTAAGGATGGACAACGCCATGGTATATTAGACGTATATATCCACGTATAATCGGAGAGGCGATGAACTTCTGGTGTGTAAATTGGAATCTAGGATTCAGTGCTTCGAAACGGAAAAAGTGACTCCGAGTGTATGAAACTACCCCACGTGAAATAATCGATTGTCTAGAGTGTGATGTGATGAGTCCATTTTGATAAACTAACCATCTATATTTCTCTGTCATGGCCATCAATCAATACTTCACATCACAGCCAGCACAGTTGCCAGGTGACTTCGCGTAACACATTTTGTATCGCTAATTTCAGATTTTTGTGCGTGTTACTTCAATAAGTATGTAGTAAAATTCAACTAAGTTGTCCATCTCAAATACCTTCTGACTCGTTAAAGATATAGACATTCTGTTTTCAAATTCTAAAATTGTCTTAAGGGGCTCATAAAATACTGTCCTATTCCTCTCGATCACATACGTAATTACCGAGAAACCGGTAGAAACTTAGTTTTTTAATGGGACTATATTAATTTCACCCAATAGAACGATTTAGAACTGAGCGGCAAATTCAATGATGTAATTGTTTGAAAACCCGACGAGCACTTTTAGAAATATTAAAGGGTTTGAAATCTGTAGGCATTAGACAAAGAGATGCGTCACTCGCCTTCATGTCGAGCGCGTCGTTTTCCTACCTCACTCACTCCGTCTTTTCAAAGACCCATATCTCGCCATTATCTCCAGGAGGCCGGAGAAAAAAAACAATATGATGTAAGCCTACAGCATTTCGGAGTTACAAAGCTTTTGTTTCATTGCCGCTGAATCAGAAAAGGACCAGTTAAGAGATATAAATTGTAATAATTTTGTGTCTTATAATCCTTCTCATGACTACATAGTACATGCGATGAAATCAACAACTTCAAGATCGAGTGAATGACGTGATCATTGGGAGAATGGATGCAAACTTAACGGACAACATATCTGTTGGGCTCTTTTGGTCCTCGTTAAAGCCAGCTTGCAACATCGATGTACGTTAGCAATCGGCAGTGGTCGAGTTAAAATAATAATTACTGTGCTCTTTCAGTACTGGCGACCCTGAGAAAATTGAATTAATTTACGCTTAAAATGAAACATTTAGTTCTTGTGAACGTCTCTTCTCTGTTTATTCTTACGAGTGGGGATGACCATCGAACATTTTGACTGTACAATATCATAACACTATGCAATATATGGAATACTTTTCGGTGTGTGTGTGCTTTTATCAACAACGCGTGAGTCATGCAGGAAGACAATAAACTGAACATCACAGCGAGTGGAGAATCGCTTTATATGTAATACCCACACACACGAAATCCTTCAGTATCTCCAAAAGTACTTGTTTCTTTAAATAAGTACATCATTGAATTTGTCGCTCGATTCTTAACTGCTCTATTGATCGAAATTAGTATAGACCGATTTAAAAGAACAAAGTTGCTACCAGTTTCTCCGTAATTACATGTGTTATCGAGAGGAATAGGACAGTACTGTATTTTATGACCCCCTTAATACAACTTAAGAATTACCAAACAGGATATATATACCTTTAACGGATCAAAAGATACTTGAGGTTGATAAATTAGTTTAATCCCCCCTTTCCAGGTCACCGGCTGTATAGTTTAAGTTTGGACTCCTTTTAATAATTCAATTGTTCGTAATATGCAGAAGTACATAGAGGTATGCCAGACTGGACCTGGGTACGTATGTTCCTGAAATATAACTTTGATAGCTGAGGGAAATTTCAGCCATTATGGGCTATCCAGGAATATTGGCCATCCCTGGGAACTAAGAGATCACAAAGTTAGTGTTATCGCAAGTGGGTGGTGATTCTAACCGATATGCTGTGAGGGTGGTTGACACAGAAGGCGCCGCATCGGACAAATCCCAGCCCGATTGAGTTCAACTGATACTAAGAACAGAGAGAAGTTTCCACTCATGAATTGTCCTCCAGCAAAAATCGATCTTTGCTCGCCCTCACTACACTTTCTCCTAACCTCCCTCAGGACAAAAAGAGCAGACAGACGTAGAAAGCTATTACAGTGTATGGGATATAATACTCTCAATTTTAAGTTTGAGTCGAAGAAAACTTAGATGTGAAAGTTATCACCTCTATATTGAATGAATGCTCACTTATCTACTCAACTCGTACTTGTCAAAAGTAAGTAAGTTGGAGTAAGTGAATACTGTAGTTGTGGGCTTAGAACTCCAACATTAGTAGCTCTAGTGATTATTTTATATAATTCGGTGTCGAAGTTCGTATTTAAAGTATTGTGTGGGAAGTGGAAATTTACAATACTATACTTACTTTGTGCGCTCGACTTTTACCACTATTAAAACATCGAACCCGGATTTTTAGGCAATTATAGGCTAGAATGCAAACATACTGAAGCGGGTAACAAGTGCACTCCATACTGCACAGCAGTTATGCTATGAAGATTGCATAAACATTAGGGGTGCGACCTTAGATGTTAATGCGGTAGTATCTCGGGAAACAAAATTAATGTACGCAATTGGGCAACACGTATACTCTACACTGTGCATCAGTTATGTTACGAGGTTTACGTAGACATCAGGGGTACGGCCAAACAGAACCCCCAAAATTTGTAACTCTCGCTACATTATGGAACAGGGGGGTTGGACGACATTTCCTACTAACTGAATTACTTCGCATTCTAACCCATTACTCCGTAAAATTCCGAGGTCTGATAAGAACATAACACGATAAAGCGTTCGCAATGCATGTAAAATTGTTACCTAAATAGACTGCTTACCATACAGCTAATTTGTGTCACATCGGAGAGTCAATACCTATACTGACCGATTCTTGAATTAAATGGATTTTTCATGGATGTCGTCACATTTCCAGTTATGGACTCTGAACCGAGTAATATGTTCATATTAACACTCTTGCACTCACCCTATACGCAGTGGTGTGGTCGAGGGAGCAGAGACTGTATTCTGTATTTTAGAACCAGAATACAAAATAATCAACCTATAAACGAATGAATAAAAACTGAAATGAAAACTCACTAATACATAAATCTATGAGCATTTAAGAAATGAATACATGAACTTTGGACATGATATTGTAAGTAACACGGGGCAAAATTTTTCAAACGTAAAAGCAATAAAATTTGAATCGTAATGACTCATACGGTTGTAGCTGTACATATACTAACTGGGCGAGTCGATGACTGCGTGAATTGGTGAATGGATGATTTCAAAGTTGAACTATGGTCGTGCATGAATACCACTCTTCTCATTCCGTCACAGATAGCCACTAACTGACGAGAGAGCATTTATTGATAAATGAGTGATTGATTGGGTTAGCGAATGACTTGATAAACTGAATTGAATATTGCATTATGAATGAAATACTGACCGTAAATCACGAAAATTGTAAATAGTTAACCTTCGCTCCAACAATGTTAACGTGTGTAATAGATATAATATACAGTATATACGATAGTAAAGAATACGTTATAGATATATCATGTACTAGCTATATTACCCGGCGCTGTCCGGGAACTTTATTGATTGTATACTTTTAGGTATTTCATTACCTGTTAATTATATCTGAAGCGAAATTTTGTAGATTTCATTATTGTGACGTTGACTCATATTTTACACCTTTTCCACTCCAGCCCAGATGGTATCATACGCATAAATCGGTAATCTGCGCCATCTGGATGTTTTTCACCCCTTCTCACCTACCTGCCATGCCGATGGGGGCTGGTCTTGTACTTATACGACATACCAATGAGGGATGAACTGTGACTTGAACAACATGCAGAGCGTCACTGTTCATCTCAGCGACCGCGAAACGTATGGATTCGATAATATTTTCAATTATTCTTATATTCCACCCCGTCGCCATCTCCACTTACCCCCACAGTGGTTTCTTCCCGACAATCATGTGTAACAGAATCTCCCCTTGATCTAGTACACATTTACGCACGTGCCTAACTTCAAACCGCGGGCCTGTATTCTACTGTGGAATACTCGTTCCAGCGTTTCCATCGTTACCGCTGGCAATTTCTTCATCCTATTCCTAGAGCAGGGTAGTCCGATGTAAATAAATCCGTAGCGGTTGGTTTTAGCCCTTAAAACGTTATTTTCTGGGCCTTACAGAGTTTTGTTCTCCGCATCGTGAGGCTTAAAATGAGCTTTGTCTCGTCCTTGTGCGACAAATTCGATATTTTTTCTATATTAGTCTATAATATGTTTTATAGGCAAATTTTTGATACCTTGGGTTACATTATTTAAATTTTCGTAGGGATCTCTAATTATTTGGTAAATAAAGACCATGTTACTCACTGGCAATGTAGCTTTCTATAGGTGAAATAATTCTTTAAATCGGTTCAGCATTTTTCGAGCTTATACATTACGAACAAATATACAAACATAAAACATATTTCTCTTTATAATATTAGTATAGAAGAATGCATGCCTCTGCTTTGGAAATTATTTACAACACGTAATTGTCGTAAGAAGTAGGTCAGTGACTTTGCAGGCGGAGAGAGTTCAGATTCCCCGAGCGCTAGGTAATTCTTTACAATTAGTGGGCAGCTTTGCACTTCACATTATTAACTAGGTAGTCAGCGATCTTTGCTGTAGAGAGAGAAAGAAGAAAGGAAGGAAGAAAACAGGTTGGGCGTGGTTCTTTTGGAGTGGCTCAATCTCCTATGTGGGCTCACGTACGACAGTAACCTGGACACAAGTGTTTTCTTCGTCGTTCTACTATACTGTCCTGTCCACTGATTCATGTCTCTTATCATCGGGGGAGGCTGGCGCCATCATCCACACCAGGTGCCTGCCCGCTCAGATTACTATCGCCAGATTTATAGAGCTGTGTGTCCGACCGTACAGTCAGAGCACTAAACAAGAAGTCTCCATTCGGTTCGCTAAACCTCAGTTACGTAATAGAAAATCTTCAGTTTACTAAACACGGTTTATGAATTAATACTAACGTTTAACTAACTCTACGTCAATAAATCGTAATATGTGATTATCAACCGAGCAATTGACTGTGAGTTTTGGGTCACATACTGTAGCTATCACCTTGCATTCCGGAGATACTGGGTTCGAAACCCACTGTGGTCAACCCAGAATGTTTATCCGTGGTTTCCCATTTTCACTCCAGGATTATTCTGGGAAGGCCATGCTCGCTTCCTTCTCACTCCTAGCTCCTTTCTAATCCTATCGTCACCATAAGATCTATCTGTGCCGGTGCGACGTAAAGTAACTTGCAAAAACAAAAAATTATCAAACCCATAGTCACGTAATATATACATTGATTTTAAAGACACTAAATCAAAGCCTATGCTGGCAGTACCTAGTGTTTACAGCGTACCATGTGTTCTGGTATGAGCTAGAACAATTTTGTTACTTTCACTGATCTGTCTATGTCTTATCCTTGGCTTTGACAATATGAATGTGACTGAGGTATGAGCGATGCTAGTAATGCAATTCCTTGTGCAGCCAGTCCCTGCGATGAATGGTGTGAAAGTGTTGCTCATAGGGTTAGTTGGTGCATGCATTTCAGTGGGTTTGGTGGACTGATATGTAATAGCAACTTCTGGCTCGGTGAGGAAAGCTATGGGAAACTACTTCACTCCACAATTCCCTAGTACGCCCCTTCAGTGATGCCTAGGCCATCTATGATAGCTGATGGGAGAGCAGTTGAGGATCCAACCAGCCTTCGGGATGAGGACTGATCATACATACAAATGGCAAACGACAGGGTAATGTAAACCAAAAATACCTACCGTACCCTAAGTCTCTAGGTAAGGTACAGAAACATAATCTGAAAATTTGCATCATGAAATTAGCGATACAAAATGTGTGCGCGACGTTACCTAGCAACCGTGCAGGCTGTGATGTGAAGTATTAATTGATGCCCACGACTAAAGGACACATTACCAAAATGGGGCGTGAGATTAACTAATTTCCATCCTCTGTGGGTGGGGGACGCAGATGGAGAATACACCCACGGTATTCCCTGTCTGTCGTAAGAGGAGACTAAAAGGGGCCCCAAGGGCTCTCAACTTGGGAGTGTGGGTTGGCGACCACGGAGCCTTAAGCTGAGTCCCGGCATTGCTTTTTACTTACTTGTGCCTGGTTTCCCCACTTTCATCTATCCTCTTCAACCTCCCTTGGTCAACTCTTGTTCATTTTCGACCCCGATGGTATTAGAGCATTCGAGGCCTAGGGAGTCTTACATTTTCACGCCCTTCGTGGCCCTCGCCTTTCTTCGTCCGTTACTTAATTTTTCGAAGTGACGGATCCCTTCTTTGTTTCTTCTTTTCTATCTGTCTACCCCCTGTGGGTGGGGGAAGCGGTTGTAAAATACACCCACCGTATTCCCTGCCTGTCGTAGGAGGCGATTAAAAGGGATGATTGAATCAGAACCATGAAACTACCTGTGATTAGTTCCATCACGCGGTGAACTTCATGAGTCGCCTTTCGTACCACTATGTTAGGTACTCAATAGTTTTGTGATTAGTAGCAGCAGAGAGCGGTTCACTATGGGATTCCAGTACCTGTGATTAGTACCACTATATGCGGAACACCACGGGCTTACGTTTCCTGTGATTAGTACCCTCTGTGTGAGGAACACCACGGGATAGTACGAGTCACTGTGATTTGTACACCTATGTGAGGAACACCATGGGTTTGCGTTGCTTATGAGTGACGCTATTATGTGAGAAACACCATAGGTCTGGGTTACCTGTGCGACTTACAATACTTGTGAGTAGTACCATAAGTTGTGGAACACCGTGAATCTACGCTATCTTGATTAGTACCTCAGCGGGAGAATTAGCATGGTTCTACTTTACTAGTGACTAGCTGTTACCCAAGGCTTCGCTCACGAGGATTTCGTAATTTGATAAAAATTACTTGTTCCTCGGTACTGCACTAAGACATTATCTGCAAATCCCTAAAGTATAAAAAATCACCGAGAAATTGAATTTCATTTACCTCAGAACCTCTTTGTAAACCACATATGTGGCATTACATTTTGCGGCTAAGGGGCTACTGGCAGACCTAAATCTGGAACATGCGACATGGGACTCTACATGTGAGAAACAGTCCTCTTTCATATCGAAGAAAAAGTTTTCTTTATTTCTAAAGGCCACGAACCTGCTACGCAGGCGAAGCAGGGGGAGAGGTGATACTCCCACGTGGCGCGTCCCAGGTGGCGGATAGGGGGGTCCTAACCGGCTTGCCGGCGGACTTGAGGGAAATAAAATACCTCTCGCGGACCAAACACACACCCCCTGTGGGTGGGGGAGGCTGACGAATAATACACCCACGGTATCCCCTGCCTGTCGTGAGAGGCGACTAAAAGGGGCGACCAAGGGTTGATTGTATTAGAACCATCAAATTACTTGTGATTAGTACCACCACGCGGAGAACACCAAGGGTTGCTTTTACTTGTGTGTAGTACCACTACATTAGGTACGAAATTGGTTTGTGATCAGTAGCACACAGGAGCACCGCGCGGTCGGCTTTTGCAGTACCTGTGATTAGTACCACCATATGAGCAGGACCATGGGATGATAGCTACCATGGTTCTGCCTTGCCTATGATTAGTACTCACTATATGAGGAACACCACGGGATAGGGAGAGGTCCCTGTGGTTAGTACTCTTATGTGATGAACACCATAGGTTTGCGTTGCCTGTAAATGGCGCCGCAAAGTGAGAAAAGCATAGGTCTGTATTATGTCGAATTTCATAAGCTATGAGTAGTACAATAATGTGTGGCATGCCGCAAGTCTCTGCTACTTTTGATTAGTACCGCAACAGAACAAATACCATGGTTCTATTTTGATAGCGATCAGTACCTTTATGAGGGGCGGATAACTGCGATTTAGGACCCCCTTTTGACTGCAGGCATAATCGATTCCGTGTTATGCTATAGCAGTAGACCCTTGGTCAGTAATACGATATTGTCACGTCTGTTTATGTGAATGTGAGACATTGCGGGTCGCAACCACTGATTGTTTTAAATTCATGTCCATCCATTCATTCTTCGTTCTCACGTTTTTGAATTCTGGTCAGTGGAGAATTTTAGATTTTTAATATGTCATTCCATTTCGTCTCATTTCGTACTATTAGGGGCCGATGACCTAGATGTTAGGCCCCTTTAAACAACAATCATCAATCAATCACTATTTCTAAAGGAGATTCCAAATACCAATTTTCACGTCTGTAACATCTTATTTTTTGAGATATAAGTATCCTCATAAACAGAATTCAACTCCTCCTTCACTTATTTTCGATCTTTAGCTTAAGTTCATTTTCCGAAAACAAAAAGTACCTGTCTCTTTATATCAAAGCAGACTACAAATACCAATTTTCACGTCTTTAACATGTTAAACGTATGATATATACTGTATATATAGTCATTTTTAAGACTGCCCCACTCCTTGGCTGAGTGGTCAGCGTTGAGGTCTTCGGTTCTCAGGATTCCGGCTTCGATTCCGGGCTGGGTCTGGGTTTTTAATCGGGTGTGAGGAATTCTTCTGGCTGAGGGACAGGTTATTTGTGTTTGTCCCAACACTCTTCATATTCACTCAACACACCACATTACCACCCACAACAGGAACACGCGGTAGTAATTACATCCGTACACTTAGAGTTGGCGTCAGGAAGGGCATCCAGCCGTAAACAGGTCCAAATACACATGTGAGACACAGTTCGCACCCGCAACCCCACAAGTGTGGGAAAATCGGTAGAAGATGATGATACTCATTTTAAAAATTCACCCGATTTTTTATTATTTTCACCCCCTTAAGTGGATTTTCCAGAAAAAGCGCGTTCATTTATTCTTAAAGGAGGTTACAAGTACCAATTTTCATGCCTGTAACATGTTAGGTTTCTGTGATATATTGTAGATAATTTCTCTGCTGTAAGAATACTGGAGCTGACGTTGCCATGGTTACGGTAGTTCATTACTTTATCCAATTCCTAGAGCAGGGGTAGTGTGGTGCCAATATCTCCATGACGGTTGCTTTTAGGGCCTTAAAACATGGTTTTCGGGCCCGTAGGGCTTACCGAGTTTTGTTGTTTGCGTCAAGGGGCTGAAATTGAGCTTTGTCTCGTCCTTGTACGACAAATTCAATATTTTGCCTATATTAACCTAGTATTTTTATATCTCCCCCCTCCCGCCCCGTGTCCCCTCCTCGAATTGTTTTGAAAATAAAATACAGCACATGTGTCTCAGGGATCACGAATATTAACATTAGTAAAATAATTTTAGAATCGGTCCAGTAGTTCCTGGGATTAGCCATTACATACAAACAAACTTCACCTCTTTTATATATTATAGATAAGTACCAATATGAGCGGCTGCTGACCTGGATTTTGTACCCCTTTAGACAACAAGCACCATCAATTCAGAACTGTGCTTTGCAAGCCGTCCCTTGTTCAGTAATACTAATTTCCCAGTATAGTTTCTGGAAAGGTGAGGCATTGCAGGTCGGATTCACTGATTGTTTTGGGTTCATAATCATGGTTCGTAGTCATATTTTTTGAATTCTAGCCAGTGGATCGATTTTGGAATTAGTTTTAACTTTCAGTATTGTGATTTGCCTCCGCTGATTATTAAATTTATATTTATCCTTTCATTCTTCATCATCACGTTTTAAATTCTAGTCAGTGTATGAATTTTGGACTTTTAAACTGTCATTGCATTTCGTCTCATTTCGTACCATTAGGGGCGGATGACCTAGATGTTAAGCCCCTTTAAACGACAAACATCATCATCAAATAATTTCCAGGGCCATTCAAAAATGTGTGTAACGAAATAGTGTGATGTAAGAAGACGTGTGACGCGATGTTACCTAGCAACAGTACCTTCAGAGCCTGCACCGTTGCTAGGTAACATCGCATCACACATTTTACTGAAAGA
Source organism: Anabrus simplex (assembly GCF_040414725.1). Classification (NCBI taxonomy): domain Eukaryota; kingdom Metazoa; phylum Arthropoda; class Insecta; order Orthoptera; family Tettigoniidae; genus Anabrus; species Anabrus simplex. Next base: position 82,442,846 of record NC_090278.1, on the reverse strand, counting down.
GATGTTTATAATCACTATACCTCGGATTTGTAGGTGCTAATAGGTTAGAATACATAGGAATTTAGTTTGTAGGAAGTGTCATGCAACCCGTTGTACCATAATGTAGGAAGAGTAGCATACATTCAAGGCGTTCTATAGGCTGTATCCCTAATATCTATGCAAATCTCATGGCATAACCGTTGTACAGTGTAGGGTATAGTTGTTACTGGCTTAGGTAAGTTTGCATTCTAACCTATCAGCACCTAATAATCCGGACTCTAATAATCACTCTATATTCCTAAAGGGATATTTCAAGTTTTTTGTTTTTCTCTTTCCTTTTATATAAATACGTCTTATGTCTGGGGATCATCTTAAAATTGACTACACGAAATTAGCAATACTAAATGTAATGTGAAGTATTGATGGATGGCCATGACTGACAGACATATAAAAAGCTCTTACATCATACTCGAGAGAACTGCTTATGTTATTGGTGAACGTTTCATAGGTCCTGAGTCATTTTCCCCTTTCCGATGCATTGAGTCCTACATTTATCGATTCCAAATTCTTTATGGATGTATCTAGATAATTAATGGTTATCAGTATGAGTTTAATTAATTGAAAGATATATTTATCATAAATTGATTTTTCCCAAAGTGAAATTTGACACCATTTCTTGTTGGGATGACAAATCTTCAGTCCTCCAGTGTTACGGTAAGAATTCACAACATAATACTCCCTTGAATTATGAACGAAGTTGAGTTCAAAGTAACACTCATTATGTTTGATTCCCCTCGTCTCCTCTTAGCGAGTGGAAGATTTTGTATCTAATACCTAATTTATCAGTCAGATAATACAGGTTTCTATTTTCAGAGAGACTTGGGAGATTTGTGTTAATTGCTGAAGATCATCCATTGAGAACGAGGGCACATGTATATTCCCATGGGAATTAATTCATTTCGGTACAAAGAGGAAATCTGAATATGAAACTTCCATCACCACAAAGCAGAGTAACATCCGCTGCTGATTCACGGTCGAACAAGTACGCTGAGAACAATAATTGTATAGTTGGTTGCTTATCTACAAAGCTTTTAGGGGCTTACCTGGCTCCCATTCAGCCACCAACACACTGTTTTTGATGTTTCCAGGGCCATAATTGTATGGAAACTTGCATTTTATTTACGAACAACCAGACAGAAACCAAAGCTTTTAAAAAATGTGCATGTGGTCATTATTACACCTGAAACTGATAACTGAATGAAAATTTCGCCGAAGTAGTCAATGTACAGACACACGATTTTGTTTACGTAGATAAGGAATCTGCTAAACTTAGAACACCTTTTCGGCTATGTCTACTGGACTAAGCCTGTAAAACCGGCCGTCAATGCTATCTCCCTTACATCCGATCGAAAAAGTGCACACGAGGAAAATGTTTTAGATATTGATTTCCATCAAGGCTGGTTGATTCTCATCCAACTTGGTCTGGTATATTTTGTGGGAGATGAATATAGCTGTTTCAGATTCCTATAAAACCCCAGCCCACTCCATGTATTTGAAATGCTATGGACCTTAAAAGCTACCTTTGGACTGGGGGATGATAAATATGAAGATGGATTAAATATTTCCAGTATTTTTCCAGTTATAATAAGTATGATTTACACGGACTTTTAGGCCAACGATATCTCCCTTATTAATCCTCGTACTGCAATGATGCACATGAGAAGAAAGTTATAGAAATTGATTTCCATTAAGGCAGGTACATTTCCATTAAGTTTGATTGTGTATGATTTGATAGTGCAAAGTCACTGTTTCGGTTTCGTACAAACCCCCAGTCTGTTCAAGGATTTAGAATCAAGGTTGGCCCTAAAACCTACCCAGGGACAGGTGGATTCTAAATATGAAGTTTGGTAGAAATATATCCATTAGTTTTCAAGTTATAAGAACTCACACAAACATACACCAAAGCTAAATAGTATGCAGGTGGTCTTTATTACATCTGAAACGGATGACTAAATTAAAAATTTCTCCGAAATAGTCAATGTACATACACACGGTCATCAAGATTTTATTTATTTATTTATTTATTTATTTATTTATTTATTTAGATGTGTTCCTTCTATTGCGGGATGAAAGTCCGTTCGCATTGTAATCCATACAGCAGGAATGGCCACAACCCGCTCCACAGCAGCATTACACAGATGTTCTTGAACTGGAATGGCTAGGAGTTAAGCCGGCAACTTGTCCGTCCATGACGCTAAATGCCTATGCATACCTTCCAGATGTTGTTAATGAAGGTAAGAACGGACTTTTGTCCCCCAAGATAATTCGTATTTTTCAGTGCCACTTCTTGCCTTAATCACTTTGACATCAAAAATAACGTGGAGAAAATTAGGAATGCCTTCGGAATAATTCCACGGCTAAAGAATATTGTAATAAGTTAGTAATAAAAAGAAAAACAACCACCTCCTATCACTTCAGAGGTCTACTGATTGCACTGTAGCAGCTTGTGAGTGGATTTGATTCATTCCATAACAATTAACTACACACAGCTTTCTTTGTCGTGAATTGAAGAGCTTTCGAAGATACAGACAATATAATTCTTTCGACTGAATATATGACATATATTTCAGTGTTTTAAAGTGTGCAGTTCATTTTAGACTAAAATTCTACGGACGGAAGTCGAGGTCGACTGTATAATCTTGGAAACTGGGAGCTATCTCCGTAGATAATAGGCTAAGGACAAGGTAAACTTTCCTCAAATATATAAAACATAAATTTTAGTTACCGTAGCATATTTTATATTAAGTGTTGAGGCAGTTACAAGGCAAACCCCCTAAACTGCTTATCTCCAGCTGGCAAATTTCACTGTTGTTGTTGAGTCATCAGTCAATAGACTGGTTTGATGCAGCTCTCCTTGCCACCCTATCCTGTGCTGACCTCTTCATTTCTACGTAACTATTGCATCCTACATCTGCTCTAATCTGCTTGTCATATTCATACCTTGGTCTACCCCTACCGTTCTTACCACCTACACTTCACTCAAGAACCATCTGAACAAGTCCTGGGTGTCTTAAGATGTGTCCTATCATTCTATCTCTTCTTCTCGTCAAATTTAGCCAAATCGATCTCCTCTCACCAATTCGATTCAGTATATCTTCATTCGTGATCGATCTATCCATCTCACCTTCAGCATTCTTCTGTAACACCACATTCCGAAAGCTTCTATTCTCTTTCTTTCTGAGCTAGTTATCGTCCATGTTTCACTTCCATACAATGCAACGCTCCACACGAAAGTCTTCAAAACATCCTTCTAATTCCGATATCAATGTTTGAAGTGAGCAAATTTATTTTCTTAAGAAAGCTCTTCCTTGCTTTTGCTAGTCTGCATTTTATGTCCTCCTTACTTCTGCCATCGTTAGTTATTTTACTACCCAAGTAACAATAGTCATATACTTCCTTTAAGAGTTCCATTCCTAATCTAATATTTCTTACATCACCTGCCTTCGTTCGACTGCACTCCATTACTTTTGTTTTCGACTTATTTATTTTCATCTTGTACTCCGTACCTAAGACTCCATCCATACCATTCAGCAATTTCTCGACTTCTTTCACCTATGTCTTTCACTATGTACTTGTACGTATATTTTTCAAATTAATTATTGCCACCATAATTAGAAGTTGGCATTAATATGTTTTTCAAACGCAGTGCATTCTATCATTTCTTTATTTCATGCGTGGCTGCTCTGATATAGTTCTATGAGTCTGATATTCTGTTCTGAAAATCTCCGTACAGAAAATTGAAGCAACGAGTTGAAAACCCATCGAATTAGACTTCGTTTTCTCTGCAATGCGTTGAGTAAAGGGCCCATATGTATTTGATATCAAGGTAACCGTCTTTATGTATTGTGTATGAATAAAATTCAAGCCCTTAGCGTTGATATCCCCCACTGTGCTGTAAACCTACACTGAATGGTTATAAACCCCTGGTAGCAGCATACTTTATGAAGGCTTTACGTTCGGTAAGAAGTAATGTTGCCTGGCGTTGTCAGTCAGTACAAAAAACTGGGTACAAAGAAACGTTTGCAAAATTAAGATAACAAATGTTTCCTTCCTCGGCTTAAAATAGGTGAATGAAGCTAAAATCTGCCAAAACTAGTGACATCATGAAATATATGAAAATCAATCTGTCCACATATTGTTTTGATCGTCTGGCAGCAAGTGAAGAAAATGGCGAAGCTAGTGAAAGTGATACTGAAAGATGGGACAATGCGTAGTGATGTAAGCTGTAAAAAGAACACAGAAAAAATATATTATTACTAGAGCCTTGATTTTTATGCATTAATAGGTTAGAATACAAACTTACTGAAGCGAGTAGCAAATATAGTCTAGCTTCACGACGACTATGCTATGGGGTTTGCATAAACATTAGGGGTTCGACCCATCAGATCCCCTATAATTTATGTTACTCTTGCTACATTATGGAAGAGCGGGTGGTCGACACTTCCTACTAACCAAAATAGTTTGCACTCTAACATGTTACTGCATAAAAATCCGGGCTTTAATTATTACCTTGTGGAAGTCCTTACGGGAAGACACAGTGGTTTGCTGGTTCGATCTCCGACGATGGAAAACATTCCATCAGGATGTTAGTGGTATACCGTTTCTGATCATTCGTTTGCCAAGACTCCGGGTTCAGTTTCAAACCTCTCTGCAGTGTTCATACGGAGTGAGAACATGAGACGCCCTTGATGGTGAGTCCTCCGTCCACCAAGCGACTTGGCTACGCGGTTTGAATCCCGTAGAATATATTCGGGAGATGGTGAATTCAAACCTCACTGTCGGCATCTCTAAACATAGGTTTCCCATTTTCACACCAGGAAAATTCTGGGTCTATTTCAGTTAGACAACGGCTGCTTCTTTCCCATTCCGAACTCTTTGCTTTGGGTTCGAACCCACTATCTTACGAATGCATGTGAGACATGGTTTCGACAATTTAAACTTGGTGATTTTAATGTGGAGCCGCCTCTGTCGTGTAGTGGTCAGCGTGATTAGCTGCCACCCCCGGAGGTCCGGGTTCGATTCCCGGCTCTGCCACGAAATTTGAAAAGTGGTACGAGGGCTGGAACGGGGTCCACTCAGCCTCGGGAGGTCAACTAAGTAGAGGTGGGTTCGATTCCCACCTCAGCCATCCTCGAAGTGGTTTTCCGTGGTTTCCCACTTCACCTCCAGGCGAATGCCGGGATGGTACCTAACTTAAGGCCACGGCCGCTTCCTTCCCTCATCCTTGCCTATCCCTTCCAATCTTCCCATCCCCCTACAAGGCCCCTGTTCACCATAGCAGGTGCGGCCGCCTGGGCGAGGTACTGGTCATACTCCCCAGTTGTATCCCCCGACCAAGAGTCTGAAGCTCCAGGACACTGCCCTTGAGGCGGTAGAGGTGGGATCCCTCGCTGAGTCCGAGGGAGAAGCCGAACCTGGAGGGTAAACAGATGATGATGATGATGATGATTTTAATGTGAAAGGCAGTGTGCTCTGGTAGACCGCAATAAGTGCGAAAACAAGCCACTGGATGTGACCCAACACAAACTCAACGCTGACACCAACAAATGATTAATTTAATTCACGCATTGATCGAAAGACGAAGGTAATGGGCCAGAAGATGTGGCAAATTGATTTTGTTACACGACAATGCGCCGTCTCACACAGCAAAACCAGTGAAATGACCTTGCAATCGCTTGGATCTGCCATACTACCCCGACCTGGCGACATCTGACTATCACCTCTTTACAACAATGGGGAACGCGCTCGCAGAGCAACACTTCAAGTTGGAAAACGCCTCGACGGATGGTTTACCGCAAAAGGCAAGCAGTTACCTGAAATATGGGCGAAGTTTGTAGAAGCCGATGGTCAATATTTTGAATAAACAAAACATGAATTTCTCTTTAAAACTGCGTGTTTTATTTACCACAAAAACTTGCAAAAAGTAATGCATACACTGGGTATATGGTTGTAAATTTTTTAAACTGTAAACTTGGATCCTGCCGTACGAAATAAAATATATACACTTCTAAATTTCCTGTTCTTCTCCTACTGTTTTTCACATATCTGAGTGCGAACTGTGTCACACATGTGGATTTGACCCTGTTTTGCTCTTGAATGGCCTTCCTGAAGCCAACAATATTGCGTCGCTGGGGTGGTATGTAGAGTGATGTGAGGTGTTAACATGAAGAGGGACATGTTTGCAAAAGTAATAACAGCCAGTGCCCGAGTGAAACGAATTGACCAGATACCATTAAAATCCTCTCTTACCCAATCGTGAATCGAACTATACTCCTTCTGAAGCGAAAGCCTCGGCACTGAACAGTCAGCTGCATTAAACTTGAAGACTTAATGCCAGGATATTTTCATGTTTCCTACTTACTTGGTGATGTCTCGACCTAGCCATTGACCTACATCCAACAACTGCAGCGGAAAGTTACGATGGGAAACTTTTTCAATTTATGGAAATATATTTCATGTAAAACTTCAGGTAGAAAAAACAGGTCTAAGTACGTGCCCGCTAGGAAGTGAAGCGTCTAGTATTGAATAGTTTTTGCAACACTGTTTTAACATGAAACAGGGTTCCCTTGATACTGTGTGTTTGTTCGACAGTCCGCTAGTACATGGTCTGGTGCTAGGTCACGCTATGTTGTAGAAGAGGAGAAAGCGGGGCTGAGGGTGGGGTGGAAGATCTGCTGTCATCTTATCGCGCGGGGTTGGAGAAAGGGGAAAGGGAAGGGATGGCGTGAACTCAATAAAAGGGTCGGACTGAAGGATGGGACAGCCCAGGAAGTCAGATCATAAAGACAAAGAAAGAGAGAGAGAGATAAAGAAGAAGAAAGCTAAGAAGACTAAAAGTGAGATAGTAGAGCACCAAGGTCACAATCAGTTTCTATGATAGTAAGTACAGTCTGTACGGAAGAAAATAGGAACTGAAAAATTTGCGTGATGAAATGCGATCCAACCATGGTTTAGGGTAGAAAATACAATTTTAAAAACCAGGAAAAATTGCACAAATGAAAAGTGTTGTTAATGAAATTTTGTGGAGCATACCATCACTGATTACGGCTATACATGTACGTGTATTTCCGTCACTGTTCTGTTTATGCCTTGCTTATATTTTCAGTTACCGGGCCAGTTGGCCGTGCGCGTAGAGGCGCGCGGCTGTGAGCTTGCGTCCGGGAGATAGTAGGTTCGAATCCCACTATCGGCAGCCCTGAAAATGGTTTTCCGTGGTTTCCTATTTTCACATCAGGCAAATGCTGGGGCTGCACCTTAATTAAAGCCACGGCCGCTTCAGACCTATCTGTGTCGGTGCGACGTAAAGCCCCTAACAAAAAAGAAAATATTTTCAGTTTTTATGTAACTTTTCCATTATGACTTTTCATTCTTTTCTACTTTTATGCTCCGGATTTTTTATCTAATTTTTATTTGTTGAATTTTGCTTTCATTCTTCTTTATATGTTCACCATATCCGTTATTTAGCTTAGTGGTCCGTAATTTTTTAATATAATAGTACATTTCTTTTATATACGTATTAACTTGTATTTTACGTGTTTAAGTGTAAGACAGGGCCACGAGCTCGAACTTCACCATTGCTAATGTCAAATAAATAAATAAATAAAATAAATAAATAAAATATATAAATAAATAAATATCTTTATACAGAACTATGAGAGTAATTATATTTCTTCTTATTCTTCTTCTTCTTCGAGTACCGATCCATTACTGGATGTTGGCGGTCTGTATGACAATTTTCCTTTTGTTCACTGTCCTTTCGATGAAGAAACAAGTCTCCTTCTTTTCATAGTCAATTCATGCAAGGTCATCGACACCCACGGCTGCCAGCTACTTTCCCATTAAGTTTTAACTGAAGGAGCCGAATATTCTCAGGATCTCTCACCGTATGCTCCAGATATTATTTTTTTCTTTTCTTAACAGTTTTAAGAATTACTTCATTCCACCTGCCAACGGCCGTAGCCGTGTTGAAACACCGGATCCCGTGAGATCTCCGAAGTTAAGCAACATTGGGCGTGGTCAGGAGCTTGGATGGGCTGTCACGCGCTGTTGGTGGGGGGTAAGGGAATGGAGGAGCGGAAAGGAACTCGCCACCCTACCGCACGTAAATTCCGGCTCAGGAACACCTCTGCGGAGGTTCGGACCTGCCTTCAGGCAGAATAACCCTTACCTCATTCCGGCTGACTCTCCATAACACTTCATGATTCCTTATGTGCCCTGTCCAAATAATTCTTAATATGTCTCCGTAGACCCACAACTCAAACACTTATATTGTTTTGTAGCGGCAGCAGTTTATGATTCTACGCCGTATAGAAAGATTGGATTACGTAATATTTTACTAATCGGAGTTGAAAAAGATTTGCAAAAACAATAAAGTATACAAATTGCTTGAAGTTACTTGCTGATGATATCAACATGTTGTTCAATTTTTTTTTTGTTTCTTCGTCGCCTGTCTGTGGATTTCTATCTCTTTATTGCTTTTTCTGGGCTGAGTGGCTCAGACGGTTGAGGCGCTGGCCTTCTGACCCAAACTTGGCAGGTTCGAATCTGGCTCAGCCCGATGGTTCATGAAAGAACTCCTGCGGGATTAAACTCTGGCACCTCGATGTCTCCAAAACCCGTAAAAATAGTTAGTGGGACGTGAAGCCAATAATAATAGCTAATAATAATAAAAAAATATTCTTCTTCTTCTTCTTATTATTATTATTATTTCGTTGCACCTCGTACCATTATAGGCCGATAATCTAGCTGTTAGGTCTCTTTAAACAACAAATATCATCATCATCATCATCATCATCATCATGAATTTCCACTGGACAAAATTGGCTGTGTGTCACAGGTGTTTATGTGGCTATAGTAAACCTGCCGGAGGATAGCATCAGGGTTGAATGCTTTGATATAATTATACGAGCAGGCTGCGGGCCCCAAAATGGGGCTTCGGTTCACATGGTCTCAAGTGCTTCGCTTCGCTTCGCTGTCCACTCCATCTGCTCACACTATGAGGTCATTCATAAGCTCGGTGGGTTCCCACGGTGGTCCGTTATCTCCTAATAGGCGTTTACACCACTGGAACGAAGCAAAGCCTCACGTATGGACCAAGATGTTATACTAATCACAAAAGAACATTTTACGGCTGAATGTCCTATTTATTTATGTATTTTTATTATTCTTTTATTTATTATTATTCTTGTTTGAGTGAATGGTCCCTTCTGGAACACACGAAGTCTTATTTATGATTTCGTTCGTGGAGGATCTAGGATGCTTCCATCTCTTGACTAAAGATCCTCTTCCTTTCTTCCGTCCACTTGGTACCTGCTCTTTTTAATACTTCATTCCCTGGAGTAACTTTCCACTTGCCAATTTTCTTTCTATATATATATTTCGATTCAAAATTTCTTCAGATAGAATTTGTGTGTTCTTCATGTCAGCTTTTTTTGTTGTGTCCAAGGAAAATTCTCCAGTTCGTCAACTCTTTCAAGAACTTGGGGGGCTAGTCTGATTTCTGGAAGACTCTTAACATGTCCTTCTTTTCCTGAGGTTTGTCGCAATATTACATAATTTTCCTGTGAATTTCCAGGATTGGAGGCGGTACCCCTCTTCCGTGTGTCTTGATCCTAAAATTTTTCTCATGATTTTTCTCTCTTCTTTTATGATATTTTCGCCCTCGTCCATTTTATGAAACTTTAGAGTTTCCCCTGCATATAATGCCTCAGCATTCATTACAGACACTGCAGTGAGTATGAAACATTACCACATGTGCTGGGGAGTTGCCCTCAAGCAGAACTGCTTAGGATCAAACGCCATAACATCATCAGAAACCTGATTGCTAATGCTCTTCGTCTCGAAAATCTAAAAGTGTACGAAGAAGTCCACTGCCTCGCTGAAGGAGGCAGCACTCGCAGGATTGATATTACAGCGATTGACAGACGGAGGAACGAAGCAGAAATTATTGATCCTACGGTATGCTTTGAATCTTCAGCCTCTCAGCCGACTGACGTAGACAATGAGAAAAAGGATATCTATAATCCAACCATCCCTTTCCTTCTTGAGTCGTATAACCTTAAAAAAATACGGTGACTGGACTTTTCTTTGGCGCGAGGGGAACAATTCCCAAATCTTTCGTCACATGGCGACAAAAATATAAACTAGCGAGAAGCCTACAAGATGAGATAGTCGTCTCACTCATCAAATACTCCGTTTCGATTCTTCGTCACCATTTATATGGAGTTCATGTCATTTAACATGGTTAATTGTAACCTACCATTTTTTAAACATTAATCTTTTTATCTTCCCTCAACATTGTTATTGTGTATTATTCTGTGTCTTATGGCAAATCTAGGGTGTCCTGGATCAGACTAAATATAATGTTTAATATTAACGTGGAGACACATACATATTTTGTTGTAGATTACCCTTGTTTTCCCATATGTTCTTCTGAGTTTTTGGACACGGTTGTTTTGGGCTATTTATTCTTTTCCGGTTGTTACGAGGATTTCGCCCAGGTATTTGAAGTGAAGGACTCTGTTGATTTGTCCGTATTTTGTATTGAGACTATGGATGTCTAGTTTTGAACAGAGAAAAATCAGTTTGCTGGAAGGAGATATGAAGTCCGACTTTTTGGTACATTCTTGGAGAATTTCAACTTGCTTTATCGCTGGAAAAAAAAAACAATCGCTGGACAGGTCATCCGCGAATGCTAAGCATGGAATTTCAAGCTTGTTTTTTTTTGTGCCCCAGTATTTACTGGGTTCCATCTATTTTGCTCTTTCAGTTCTTTTTCCCATTCCCTCATCACCTTATCTAGGACGAGGTTGAAGAGGAGGGGTGACAATCCATCTCCTTGCCGGACAGCAGTTTTTATCAGCAATTCATCTGAGATATCTCCCATGAATTTCACTCTTGGCTTCGTGTATTTATGTGTTTACTTATCTATTTATTATGCCCATTCCGCGTTTGAACTTGTTCGCTGGTTGATGGTTTTCGCCTTCTTACCCTCCCAAAATCTCTTCATGAATGCACTGTGTTGCATCTTGGATTCTGCGGACCAATTCTTACCAGTTTTCCTTTTAGGATTCTCTACGAATTTGTGCTTGGCTACTATTGTACTAAAGGCTCCACGAAATTCCATGATGTCGTCCGCGATGTTCATTTCTTGGAGGTCTGCCTTAGTTTCTTCTAGTAAGTCTATTTCGACTTTCCTTGAGTCGATTACTTTAAATAATCTGTCGCTGTCCATTCTATAGATATGGCCATAGAATTTCAGGCGTCTCTTGTGCACGGCATCAGTGAACCTGTCAGTTAATGAGTAGAGGTCTGCTGTTCTCCTCTTAAGCCACATTCCATTTTCTTCCTGGGACCATAAATTTTTCCAGAGAATTATCCTTTCTTACTTTTCAATTTCTATAATTTTAGTGTGACCTCCATGAGATGTGGTTTCCGAGGCGTATAACACTTTCGCAAAACAACTGTGTTGTGATATCGTAGTTTGCATTACGCGATATGACTCTCTTGTTGTTGTAATTCCACGTTAGTCTGTGCGCCTTGTGGAGTATACTGGCTCTTTCTATGTTGGCCCTTTCTCATAGTCCATCTCCAGTTTAAACAGATTTCCAAATTACAACGATTTTCGCCCCGAAATACAAAGGCTACTTAAAGTAAAAGATACAAATGAAACGAAAAAATCCATACAACTATAAATTTCATGACCGAATATTCACACGTCACATTAAAGATAAGTTTTTGTGCCATAAGATTAATAAATTGATTGAAAATGTCTCCGTGAGACTTTTAAAACCCCTTGTGCGTGGGGGAAACAGATAAAGAATACGCCCACGGTATCCGATGCTTGTCGTAAGGGGCGACTAAAAGGGAAGACGAAGGTATGATTGAGTAAGAACCGCGAAACTACTTGTTATTAGAACCATCACGCGGCGAAAACAATGGGTCGCCTTTACTTGCGAGGAGTACCACTGTTAGGTACATGCAAGCCCAGAAATGGTGTCCCGACGTAAACAATCAACACTGTCCCACTCCAGTACTGAAAGGAGGTGAGGGAGTGAACGGGTAGTGCTGAAGGCACAGTGTGTGTATTGCTATACATCCACCACTGTGCCCATTTCAATCACAACAGTCTTGTAGTGGGTTGTCTACCTGCAGAAATGCGTTAAGCATGGAGGTGCGGTATACCATGCTTTGTTTATACCGGGACACCATTTCTGGGCTCGTGTGTACACAATAGGTTTGCGATTAGTAGCAATAGTTGGTGGGTCAGTATGGGTTTACAGTACCCTTGATTAGTATCACTATATGCGGAAAACCACGGGCTTACGTTGCCTGTGATTAGTAGCACTATATGAGTGACACTGTGGGTCTGCGTTGCCTGTGATTAGTACCGCAACTTAAGAAATACCCTGGTTCTACTTTACTGGCTTTAAGTAACATTATGAAGGGCCATTAATCTGAATTTTGGACCCCTTTGGACGACAAGAATCATCGATTCCAAATTGTGCTTTGTAAGCAGTCCCTTGGTCATTCATACTGATTTTTCAGTATAGTTTCTGGTAAGGTCGGATCCACTGAGTTAAGTTCATCATCATCATCATCATCATCTGTTTACCCTCCAGGTTCGGTTTTTCCCTCGGACTTAGCGAGGGATCCCACCTCTACCGCCTCAAGGGCAGTGTTCTGGAGCTTCAGACTCTTGGTCGGGGGATACAACTGGGGAGTGTGACCAGTACCTCGCCCAGGCGGCCTCACCTGCTATGCTGAACAGGGGCCTTGTGGAGGGATGGGAAGATTGGAAGGGATAGGCAAGGAAGAGGGAAGGAAGCGGCCGTGGCCTTAAGTTAGGTACCATCCCGGCATTCGCCTGGAGGAGAAGTGGGAAACCACGGAAAACCACTTCCAGGATGGCTGAGGTGGGAATCGAACCCACCTCTACTCAGTTGACCTCCCGAGGCTGAGTGGACCCCGTTCCAGCCCTCGTACCACTTTTCAAATTTCGTGGCAGAGCCGGGAATCGAACCCGGACCTCCGGGGGTGGCAGCTAATCACGCTAATCACTACACCACAGAGGCGGACAGTTAAGTTCATAATCATTGTTTATCGTCATCTTTTGAATTCTAGGCAGTGGATGAAATTTTGACTTCTAAATTGTCATTGCATTTCATCTCCCTTCCTACCATTAGGGGCGGATGACCTAGATGTTAGGCCCCTTTAAACAGCAACCATGATCATTATCGTAGAGACTTTTCAAAGCTAAAATCAGAGCTATTGCAGCATATTATTTAGATACAGGGTGCGCAAAATAAAACTGGACCAAGAGATACGTATAATGCTGAAGCGGTCTTGATCCTTCTTAATGAACAAAAGAACTGCCCATGAGAGCAAATGTTGGAAACCATGATATCTTTGCACCACTCACCTGCTGTCACATGTCGGCGCGTGCGTATCTCCCAAGTACGTCACTGTGTCATTACGTGTGACTAACTGAGTGAGAGGTGCAGTTGAATGGTGCTCACGTTAAAACAGCGGCTGTTCATTGTCGAGTGTTATGCGAAACGGTTTGCGCGAGAGTTTAAGAAGGAATGCTGAAGACCAATTATTCTTGTCAGAGTTCTGGAGGGAAGGAATACTGAAAGCAGTCACAGGTTGCAGTGCGTCGATCAGGTCATGGGGTGGAAAAACTGTTGATACACCTTCAAAACTCTGAAGAACCTAAGAGATCTATTTGCCGCGGTGAATTAATCTCAGGATTTACGACTCCCAATGACGCTAATATCGAATTTTTCTAGCTAGACTTTGAGTAAGAGGCTGTGTGGCTCAGGCGGCAGCGCTCCGGCCTTTCACGCTGGGTTCCGTGGTTCAAATACCGATCACTCCATGTGAGATTTGTGCTGGATGAGACGAAGGCGGGACAGGTTTCTCTCCGGGTACTCCGTGTCATTTCTCATTCCAGCGAGACTCTCCAATATCACTTCATTTCATCTGTCATTCATTAATCATTGCCCGAGAAGAGTGGACAGGCTTCATTCATTCCATCCCTGATCCGGTCGAATGACTGGACACAGGCTGCGGATTTTCATTTCTAGCTTGACTTGGAGTACAATTGCAGGCGAATGTGTCTAACCTAACAAAATCACCATGAGCGTTGGTAAACATGTCCGTTTAACACAACCAGTACAGTTCTCACAACTGGTAAATGCACAACCTCTTCATATAAGCAGATGTACAGATTAAGCTTCAGTATTAGCACATATGATATAATCTCTCTCCCTGGCAGCCGTAGTCACTGGCCATTAGCACCTGTGTTAGGTTAAACGTGCGGTTGTGCGGCTCTCCACACAGTGCAGCGAGTGACCTGGCCCTGAATTCATCAATTAATGGATGAGTAAATCGATCAATTATTAAATTAGTTGTCCAATGTCAAAGCCTGCTCTTAATTATGATAACAGCGAAAAGAAAACTTGCACTCAAGCCGCAGCCATTTAGAATTTATTTGCTCTGAAATATATATCATTATATTACAATCAATCATAATCTGCTTCAGATACAGTCTCCATCATAGTTCATCCTGTTTCCTTTCTCTGTCAACATGTAAAGTCATGGATGTCGAATACGTGTCAGCGTTCTGAGAACACAAAAGCCTGCTCCGTATAGAACTAACAAGGGAAGGGTGCGTACCCTGGAATCACGGATCTTACGTTAATTTTGTACACGCGTTAAATGATCCAAGACCGAGCTCGATAGCTTCAGTAGTTTAAATGCGGCCAGTATCCAGTATTCAGGGGATAGTGGCTTCAAACGCCACTGTCGGCAGTCCTGAAGGTGGTTTTCCGTGGTTTCCCATTTTCACACCAGGCAATGCCTCAATTAACGCCACGGCCGCTTCCTTCCCACTCCTAGGTCTTTCCTATTCCATCGTCACCGTAATACCTATCTGCGTCGGTGCGACGTAAAGCAAATTATAAAGAAATGAGCCAAGAATAGCACATTTCTTTTGGAAATTAATTTCTTCGAACCACAGAAAGCGTTTATTTCAATGCCGTTACATCATCTTCGCAATTACTAACGGAATAGTGAAAAAGATCTGTGGCGCGGTGTTGTATTGGCCATTGTATTATTCTTGGCTCATGTAAAATGTGTGCAAAATTTACTCAAAATAACTCAAATTTTACGTATTCTTGCCCTGGATTATTTTGTATTCTTGAATATCATAAATGGAACATTTGGCTATTAATACAATATTTTTACGAAATGACTTATGTCAAAGGATAGAGATCATTGATCTTAGCAGGTTACTGTAAAAATTCATAAAAGAGAAAAAATTGACTTATCTGATTTTTCCAGTGGATGAGTGATATAAAGTGATCATATGTGTAATATTTTCATACTTGACTCTTCCAAGAAGATGTACAATATTATAGGGAAGGATCCACCTTTCAATACTCCGTAGTAAGTTGAACTAAAAAGTAGTTACAACCTGTTTATTGGGACCGGTCTCAACACATTTCAAGTGTCATCATCAGCCAATTAGCGAAGATCTTAAAACAACTAATATATTGAACACAGGCAAAAAATTAACATTGTGTCATATCGTAGCAATTCAGTTAATGTTCAAAACACAATACGATATGATAAAATGTTTTTAACTTTAAATGACTCTTCCAAGTTAAGACAATCTTCGCCTCTCCTCTCTGAAACTATTAGGCATTAATTGCGAAGAATATGGAGAGAGGTTGGTAATTTAATGCACTTCTAGTCCACCAACTCCCATCTCGATGTCTGGGAAGTCGGTTGGGTAGAGTCCCCTGTGAGTAATCTCAGATACTGCCTGCAGACTCTCACAAGGCGAGGCTATGGCATATGGGTTACCGATTGCATACATCCTTGGTACACGCGTAGGGCATGACCAGGTGTATGACAGGTGCAAGTAGTAAGGCGCAATTCTCAGACATTTCCGAGAAATGAACTAATGAAAAATTGCAGTGAGCTTATGTGAAACAGGCAACGAGCTGCAAGAACTGCGCCGATTGACAATTTTGTAAATATTTCACGTCTCTCACAAATTAAGGTGTCTTCAGTAACTTCCACAACCAGAGAAGATTGTATAAAAATTCAATCTCTGGTACACCATCAGTTGTCGGCAACGATTTTTTGCATCATGTTAAAATACGCTTGGTTTCAGGCCAAAATGTTTGATGACAGGACATCGTTCAGGAATGTCAACGAAGTTTGCTTTGCGATAGATTATAAAAAAAACCTGCTAATGCAAAAGTACTGCGTTTATCACTTGCTCAAGATGCCGCAATAATTATTGCTTCTCCAATTTATATGACCAATATCATCCTAGTAATTCGTCGCGAACAGCACGATAGTGAATAAAAAAATGGGTAGAATAAGTTGTACAAAATACTGGGAATAAAAGTATTAATTTTTCAGAAACATTTTCTTGTTTTTTTTGTTTTTTCTTGCTATTTTCTTTACGTCGCACCGACACAGATAGGTCTTATGGCGACGATGGGATAGGAAAGGGCTAGGAGTGGAAAGGAAGCAGCCGTGGCCTTAATTAAGCTACATCCCCAGCATTTGCCTGGTGTGAAAATGGGAAACCACGGAAAACCATCTTCAGGGCTGCCGACAGTGGGGTTCGAATCTACTATCTCCCGAATACTGGATACTGGCCGCACTTAAGCGACTGCAGCTATCGAGCTCGGTACAGATAGGTCTTACGGCGACGATGGGACAGGAAAGGGCTAGGAGTGGGACGGAAGCGGCCGTGGCCTTAATTAGGGTGTGAAAATGGGAAACCACGGAAAACCATTCGTAAATCTATTTACACAAGACAACGATGTTCATCAGGAATTATAAAAGGCTTACGTCACTGTAGATAACTGTATTCGGTTCTATGAAATGTCTATGCCAGGCCGATAAAGGGTTCTATGTCCGACTCGTTGGCTGAACGGTCAGCGTAGTGGCCTTCGGTTCAGAGGGTCCCGGGTTCGATTCCCGGCCGGGTCGGGGATTTTAACCTTAATTGGTTAACTCCTACGGCACGGGGGCTGGGTGTATGTGTTGTCTTCATCATCATTTCATCCTCATCACGACGCGCAGGTCGCCTACGGGAGTCAGATAGAAAGACCTGCAACTGGCGAGCCGAACCCGTCCTGGGATATCCCGTCACTAAAAGCCGTTCGACATTTCATTTCAAAGGGTTCTATGAAAGTTGCCTATGCAGATCTTTCTATGTTAGTTCTATGTTAGCCCCTTTATTATGAAACTTCCATTGAATTAATTAGTGTAGGATTAAATTAAATCTCTACGCACGACATTCCGTTGCGAAAATGGTAAATGGGCATTTTATTTCTTTTTGTTACAATGGTTTGGTTTATTTTCCACAACCTGAAGTAAATGACTAACATAAAGATATGGTGCTGCATGATAATGATTTTATGAGCCATGTAAATCATAATAGTAGTACAATGTCTTCTGCATCCTTCTCTCCTAATCGTATCCACATTCCAGAATGAGGTCCTTACAGTTTTAAGATTCATGGGATGATCCATAGGTACATTTCAGATTTACTTCCGTCTGAAAATTACCGAGTATTATACCTCCAGACTTATGCGACAGATTCAAGTCCTGCGAACAGAATTCGTTGTGAAAATTTTATAAATTGCCAACGTTAAAAATATCCGTACATATAATCACAATGGAAATGTACTGTAAGTTTAAAGGCAAATAAATGCTCTTCCGGAGTTCCGTATATTTTCCGTTACTTTTCTTACGCTTCCTTTATCATCACTTTCATTTCTAGACTTTGTTCTCAGCTATTGCTGAGACAGGCCACTAGTAATTCTTTAAAGCGGTCTTATTACTTCATTACAAACTATTTCCGCTCTTGTTCCTTTTCTCCCAAGAAAATTGAAGGTATCACAGCCTACCAAAGCGATATAGCGAATTGAATCCAGAGCCAGTGCCTTGTTCTCTAAGAAGGTTTTTTCTCAAGTCTGTTGTTCCGTTGTAAGGATCGAACAGGCCATGAGGGAGTATAAGAGGCTTTATTGGTGTTGGCACAGAACCAAGTCCGAACAGGCGAGCGCTGATCTTGGGGGCTGTGCCTGCTTGGTCCCAGAGCTCCCAGAAACAATATCCCATCTCCTACTTCCTTTCTTATTCTTCCTTCGCGTTAGCAAAGCTTTCTGCTTTCTTAGTCTCTCCATTACATCCTCAAAGTTTCTCGTTTTTGCTTCCTTCCTTTTACATTTTATTTCTCTGCATCCCGCAATTTTAGGTAGTAATAGATAAGAATCCTAACTAATTAAGTGTTATCTAGCCCGTTGTTCCGTAATGTGGCGACAGTAACATACATTTCAGGGGTTCTGATGAGCCGTCCTCCTAATGTTTACGCAAACCTCATAGCATTACCGTTGTGCACGCTAGCTTCTGCAAGTTTCCCTAGGAGATAATCATAATACATAATGTATTTTTTCTTACACATAAGTACGTATAAAAAATTTGAAACAGTGAAATTTGAGTATCTAATTTTTTTGTTTATTTTTATATTTGTTATTTCACAGAAGAATGGCTTAAGGGGAGTCAAGGGTGAAATTTTGAAAGTCTACAATTTACCACTTACCAAAATCAAATTTAAAACAGAAGCACACATCAAAAATATATAGCTCCACGCAAAACGTGGAGTTGATTAGTTAATTGGTTGCAAACTTATTAACAAACAATGCTTATTTCTAAATGTTGCATGGAAAGTGATCCTTGCATCGCAGTTTTCAATTTTTGGGCTATAATTTGGCAGACTTGTCAAAAATACTCATATGTAAGAACAAGTTCGGGTTTTGCAGTCAGGTGTAAACAATTCCAGATTTTTTTCAATTTTTCATAATTCATTCAATAGGCAGAAATAAAGTTTCGTGCTATTCCAGGACTAAAAATATGAAGGTAATATTTAACTGATAAGAAAATTCCAATCTACGTTTAATTACTGTACATCATATTCATACATTCTCCGAAAATTTCAAGCGAATCCGACAAGAACTCTGTCGCAAGGATCATTATACGCAAGGCAAAGAGCTCAAAACGTCTTAAGGCAGATAAAAGCAATTGAAAGTTTTAAGAAACATACTAAATACGAGTAAATCCCAGGGGGAATATTAAAATCGTAGTCCGAAAGAACTTTGAAGGTACTGTAATTCTGTCTGACAGCGTCTGAGAAAGCGTCGTGGGCTTGCTCTATATACGCCGTGACGCTAGCCTTCAAATCAGATATATAAAAACCAAACCAAATCCCATGGCACTACAGCCCTTGAAGGGCCTTGGCCTACCAAGCGACCGCTGCTCAGCCCGAAGGCCTGCAGATTACGATGTGTCATGTGGTCAGCACGACGAATCCTCTCGGACGTTATTCTTGGCTTTCTAGACCAGGGCCGCTATCTCACTATCAGATAGCTCCTCAATTCTAATCACGTAGCCTGAGTGGACCTCGAACCAGCCCTCAGGTCCAGGTAAAAATCCCTGACCTGACCGGGAACCGAACCCGGGGCCTCCGGGTAAGAGGCAGGCACGCTACCCCTACAGCACGGGGGCCGGCTAAATCAGATATTTAGAGGTTGAAAATAGCTTTAGGAAAAAACTGATCAGGGGATTTGAAAGAGGAAGAATTGGGGGATGGTTTAAAGTTAAAAAAACTAAAAAAAAGGATTTTTTTTTTTTTTTTGGAAAATCGCAATATTTCACTCATAACTCCCCTTAAGATAATTTCCCAAAATTCGATACGTCAGTTCATCGATTCATTACTAGATAACCATGCTGTTGCCTAATAACTTTTACAGCGTCAAAGGAGAAAAATATCGGATTTCTCTGCTTCAAAAGAGTAAATAATAAAACTTGTCTGAAATGTAATATCCTACCTGTTTAAATTATCACGCGCCTTTACCGTACTATGAGTAATAATGGAGATATATTGGCTATTCGCTTTACGTCGCACCGACACAGATAGGTCTTATGGCGACGATGGGATAGGAAAGGCCTAGGAATAGCAAGGAAGCGGCCGTGGCCTTAATTAACTTACAGTCCCAGAATTTGCCTGGTGTGAAAATGGGAAATCACGAGGGCTGCCGACAGTGGGATTCGAACCCACTATCTCCCAGATGCGAGCTCACAGCTGCGTGCCCCTAGGCGCACGACCAACTCGCCCGGTAATGGAGATATTAGTGAGCTTTCAATGTTTCAGAAACTTATTTAAAATGTGTACAGTAACTCAAAAGGGGAATGGGTGCATTATTTCATATAAGTTCAACGTATTGATAAATTATTTGTTGTGCGTATCTTTATGGGAGGGAAATTCACTGTTAACAATAAACAAATTGACGTATGAGGAAATTTTAAATGCAAATAATATACAATATACTGCAAAATTTTTCTTCCGCTTTTCCCACACCTGTGAGATCTAGAGTGTGAATTGAGAATCCACATGTGGATTTGTGCATGTTTTACGGATGGAAGCCCTTCCTGACGTAAACCGTACATGGATGGATCTAATCACTACTGCGAGGTTCTGTTCTGGCAGGTAGTGTGGTGTGTTGTCTGAATATGAAGAGGAGAGTGTTGGGACAAACACAAACACACAGTCTGCGAGCCAAAGAATTCATCAGTCGCGATTTTAATCCCGGCCCCGGACCGGAATTGAACCCTGGACTTTCTGAACCGAAAGCCCCAATGCTGACCTTCCAGCCAAGAAATGTGACGCACTCACACATTTATGAGCGAAAAGAAAAAACATCTTGTTGCTAATACTTTATAACCCAAAAATGTTTATCAGTTGAATAATGATCGGATTTTTATTGCGAAACGCATCTGATATGAGTTCAGCAAATAACTTTTATTTTTCTCCCGATCTTACAGTTACACAGCCTAACGGAGAAAAATAGCAATTCTCAATGTTAGGCAAAATGCCTGTTTTGTCTGGGTGGGTGTATCTAAGTGTCTCATAGAAAGAAACATGTTTCCGTACGTTTGGGAACGGTAGGAGCAGTTATTATTTTCCCTTCTTGCCTATTTTAGTTTCTACAGACTACATGATATTTCAATGAATTTTTTGCGTTTTTAAGTTATTGTGGACATTTTCTGCTGTTATTTATGAATTAAAATTAATCAACGAAAATAAAAATGTTATGACAGGGTACCGAGGGAAAAGATGTTCGCCATAGTGGGGGACTATGGAATTAAAGGCAGATTATTAAAAGCAATCAAAGGCATTTATGTTGACAATTGGGCTTCAGTGAGAATTGATGGTTGAATGAGTTCTTGGTTCAGGGTACTTACAGGGGTTAGACAAGGCTGTAATCTTTCACCTTTGCTGTTTGTAGTTTACATGGATCATTTGCTGAAAGGTATAAAATGGCAGGGAGGGATTCAGTTAGGTACAAATGTAGTAAGCAGTTTGGCCTATGCTGACGACTTGGTCTTAATGGCATACTGTGCCGAAAGCCTGCAGTCTAACATCTTGGAACTTGAAAATAGGTGCAATGAGTATGGTATGAAAATTAGCCTCTCGAAGACTAAATTGATGTCAGTAGGTAACAAATTCAACAGAATTGAATGTCAGATTGGCGATACAAAGCTAGAACAGGTCGATAATTTCAAGTATTTAGGTTGTGTGTTCTCCCAGGATGGTAATATAGTAAATGAGATTGAATCAAGGTGTCGTAAAGCTAATGCAGTGAGCACGCAGCTGCGATCAACAGTATTCTGTAAGAAGGAAGTCAGCTCCCAGACGAAACTATCTTTACATCGGTCTGTTTTCAGACCAACTTTGCTTTACGGGAGCGAAAGCTGGGTGGACTCAGGATATCTTATTCATATGTTAGAAGTAACAGACATGAAAGTAGCAAGAATGATTGCTGGTACAAACAGGTGGGAACAATGGCAGGAGGGCACTCGGAATGAGGAGATAAAGGCTAATTTAGGAATGAACTCGATGGATGAAGCTTTATGCATAAACCGGCTTCGGTGGTGGGGTCATGTGAGGCGAATGGAGGAGGATAGGTTACCTAGGAGAATAATGGACTCTGTTATGGAGGGTAAGAGAAGTATAGGGAGACCAAGACGACGATGGTTAGACTCGGTTTCTAACGATTTAAAGATAAGAGGTATAGAACTAAATGAGGCCACAACACTAGTTGCAAATCGAGGATTGTGGCGACGTTTAGTAAATTCTCAGAGGCTTGCAGACTGAACGCTGAAAGGCATAACAGTCTACAATGATAATGTATGTAATGTATGTATGTTTAAGTTATTGTGGATATTTCCTGCTATTATTTATGAATTAAAATTAATCAACGAATATAAAAATTTGTATTTCCAACGTGCTGTATTAATAACAAGCTAAACCCGGCCACGCTTCGCTGTGGCTCAGATAAATGGGTGAGTAAATGAATGTGTTCTAGCTAACATGATATTAGTCGCACTTTCGATTATCTGAATTATTCTTGCCTTGAAACATTTTTTTTTACAACGAATCAACAACAATATGCCTTTTGATTCCAGTAGAGATTTAGCAGCGTGCATTCAATTGGTCATCGTCATCTCCACTGAAATAGATTTGGAGAAATTTATGATTATTGCTGGGAAAAGGAAGCAAAGGCTAATCAGCTGTGGTAAATTTGACCCTGAATTTTAAATGTCGGCATAAGTAACGTATAGTAAACCTTTATGTTTCTCCCGATCTTACAGTTACACAACCTAACGGAGAAAAATAGCAATTCTCAACTGGAAAAAATCATGCAGAACTAAGACAGTTACAAGCAAAGAGAAAAAAACAAAGAAACCTGGATTACACAGACAATGAATTATAAAGATACAATGATACCCCACACTGGTGGGTATAACAGCACCAAACACAAAAACTAGGGAAAAGTTTGTCCACTGGCCTCTCGGCCAGCTGAGTTAAATATAAAACTAAAAGGGCAAAGTACGGCAACCCCGGGTTAAACCACCTCACTTCCTGGGTACGTGCTGGCATGTGTCACCCGATACCTCCTGATCTAACATCTACTACATATGCTAGTAAGTCTCTCTGTGGTGGCACAAGCCAGCACCTCATCTCCCCACTTCGCGGCTGCTAGTCAGCAGCTAGAAAGGCCGACAACTCCACTGTGCTAATTCACTAACTTAACACACTGCTTGTGTCATGACATACCACTACACAATTGAGACTTTGCCTTTAAGGCTACTGTACATCTGTTTCTGATTTTCGTAAAAAACCTACACAAATTTCCAGCATTTTTCCATTCCGCCACTAACCAACTCAAAAGCTTATCTTCATTGCACGGATGAGAAATCCACTCCAACTGCTGTTTATTAAACACCCGCCTCTCTGCCAGCGTTTCTTTACACACTGTCAGCAAATAAAAGTCTTTCCATTCTTCAACACATAATACACACAACGTACTTACTTTTAACTTCGTCCAGCCTTTATTAACATATACACCTAACAACCATCAGATTAGCCTTCTTCTCACCCCCATATTTACATTTGCCACTCTCAAATTTACCATCTGATTAACCTTCATAAACATTTTTAGGGTAGCTCTCTTCCGGCATTCGGCCTCCAATTCTTGTTCAGCAATATATTTCGCCCTCTTAATCACGTGTTTCCAATACGTACCCTTACTCCCGCCCCATTTAACGTTAAAAAACTCGCCCAATCCCAGTCTATCTAAGGTGTTTTTCACCTTGTCCACCCAGTAATCACCATAATTGTCGGCATAAAATGCTCCGCTATAACGTTAGCACCGAATGAATTCATTTGAAAACAGGAATAGTAATTTCTTGTTTTTGAGGAAAAGTTTTGAATCATCAGTAACTCCTCCTAACAAACTTTTCAGTGGTTCTTTTGGCTGCTTAAGTTCAGGTATATTCAATTTTCCGCTCGCGCAACAATTTCCCGGGGTTCGTACTTTAAATTTAATTCCTGTGCAGTGAGAACTAACCTTGTCAATTTTTCCGGTTTGAACGAATTTACATAGGTATTGTACTGAATATCCGGTTCGTATGATATGAAGCTCAATCATTCAGATATTGTAACTGCATACATCTTCGCTGTTGATCTAATTGTTCTTGGCGTTTTTGATACTATTGTGCTGCTTTTCTTCTTCTCGGTTCAACTCATAAAACTCGTACTATGGCTATCGAAAACACAGACAACGATCGACTACTTTCAGAGTTTTGCGAGCACAGGACACATTTATTCACATTTACAATAACAGGCAATGAGTTGCTTAATTACATGAACCTCCTCGCAAGAAAGGTACCTCATAAAACATGGCGGCAGTTTCTCACCGGACTATAATGATATAGCGTAAGTCGCTGTCGCCTAGCGACAATCTGGCCGTCAAGGTCGATAGAAGCTTGGTGCGGCTTTGTAATTAAATTAATTTCATAAAATTACTAATTATACAAACTGCTAATATGATGTCATTCAAACTACTTCCTATACTCGCTCGTATTCGATGCAACGTTGTGTCAAAATTTCAAGTCAATCGACCGACTAATTTTAGAGTTTTGCGATCACAAACATACGCAGGCTGAATATTTATTTGTAAAGACAAAGAGAAATTGATTTTAAAAATAACATTTACACAAACGATATTTTCGTATTGCACAAATCTCTACTGAAAACTCCACAAATTGAATGGTCGATATGGTTACCAGGTCACGTCTTTGCTACGTAAAATTTACTGCTGGGGGTGATTATTTTTTTAAGAGCAAGAACAACGTCGTAACCAACCTCTACTAACACTAACCAGAAGAAAAATGGAAGAAATGAGAAATGAAGGTATCGGAAAGAAACGGAAGGCCGACTAAGAGGCTCAAAATGAAAGTCTCCCTAGCCCTTGGCAATTCTACTACCGTCATAGTCGGAAAAGAACAAGAGTTGACCAAGGGAGGTCAGACAGGAAACGTAAGAGCGCGGAACCTGACACAAGTAGAAGCAACGCCGGACTCAGCTAGGGGAACCGTGGTCGCCTACCCACACTCCCAAGTTGTGAGGCCCTGGTCCTCTTTTAGTCACCTCTTCCGACAGACAGGGGATACCGTTGACGATACTCTATCATCCCCACACACAGGGTGATGTAAGATTACGTACTAAAATATGATGTAGAGGTATTTTACGTAGCTTACATTAGAGCATCTTTATTATTCAACGGCCCATTTTTGTGATAATAAATGCTTATTTTAGGAAAAAATAAATGTCTGAACTTCTGGGTTCTAATTATGATCATCACTGTCTTTGGAATATCCTTCAGTCGTCATGGTACATGCGAGCACAGAAATGGTGTCCCGGTATAAACAAAGCATGGTATACCCCCACCTCCACGCTTAACGCATTGCTGCAGGTAGACAGCCCGCTACAAGACTGTTGTGATTGAAATGGGCACAGTGGTGGATATATATCAATACACACACCGTGCCTTCAGCACTACCCGTTCACTCCCTCTCCTCTTTTTCGGTACTGGAGTGGCCTTCGACACTACCCCTTCACTCCCTCGCCTCCTTTCAGTACTGGAGTGGGACAGTGTTGATTGTTTACGTCGGGACACCATTTCTGTGCTTGCATGTACGAACCGACGGTGTTGGTGGTTCTTGTGATTTTTGTTAACCTCCAAGACTGCGAAGATTCTGACCCCGTATCAATCAGAAAGACAAGGAAGATAGCTATCGAAATGAGCAGGGAAACTCTAACAAGGAGGGGGATAAGGAATCATAAAATATGTTGGAGTTTGAAAGGCCTCGAATGCCCTAAAAAGAAATAAAATACATTGGCTTGCAATCTCTTAAACCGTAAAACTTAGCAACAGTAACCTTATATTGACTGTTGTTCGTTTTGATGTGCTGGTTGCCTTTCGCTCCTATTCTTCTTTGCTACGTGGCATTATTGCTTCTGTTATAAAAACTCGCCAATCAATAACGGGTGCACAATGTCTAGTTTGCAGAGTGAGATCGCAACGCTTGCCGAGTCTCGTAGCTGTGAGCTTGCATTTTTGGGAGGCGGTAGATTAGAACTCTACCGTCAGAAGCCCTGAAGGATGTTCTCCGTAGTTTCATTAAGGGAAATGCTGGGACTGTACCTTATGGTCACGGAATCTTTCTTTCCAGTTCAATCCCATCGTTGTCATAAGAATTTCTCACAACTGCAGCAAAATAGCAGTAACAAGACCCAGTTTCTAAATCTGCTTCGTCGTGGCATAACCCCATTTTATTGAGATCGGTACTGTGTGTAGGTTAAGTCCAGTTTTACGATCGCATGTCTTTCCTGACGCGAAACCTATGAGGAGGAATGTATCTAATATTGGGTGTTTATGTAATATATAGAATTTTTTAATCACAAAGTTGTAGCTCCTCCCTTCAAACAAAGCCATCAAATGACTAATTCCCAGGCACGAGCACTATGGGCCGGATGGACGACAATGTAGTTCACCCAGAGGGAAGCACATTAATAATGAATGGGACATTCTTCGCTATCCATCGACCAGTGCAGTTCTCATTCAGACGTAACTCAGAATGCATGTGTAATTTGTAATTGAGTTGTTGTCATTGTAATGTATATTCCAATTGGCGGAGTTAATTTGCGGAAATGTAGCGGTCAATTTGTTAGAATGTTCTGCTTGTGGTGGTAAAACAACGGCAGAGCAGCAAGTACTGCAGCGCTTTAATGACTCGACCAGCTAAAAATAGAAGTTCACAGGTCAAGGTCGTACATCAGTGTGACCCACTTCGAAGCTTTTGTTTATTTCACTCACATATGCAATCTGTCTGATAGAATTACTGCGCTCTGCTGCTGCTGCTACTACTGCAGAAGTCAAACCTCGCGGTAATAGCTTTCCAGTCAATGGGCATTGAAACTGACAGTAATGATCACATTGTGGTAAGTGGGAATTATTTATACAGGCTGTTTGTTAAATAGGTTTCAAAAAGTTCAAAACTTCAAACTCTTCAATCTGAGAAACTTCATTCTAAATGCAGAATCTTACTCAACTGGAACACTCTGTGGGTATGCATTACCTTACGCCTTTCGGGTAGACAGCGCAGACTTTCCTCGACATTGAAGTATTGCGGGTTGCTGCTATGAATATTTAAACATTGTGGCGAGCTCCATTGCGAAATCATCAGCGTGCTGACCTTTGGTCCAAGGGGTTCCGAGTTCAATTCCCGGCCAGGTCTGTTCTTGTTTTCACATTCATTGGTTAATTTCCATGGCTCTGAGGCTGGTTATGTTTGTGCCGTCTTCATCATTAGAATTCACCATAGGCAGGGTTCCCTCTTCACAGAAGCCAGGTTACCTATAACGCGTCAAATTGACAAGCATGCACTAGGCCTCGGATTCCCACTTCTTCCAAGTCCTTGAGAACTTCCTCATTATTATTATTATTATTATTATTATTATTATTATTATTATTATTATTATTATTATTATTATTATTATTATTATTTACGATGGGGTCTGCTAGGGACCACGTGATAATTTCAATTTCTCATTCCTTGTTTCCTCTTCCGTTCTTTCCAGTATTCCTTTATCATTGGCCTATTATTTATTTTTCTCTCCTCAAACCACTTTGGACTGGGTGTACTTTTCATTCTCCCTTGGAAACTTTCCATTCTTAAATCACTATTTTTTAAATCTCTCTTTCTATAGCGTCATCTTCTCTTATTTTATTTGTTCCTAAATTTTGCTTGACCTCTTGTACGCAGCTAGTTTTTTGACTCTTCCGCCCAAAGGTACTCAAATATCTGTTATGTCAATCTGTTGTCAAACATTCTATAGATATGTCCTGAAAATAGCAATCTCCTTGTTCTTATTGATTCTGCTATATTTTTTGTGTTCTGATATATTCCCCCTTTGACTTCTTACTTTTCATTGTTCTGTTGTTCTTATGGGCGTCATATTTTTCTCACGATTCTTCTCCCTAGCACTTCTAGTGTATTTAAACTATAGTTGAAAATTGAACATTCACTTGCATAAAAATTTTCTACTTTCACCACTGTATTGTAGAGCCTTATTTTAAGATTTTTAGATAAGTATTTCTTGTTGTAAATATTTTATTACTATTTTATTATAATTATTAAAGATTAGACTGCCTATTCCTCAATACAAAAGGAAATAAATAGATACATGTATACTAATATTATCAACAGAAAGAGATTTGTATGTTTTATATTCGTTTGTAATGGATATACTCAAAAACAACTGAACAGATTTCAAATTTTTTCACATATAGAAAACTACATTACCAGTGAGTAACATCGGCTGTATTTTATCTTCAAAACAATTAGCGATCCGTATGAAAATCGAAATAATGTAACCCAAGGTATCAAAAATTTGCCTACTAAAGTCATTATAGGCCAATATACACTAAATATAGAAACTGTCACACAACGACGAGACAAGGCTCATTTTAAGCCTCACGACGCGATGAATAAAATTCTTTAAACCCCTAAGGGCACCGAAAACCATGTTTTAATGGCCTAAAACCATCCTTTATGGAGATATTGCCATTAAACCACCCCACTCTAGGAATCGGATAAAGAAATGATCAGCCGTAACAATGGCAACGCCAGCTCAAGGATTCTACAGCAGAATACAGGCCTGAGGTTCGAAGTAGGTAAGTGCGTAAATTTAGGCTAGACCAAGGAGAGATAATGCTACACATACGACTGTCCGGAAAAAATCACTGTAAGGGTAAGCCACCCTTATGTGCGGAAATGGGGAGGGGGTGGCATATAAGAATAATCGAAAATATTGTCGACTCCATAGGTTTCGGTGTCGCTCAGATGAACAGTGACACTCCGCATGTAGTTTAATCCAAGTTCAGCCCCCATCGGCACGGAGGGTGAGGAGGGGTGAAAAATTCCAAAATGGCCCAGATTATGGATTTGTGTGTGTGAACCCCTCTGGGCAGGGGTGGAAGGTGGGGGGGGGTGAAGTATCAATCGTCACAAGAACGAAATCTACAAGAATTCGCTTCACACATAATTAACAGGTAATGAAATTCCTAAAAGTAAATAATCAATAAAGTGCCGGAGAGCGCCTGGTAACATAGCTAGTAAATAAATAAATAAATAAATAAATAAATAAATAAATAAATAAATAAATAAATAAATAAATGTTACATTCAATTTTTTAATCATTAACTATGTACATGTTGTTTCAGGGTAATTTGTTAGCTGAATCACTGTCTATACATGGGTGATGAAATTGAAAAAGGAAAATTATGTTCATTTTCTCAAGTCCAATCATCTTAATGATTACGTTTTAGTTTTCTGCTACAACAGTAACTTAAGGTGTCTATCAGTATAAGGATTTGGCCTTTAAATATCCCCGCTGTGAATCTCCTGTTAAAATGTTAATAACATATGGTGCCAGCAGCCTTCCACTTTTCACTTCGTCCCCTTTTAAAAGAATAACAATTGTAAAGTAGGCGAGCACCCCCTACGTAGAGGAGAAAGTAATAAATAACGTTTCACTGTGCGAGATTGCTTCTCACCTTGCAGACAGGTCGCTCTATACGCTGCTCGGAACTCGCTGTAGAAGTGTCATCATTCCTTTTGTTGTGTGCTGGCAGAAAGAATGTGTGACAAGCATTTTCAATATCGTCAACGTTCACATATCAGCATGGCCCAATATAGGCCAGCCCGCTCTACAACTACCGGTATGCATCGCGGGCTTGCCTGCCCTTCCCTCCCGCAGGGGATGTGACGGCAAAATCCCATAACAGCGCGTCCGGAATTGACATTTTCATGGTTACTGCCCTGTACTCACGAGTTCATTGTGGAACCTAGAGAGGAGTTCTTTATTCACACATTCTTAAACTCAATATAAGGGAAAGAGCGCTCCTCAGACCGGTAAAAGCCTTCAGACTGTGACATTGAGCCGTTATGAAATATGTATTATGAGACATAAACTTTGAATAATACCACAGTTTCAGTTTCCATTTTATGTATCATAAAACGGAAGAATGGTTTTATTTTCATATCTGCCGCCTTGTAACTCCAGAAGTGTTCACCTCATGCTTCAGTAGTCTGCTTCTTTTCTCGTCCTGAAAATGTTGCTCTCCCTGTGTCCTAACGAGTTGGAATGCGAACTAATTTGGTTCGTAGGATGTGTGGTCCAGCCCTCTCTTCCATAATGTAGCGAGAGTAACATAAATTCTAGGGATTCTGATAGTCCGTTCCCCTAATTTTTATGCAAATCTAATATCATAACGGTTATGCAGGCTAGAGTATACCCACGAACCTACTACGCCATCGCTGGAGGGGGAGAGGTGATACTCCCACGTGGCGAGTCCCAGGTGGCAAATAGGTGGGTCCTAACCGGCTTACCGGCGGACTTGAGCGAAATAAAATAGTTCTTTCTGACCAAGCACACAACCCCCTGTGGGTGGGTATCGCAGACGAATAACATACCCACGGTTGCCCCTGCCTGTAGTAAGAGGCGAATAAATGGGGCGACCAAGGGATGCTAAATTTTAAACCATGAGAAATCATGTGATTAGTACCATCACGCTAGGAACACTATGGGTGTGTGAATGGATCAGTATGGGTTTACAATACCCATGTTTAGTATTCACCACAATGACGGAGGCTCACCCTCTGTTCAGATTCGGCTGAACATTCCAGGGGGATAAAAAGAGGGTATGTTCGCTGGGGTGTTTCAGCGTATAGTTATGGATGTGATGGATTTACGCTCCGTAGAACATCACGGGGTTGTACCACTATGTGAAGAACACTATATGTTTGCGTTGGTGGTGGGTGGCGCCATTATGTGAGAAAAACCATACCACGAACCTACTACACTGGCGTAGCAGGGGGAGAGGTGATACTCCCACGTGGCGCGTCCCAGGTGGCGGATAGGGGGGTCCTAACTGGCTAGCCGGCGTACTTGCGGGAAATACATCTCGCGGACCAAACACACCCCCCTTGTGGGTGGGAGACGCAGACGAAGAATTCACCCACGGTATCTCCTGCCTGTTGTAAGAGGCGACTAAAAGGGGCGACGAAGGGGTGATCCAATTAGAACCATGAGACTAATTGTAATTAGTATCATCACGCAGGGAACACCATAGGTCGCTTTTACTTGCTCGTAGTACCACTATGTTAGGTACGCAATAGGTTTGTGATTAGTAGTGACAATGTGTGAATCAGGATGAGGGTCTATAGTACCTGTGATTCGTACCCCTATATGAGCGACACCATGGTTCTGCCTTACCTATGCTCAGTTCCCACTATGTGAGGAATTCCAGGGGACAGTGCGAGTCCCTGTTGTTAGACCACTTATGTGAGGAACGCCATAGGTTTGCGTTGCCTGTAAATAGCGCCGCAATGTGCGAAACACCATTGGTCTGTGTTACATGTGCGAATTTCATTACCTGTGAATAGTACCATAATGTGGAGTCTCCGCTACTTTTGATTAGTACTGCAACATTACACGTAGCATGGTTCTACTTTCCTAGCGATAAATACCATTATGAGGGTCCGATGACCTGGAGTTCGGACCTGTTTCGACTATAAGCATAATCGATTCAGCATCGTGCCATAGAAGCAGTCCCTTGGTCAGTAACACCATTGTTTTGTGCCAACTTCTGTGCATGCGAGGCACTGTGGGTCGAACCCACTGATCGTTTTAAATTCATATCCGTCCATCCATTCATTCTTCGTCCACACGCTTTGAATTCTGGTCAATGGAGGATTTTGGACTTTTAAGTTGTAACTTCATATCGTCTCATTTCGTATCATTAGGGGCCGGTGACCTCGATGTTAGGCCCTTTTAAACAACAAACATCAATCAGTCAATCAATCAATCAATCAATCAATCAGAAAAACCATAGGTCTGCGTTACTTGTGCATAGTACATTACCTGTGAGTAGTAGCACAGTATGAGGTAGCGGTAAGTACCATTATGGGGGCCGTTGACCTGGATTTCGGACCCCTTTATATAACTAGCATCATCGTTTCAGAAGTGTGCCTTGGTCAGTATACGCCATTGTTTTAATTAAGTTTTTGGGTGGGTGGGGAATTGCGGGTCTGAACCA
Source organism: Anabrus simplex (assembly GCF_040414725.1). NCBI lineage: Eukaryota > Metazoa > Arthropoda > Insecta > Orthoptera > Tettigoniidae > Anabrus > Anabrus simplex. The sequence continues at coordinate 82,410,708 of NC_090278.1, read as the reverse complement.
CTGATTGTTTTTTAAGTTCATAATCATTGGCCATCCTCGGCGTTTTGAACTGTAGTCAATGAATTGATAGTGGAATTATTTCCAACATTGTGAGTTTGATCCGCTGATTATTTTAAATTCATCTTCATCCATTCATTCTTCATCATCAAGTTTTGCATTTGGTCAGTGGATGAATTTCGAAATTTTAAATTGTCGTTACATTTCGTACCCTTTAAGGTCCGATGACCTAGATGTTAGAACCACTTAAACAAAAAGCATTATCACCGTCGCTAGAGTATACTTGTTACGCACTTCAGTATGTTCTCATTTTAACCTATTACTGCTTTAAAATCTGGTCTCTTGTTATGAACAACGTGTGGTACCTGGTGGTAACTTGAATGTAGAGAGGACAGAATCTATCCCCCGATATATTTGTAGAAGCTATGTTACAGATAGAATACGATACGAGTGTATGACTCCACAATGCCAGCTGTCAGTTAAATAATACAATACCTAGCTTTTTCCGTGTCTAGGAATGATATGAGTGCGGACACGGGTAGGGAAATGACTGCACCTAGATTATCAATAACGTCTCGAGTTATGTCTGAAACTTTCATGGTATCAACATGAACCTATCTCTCTAATGATCAGGTATTATCTTCTATTAACTAAGATTCATCAAAGTTTCTCCATCGGTCAAGAAAGCATTAAACATGATTACTAGAGCCCGGAATTTTATGCATTAATAGGTTAGAATGAAAACTTACTGAAGCGAGAAGCAAGTATAGTCTACCTTCACAACCACTATGCTATGAGTTTGCATAACCATTACGGGTAAGGCCTATCAGAACCCCTATAATTTATGTTACTCTTTCTACACTATGGAAGAGCGGGTGGCCGACATTTCTACTAACCAAATTAGTTTGCAATCTAACCTATTGCTGCATGAAAATCCGGGCTTTAATGATTACACATCTGTTTTTAACTCCATACCTTATGTACAGAGAGGATCAATATTAACGGGCGTACTAAAGTGTATTCACAATTACTACAGACTGGGTGTTTTAGGCGGCATTACGTTAGAATGCAAAGAAAGTGAGTAGAAAGTATATTCTAGCCTGGACAACACTTCTGCTACGAGGTTTACATAAATATTTACATAAATATAAATATTGTTTTACTCTCGTTACATCACCGAATAGCGGGGGTAAATGGCAATTGCTTCGCAACAAATTAGTTTGCATTCTAAACTCTTACTGTCTAAAATATCAGTGGTGGAAATAACAACACTTAGCTCGGATAACGAACGCTACCAACGCCTTGATGACTACTCTGTTAGCCCTCCGTAAGTATCTAGAGGAATTATCGCGCTTTCAACACACGCAAAGCTTGAGGTCCTTCAAATTACAAAGAATCTGAAGATGATTTTTTGTGTAATCTCGTTTTAAATCCAGGAGAATGCCGGAAATGTACCTTATTTAGGCCACGGATGCTTCCGTTTCATCCCTGGCCGTATCCCAGAAAACCTGAATTAGCTGCTGGACATTAAACCACTAGCAATAAAAGAAAAAGTTATTCTAGTAACGTTCTTCGATTATTATTGTTCGTGTTGTAGCAAATATATTATTATGAGAAAGAAAATAATAGATCTGAACTATTTAGCCCTGACACTGTTGGGGCTAGAGGAAAACACGAGTTGTCCAAGGAAATCTGTAGGAAATATGAAAAATGAATAGCCTGGCATAGGTAGGGAGAAGCAGTCCAAGACACAAGTAGTGGACTTGTGGTCACGAACCAAGATTATAGCCCGTAGTTGTATCGTAAGACAGCAATGGTGTACTACGGATGTATTATATCGTCTCCGCCCACAGACCATCTTAGGTGTTCAAAACTGAAGAGGAAGGAATATAAATGAATATAATAAAGCACAGTTACCTTTCTACACAAAGATCAATTGGAGGGTCTGATGCCAAAGTGAACCAAAATAAAAATTGGAATTTATCTGTTCCCTTTAGAAATACAGACATCTCTGAAGACTTATATGTAACAAGAATATTATAGGCCACCGATTATATCTAAATAAAGAAAACTATATGGAATGATCTTCACCTATTTCCCGACTACATCGTAACCATGGCATCCACAAGTCGACAGTAGCGCCAACTTCTCACTGTGCGCTTTCTTCCTGTAAACTAAGAGCTTGAGAACATCCGTTATCAAGTGAACCCCGTTCTACTCCTCAGTCCAGATTTAAAATCCTTGAACTGGCTGGAGTCCGCCTCTATAGTTTAGTGGTTAGTGTGATTAGCTGCCACCCCCGGAGGCCCGGCTTCGATTCCCGGCTCTGCCACGAAAATTGAAAAGTGGCACGAGGGCTGGAAAGAGGTCCACTCAGTCTTGGGAGGTCAACTGAGTAGAGTTTGGTTCGATTCCCACCTCAGCCATCCTGGAAGTGGTTTTCCGTGGTTTTCCACTTCTACAGGCGAATGCCGGAATGGTACCGAACGTAAGGCCATGGCCGCTTCCTTCCCTCATCCTTATCTATCCCTTCCAATCTTCCCCCCCGCAAGGCCCCTGTTCAGCATAGCAGGTGAGGCCGCCTGGGCGAGGTACTGGGCATCCTCCCTAGTTGTATCCCCCGACCCAGAGTCTGAAGCTCTAGGACACTGCAGTTGAGGCGGTAGAGGTGGGATCCCTGGCTGAGTCCGAGGGAAAAACAGACCCTGGAGGGTAAACAGATCAAGAGGAAGAAGAAGAAATGGCTCGAAAAGGAACCCAGTGCGTTGTAATTAGAGACGGGTATGCTGCCTATACACCGCACGGCTGACTAAAGGTAATAATTATATCATTCCATATAAATAGGTCAGATAAATCGTCTTTATATGCTTATCGCAGTCATATTGTTTTGCCTGCCCTTTTCAATAGTTTGCCAACGGCCGTAGCCGTGTTGAAACACCGGATCTCGTGATATCTCCGGAGTTAAGCAACATTGGGCGTGGTCAGGAGTTTGATGGGTTGCCACGCGCTGTTGGTGGGGGGGTAAGGGAATGGAGGAGCGGAAAGGAACTGGCCACCCTACCGCACGTAAACTCCGGCTCAGGAACACATCTGCGGAGGTTAGGACCTGCCTTCGGACAGAATAACCCTTACCTTTACCTTACCTTCAATAGTTTTATGAACATTTAATACTAACATAATAACTGATTCATTCGTAATGTAGTTTATAGCACTTCTTTCCATACAATATTCTCTGTGATTCGACCATTCGGACGTATCTGGACCTTAACCTGTTCAAACGATAGTGCCCGACCGTGACTGAATACTGGTTCGGGGAAGTAGACACCCACTTTTTCAAGAGTAGGTCCCTGCGCTGTATTAATGCTCATACAGAAGGCTATTCGACTTGAAACCTTCCCGTCTGTACGTACGTAGACTTTTTCTCTTAGCAGTAGGTAAGTTACTAGGAACGTTCTGCCATCTGTTGAGTATTTTCAGAAGCTGGGGAAGGTCAAAGAATCTAATAGTATCTAGCAGAGAATAGTATTCTTCCATCATTGGAGGAAGTGTATACTCTCTGGCTTGACAGGTAGTAATCATTAATGGAAGTGTTAGTCGCTTAGCAACCTTGTAAGTGCAGTGTGTGTTACCGGTTACGGTAAATCTTCGCATGCAATTATTGGAGAGACCATTTAATGATTTGATCTTGACAATAAATATATTTCCGTTGATTTTCAATAAATGAAAGATTTTTAAGAACTTGAGTTTTGTGAAACATACACGTTAGCGGTATTGTAGAGCGTCTTTTATTTTCTTACAATTCAAGAAACATAGCATGGTTTTGTGGATACACTCATTTTTCTTTTGATATGTTGGAACTCTTTATCACCTATGTAGGTGGAGGCAAAACAACCAAACGATCTGTACTCACTTTCTCGTTTTCTAAGACCAAAAACATATCGATAATTCTACGCTTATTCGTTTAGAAGAGAAAATGTGCGAGTGCTGTTTTTCTAACTTATTTCATCACATGAATTTGATTGTATTAGCTGGGGAAAATGTCTGTTCGCACCACAATTTACAACGCCTGGAAGGTATGCATATCCACTTAACAGCGAAGACGGACAAGGTGCCGGTTTAACTCCTAGCCATTCTAGAGCAAGGACACCTTTGTTACTCTTCTGTAGAGCGGGTTGTGGCCTCCCCAGGTGGAATATTCCCGTCGTATGGATTATAATGCGAACGAAGTTATTATGTCCAAACCAGATTGATAATGGTCATGGATTTATAACAAACTTGACGTCTTGACGTGAAGTACCCAGTATTGCGAGAATTTTGGCAGAATAGATTTGTTCTTTTTTGTAGTCGTTTCTCATTACTTTTGACAGTGTTGTAGCAAATATACCTTGAAGAAATAGAAACGTAAATTACCTTTACATACCTAAAGTCTAAATGTATACTGTAATCTAATATGTTGTCCATATTTGTAGAAATCTCCGCAAATACCACAGAGAGTTTCACTCAAGTATTCTGTGGTTGTATACAACACAGCTTCGTGGATTTAACTGTAAACCTGAACGTGTGATAATGACAAGAAAGAGAGCATTAGTAAAACTGAAAGTATGACGTGGTTGACTGTTGGAGGTAGTGGTGTCTTCCTTCCTTCTTTCGCTTCCATCACATGACGTGCTGGCGCTAAGCCTGCTGAGGGATGCAAGGGACCATGACAAGCCCCGACAGTCTTTTGTCTTCATCTCACGTCAACAGCAGCGCATCGTGCAGCGCCCTCCATGAAATATAATTACTACCTCCCTTCAGCTACCTCCCTCTTCAACCCCATTCCTCCATCTCTTCTACTTCTTCTTTCCCTCGTTATGTTGTCATCTCCTCACCCACACCAGCCCTCCCCGCTATCAACAACGTCTGGATGGCATGTTCATGAATTAGTTCCCTCCACAAAGATTTTACGACTGATTTTAGAACCGACAACTTAACGCTCTGAATTTCGAAAACTCATTTCTTAGGCATGTATTCATAGTTCTCATTTGACCTACGATGCTTGCAATATAATCAGTCACTGCTCGTGGTGTTGCGTACATCTATTTCTAGGAAATCTGTATATACCTACCACAATTACATTTACAAGTGCTAACATCCTTTTGTCACAATTGGAATTTCGTTATATTTCTTCGCAATGTACAGTGTATTATCAAGGTCAGTTCTTTAAGCTCATTCGAAACGCATAATAATTCATTCTGGCTCCCCTGGTGGAAGGAGATAGCGTATCAAAGAATGATTCGTAAGTCGAAGTTTTAAATAAGTTTTAAATTATACAAAATATATATGATTTGGATTTTTTCCGTATCATGAAAACAAGCTATAATAATAATAATAATAATAATAATAATAATAATAATAATAATAATAATAATAATCGTATGGCCTCAGCTACCGTGTGCAGACATTTTCGAAGTTCCGTTTTAATCTATGCCCACTAGATGGCAACCGAGTAAATCGAAACTCTCTTGGGCATCTGCGACTGAGAGTTAATCAATCTTGTCGGGTGAACACCAAATGTGTCACCAGAGATCTTTTACATGCCGACATCGTACGACATAGTGTTAAATGGACTTTATTTCAACATTAAAAAATCCTAGTACCTCTGCCGGATTTGAACCCACTGCCTTAGGATCCGGAGCCAGACACTCTACAGCTAATCCACAGAAGCAGCTACGAAAACAAGGTGAAATTATGTACGTACGTACTGCCTCGTGAACAGTAGATATTTTCTTCTACGGATACGGTGCGAAGTTCTCTGCGAAACGTGAAGAAGAATTTCACTTTGTTTTCTTGTATCTTATTTATTTATTTAACATATGGCAAGCTAAAATCATGAATCGTGAATAGACGTGCAGTATGATATGAAAATTTTCATACGAGTTGATGATAATAGGAAAGAAACCTAAGGGGATTGAATGTAAGGTCGGAAATACGATACTGGAACAGGTGAATGATTTCAGTTATTTACGACGTGTGAATTATCGTAAGAGCCAGATTTACACAGTTCTGTAAGCTGCTGATATTGAACCAAATATATATTTGTACGGTAACTTTGGTGGTAGTATAAAAACGGTTTATTTTCTCTTCTGAGGACTCATTTCTGTAACAATGTTGATTTTTCTCTGCAGCAAATTCCTCAACTACTGGAATATGAAGAATCGTATAGATCTTAGGACAGTTATGTCTGTTGGCATCCAATTCTTCTTCTTTTTTATTATTAATTTTATTATTATTTTTATTACAGACAAAAGCCTTTATTATCCTTGGCGAAGTTACTCGTTGTAGCCTCCTCTTACACTTAACAACATGCATATTATTACTTATTAACACTATAACACTTGTTTAAACTTGGTACTAAGAACTAAATATATACATATATATGATATACAAAACAGAACTAACTACCTACATAATATAGATTTTTAAAAAATCAACATTATTACAATAACTGAGAGAAAGGCAAAATTTTAAAAATATTAATCATCATCATCATCATCATCTGTTTACCCTCCAGGTTCGGCTTTTCCCTCGGACTCAGCGAGGGATCCCACCTCTACCGCCTCAAGGGCAGTGTCCCGGAGCTTCAGACTCTTGGTCGGGGATACAACTGGGGAGAATGACCAGTACCTCGCCCAGGCGGCCTCACCTGCTAAGCTGAACAGGGGCCTTGTGGAGGGATGGGAAGATTGGAAGGGATAGGCAAGGAGGAGGGAAGGAAGCGGCCGTGGCCTTAAGTTAGGTACCATCCCGGCATTCGCCTGGAGGAGAAGTGGGAAACCACGGAAAACCACTTCCAGGATGGCTGAGGTGGGAATCGAACCCACCTCTACTCAGTTGACCTCACGAGGCTGAGTGAACCCCGTTCCAGCCCTCGTACCTCTTTTCAAATTTCGTGGCAGAGCCGGGAATCGAACCCGGACCTCCGGGGGTGGCAGCTAATCACGCTAACCACTACACCACAGAGGCGGACTTTAAAAATATTAATATTAAATATATTTAGGTATTTTTTCAACACTAGATCAAAATTAACTACCTACTATAATTTCTGCTAAATATGTTTACCTATAATTTGTAAAACGTATACATTTAATTTAATTAAATCACTGGTATCCACTGGTGTCCAGCGTTCCGGTTACGCACCGCATCAGGTCGGAAGGTCCCATCCTTTTGCACGACCATCTTCACTAACGTAGGATATTGAAGAATCAGGTCCATCTTCGTTCTGGTCCAGTTGATACGGACCATCGCTGTGTTCTCGTACCGGATCGAATGATTATGCGGCTGGGTCAGCTGGTCCATTCGTACACCGGTGCCTCGGTGGTAGCCTGGTAACACTTTGTAACTCTTGTTAACTATTGCGCTATCTATGGGTTAGCTACTAAGTTTATGACTACTATACTACTCAAAACGCTTTGAGAGAAATATCCTAATCAGTCTAGGTGCCGTATAGTATGAACGTTTAACTGTAGATTTCAATTAATGTACTACTGCATCCAGACAACTAAACTTAATTTGAGGTACCGCATTAAGTTAATATTTTCTCTAACTGTACATTAATCTCCTAACTTCATTTACACACAGCCACTCGTCCTATTAATACAGATGGCAATTATAATAACAATATAATAATTATTCATTTATTATTATTATTATTATTATTATTATTATTATTATTATTAACCAAGGTTTTGGATACATAGCCAGCAACGGCATCCGATCGTAAAACTTGCTATATTACTTATTTCACCTCAACCCCGACAACGCATTAAGTTTAAACAAACAATAACTGCGATTGTAACTCACACAAAACGAAAATAATTCCTATAACGCAACGAATTATTCATTCATCCTAACAATATTACTATCTTAACACTGTATTTATGATGTTATCACATAGAAATTCGTACAAATTTATCAGAATAATGAAGTGTTTTCCTGAAGCATCTAATTTTTTCCGACAAATATGTAGTAGACCTCGGGATCATCCGAAAGTTTAACTGAAATGGTATCATGTAACAAAATGTGTGACGTAAATATAACCTAGAAACCGTGCAGGCTGTGATGTAAGGTATGGACGGATGGTCATACAATGTTACCTAACAACCGTGCAGGCTGTGATGTAAGGTATGGACGGATGGCCAGACAATATTACCTAGCAACCGTGCAGGCAGTGATGTAAGGTATGGACGGATGGCCAGACAATGTTACCTAGCAACCGTGCAGGCTGTGATGTAAGGTATGGATGGATGGTCATACAATGTTACCTAACAACCGTGCAGGCAGTGATGTAAGGTATGGACGGATGGCCAGACAATGTTACCTAGCAACCGTGCAGGCTGTGATGTAAGGTATGGATGGATGGCCATACAGTGTTACCTAGCAACCGTGCAGGCTGTGTCGTATGGCTGGCGATCATCTGAAATTATCAGCCGTTGATGGATGGCCATGACCGGCAGACATATCTATGATCACTTGAATTTTACTGTAGATAAATTTGACACCATTTTATTTGCACCGTGATTCAATCGCGCGACTATCAATACAGTTGCCAGAGCGAACTCTGCCGAGAACAAATCTTATTCTCCCTATTTCATTGTCTGAAGAAAATGCACAATTCTGTCTCCCTTCGTATATCCATCACCAGGAGTACACATTGTTTTCTCTTTACGAGTGCTACAGTATATTGATGTGTTCAATTTGGCGTGACGCTGATAAACTGACTGTACCGCTCCCTCTATTGTCAACACTCTCCCCCCGTCATTGTTTGTAGTCACTTAGCTTTACACAATAGAGTTAATTCATGGACTGGGTCAAAGTTGCAATCGATCGATGGGAACACCACTGTATTCTGTCTAAATCAAAATATGGCTACACACTGAATGCTTTATGACCAGTGACAGCCTGTTACTTGGAATGTAACGAGAGGGGAAGGTACTGGCCTCACCGGAAGTAATGGAATTCGCAGACCTCGTGTTGTTCGGTATGAATCGGGATACCGAGGTAGTAATGACACGAGAGCACTCAAAAAATTGAAAGAGAATAATACAATGCCTTGCATGCACGTTACGTATGTAATGCTTCATACACACGATGGAGTTCCACAGGGTTACATACTGACTCCATTACTGTGCACAATATACACTAACAATTATCCCCTCTCTAGAAATACTCGGAGCTTTATTAATACTGACGATACTGGCTCACCTTTCAAGGCAGATCATTCACTGAAGTCGAGACTAGCCCAGCGAAAGTGAAGTCTAGAGCGCGGAATTTTTGGTGGTAATATGTTAGAATACAAAACATTTTGGTTAGTAGGAAGTATCGAGCCACCCATCCTTTCGTAAGGTAGCATGAGTAACATAAATTCTAGGAGTTACATAGGCTGAACCCCTAATAACTATGCAAAACTCCTAGCATAGCGTTGCAAGGGTAGTGTATATAACGTTTACCTAAAAATTCGAATTCTGGTGATGGCAATATAACTAATTATTAGTTCAGAACTCAGAACGGAGTCTCCTGTAGACAAGCAGATGACGTTGGTACTAGATATCTAAACATTCGTACTCGATACGGCTTCCTGCTGTAAGGAGCCTCCACTATGAATATTTCATCTTGCATCTCTAGTTTTCTTAAGGATTCTCAACATGGTGTAAGGGAGAACTCGCCCAGGAGCTAACAATTCCTTAACTTCCATGTCTGAGATAATCAGTTTATCCCTGCACCGATTGAAACGCTTTTTCTTGGAATCCTTCAAGAGCTTCAGATATAGTGAAGAAGTTCTTCTGGACGACAGAGATAGACTTTGTAAACAAACCAATAATCTGAAGCCCAATCCAAGTAAGATTCAAGTGTCTCATTCCATCTGCGTAATCGACAATAAGAAGAGAACTTGACATCCAATGGAGAGATAACATATAGGAGATACTTGAGTATAAAGCTTGACAAACCTTTCTTCTATAACCAGAATTGATTCAATAGAAATGTAAAAACATCAATGAACATCAGCACTGTAATCATAGTGGATGCAGCTCCTGTTTGGGTAGAATTAGTTCATATAAACTTGCGTTAGATGTATGCATAAACAGAACTGTCCGAACTACCATAGGATTAATTAAACCGACACCAGTTCAAAAATAACACCTGCTTGTTGGAATCGCACATCCTTACAGGCTAGTCCAAGTTAAGTGATAACTAATTCCGAACATTTGGTGCAAGTGGATGTCAGTATCTATACGACCACCATTCTCCTGAACGCCGGCTGAAGTCAGGGAAGAAGTTCTTCACTAGATCTGAAGGTCTTGAACAATCCCAAGAAAGCAATCGCCTCAACTGGTGGAGGGATAAACTGAATATCTCTGAAAAAGGAAATTAAGAGAGAGTTAACTTCTAGAAGAGGTCTCCCTTACACCGTGAGGAAATCGTTAGATCTAGAGGTGCAAAACATACCTTTAGAGTGGGCAGTATCTTCCCAGATAAGTAGGGAATGTCCAGATTACCAGTACGAACCCCTCGTTCTGATCGATACGGGTACACTGACTCAGTTCCATTTGCTAAGTTAGGAAATACTGCACTTAATCTGCACACGGAAAATAAGCTGGTATGAACAGAATCGTAGCCCCTTCACACAAATTGTATACTAATGCACTGTCATTCAGGTATTTCACGCAACCCAGGAAATAATAAGATAAGACAAAAATTAAACTTCTCAGGGGAACTTCGGTCTTAACACAATCGCAGATTTATCAACACCACCGCGCAAAGCCCGTTTGAATGAGCCCGCGTAGTGATCTGATTGGCGAACTTCAGCTGCTGATAAAATGACAACGACACGAGATATCAAATACATTTTCTAACGGTCATATAGACGGTTCACGTTGTTTCCGAACACCCTGTATTTTTTATTATTTATACATGAATGGAGTGTTTTCGAACACGATCTGTCTCATAAGATAAATATATCCCACGGATGGGGACAATTTGAAAATTTGCGTTACGGAAGTGTAACAAACCTAGCAACCGTGCAGGCTGTGATGTGCAGTATGGACGGATGGTCAGACAATGTTACCTAGCAACCGTGCAGGCTGCGATGTGCAGTATGGAATGCCAGACAATGTTACCTAGCAACCGTGCAGGCTGCGATGTACAGTATGGATGGTCAGACAATGTTACCAAGGAACCGTGCAGGCTGCGATGTACAGTATGGATGGTCAGACAATGTTACCTAGCAACCGTGCAGGCTGCGATGTACAGTATGGATGGTCAGACAATGTTACCAAGGAACCGTGCAGGCTGCGATGTACAGTATGGATGGTCAGACAATGTTACCTAGGAACCGTGCAGGCTGTGATGTACAGTATGGATGGTCAGACAATGTTACCTAGCAACCGTGCAGGCTGCGATGTACAGTATGGATGGTCAGACAATGTTACCAAGGAACCGTGCAGGCTGTGATGTACAGTATGGATGGTCAGACAATGTTACCTAGCAACCGTGCAGGCTGCGATGTACAGTACGGATGGTCAGACAATGTTACCTAGCAACCATGCACGCTGTGATGTACAGTATGGATGGTCAGACAATGTTACCTAGCAACCATGCACGCTGTGATGTACAGTATGGATGGTCAGACAATGTTACCTAGCAACCATGCACGCTGCGATGTACAGTATGGATGGTCAGGCAATGTTACCTAGGAACCGTGCAGGCTGTGATGTACAGTATGGATGGTCAGACAATGTTACCTAGCAACCATGCACGCTGCGATGTACAGTATGGATGGTCAGACAATGTTACCTAGGAACCGTGCAGGCTGTGATGTACAGTATGGATGGATGGTCAGACAATGTTACCTAGGAACCGTGCAGGCTGTAATGTACAGTATGGATGGTCAGACAATGTTACCTAGCAACCATGCACGCTGCGATGTACAGTATGGATGGTCAGACAATGTTACCTAGGAACCGTGCAGGCTGTAATGTACAGTATGGACGGATGGTCAGACAATGTTACCTAGGAACCGTGCAGGCTGTAATGTACAGTATGGACGGATGGTCAGACAATGTTACCTAGGAACCGTGCAGGCTGTAATGTACAGTATGGATGGATGGTCAGACAATGTTACCTAGCAACCGCGCAGGCTGTGGTGTAAGGTATGGATGGATGGCCAGACAATGTTACCTAGGAACCGCGCAGGCTGTAATGTACAGTATGGATGGATGGCCAGACAATGTTACCTAGGAACCGTGCAGGCTGTAATGTACAGTATGGATGGATGGTCAGACAATGTTACCTAGCAACCGCGCAGGCTGTGGTGTAAGGTATGGATGGATGGCCAAGGTCAAGAGACATATTTATGATCAATTGGTTTTCACAAAGGGAACAGGGGTACGTTGTTTTGTTTTGCTGCGTGTAGATTGAGTGACAGTGCTGACGCGGTGTACTGCATGTAGTTTACAGCACAGGGCGCTCCATTAGACCGGGGACTGTATTACGCGGCTTGCTGCCTGGCCTTGTGCCAACTTTTATATTCTGGCCCGTCTCGTCCTACTATTAAGTCCCCTAATCTGTGATGCTCCCTCGTTATACGCGTTGACGAGCTCGACGACATACCACAACACGATAAGCCTCAACACACTTCAGACAGAAAATACTCATCGTACAAGATAATGCAGAAAGTCGTAATCTCTCGCTACACGGAGGGCAAAAGTATGGTTATGTCTTAAAACTTTGAGCATTTAACAATTTCATGGCCTCTGGGCGCACAGCGAAATGATATGGGCTGTTTAATGAGCGTAGTTAGAGGAGACGTAGTCGAGGATCAAGTTTACATTACTAAATGAAAGGTCGTAAGTAAGTCTTTTGATGGACTTGACCTTATATATCCTCAAAGAGAATTACACAGAAAGACGCGTACATGTTTGTCACACGTTAACCATGAAATGGTAGGCTATATATTCTCAGAACAAAAGAGGAAGCACTCGGCTGCTTGTGTTCTAACAAGGCATTGTCTCCTTTAAATAAATGGAAAACAGACGTCTCTATACGTTCCGAAGGCTGACAAGTAAAATGTACCTAGGACAAACCAGAATATAAGATGGCAATAGAAGATACCATTGATAGGACAGTAGGACAATAATAATGTTATTTCCTTAAAGTCCTACTAACTACTTTTATGGTTCTCGGAGGCACCTACGTGCTGGTATTTAGTCCAGCAGGCGATCTTTTACGTGCCAGTAAATCTACTGACACGAGGCTGCTGTATTGTGCACCTCAAAATAAGCACCGGACTTAGCCCGGATCGAACCTGCAAAGTTGGTGATCAGAAGGCCAGTGCCTCAACCGTCTGAACCACTCAGACCGGCGGACAACAGAACATATTATTATTATTATTATTATTATTATTATTATTATTATTATTATTATTATTATTATTATTATTATTATTATTATTATCGAGTTCTCCCAATATTCGAAGACATTAAGCAAATAATTCAATCAATTCTTCTGTGAGTTCTTCTGTTGTTCCAATAGGTTTTCATTCTTTCCAAGAAGGCTTCTTTGCGTTCTCCCGATCACTTTGGTCTGTACTGTTTTTGTTGTTGCTGCTTTGATGTAGCTTCCCAATTGTCTACTTTGTGCCTAAAGATGTCTCTTTCTAGGATGTTTGTTGAACTTGTGTTTTCGTTTTTGAGGTCCTTTCGAAGTTCGTTAAGCCAGGGTGTTGAGTTCTTAAGCGAGCTTACATAACCTGGTTATCTACTCAGATGACCGAAGAGTTGCATTTGTCTTTTCCTAATGTCAATTTAGATGTTTGAGAATTTTTCTGTTGTTTTGAGAGATTGTAACCTGTAACCGTCTTAGGAGTATAAGATTTTCCTAAAGATCTTTCTCTCTTCTTTTTGAGTTATTTAAGTTCTTGTTTTTTTTTCAGGTCAATGTTTCGGTTGGTTTTGTGACTGTGTTGAAATGCAGAATTTTTGTGTGTCTTGACATGGATTTTTTTATTGTAGATATTTTGAACTAACCCTAATGTTCTTTCAATATTTTGGAGAGGAATTGAAAGTAAGGATCTCTGTCAATCGTACTAGATTTTGTTCTCAGGCTCTTGGTATCTGTCTTTGAACGTAAGAATTTAGTTTTCTCGAACGATATTTGCAGTCCCACCTTTTCTGCACTTCCTTCAAGTATCACGAGCTTTTCAACGGCAGTCTCCTCATCCTCTGCTAGTATCGCCAGATCATCTGCATAAGTGAGGCATGGTATGTAGATGTATGTATGTATGAGTTCTTTCTCGCATTCTTTCATGAACTTGTCTAGGACGACAGTGAACAGAATAGGAGAGATTCAATCACCTTGTCTCATGCCTGTTTGAATGTCAAACGATTCTGAGATTTCCTCCATAAATTTCTCTTGTGATTTCGTGCAAGTAAATGTCTGTAATGTGAGTTCTTGAGTTTTGGGATCTAGTCCCCTACAATCCGGAACACTGAGGGCCTTTCGATCGAATCGTAAACCTTTCTGAAATCTACAAATGTGCATACGAGTGGTTTTGTCTGGGAGCTCGCATTTTGAGTATGGTCTCGAGGTTAAAAAGTTTGTTCGGGGCATATTCTATTTGGTCTGAACCCCGCTTGATATTCAGATAATTTGAGTTCAAATTCTTTTTTTGTTCTCTGCGAGAGACATGCTGATAAAATTTTGTAGATGACAGATACAAGAGAGTTCCCTCTACAATTATTTACATCTGATTTGTCACCTTTTTTATGCAGTGGATTGATTGAAGCACACTTCCATTCATCCGGGAGCTTTTCAGTTTGCCTAACGTTTTGAATTATTTGTGTCATTTCTTCGAATGAATTTGGCCTAAATGTTTCAAAGTTCAGCTACAATTCCGTCCTCCCTTGATGCTTTGTTGTTTTTAAGTTTCATCTTCTCATTATTAATATTATTGTTATTATTATTATTATAAAGTTCACGGGCATTTGGTACCACATTAAACAACTATCACACCTACTGGAAACCTTCTTTGCAGCCCAAAATCTTTGCGTTCTTTCTCTGGCTGCCTTTTTTTTCCTCTGACTATCCCCTGTTCATTTTACGGTCGTCATGGAAGCCTCTGAAGCTGTCGATCACTGATATATTATCTAGCAGCAGCATTATTGTGGGATACATCCACACACGCGCAGCTCGCCCGTGGGAGTCACGTCAAATAGATAGACTTGCTCCAAACGAACCGAACAAATCTTCTTACACTCCCAGCAGTAAAGGCCATACAGTAAAAGAACAAATAACATAAAATCTTCATAATAATGTTATTATTATTATTATTATTATTGTTGTTGTTAAAAACAAGAAGAAGAACAAGAAGAAGAGTTGATCTAGAAATATAGGATAGAAAATAAAATCTCGAGACACCTGAGACAAGTAAGCAAGGATCAGGTCAGTTCCCCATGATTGCCGACCCACGCTCCAAGATTCAGAATCAATGCGAGTCACCTTTCAGTTGTTCAAGTAAGTCAGGGGATACCGTGGTTGTAATTCTACCCACCTGGACTACGTAGGGAACTTTACATCTGAAGAATTTATTTATTTATTTATTTAGTTAGTTAGTTAGTTAGTTAGTTAGTTAGTTAGTTAGTTAGTTAGTTAGTCAGTTAGTTATTTAGCTTATGGCTAGTACATAACTCATTTGTTTGTGTACCATTGGTCAGGAGATCTCGAGAGACAGTCTGACCGCCAAGTGCTGATGTTCAGTTCAGTAATGGAAATTTAATTCCAACTACCTTAGCAGGGGCACCACGGGCAGGAATCAGCTTCACCCCCCACTTAGTTAGTGTACGGGTTTCAGTGCTGGGAGTATCCTGAGACGTGTTCGGTTCGCCTGGAGAAAAGTCTTTACATTTGATATCCATGGGCGAATGTTGAGGTGGTGGTGATGATGATGATGGTGGTGGTTGTGGTGGTGGTGATGCTGATCATGGGGTTGTGAGATGGTGAAGCCCAGTGCTGGCAGATAGCCTGCTTTTGTCCAATAACGCCAAGGGACCTGCTCAAGGCTTAACGTCTTACCGTCACCATCAACAGGATCATATGCCCTCCTCCATATGAACACCGCGGAGAGGTTGGAATTGAATGCAGTCTTTTGCTACGAAATTTAGTGTTTCGAAATTGTATACCACCACATCGCCCACCCTGCCGGTCGATATTCCCTGGTGATTTTTTCCGCCAAAGTTACTCGAATCAGATCAGAACGCTGTCAAACTTTATAGAGTCTTCATCTCTATACGATACTCGCCACCAGGCGGGCTGTCTCTGAATATGATACTGAAAGCAAATCAAATCCCCATAGCGCTACAGTGTCCGGCTAAGTAAATCAAAGGCCTGAAGATTAGGTCACGAGTTGTCAGAAAACGAATCTTCTCGGCAGTTATTCTTGATGTTCCAGACCGGGGCCGCTATCCTACAGTCAGAGATCTCCTCAGTTTTCTCGTAAGCCTAGTGGACCTGGGACCAGCCCACAGATTCAGATAGAAATGCCTGGCCACCCCTCGAATCCGACCAAAAGCCTCCCAGTAGGAAAGAGGCTTGCTACCAATATAGAGCCGACAGCGAATTCAAAATAATTCTATATCCCTTGAATTATTTTCTGTCATTGCCCCTCCTTCCTTTCAAATCATATTTTTTTATATTATTTGTAACATGTGACATTACATATTCCGTATTATAAGTATATTCGACAGTAGTATTCATAACCTGCCCTGGCTTTATCTGGCTCCGCTGCAGCACAGCAGTGACAGTATGACGGTCTACCCCGCAGGCTACACATCAGTCAGTTTTGTCTCTGCCGTAGTTCATTACGGTATCGCACGGTTCTGTTCCGCCTGCGGCGCTGCGATCGCTCTGATACCAGATGTATACTCCATGACGTTTTTATCTTCCCTCTACCACCATTGTAACGTCTGAATGTACTTTTAACTATACAGACCCGAGAGCATGGAACGTATCCGACATGTAATAGGTCAATCACCAGCTCTGGATGAGGTACAGGCCGTATGATTACGTGTAGAAGAGCTAACTTTTAACATGGGAGGAATTATTATGTATATAAACCGATATTAGAAAAGATTTGGAATCACAGTTAAGGATTTTTGAAGATAGTGCCATGCTGTACAGTGTAGTAAATAAGTTGCAGATCAGAGAGTGCAAAAAACGTGGACATGTTGCGAGATGGACAGCAGGTTGTAAGTTTCACCGAAAGGAAACTTCCTCTCACGTTAAATTATTGTGTTGATGAGGTGAAAACTACACAGCTCTAGTCCGTCACGCAAGCAAATCAATGTTGAAAACATCCTAGGGATATGAGTAGACCTCGGATTTTTAGGTGGTAATAGGTTAGAATGCAAAGTAATTTGGTTTGTAGGAAGTGTCATGCAACCCGTTGTACCATAGTGTAGGAAGAGTAGCATCAATTCAAGGAGTTCTATAGGATGTACTCCTAATATCTATGCAAATCTCATAGCATAACCGTTGTACAGTGTAGGGTATACTTGTTACTGGCTAAAGTATGTTTGCATTCTAACCTATCAGAACCTAAAATCCGGACTCTAGATATGAGTTACGAATTTTAGGTAAATAAAATATAATACAGTTGAAACAATATTCTTCATTTATTCCTAAAAATTACAATCCTTTTGGTAATCATCATTATCCGGTCGATCAGATTAGCAGTATGCCTTTTTTCTATCACTGCGACCGTTAATGTTAGTAAAAGCATTGTTTCATGTATGCCCTTATAACTGCATTCGGTGTATAGGCTACATTTTTCAAGAATAAACACCCCAGAGGCTATTGAACAAAAAAAACACATGAAAGAAATAACTATGTAAATAATTTAATTTGGCTCGGATTTTAATCGGAAAAAAACGAGTAAATAGACAATCGATTTTAGGCTTGTTTTATGAAATGCATATAGACCGGAAGTGATATTCGATTTTTTTTATCTTTTTACTTTGATAGAGCTATCCCAACTGTCTCAATTTGAAACCTTTCCGTGTCATTTAGCCCTTAAACTTAACTTTGTCTGCAAAGGAATGTTTTCACCATAAAATACCTTACGGGAACGATGAAAGTACGCAGGTGCTATTATAACTCACTATGTCAAAAATAATCATTTTTCATTTTACGACTTCATTAAGTCGTAAGATAAACAAGTCCAAATTAATATTAAGAACAATGCTGCCAAACTACGTATAAAATACTATTGTAACGTTATTGAGGTTAGAATGCAGAGCTGTTTTCAAAAAGTAAACTAAGCAACTGGAAAACAACTACGCGGTAACTTTTGGAATAAAATATCTACACCTTCAAGCACATTGTAGTTTACATATTTCAAAGACTGGTAGCAAGCTCAACAAACAATGGAATTTTTATTACTTATTCTAGATTACTTCTTATAAATTTTCATCTTCTTCTTTTCCCACTGTTTTATCCCACACCTGTGGGATCGCGGGTATGAACTGCGTCACGCATGGGGATTTACCCCTGTTTTACGGCCGGATGCCCTTCCTGACACCAAGCCTATATGGAGGGCTGTAATCACTATTGTGTGTTATGTTGTCTGAATATGATGAAGACAGTCTTGAGACGGATACATACACCCAGTCCCCGAGCCAGAAGAATTAACAAGAATCGATTAAAATCCCCGATGTGGCCGAGAATCGAACCCGGGACTCTCTAAACCGACGGCCAGTACACTGACCATTCAGCCAACGAGTTGGACTTCTTATTTACTTTCATATTAACTAAATATGTACAGAAACGTCATATTTTAAGTTATCCCGTAATATAGCAGATTTGCTGAAATGCAACGGCAAAGAAATCTTCTTTAAAAATCTATGAGGTAAGCAAATGATTGTTGAATTGTACTATAACTCTCATTTAAAAAAATTAAAATAAAATCACATAAAATATGGTGAGTAGGTAGTGTCGTGCAACACGTTCTTCCATAACATAGGAAGAGTAACATATATTCGGGGAGTATGATACGCCATACTCCTAATATCTATGCAAATCTCGTAGCGTAACCATTGTACAGGGTAGTATACTTGTTACTTGCTTAAGACGTTGGGCGCCAATCTTTTCCTTTTCTAATTTTGCTGTGTAAGCCGACACTCTTTTTACCCGTGCCTGCCATAACTCTTCAGGAAATCCAAAAAACATTCACCTGTATACGCAGTGGCGCCCAAAGTATTAAAAATAAAAATTAAATCAATCAAAATTCAACATTAAAATTGTACTACAAGTCTTCACTACACCGTACTGCTACCCTACTGGCTCTTCTTAAGTACAGTGTACTACTGTGTGATCAAACATATTTGTATAATCTGTAAAGTTCTTCAGAGCATGATTGTACTATAAATAAGCTTGTTCAGACCGAGAAACAAACTTCAGAAGTTTTTGAAATCCTCTTTTTTATTTTGAGATATTTTATTCCATTCCTGTACTGTATTGACCATTCTGTAATAGTTCCTCCAAGAATAGACAGATTTCTTGTTGGACCGAGCCATTCTTATGGTCACACAAATTTGAGCTTGCATTCGCGAGAGTGGGCTCAAATCCCCTTATGATGGTTTTCCGTGGTTTCCTATTTTAACACCAGACCTTGACCACCTCCTTGCCACTCCTAGCCTTTTCCCATTCTTCCGTCGCCGAACATCTTCAGTATGTTAGTGCGACGTTAAACAAATACCAGAAAATAATCTTGTTCAACACTTTGTATTCATTGAAGTCTCCATTATAAGTATTCTTGCAAAAACATTTTTTGTACAGAAGACCACGCTATTTCTTCAACAATGATAGGAAATATGAGCTAAATCGTAAGCATGCATATCGTACTTATCAAAGTTTGAAGACATCACTGTCTTGGTATAGTTTCGGAAAAAGTACAATTTTCAGCCCCCCCCACACACACACACACATTTTACTATGACATAGTGAGGTCTGGAATAAAATACTAGTGACATCGGTAAGTCTACATATTATAAGCAAGACCCAGAGGATTTCTTAATTTTGTCAAAATCTGACTTAGTTGATTTTTGGTAACGAGATCTTCATTTTGAAAGGAAGCATCTGAGAGGAATGATCAGATGAGATTTTGAACAAAAAAAATCGCCTGCTATTTTGGGCATCCTGTGAAAATAGAGTTATTGCTAGATCCCGGATTTGTATGCAGTGATAGGTAAGAATGCAAACTAATTTGGTTGGTAGGAAGTGTTGTTCAACCCGTTCCTCCATAACGTAGCTCGAGTAACATAAATTCTGGGAGTTCTGATACGCCGTACCCCTAATATCTATGCAAATCTCTAAGCATAACCATTGTACAGGGTAGTATACTTGTTAATTGCCTAAGACGTTGGGCGCCAACTATTTTTTTTGAAATTTTTCTCAATGAACCGACACTTTATTTTTATCAGTGTCACCATAGCATAGCAGTAGATCTAAAAGTATTCATTTTATACGCACTAGCTCCCAGCGTGTTAACTCACATTGCATTTAAACCTATCAGTACCTAAACAATCGGATTCTAATTATTACATGTGTTGTAGCAAACTTATTATTGTTTTGAGTTTGTATGTAAATTACTACTAAATCTGCGTGTTAAATTTAGCATTAGATTGATGATATACTTCTGTGATTTATTGGCTGCAATTTGTCTGCCGAAGAATACAACAAGAGTTCTCTCGGCATCACAAACTCTGTAATTTACAAAGTGTAAGAGATTGTCAGAGTTCTCCCCCTTTCCTCCCGAGTAAACACAAAAGCGAGACAAGCCATTGACAAACACGCAGCGCAACCGATTGTCTTCTGTTCGTAAGGTAATGTTTCTGTGTGTCGCTTTACGACCTGGAAGTGAAGAAACAATGGCTGACAGTCCTCACTTTATTCGCGATGTGAACAGGCGGGGATAGAATGCAACAATGCGGTGTTTGAACGTAACATCTACATTGAGAATAGCAATGAAAGGCTTTGAACTTCCTAGAATTCAGCGTCTATTCTTAGAGCATTTGACACTTATGAAGAAACGTTTCACTGATATTAAATTCGTATTTCCTTCACTGGAACAATATTTTTAGTCCCTTTGTATTGCACCATCATTGATTTCTGAAACATTAAGTAATTACTTGTGCAAACAATTCTAAATGCATCTTAAATGATGAATTTCCATCTTCCGCTGTCGGTCAGTAACACAGTATCGAACTGTGGATTTCAAAATAGTGGATTTAAACATGAAACACTAAACGTGGATTTTGAAGGTCAAAAGAAATAACTCCATGACGAGCCGTAAAAAAAATTATAATAATAAGCACATTCATCAAAAGGGTACAGAAGTAAAATTCCACTACTCTGTCTTCTGATCGTATAAATGGAATGTTGAAAATTTAAACGTAGTTAACCTGAAAGTTGATAATTTAAAGTTTGTGCACAAAGTTCCCGAGGTATTAAAAATATAAAGAAGTTGTTGTTGTTGATGTTGTTGTTCGGATCATCAGTCTATAGAATGGTTTGATGCGTCTCTCCATCCCTCTCTATCCTGTGCTAACCTTTTCTTTTCTACGTGTAAACTGCTTCATCCTACATCGACCCCAATCTCTTTGTCATATTCATATCTTGATCGAACCCTGCCGTTATTACCGCTTACACTTCCCTGGAAAACTAAATGAAAAATTTATGCGTGCCTTAAGGGGTGTCCTATCATTTTCTCTCTTCTTCTGGTCAAATTTCGGAAAATCGTTCTCCTCCCACTAATTCGATTCAGTATATAAATACTAATCCGATTTATCCATCTCATGCTCAGCATACTTCTGTAACACCACATTTCAAAGGCGTATGATTTCTTTCTGAACTATTTATCGTCTATGTTTCACTTCCATACAATGTTCGAAGTAAGCGAATTTCTTTTTTTAATAAAGACCTTCCTTCCTCCTTCTAGTCTGCATTTTATCTCCTCTTTACTTCTGCCACCGTTAGTTATTTTACAACCCAAGTAACAACTTTCATCCACTTCCTTCAGGATTTCATTGCCTAATCTAATAATTCCTGCATCACGTGATTTCATTCGTCTGAACTCCATTAATTTTGTTTTGGATTTATTTATTTTTCATCTTGTATTCCTTCTCCAGGGCTCTCTCCGCACCATTCAACAATTTCTCCGGATCTTACGCAGACTAAGAAAAAATAACGATATCATTTGCAAATCTCAGAGTTTTGATTTCCTCTGCTTGGACTGTGATTCATTCTCTAAACTCTTCTTACTGCCTGTTCAATTTACACATTGGAAATGCTTCTTTGTGTCACTCCGTTCTGGATTGCCGCAGCTTTTTTATAGTCTTCAATTCTTATCACTGCAGTATAATTAACAGTAATAATTTTATAAAACCCGATATATATTTTACAATTGCTGTGTTCAATCAATCAACCTGTCAATCATCATTGATCCTCATTTAGGGCTCTTTCCCAAGTGGGAGATTCCCCTAAATATCCTTATAAACATAAGAAGAGATCTGTAACATTTTCTTTGTTGATGGCTAATTGGCATTATGTTATTTATTTATTTATTTATTTATTTATTTATTTATTTATTTATTTATTTATTTATTTATTTATTTATTTATTTGTTTGTTTGTTTGTTTGTTTGTTTGTTTGTTAGTTTGTTAGTTTGGAATTGCGGCTTCTGGCCCTCTCTTACAGTTAACCATATTATAATTACAATATAGTAAACAAATACTATCATTACAAGCCATCTCTCAACTGACAGCCAGCCAGGAACGTACCACTTAGTCGAGCAGCTCATCTCCTTTCTTCAGAAGGGACGTATTTTCCATGCATGCAAGGCATTCATTTCACGAGTTATGATAGTGCAAAGGCCTGTATGAGGCAAGATTTTATGTTAAAAACATTTGAAGATTTTAGTTTGTTTCATGTTATATATTAATAATGCCAATTGCCATCTATGTTTGGTACTTGTGGGAGGAGGTTTGAAATTTCAACATTTATCCTTTCACGAAGGGCCTCAAGTCCAAGAAACAAAGGCTGCTAACATTATTTTCAAACAGGCTAAAGTGCAGGACTGACGCTGTTTTGACATGGAACGAGACTTTAGACATGGCAGTCCACACATAAATATCTTTGGGACTGACACCTTTTGTTGTGAAACGTCTTAAGCAAGTAACAAGTATACTACCCGGTACAACGGTTGTGCTTTGAGATTTGCATAGATATTAGGAGATATTGGACTGCGGCCCATTTAGAAAGGAGAAATTAAATTATATTGGGATCATGATTCATAACATAATTATAATTATTTTGGGGGTGCTCCAAATGCAAAGAACCCACGAAGTCCACGCCTATGAACCAGGATATAGTCTGAAGCCCCAAATAACAACAGAAAAAATCCCTATCTAGAGTGATAGACAGAAGAACTGTTCAAACACAAGGGTAAATAAAAGAAATTATTCCTTTTAATACACACACACACACATATATATATATATACTAGCAAGATACCCGTGCTTCGCTACGGTATTATACCGAAATTTATAATTGAATGCTTATTGTTTTATATATAATCCGCCAAAATTCGCGATCTGACTGGTTATCTGAGAGAATCCGCCAAAATTCGCGATCTGACTCGTTTTCTAATAGATTACGGCAAGTTTCCTCCCATTTTTCAATCTTTCTTTCCAGCAATCGATTTCGTACTTCCCGGGCTAGGTCCAGGTATTCCACCCGGTCAGTTGGGTCCCTAAATCTTTGCCATCTTTTCCTATACGAATTTTTAATATGGATCAAATCCTTGAGGAGATCCGGCGTGGTGTCCTCTTGGGTGCCTTGGCGGTACTGAATCCGCAGCAGGACTGCATTCTTAGTCATTACCCGCCCAGGACCAGTTTCCAGCGCGGTCTGCACATTTGACGACGGTCCAGAACATTATTATTATTATTATTATTATTATTATTATTATTATTATTATTATTATTATTATTATTATTATAGATGTTCTGGACCCCACAGCAAGATGCAAGACCGCTACATGGCGGTAAATTACATCTGCTGCCACTGTCATTGTTAACAATGTGACCAGCACCATTGTCGCGCCTAGCCAAGTGTGCGGGATTTCTGGTCATACGAATGACATATTCCGTGCATTCTTGACCTTATTATAGAGGTGAACAATTGGACGGTCAATCTCATTCCTATCGTTTATTTCAAAGGTGTTTAAATTTTTATTTATATGCGAGGAGAATCTACTGTAATCTAAGAACGTTCTCCGAAGAAAAAGATGGCTCTTGAAAACGAACCCAGGAAAGATAAAAAAATGATCGGTTTATGATCAGAATAAGTACATCGGAAATCTACAGCCTGTTTCCAGTCATTCGACAGGGTCAGGAATGGAATGAATAAAGGCCCCATCTGGCGGCGGCAATAGGAATTGTGCCGGCTGCCGAAGCCTGTCGCACTCCTCTGGGGCAATGGATAATGAATGACAAATGAAATGAAATGATATTGGATATACTGCTCAGCTGCTAATTACATGAATCCTTATTTCACTTTGCGTGTTAAATTAATCTCTTGGAAACACCAGATATAACTCTCGCTTCACCACACAGACACTCTACACTAATTCGCTTACCATGGACTGAGCTGCTCTTTGTTGAAATGAGATTTCCTTAAGTTTTTATACGGTGTCTCCGCGGATTCTATTTCCTCTCCACCTGTTCACGTAGGGTGTACCGGAGAGGGTGTATAAGTCTCTGGTAAGACACTGATTAGAGTATGGTTCCAATGTGTGGGTTAAAGACGAGGATTGCGTAATACGAGAACTGGAAATGATCCAAATAAAAGCGGCGCCAGTTATTGTGAGTGATTTGGGACAAAACAATGGTTTTACTAAAATGTTGCAATCTTTCGGCTGACTGAAACATAACAACAGATGGAAGAAGTAGAAGAGAAATAGTCAGGCGCATTAACCAAGCTGAAATAGCGTTCAACAAGGAAGGTAAGTTTTTTACATGCAGAAACATTAGTATGAGCCTCATGAAACGTCTTGTGAAGAAATATGTGTGGAGTGTACTATCGTATGGTAGTGAAATCTGGACTCTTAGCTAGGCTGATAAGAAACGTATAGTAGCCTTTGAAATATGGTGCTACAGGAAAATACTGAAAATTCTACGGCTGGACAATATCACTAATAAAGAAACGCTGAAAAGGATTGAAGAGAAGCTCTGTATATGGAATATGCTTATTCACCGAAGAGACAATTGGATTGGACATATCTTGAGGTATGAAAGTCTTCTGCACGCAATACTGGAGGGCAGTGTGGAAGGAAAGAATTGTAGAGGTAGACCACGGCTAGCATATATAAAACAAATCATTCACGACAAGGGTTGTGATAATTACTTCGAATTTAAGAGACCGGAATTCATGGAAAGCCGCTACAAACCAATCTTCGAATTGAGAAGTTTCTTTACATACTGAATAAGCTGCTCAACTTTAAAGCGATGCCAATGTTTTATATTCCACCTTGTTACGTGCTCTCGCCTCGTTACGCAGTAAGGCCAATAGACAGGTGCCTAGAGTATTATCATGTATGCAATATTAAATGAGGCAGCCGAGGCAGGTGCAGAATGTACGATTATCGATACAATATTGATGTACTGACTGCATGAATTTTAATCTTCACGGCTCGGTCCCAACGCAAGAACTCGCTTACATCCCATTCAGATACAGTTCTGCCTGAAAATGGGGTCAGGCCTGCTCGTTTTCCCTTCAACACAATATTTGATATTGTCCCATTTTATTGGATCTCTGCGCAAAAAAACCAGCAACTGCCATCATATCTACGTGATTACTGTCGATAGTTTAGAGCGCTATTCTTCTATAGAGCAGCTCATATGACTAAGGGGAAAAAGTATGTCGGTGGAATAAAATAATGATGTGGAATTATGATTTTATTGGATCCTGTATCATATACTGAAGAGTGTTACGAAAATGTTGCAAACTTTTGGCAGGGAAGACTTAGGAGTAAGGAGGCGAGATGCTCGACTAAGCGGTTGAGCTTTTAAAATTAGGAAAGACCATAGTATGAACATTGTTGTAATTTGAGGACAAATGGGACAAATATTAATTTATAGGACAAGGAATAATGGGTTGGAATAATTTACGAAGGGAAATGTTTGATAATTTTCCAAATTAATTGAAAACATGGTTCTGTGCCTGTCAGCAGGTTTTCGCATCCATTTTCGAAGCCGATCTGTCTTCTCCCATCCATTCAGTCTCCCAGTAACTTCTATTAATTTGTCACGCTGTCCATCATCTGATCCCACTTTCCTCCTTCCAACCTTTTCCATGAATCTTTTCCTTCCAGTGCCTATGTTTAAACATTCCATTCGTGAAAAGCGGCCTGACCAAATCTTCTTTCTCTTTTGAATGGCATCCACTATTGTCACCCACTCTTTATAATACTTTTTTCCTTAATTTGTCTTGCCATTTGATCTTCTCCATTATTCTCCATACCCACATTTTAAAAGATATGTCTCCTCTCTTCCTCCCTCCTCAAAGTCTCAGACCCATAAAGATTAACGTTCCGTACAAAGCACTTCACTAACCTCTTCTTAAGGTTCATATTCAGTCGCCCACTCATCAGTTCCCTTTGATGCAAGTATTCATCCTTGACTTGAATAGATGGAGGTCGAGAGGGACAGAGGGATACGGAACGCATTAGGTTCTGGATTTCAGCACGAGCACGCGTTTGGCCTGTTATCAAACGGAATGGTGTGGATATAGCTTTGTCAACTGTGTAGAGGGCCGGAAGTGTCGTTCAAGGGAGGGCGGCTCCTTGTTTTTTCCTCACCAGGGGGGACGGCAAGTCCGGTCAGTAAGGTAGTTATAAGGGTGGTGCTCACATGCGGATAGGTTATCCGCCCATGTGAGCTTCCAGATAGTAGACTTAGTTTATTTTAATTTTGTAAGGGTCGCACTTGCATGTGGTCCGGTTTTCCGACCATGTGAGCGTTCACATGGTAGATTTAGTTCATATTTTTTAAAAAAAATTCTTCTTTGTAACGGGAGCGTGTATTTGGGCTGAAAGCCTGTAATGTTCTTCAATAAATAAAATATGCATCCTTGGCCATTGCAATCCTGCGCTTCACCTCACCCAATATACATCAATTTTTATTGTAGTTCCTAAAAACTGAATGCTAATACTTGTTCTACTTCTTCACCTGCGAAAAGGCTGGGTAATCAACAGATAGGGAATCTGCCACCTGGTGTACAGCCCTAAATGCAGTTCTTCGATTGACAGATATGTAGTTATTGTGCATTTGCTGGAGAGACGTAGTGTTTATAGGGCACGGTATAATCTGGTGTGGGCTACCTTGAATTTATTTCCATTTACCGGCCTCGGTGTTATGTTTGGCTTTGACAATATGAAAGTAACGCTAAGCACGGCAATGCTAGTAATGCCATTCACTATGTAGCCAGTCCCTCTTTTGAATGGTGTGGAAATGACACTCGTAAGGTTGATAGTCTCACATGTGTTACACTTTTCACTCCGATGGACTGCTGTAGTAGTCGTGTGTTGCTCGGCTTTTCTGTGCTTCGCTACGTTAGATTGCTGAAGAAGTTCGACCTTCATTATATCTATCTGTTCTCTTGCGAGTCTATAGTTACCAGATGTCACGGACACTCGGTTGAAATGTAAGAGTTTGAGTGATGTTTCCGCTCGTCATTTGCCGCGTAATTGCTGTTGTTCACTGTCAACGTATTAGCGATTGTATAGGTCGATTCAACGCATTATAGCACCGTGTTTCAAAATTCAGAAGAAACGGTATACCACGGATTAAGCTCTAATCCTCATATCGGATAGTGAATGTAAAGAAAATGAAAACGGGACAGATTTAATTCTGCTGTGTCCAAAACCACGTCAAGATTTGCATAAATAAAACTAAAATATAAGCAAATATGTTTGCCTTAATTATGTATTTCATTAAAAATAGTCAATATGGCTTGTCCTAACAATGCGAAAAAATACGAACGCGAAAGTGGAGAGAGGACACGGAGAAGCGCACTAGGCATCCGTCCTCAAGGCCAGCTAAATCACCGTAAAAAAGAAAGGTTAAAACTACCAAAATTACGTCTCTGAAACTCTATAATCTCTTCACTTAATCATGCGGGAAGTCGAATACGAAAATTCATCCCAAATTTTAGACAGTCAATTAGTCGTGATACGTTGCACAGAAAGAGACACAAGGTTGGCAATGAAAACTTTACTTCAGAGCTGAGCAAGAATGTCTAGGGTGTAAAAATTGCATTTTTATGTTGTAACTTCTTGCGCTATATACGGGTCTTCTTAACAAACTAAGATACGCAGCTGTTCGAGTTTTCTCCATTCCATATCAGAAAAATCTTCGTAGAACTGACAAGGAAATAAGTGAAAGATATAAATTTGATTTTCTCAAAATACAGTTAATGGCAACATTCGATAATAATTCACATGTTCTGAAATATTGCAGCTAGAAGCATTAAAACATCTGCCAATTTTATTACAACAAAAAGCTCAAAAATAACATCCTACTTTAGGTCCATTTCTGCACAACTGGTCACGTATGTGTTTACACAGTAAAGTTATTGGTGCCCTCCGGTAGGTCTAGGATGATGTATCTGTCCATGTAAGACCAAGGTAATGACTGAAGTATTGCTACACTGTAAAAACAGTTTAACCAAACCTTCGTAATGTAGGCAGTCCTAACTCTGTTAAACTGGGAAATAAAATGGTTGATGGAATGGGGCATCAATGCTGAGCTTCGGAGACAATTAGTTTGTCACCCAGTAGCCGACTAAGTCAGCGAGATTTTAAGCTCCGGGAACAAAGTCAGAAACTCCAACAAATACTGGGGCTGTACATTAAGCTTACGGTTGCTTCCATCTCAGTCCTATCCCTGTCCAATGCAATTGTCGCCTTAAGACCTGCCTGAGCCGGGGCAACGTAAAACAAATATCAAATAAAAATCGCTACAGGGCATGGCAGTCATCAATAAATATGTATGTACGTAATGTATGTATCCAGGATGCAAAAAAGTATCTTTTAGTAAATTAATGCCTCCGGTACAATGTATCTTTCCCATGCAATTTTTACATATTTCATGCAACTTTTCTTATGAACCAATTAAGGTACAATTCTAAAAAGTGGTGTGCCTATGATGGTTCATTAATACTTCATTCATACTTCGTAATTCATTTGTCAGAATATATTTTAAGCTAATTCTTGAACATTTTAAGGGTCTCTCCAGTACACAATTCACAAAGTATGAGGTCTAATACAATTTCCCTGTGTTAAATTACTCACAGATATATACTTTCAAAGCTGTAAATGTTTCAGTAAATGTATGCAAGTAGTTTCCAAGAGAAGGTACAGAAGTCTTTCAAAAATTTAACTTACGGGAAACTGCTGTCAAAGTTTCAGTGCATTCCAGCGCCATAGCTTTGGTCGTCTCGATCCTACAGATGGGTCACTTCCAGCCTTCTCTTTATTTTTCTTCCAAATCCTTTGATGCTTTCTCTGAAGCCCTAACTCTTTCTTTGTCCAACTTTTGCATGGCCTTTACGGTGTTATATTCGACGATGTGAAGATTGCTGCGCCCGCACCACTTCCTTTTTAAATCATTTATTATGCGCATTTCTAGATAACAAAGTTGTATGTGTTAAACATCAAATTAAAGTGGGCAGCTCAAAGTTCAGGATTCAACAAAAGAGTCGTCATTTTTACCCTACTGGAACCTCTTAAAGGGGCGTTAGATGGTATAAATACAAGTTTTGAACATAGGTACAATAGGTCTGCGAAGAATAGTTTCGGCGCTACACTTCCTTAAAAAAATCATTTCGGCTGCCTATCTCCTGTCGTTCGAGCATAAACATGACGAGTTGCTTGCTTTTGGTTTACATTGCAGACAGTACCTCAAAGCACATGTTAGAAATGCCTCCCTCCGACTTAGTGGCAAAATTCATATCGAAGTAACAACGATTCGTGTATTCCTTCAAAAGTCATCGGTGCTTCTCGGACAGGATGTGCAGGAGTGCGGACGGACAGACTGAAGGAGACGAAGAAGACAGAAGGAAGATAACGCTCCAATGCCTGATAGATAGGCAGCTGAAACTACACATCAACTCAGATCTATAATTCCTATGTTCACTTGTTTTAGTACCATCTAGCACTCCCTTAAGCGGAACCTAAACCTTTGAACACAGAAAAATGGGGCGTGTAAAACATTTTTTGCCGCGGCAATCGAAATTAATACTAAAAGGAAACAGTATGGCACACCAATTATTCCTTAATAATATGCCTACATATTTAGAAATCATAAAAACCTATCCCTATATATAATTAATTATTCAAAATGGCGGTGAATCACGGTTACTATTTTGGCGTTTCCCTGATAATTTCCAAAGACATTAATATTTTTTTGATTTATTTATTCTGATTAGTAATGCAATAGCTACAAATATACTAGCATCAGTGAAGTCATCAACAATAAATAGTTTTTCATGAAATTAGTTTCAAGTACCGGTAGTCAATTTTCTTATTCATTTTCAATTGAAAGTATTTTTTAAACTTAAACAATGAGGCCAGCTTAATAATTATAGTATATCACTTTCTTCTGTATGAAATATACTTACATGCAAAATTTCATTTTCAGACCTTAAAAAATTTGAGAGCTATCAGGGAAAAGGTTCTGACAAACAAAATTACGGGAAATGAGCAACAAACAAA
The DNA here is from genome assembly GCF_040414725.1 of Anabrus simplex. NCBI lineage: Eukaryota > Metazoa > Arthropoda > Insecta > Orthoptera > Tettigoniidae > Anabrus > Anabrus simplex. The sequence continues at coordinate 82,379,849 of NC_090278.1, read as the reverse complement.
CAAACAAACAAACAAACAAACAAACAAACAAACAAACAAACAAACAAACCGACAAAGGGCTTGCTTAGGTGACAGAGCTTCATGTTCTTGGTCATAAATCCAGATGTATTCGGAATAACACCAAAAACTTTGCACAATTATAAAAGGAAAAGTACAATTTTAAATGAAAAAATGAAATTGAAAATCGCATTTTTGGTCGGTCAAAGCTGTTTTTCAGCCTCCCCCCCCCAAAAAAAATTAATTAACGAAACAAAGATTTTCTGCACCCTGTGTAGATATGTAAACTTCTCTTGAAAACCATTCTAGTGCCTGAACTGATCATTTAATGCAGCTTTGTATTTCTTGCACAATACAAGCTTTTATCTGATGTCATTCATGTCAAATATTCTTGTTCTATTGTTTATAAACTGTATTACATTTCATTGTGTGTGATGTCAATAAGCAGAGATTGAGTTTGAACTTTTGTTTCCATATTGTAGGCCTCATCACTTTTTATAAAGTCCATTCATTTATGCTTTCGTCACGAATTACTATAACGCAGGTCATCTGGATGTATGTACCACACGAAACAATGAATGACGTGAAATATTTCATTTTGGTTCCTTCCCGGTCACAAAACAAAAACCACAATTATTTACTGTAATATACTAGGTTATTAAACACAGAATAAACAAAGCCCGGTATCTGACGAACTTGGATAACAACACAAAAGTAGCTATATTGCACATAGATTTAAAAGTGACCCTAAACGTGTTATCGTTACTAACCAAAACTAGTTACGAAATTGGTAATGTAAACTCTCAAAATGTACACAATCTAGTTTAAAGAAGAGACAAATACGTAAACATCATTTATACAAAATTACATTCACATTAATTGGAGTAGGTGGAAATGTATGCAAACAGTGTAATGAAAGCGAATGGGCACACAAAAATAAATCCATGTTCATAAACATAAACATTTGTTCACGTATATACACATTTCAATCCTTTAAAATCTTCAGGCATGCATGAAATATTTACAAAGTAAATTGAATTTCAAAGTTAACCCTGGTATTCCAAAAAATTCTTCATACTATAAACTCCAAAGAATAAGGTTGGTCGAACAAACAATATGCAATTATTTTACGGACGGAAATGGATTGGATATTTCATTTATTTGTTTTGCGCATAATAAAGTACAGTTTGCCAGGCGGAGTAGCTCAGACGTTAGAGCGCTGGTCTTCTAAGCTCAAGCTGGAAGGGAAGGTCCCGCCTAACTCGGGTGGTGTTTGAATTGCTCAAATATGCAAGCCTCGCATCGGTAGGTTTACTGGCACGTAAAAGAACTCCTGCGGGACAACATTCTGGCACCTCGGCGTCTCCGAAAAAAGTAGTTAGTGGGACGTAAAATATTATATTATTATTATTATTATTATTATTATTATTATTATTATTATTATTATTATTATTATTATCGGCCTACTACGGACCACGTTATTACACCTGTTTCCTCTGGGCTTTGATATTTGCCCAGGGCTTCTTCATTCGTTTCCGGTGTTGCTATTTTTCTTCCCTCCATCCACGTCTTTCCCGTCTTCATCTTTGGCTTTCTTGAAAACCACTGGACGAGTTGGCCGTGCGGTTAGGGGCGCGCAGGTGTGAGCTTTCATCCGGGAGATAGTAGGTTCGAACCCCACTGTCGGCAGCCCTCAAGATAGACTTCCGTGATTTCCCATTTTCACACCAGGCAAATGCTGGGGCTGTACCTTAAGGCCACGGCCACTTCCTTCCCATTCCTAAGCATTTCCTATCCCATCGTCGCCGTAAGACCTATCTGTGTTGGTGCGACGTAAAGCAATTTGTAAAATGAAAGATTACCCTCTAGTTCACTTTTATCTCTCTTGGTGTTGGATTGATGTTGGTTATGAACTGCGTTTTATCCAAAGAGATGCGGAGATCTGCTTTTGTTATTATTATTATTATTATTATTATTATTATTATTATTATTATTATTATTATTTCATTCATTCAACTTCGCTAAGCAGCCAACTAGGAATCACGATAAGCCTCACTGTACATTCTGGCATTTATTCATGTTTCGCGTGATCCACATCGTGTTCATTAACTCACTGTATTTAGCTCCGCGTTCTTCTGTCCAATTCGCACCAGTTGCCCCTTTTTCATCCCGGAAAGTCCTAAAAGTCTTGATAGCTGCTCTAAAAAGATTTCTGTATTGCGAATGTTCTGCTTGTATGCCTAGTTCTTTAAGATCTTCATTGACATTAACGTACAATCGCATTGTCGCTTGTGGTTTTGAGTCAAGTGTACTGAAGATACGTTTCGTCCATCGAGAGTCGTATATGACCGTAGAAGCGAACTCTGCCATTACGCATTGTGTCAGTGATCTTCTCTATATTAGAGTATATTCTTGCCTGGATTTTCTGATGAAGATTGGGCCAAGAATGGTGTGTAGGAACTTTCCTTCTTTCCGCTATAAATCCGCAAGCAAACATTTCTCGGACAGGATAAGGCATTCAGATGCATACAGCGATACTGATTTGATGACAGTGCTGTAGTGACGAATGTTTGTATTCAGAAAAAAGCACTTTATGTTGTATATGTTGCAGGTGGTTTGTAAGTTGACTTCCATTTCCTTGATTCTTGCTGCTATGGCCTCCTTGTCAAGTTGTGAAGTGCATTTTGCTAGATCCATTACCCAATGCATTTAAATTTATTAGCACTGTTTATCGTTCCATATTTGGTGTTTAGTTGTGCCGTAAATATTTTTAATATGCATTTTTTAAATCAGTTTATATGTTTGCCACATGGTACACAGAATTTCCTTTATTTAGCCCATGGCATCAATGACGAATCCATTATAGTAAATCAGAAATTGTAACTAGTCAACAGCTATATTTCGCTCTAAAATGATCGATTACATAGTATCGTATCTACATGCACTTGTTTTAATATAAACTGATTACCCCCGATTTTTACGCAGTAATAACTCAGAATGATAGCTAAGCTAGTAGGAAGTGTCGTCCAGCTCGCTTCTCAATACTGCAGTGAGAGAAACATAATTTCTAATGGTTTTTATAGATCGTACCCCTAATGTTATGCAAATCTCATAACTTAGCCGTTGTGCAGGCTAGAGTATACTTGTTACTTCCTTCAGTAAGTTTGCATTCTAACCTATCAGTCTCCGGCTCCATGGCCAAATGGTTAGTGTGCTGGTCTTTGGACCAGAGGGTCCCTGGTTCGATTCCCGGTCGGGTCGGGGTTTTTAACCTTCATTGGTTAATTCCGACGGCTGGGGGATGCAATTCATCCCTGCAACTCAGACACCACACATAACACTATCCTCCACCACAATAACACGCAGTTACCTACACGTGGCAGGTGGCGTCCACCCTCATCGGTGGGTCTGCCCTACAAGGGCTGCACTCGGCTTGAAATAGCTACACGAAATAAATTAACCTATTACTGCCTAACAATTAGGACTCTAAGTCATAATAACTATAACTCTAGCTCCAGCTGCATAACTTGTGGTGACAGTGTTATAAAAAATTCATTTCAAAGTAACTGATGCATCTTACAATTCTTCGCGAAGAGCGTTACAGGCATGATTGTGATACTGTCCATAATAATTCAGCGGATTGTTCAGAGTTTTGTAACCCCTGTGGGTGGGAGACGCAGATGAAGATTACACCCACGGTATCCCCTGCCTGTCATAAGGGGCCGCAGGGGCTCTCAACTTGGGGGCCTGGACTGGCCTTAGCTGAGTCCCGGCATTGTTTCCACTTACTTGTGCCAGGCTCCTCACTTTCATCTATCCTGTCCGATCTCTCTTGGTCAACCCTTGTTCTTTTCCGACTCCGATGGTATTAGAGTATTCGAGGCCTAGGGAGTCTTTCATTTTCAAGCCCTTCGTGGCCCTTGCCATTCTTCGTCCGTTATTTCATTTTTTAAGTGACGTATCATTTCTTTCTTCTTTTTCCTCTCTCCCTCTCTATATCCCCTGTTGGTGGGGGACGCAGACGAAAAATACACTCTCGGCATATCCTGTCTTTCGTAAGACGCGACTAAAAGGGGCGACCAAGGGATGATGCAATTAAACCCTTAAACTACTTGTGATTAGTACCGTTATGTGATGAACACCATCGGTCTGCGTTGCCTATGTGTGGCGCCATTATGTGAGAAGCGACGTAGAATACTTGTGAGTAGTACCATAATGTGTGTCACACCCTGAGTCTATGCTACTTTTGATTAGTACCGCAACATTACAAATACCATGGTCCTACTTTACTAGCGATAAGTAGCATTAGGAGAGGCCGAAGACCTGGATATTGGACCTCTTTAGACGAGAAGTATCATCGGTTCAGCAATGTGCTTTAGAAGCAGTCCCTTGGTCAGTAATACTATTGTTTTAAGATAGTTTCTGGGAAGGTGGGGGCCTTGTGGGTCGGATCCACTAATTGTTTTAAATTCATATTCATCCATTCATTCTTCATCGTAATGTTTTGAATTCTAGTCAGTGGATGATTTAGGACTCTTAAATTGTCTTTACATTTCGTACCATTAGGAACCGGTGACCTGGATGTTAAGCCCCTTTAAACAACAAGAATAATCATCAGAGTTTTGTACTTCTAACTTTTGCTTTTTAGCTTCTCTCCTTCCACAATCCCATTTTCACTCCCACTAAAGTATTTACCTAAACGTGAATTTTTACCTAATACTTAATCTAAAACTCTTGAAAACGATGACCTCACAAACCTATTTAGACAGTTCTGGAACTGGTTTCAAAAGGACAAACTCTAAGTGCAAGAATATAACTGACTGCAAAATCAAAATGCCATCGTAGACATTGCGATTGATCGGTATCAAGCATACCAGCAGAGACGCAATGCACCTGAATTGTTCTAAATAAAGGTTAATACATAATGCCATGGACTCAGTAGACAGGGATCCCTTGAACCAACACTGTCACTTTTTAAATGTATCTTATAGAGTGCACTGCGTTAAAAAAAGAAATAAGTCTATTGTAGCCTTATAAACTCTTCAGGAGACATTAATTAAAAATAATAAGGTTCGGTGGAATATTTTTCAGGAAGAATTTGTTATATATAATGTTGCTTTTTGCTAATTGCTTTACGTCGCACAGACACAGATAGGTCTTATGGCGACGATGGGATAGGGAAGGCCTAGGAATTGGAAGGAAGCGGCCGTGGCCTTAATTAAGGTACAGCCTCGGCATTTGTCTGATGTGAAAATGGGAAACCACGGAAAACCATCTTCAGGGCTGCCGACAGTGGGGCTCGAACCCACTATCTCCCGATTACTGGATACTGGTCGCACTTAAGCGACTGCAGCTATCGAGCTCGGTATATATATAATGTAAAGTGATTCAAGTCCGACTCATTGGCTGAATGGTCAGCATTGAAGCCTTCGGTTTAGAGAGTCCCGCGTTCGATTCCCGGACAGGTCGGGGATTTTAATCGCCTCTGATTAATTCGTCTGGCCCGGGGACTGGGTGTTTGTGTTTGTCCCAACACTTTCCTCTTCATATTCACATAACACACTACATTACCAACCACCACAGAAACACGCAATATTGATTACATACCTCCATACAGGTTTGGCGTCATGAAGGGCATCCTGTCGTAAAACAAGGCTAAATCCACTACGTGCGACACAGTCCGCACCAGAAGCTCCACAGGTGTGGGAATAGCGGTAGAAAAAGAAGAATGTAATGTGATTCAAACAAGCTCATAAACTTGGTATCCAGTATAAGCAAAATACATTTTATTGCAAAAGAATTCAACTGCCAGGTGCTAGCACAAGGAGGCCAGCTTGAGGAGGTCAGTCTAGAAAATAGATAAATATGAATCCAACTCATCTTGCTATAAATCTAAACACCACCTTCGAGTTATTGAAGTAATAGTGTTAATGTTCGGAGCTCGTGGTACCATACCTCATCAATTTTCCGTCACGTGGAAGCGCTTTCAACTTAGTCTGAGAAATACCTGAACGCAGTGACCGAACAGATGGTACGATCTCTGTACGTGAGGTTCAACCCAATAAAATGACCTGATTAAAATGCATTGGGTCATGCTTCAGCTCGATCTGCAGTACCATTATCGACGCCAAGACCAGAGTCGATGTCGCATAGACGAAATGTAGCCTTGTTACCGGAGTCGTCTCCAATACGAAAATTCTATTGAATCTAAAATCTAGTGCACAGTGATATTATTCTAGCCTTTAGTTCATACGTAAACACATTCTATGTCGTTTAAAAGGATGAACCGGTACAAAAAATGAAAGTGGTTAGACGTGGGAAATGACTATCCGGCCTTAATAATACTAAAATAAACGTAGAATTAATCAATCAATCAATCAATCAATCAATCAATCAATTAATTCATCATCTTAGTGTTTGTTCCGCAGTGGTGCATGGTCTTGCAAGCCAATCTCCACTTGATTCCGTAAAGCGCATCGTTCGGAACGAGATGAACAGAGTGTAGGTCTTCTTGAAGGCGATCAAGCCAGCCTATTTCCAGATGGCGTGATGTGAAGTGCCGTCTGTACAATAAATGAATCTTACCTACCCATTACGTGGCTCTACCGCCGAAGTTGGGTCTCGTGCGTCTTGTCTACAATCGGGGCAACTCACATGATTTTCCCAGACTTCTATGTTGGTGACCTGATCTAGCCGGGTGAGGCCAAGTGACCAGCGAAGCATGCGCATGTCCGTGACATGAAGTGCTTGCTCGTGCTTCACAGTTGCTGTCCAGCATTCAGAGATATACAGAGCGACTGGTCACTTCATACAGGCCGCATTGGCACGTGCACGGACGTCTAAAATAGTGTCACACACGGCGATGACCAAAGATAGAAGATAATTAATGAAGTCCGGATTTTTATGCAGTAACAGGTTAGATTGCATACTAATTTGGTTAGTAGGAAGTATCGGCCACCCGCTCTTCCATAATGTAACAGGAGTAACATAAATTATAGGGGTTCGGACGGGCCGTACCCCTAATATTTATGCAAGCCCAATAACATCATCGTTGTGAAGGTAGACTATACTTGATACTCGCTTCAGTAAGTTTGCATTCTAACCTACTAATTCATAAAAATACGGGCTCTAATAATTAAACTGTTCTACATTATTGAGATCTTGGCTATCTATCTGAATTCGTCTGCGTACTGCATTCCGTGTACTAAGTTTTCTTGGTATTCAATCAATCCCAATGTGTTAGATAGTTAATTAATTACTACTGATTGGTCTAATAATTAAATAAAAAACCATTCAAACTATAGGTCCCTATATTTCCATTTCAGAAAAAGAGACATTGTTTTATTTCAATTTACACGGCATTAATTCATAACACTTAACAGCCTATAATTCATTTCATGTGTGGAAAGCCATGCAATTATTCATTTGTAAGAAGCAATAGGGTGGATCAGGCCATTATTCCCAGCCATTTACACTTGTCCTATTTGCTTCTATTAGTCCACAGCCTTCTAGATTAACGGATTAAATCGTTTAAAATATAAATCTGAACATCATTCTGGGGGCAAAGATTGCTGTGCAATTATTTTTTGTTGTGTCTGCTCGAACAGGACTCCTCTGCCCCATGTGGATGTAGAGAGATTTAGTAGTGAGGGTTCTTGGAAATAAAAGCTAGTATTAAATAGGTCTGAAATTGGAAAGAGAGGAAGAAGAAAAAGGTTGGTAATCAAGAGGAGAAAGAGAGAGATGGTGAATTTGGTTTATACAAAGTTGGTAATTTGTAACCCGTTTGGGAATCCCCCACGTCTGTCTAGTGATTAGCCGTGTTAAGTCTGCTTTATGGGGCCATGGATCTAGCCACGCTACACCAGCACAAGATATATACATGCAGCCGGCTTAGCGATATTGTATTCTACAGATCCATTGGAGGCTCCAAGCTCGCTAGCGTCCGTACATTTGAGCGAGAGAGTAGCAGGAGGCCGAGCCAATAACATTAGGTGTTGATGTGAGCACTAATTATGGATTATTATTATTACATAGTAATCTCTCTGCTAATGTTACCGAGGCTGCTAAATGCTATCCCCAAACGATGTTGAATGCACAGTAAGACTCTAATAGTTTACGATCGAACACGCTTCATTCAACTGCTAAAGGGATCTTCATAGTTACTTAGGCAACAGTCATGGAAGGCTATCTTCAACATTACGAGTGCGACGTTTACAGAAACGTATAAAAGAGTTACGTAAATTTATCACTTTAGTGACTCAACACTATGGTGAATGTAGTTACTTTAAATCAGATGAATTACCGGGCGAGCTGGCCGTGCGGTTAGAGGAGTGAGGCTGTGAGCTTGCATCCGGGAGATAGTGGGTTCGAATCCCAGTGTAGGCAGCCCTGAACATGGTTTTCCGTTGTTTCCCATTTTCACACCAGGCAAATCCTGGGGCTGCACCTTAATTAAGGCCACGGCCGCTTCCTTCCAACTCCTAGGCCTATTAACAAATACATCACAATTGGGAAATATCCCGGAGGCAATGATCACTTACAGTACTGTGATTATAAAGTAAAGTTAACCCTTGTCAAGCAGTTGAGTTTTTGTTTGTGAGCGTATTCATTGTTTGTAGAAATATCTTTTATTCTTAACACACACAAAAATGCAAATATGTAAGTACTTATAAGGTTTATTAAGTCATTCATACCTGATTTCAGGAGGTAAGCTTGCAGGTATCCACATAATCTAGAAAAATGAATCCTTAATTGCTGGTGTAGTGCAAAAATGGCACAAGGCAAACACAAAGTAGTCTCGATTAAGATCACTAAACAACTGAGCTGTAATTTACTTTCTGCCCTACTTCACACTTCACGATGAATACTGCTATAAATATTGAACTGCCACATTCACTAATAAACACGTACAGTGGTATACGAATGGGATATTAGAATAGAGGGACTCTAATCGACTGCCAAGCCTTTGTGGATGACATTGTGATTCTGTCAGTCAACGGAGGAGGCACGGAACCAGATTTCCCAGCTCCAGGATCAAGCAAGTAAGGCAGGCTTACGGATTTCCTTCGAGAAGACACAGTACATGACCAACATCGAAACAGCACCCAGATGGATGGCAGTGGAGGAAGGGAGGATTCGTAAAGTAAAGAAATTTAAATATCTTGAAGAGTGGATAGATAACAACCTGTCAGAGAAGGAGGCACTGATATCGAGAATTAACAAAATGAACCTGGCATACAAGTATGAACGCCTATAACAAGAAGGAGATCTCAATCAATGCAATACTCAGACATTACCAGGCAGTGATCCTTCCAGAAGACGTATATGCAGCTGAATGTTTGAACCTGATAAAGGTAGGATTGGTCAAAAAGTTAGAACTGGTGGAGCGAAAAATTCTAAGGAAGATACTGGGAGCCCAAAGGACAGAGGATGGATCATACTGAAAGAAAGCAAATCAAGAGCTGTACCGCAAGATAGAAAAGATCTGAGACACCATCCGGAAGAGGAGAGCCATGTTTTTGGTCACATCTAGAGAATGGACCCCGGAAGACTGACTAATCAGATAGTAAGGTTTTTTGAGATCAGGAAAACTGTGGTACGCTGGCATCAGTAAGTGAAGAAGGACCTGACAGAAATGAGAATACACGAATCGGAAATAAGCAACAGGGAAACTTACAAGTTGAAAGTAAAGAACACAAATGATTTCCAAGAAAAAGGTAGTTTGCGATCCCAAACACCATGGACGGAAGAGAGAAGAAGGTTGCTGAGTGAAAGAATGAAGGATTGCTGGGCGCAGATCAAAGACCAGAAGCAGCTGATATCGAATTAACGTGGTCTACAGTTGGCCAAAACGAAAGAAAGAAAGAAAGAAAGAAAGAAAGAAAGAAAGAAAGAAACATGTACAATAACAATCTAACTAGTATTTATGATACAATTTTATATACATGATGTTAAGTCTTCCCTGACAGTTTAGAAACCTTCACTTGTGTGATACATTTCAATGCACGTAACAGGGTGTAAGAATGGCTTTTCTTTGCAAGTGTTACAAAAATAAATAGTCCCCTTTCTTACTTTTGGGCCTTGCAGACAATACAGGCCACAGAACCTTTTTTTCATCGTCTCTATCTCGTCTGTCACTTGGATTGTTTTTGCACTCACTTGCAAAGATTTCACTTTCCTCGCTTTCCCACTCATTTTATCACTCACCTCCAGGTATTCATCGTAGTTGTGACTCTCTATTTCACTCTCGTTTTGAATATATTTCCGCGACGTAACGTCTACAAAAGGCAAAACACGAACTTTCACAATGTCAACAAACTTACATGAAGTACAACAGCAAGGAAACCGCGCTTTGGAACAAACACCTTTTTAAAAATTCCAATTCCCTGTATTTAGCCTAATAAATGCCCTGTCTATACGCTTTTGGCATCTATCGGCTAATATCTCAATACTAAGAGGAAACATGCGATCGCAAAAGCGCATAATTCAAAATTCCGAATACACACGTCTATCTCTCGCGCGGGAGTAAACGGGTTCCGGATAAAGACGTGTAACGCATGGCTAAGGTTAAAACAATTACCCAAAGACAACGACAGCAACAAGAGTACAACAAGAAATTCGATGGAAAGAATATTTTATAAGAAATATTACTAGTATAACTTTCTAAATCCAGCATGATCATATACAAATCCACACGTACTTTAAGCATTTTGGAATGTTACACTATGACCTACAGTATACTGAGCGTTCGAATTACGATTATCTCAAAAAGCAAAGCAAAGTCACCTCCGTGCAGGCCCTTGGAGGAGTGAAAGGTAAAGGCATCCACCATTGTTAACCTCGGCACGTGATGGGGTAGAGTGGTTAGCTCTACGTCCGGCCGCCTTTGCCCCCAGGAATTAACCTGGTACTCATTTTTGGTGTAGGCTAAATAAACCTCAGGGCCATATGCACCGCCGGAAGTGGAAATCTCGTTTCTTAAATTTTACGACTTCCTGACGGGGATTCGAACCCACGTCCTTCCGGGTGAACCGAGCACGCCTTTACCGCCTCGGACAGGCAGCCCCTTTACGATTATCTCAGCATTGTAAATAGACCATGTTCATATACAAATTCACACCTACCTTAAATAACTCAGATGCATTAATATTAAAATTAACAGTGGGTTGAACGTTGCATTGAAATATGACACCATGACATAGATATTTACATACAGTTTACAGAATGCTGGTGTCTACTCTTGAAGCATCTTTCATTTATGGGAATAATAATAATAATAATAATAATAACAATAATAATAGTAATTTCGTGTGGCTATTTCTAGCCGGATGCAGCCCTTGCAAGGCAGACCCTACGATGGGAAGGGGGGCGGCATCTGCCGTGTGTAGATAACTGCGTGTTATTGTGATGAAGGATAGTGTCATGTGTGAGTTGCAGGGATTGTGGGGACAGCACAAACACCCAGTCCCCGAGCCAAGGGAATTAACCATTTAAGGTTAATATCTCCGACCCGTCCGGGATTATAACCCTGAACCCTCTGGACCAAAGACCAGCACGCTAACCATTTAGCCATGGAGCCGGATATGTATGGGAAAATGCTCTAAGATAGATGCACGTAACGCATTCCAATCATCAATTTCCCGATTTATAAACGAATATTTCTGTGATCTACCTTTTACTTTACGTGGATGAACTTCCCTGCTTATGTAACAGGTCTTACCTAGCAGACTCTTCAACTCTCCTTAAGCGGGCTTATTCGCGTCGCGACGGAAATCATCCACGTTTTATCCATATATTGACGTTTACTTTCTTTCTTCGTATGTTGCTATGAAAGATATCAGAGCTGTGTACATAGGATTATGCTGTAATAAAACATACCGACGTATTGACCTTTTTTCCTCCCTTCCACTAACTGCGGGCAGAAGTCAGCTAGGCTTAGGTCAGAATTACGGCTTTATGGTCTCAAAGCTCTTTATATATCACTAAAGCCCGGGTTTTCATGCCGTAACATGTTGGATTGCAAACTAAATTTGGTTAATATGAAGTGTCGGCCACCCGCTCTTCCATAATGTAGAAAAGGTAACATAAATCATATGAGTTCTGATAGACCGTACCCCTAATGTTTATGCAAACCCCATAGCATAATCGTTGTGAAGGTAGCCTATACTTGCTGCTCGCTTCAGAAACTATGCATTCTAACCTATTAATGCATAAATATCCGGGCTCTATATATCACTATTCTCCCATACCAATGTCAACGGTCGCCTAACCACAAGTAAAAACAAGAGTATACCTGAGTGAACGTCATTATTTAGAAATTATCTGCAATTTATCCGCACAGCCATGCAGTTTGTATCACCCAAGACACTAACTTCGCGGATATCCGCATCCGTCTAGGGCTCTACCTATTTCTACTTAAAACTTCGAGGACTGCTTTCAGCACATTGTTTATGTCCCTGGAATTTTAAGGAACTTTTCGAATGAGAGCTCGCATAGTTCCCTTGTTACAATTCAATTTTCTAAACATCAAAATTCGTATGCGTTTCCTTCTAACTCTGAAAACTTCATTGATGTATTCTCTAACCGACACAAACTAAACTAACGCCTAAACTTCTGTTGCCTCAAAAATTAAACTTGCATGCATATTTTATAATTAAACATCCCTCAGGGTCTATATGCATTGTTAGTAACTGTAATAGTTTGCCAGATAAATGTGCTTTTATGTGTTAAGGGAGAATTTAGAGCATTCAGCCCGCAGGGCTTGCACGTTGGGCGTATTGCAGCCTGCAGGATTAAGGTGTAATTCCTTATTGATATCCATTAGCGGTACATCATGGGCGCCCACAATGGTGATGTGGGGCAAGGGGAGGTGTTGTATACATAAGAGATGATTTGCACAACACAAAGTAAATGGTTTATTTGTGAACACTTCACACTACGTGCAATTTATTATTCTTGCTATCTTTGCCCATACTTGAATAACAAAAAAAACTTCTTGAAATATCTTCTACTGTCTCCTGACTCAGGCGGCAGCGCGTCAGCCTCTCACCGCTGGATTCCATGGTTCAAATCCCGGTCACTCCATGTGAGATTTGTGCTCGACAAAGCGGAGACCGGACAGGTTTTTCTCCGGGAGACTTTTTGTTTTCTCAATGTTTATATTATTCCTTCATTTTAATTTATTAATTTATTTATTTATATGCAAAAGGCATATAGGACGTCATTTTTAATGAGCGCATAATTGTAGAAAATATGGAGTTGCGAGCTTTCCCGACGTGTTCAAATGGAAATTATCGTTTTATGTCCTTTATTGGCCATCTCCCCTCCTTGGAGAATGTGCCGTAATCGTGAATAGTCGCTTCACTGTAAGATTAGTTTTCCCCTGAAGGTTGCTCCTGGCGGTTGTAGATTCTGGGCGCAGGTTGAAAAAAAGGTGTCCCTGACCGTTCAGGACGGCGCTTTTCTTTGCCCTTTCTATTCCTTTTGCGTATAAATAAATGAAATGAAATCCCGTATGGCTTTTAGTGCCGGGATATCCCAGGACGGGTTCGGCTCGCCAGGTGCAGGTCTTTCTATTTGACCTGCGCGTCGTGATGAGGATGAAATGATGATGAAGACAACACATACACCCAGTCCCCGTGCCATTGGAATTAACCAATTAAGGTTAAAATCCCCGACCCGGCCGGGAATCGAACCCGGGACCCTCTGAACCGAAGGCCAGGACGCTGACCGTTCAGCCAACGAGTCGGACGTATAAATAAATAAATAAATAAATAAATAAATAAATAAATAAATAAAATGAATTATTCACCTCTTTGCTTAATCGTAAAATGAACAATATAAAAGTTGAAAGAAGAGAAGGTATCCACACGGGGAGTCGAACCCACGACCATCGAATTACTAAACCGAGCTCTTACAGCTACGCCAACACCTGCTCGGCGTGCGCACGGACTTAAGTGGCTTTTACGGTGTGAGAGCCACGTCAACATTTTTATTTTTATTTCCTATACGCTTGGCCATCTGGAGTTCCCACTTCGGGTACTTTAATTTCAAGCCACGGCCTACATGTTCTATAAATTTGAGCGAAATCGGTGGTGACGAGTAGGGAATGTCCCTTTGTTAGTTTATCTTTCCCTCTTCATGTTACGTAACCTAATTATGATGCGTAACAGTTCTTAGTCTTTTGCTAATCACCAGGCTCCATCCAGAATTGTGGCTATTATCCTATTATTCAAAACCCTTTTACTATCGTGAGCTTCCTCGAGATTCCCTGGCAATCGCCGAATATTAGGTTATCAGCGGGCTCCACCGGGAAGTGATCACTGCGTGGAGGGCCCACTATACCTATTGCAGCTTGTTTAGTTCTTATAACTGTATTTTAGAATTGATCTGTGTAATACTAACAAAACAGGGTCTAAGTTGGGGGATAGTTATGTATAGACTCTTTGGAATAAATATAAATATAAATCCTTGATTATACACATATAATATACCCTGAACTCTTATTTGACAAATATTTACGGTTATTCCAGTAGTAATTTTGGCAATCTCTTAAGAACGTTGGATGCAGAAGTAGAACTCTACCTGTTACTTGCAAACCTGTCAGTCTCCAATTTTAATAACGTCAGTGCTCAAAGTTTATCCTTTATGCTTCATTTTAAAATATTTAAGAGTAGAAATGTTCTATTCTATTCTGTAGTACATATTCGTGCATGTATCTCCTCTAGTAACAGAGATCTACAGTCACTCCTGTAAAATTGAGTTGATTGGACATCGCCAATTTTGCTTCTAGACTCCTCATTTATTATGCTCTCGCCTAATTTTACGGCGTTTCATCTTACTGTGGTAGATTTTCGTGCTACAAGATGTCATTTTTAAGGTATGCGATAGTACGGTGGCTAATTTCTTATGAACAAGGTAATTATTGCTACCATAAAAGAGTAATCTGCCATTGTTGCTGTAGGTTATTAGACTGTAGTGTTACACCATCGGCAATCTTCGTGGTCATTTTAATATTTTAGCCGTTTCAAAACCCAATCGCTTCAGGTTTAATGGTCCCACGCGCTCGCTTAGACGAACAACAGAATGTAGATGGTGAAGTAGGCCTTAATTTCATACTCATATGTCAAACTACTTTTCACCATCTTTTTCCATGTGGGTCCGATAATTGTTCCATAGCGGGTCCATAACCTCCAAGAATACAGACAAGTCCGATACAGAATTATCTAAATATTTGTCTCACTTTTATCCTTATACCCCTGGAGAGCCTGTGAAGTGATGAATAATTGGTTGGTTATCTCTATTAGTAACCCACACCCAGTCACTGTTTAGGTTACACACGCGGGGCTTTAAGTACCATTTCACAGTCCCTCGTATCAGATGAAATATCATTTAAACTACACATCTCTTCTTCAATGTTATCACAATCATCATAGCTGTCCTCCGCATCTAAGACACCTTCAATTAACTCAGCAATAGCATTGCTGTCACTTGCTTATGCTACGCCCGGAGTCGGGGCTAGGAAGACTGGCTGTCAAATGATGAGATGTTTGTGCTTACAGAGGCTACAATTAGGTAATAAATAACGGTGGAAGTTCTTAGAAGGAGAGCTGTAAACAAAATATATTCCCTTTCTATTCATAGAAGTTCGCAAAAGGGAAACTCTTGCAGGGGTGATCAAAATATAAGCTAGCATATACGGCTCGTCGCGGTGCGTGAATGTCTCGTGCATTGAGTTTAAGGCCTGGACAATGCTCGCGTGAACGTCACGTCAAATGAGTCGCGTGGGTTAAGAACTGAACATTTTGTCGATCAATCACAGAAGAGGAAAATAACAACTTCTATGGTCAAAAACTCTAAACGAAAGACCAAATACTCACCCATTCTTGCTATCAAGTAGATAACGGTTTCAGAACAGCAAAATGCTGTATTTAAGGAAGCAAGTTGGAAATAAAACGTAGAAAAAATCAGGAGGAATTTGTGCATATCACCATCATATATCGACAGATAGGTAATGAAACTGACGAAATTGATCTCTAAAGCAGAAACGTTGATTCGGAAAAGTATCGTTATACCCCACCCAGGAAAAATTTTGCAGTTGCACATGGTGTAAGTCCAAAAAATATTATGCTCCTTCACTCTATGTAATGGACTTTGTTAAACGGTAATACGGGATAATGAAAGAAAATGTTGATCATACCGATGGAAATATAGTCACTCAAAAAAAAAAATGAGAGAATGAGCACAAGTGTCTCCCAGGTACAATTTCTTAAAAAGCAGTTGAGCTTACTGATTTGTTTGTTGTTCGTATCAGCGAGTTTTGTATCTACATGGGTGGTAATTTAATTCTGATCATCATCATCATCTGTTTACCCTCCAGGTTCGGTTTTTCCCTCGGACTTAGCGAGGGATCCCACCTCTACCGCCTCAAGGGCAGTGTCCTGGAGCTTCAGACACTTGGTCGGGGGATACAACTGGGGAGTATGACTAGTACCTCGCCCAGGCGGCCTCACCTGCTGTGCTGAACAGGGGCCTTGTGGAGGGATGGGAAGATTGGAAGGGATAGGCAAGGAAGTGGGAAGGAAGCGGCCGTGGCCTTAAGTTAGGTACCATCCCGACATTCGCCTGGAGGACAAGTGGGAAACCACGGAAAACCACTTCCAGGATGGCTGAGGTTGGAATCGAACCCACCTCTACTCAGTTGACCTCCCGAGGCTGAGTGGACCCCGTTCCAGCCCTCATACCACTTTTCAAATTTCGTGGCAGAGCCGGGAATCGAACCCGGGTCTCCGGGGGTGGCAGCTAATCACGCTAACCACTACACCACAGAGGCGGACATTTAATTCTGATAATAAACCTAAAAAAACAAATTATTCCTCTGCACAGCGTCACGGGTTTCTAATACTGTTGATCTTCACGTAGTTACGAATTTTGCTAACATGACTTCTTTCAAACAAACCCATAACGACTTGCTTGAAGGATGAATTCAACAGAAGGCATTAATTAACGGCAAATCCCTTTGAATACTGTGAACGTTAAATCATCTCATCTTCTGAAAGAGAAATGTTTAGATCTTAGTAGTTTCTTGCACTTGTAAAGTGATTCCTTCCAATTGGAAGCATCTGAGATCATTAGGCTAACTCCTGCGTGTTAATGATCAGCATAGCTCGTTCACTAATTGCAATGTCACTTTTATGTAATTCATGTTCTGGTGTTTCAATTCTTTTTTTCTCAGATTTCGAACTTAATCAAAGATAATACGTTCTTGTATTAACCCTAGATGCAACAAGGGGGTTTAAAAATGACTATCCTTTCGTAATATTTTTGGCATTTTCGTCATATTGTAACTAGAAACCTGCAATCACTGTTCTGTGCGTTTGAATGTGTGTATTTTGTTATTTGGTTAGTAACTTGCCTCGATGTGCTATGGTAAATTCAATATTCCTCCCATAATCGTAATGGGCATAAAATACCCCCCTCCCTTGGTCCACAGACAAACTACGCTTTGATCATGACATTTTGTATTGATTTTACTCAATATGTGTACAGTATCTGGTATTGTTTGTCGCGAAGTTGACAAATGTCAGAATGATGTAGTTTATCAACAATACAGAGTTAGTACGTACGCATATATTGTCTACCTGTCGTTTACCATACAAAATGAGTAGCATGTTTCCCCAGGGAATACCATATTGTTGTATTTGTTCATAGTTTATGTGCTTCCAAGATACATTAAATAATTAGTTTAAATGTAAAATAATTCCTTCACTTATTTTTATTTGTTGGGGACACATTTACCGCCCTTGATCCATAATATTACAGATTCTGGCTTGGCTCTACGAGGAATAAGTTAGTATATATTTAAAATTTCAGTTTAAGTTTCTCCTTCGTTTTCTTTTTCGGTAATAATTCTGTGTATTGTATCCAAGGTATATGCTCATTAGACCCTGTGGCTAATTGTGGTAAGCAGAGTTCGAATGTTAGACAGTAGTAGGTAAGAATGGAAACTTACTGAAGCGAGTAATAAGTATACTCTAGTGTGTACAACGGTCATGCAATGAGATGAGTAAATGTTAGGGTTACGGTTTCTGAAAACCCTTAGAATTCATGTTACCCTTACCACATTCCATAAGAGCGGACTAGCCTGCACAACGGTTATGCTAGGGGACTTGCTTAACAATTAGGGGTACGTTCTATCGTAACCCCTAGTATTTATGTTACTCTTCCTACATTATGGAAGGGTGGGTTGGGGAAACAATTCCTGCTACCATTTATTGCCTTAAAATTCCGGGGTCCAGTGATCTATGAATTCAGAATCTGATAAAATATCAACTGCGAAGAACATAGAATGCCATGTGCTCGCTCTTTCTATGAGAGACAATACGTCTGAAATACTTAAAGGAAGTTACAAAGTATAATCAATCAGAATTACAAGTAACGTCCTCTGGCTGTTGGATATAAAATGCTAATACTGATGTAGAGACAGAGGCGAAAATGAAACTTGACAGGGAAGTTGTTCAGAGCCAAGCCTTTGGAACATAATTTATTTTCATTTCTTGCGTCAAATTCCAACACTCGAATGGTAGCAGACAATTTCAGACAGTCTGTGCTGGAATTTTATTCCCGAACAAATAAATCTGATCTCACGTAAAAACATGTTAGCCATAATTCCCGCAAGCTTTAATCGGGCATATTCAGATAGAAACCATGTCACTGTTTATGATGCATCCTCGCTTGTTTAAAATGCCCTTTCTGTGGCTACAGCTGACTGCAAAAACAAATCAAAACAATTACCAGTACAGTGTATTTTTAATTCATATTTTTAAAAGCAAGAGCGAATCTGATTGGACAAACAAAACGATTAATCACTGCAATTTAGGATTAAATGACCAGCATTTTATTATTATTGTTATTAAAGTCGAGTGTAAACGTAATATTAATTCCTGAGAATAAAATTCTGTTTTACCAGTGGATGTATTTTTTTAAATAGAAGCAAGTTTAACAATAACCAGTTCAGTCTCAATTATTATTATTGCTAATGGATAACATTTCCTCTGAGTGTAATCAGCTGAAAGGGGTAATAAATCGGCTAATATTCTGGTTTTTGATTTCTCCGTTTTGATTCGAATCATTATTTTTTAATTTTATTTCCCAACGGGAGCAGCTACGGATGCTGAGGGAATTAAACTCCATCCCTTCCTATCCCCTCACTACAACACTTTCAATTGAGTTTTATTAAACTACGTCGCTGTGAAAGTCCCCCAGGACAAACACAGAGGGGATTTTTGGGCCTAATTTATCTCTTCTTTTAATGAAATGGCAAATATTATTACGGCACGGGATTAAGTCATTTTTTCACCAAATGGCAGAATTTCAAAACATGATTATTCAACGAACAATTGTGAAGGGATTTTGGTGCAACAATTACACAAAAGGGCTCAGGAATGAATTTAAAAGCACGCTTTCTATTAAAGTGACCATACACGTACAGGAAATCCTCAAGTAGAAAGCCTTGGGGAATTCCTTTACCGAACCCTCGCCCATACACGGAAAGGATTTTATCAAGAAAATTCCTCAAGGAAAACACCTGGAATTTTATCCAGATTCAACTGCAGGTCAACACACCAGTTCTGTGTTGACTGGCGGTGGCTGTTGGTTGTTCTCGTGGTTTTGCCATTTGTTTTCCTCATGACCTCAAAGGATATTATAGTAGCTGTCGGTTGTCTGATTGCATGGGACTCTTTTCGCAAGAAAAGACGCAGAAGGGGTGTATGGTGCAAGGAGCGACTTAAAAAGAGAAGCATGGTTTCCCTTAAGAATCTAATCAAAGAACTGGAGGTCTTATCGACAGATTTCAAAGTACTTGAGGATGGAGCACGATAAATACATACACATTCTTCAATAGGTCACCCCTTTTTATCGCTAAAGAAGATACGTTTATAATACAGGCCATCCAATCCCCCCGCCCTCCCACGAAAGACTCGTTGCAATATTGAAATTCTTGCTACAAACACGTAGCAAGAGACTGGAATAATCCGGCGTCTAGGTGGAAAATTAATTGATTTTCGTTCGGGATTTTTGGGTCTCACAACACCGACAGCGGCCTCAAGGGCGCCGCCACCTTGACACAGAATCAGAAAATTCACGACCTATTACGCTGACTCACAAAAATACGTTAACATACATTGCTTTTTGCTATTTGCTTTACGTCGCACCGACACAAATAGGTCTTATGGCGACGATGGGATAGGAAAGGCGTAGGAATTGGAAGGAAGCGGCCGTGGCCTTAATTAAGGTACAGCCCCGGCATTTTCCTGATGTGAAAATGGGAAACCACGGAAAACCATCTTCAGAGCTGCCGAATATTGAGGTTCGAACCCACTATCTCCCGATTACTGGATACTGGCCGCACTTAAGCGACTACAGCTATCGAGATCGGTAACATACATTGTTAAATGATTTGCTTTGTTCTCTGTATACGTTATGAACAGCTGCGTTTCGAATTTATTGCAAAATTCTTTCTCAATTTGATTGATTCTTTTGTGATATCCGCAGTCGTCTCTTTTAAGTTTGGACTCAGTTAATTTATAACTAGGGACAATAATTCTAGAAACTAACAACAATGCAAACTTATTTAACAAGGCGCAAGTGTTTTCTACCCGCACAACAGATCTGCGGTGGGATGTGCATAACTATTAGCGATCTGGACTATCAGAACCCCTAAAATATATGCAACTCGCTTTCATCATGTACAGTAGCTAGATGATACTTGCACCTTGTTCAAATACATTTGCATTCTAACCTGTTAGCCCTAAAAATAATTTCCCTATTTATAACTGTTGGGATCTTCAGTCTTCTGAAACTAATTTTCGATTAAAATAAATTTATGAACTCATACAGAAATCATATGGTAACAGAATTGAGTTCCTTCCTTGTTAGGTATAACTCGGTTACGATTTGTTTTGTTTACTAAGAATTTACATAATATGTTATCCACTTGTTCAATATAATAAAATATTACCACTTAAATTAATTTCATTGTATTGAACAGGTGGACAATGAATGCAAGACGCTGCCGTCATCCTGACTGAGGCACGTGCTTGGTGTCTGACCCAAGGGGGCACTGCAAATGAATAATCACCATCACAGCTTCAGCATTACGAGAAATAGAGTGGCAAGTTTACGAAGAAGTTCAGTGTGTGTCTTCTACGGCTGAAGTCATCACGTAGTTGCCGGTGTTACTGGCTCCGCTCGGGACGGCTGTTTGTCACGTGACAAGAGAGCACCAGTCAAGCGGGTTGCATACTGTGGCCGTACGGTACTTGCGCCACTGGTGTTCAGTACACACTACGTCATGCACTTCCCCTACTTGCTCGCTAAGCTGCTCTCGTTCCTCGAGAGCGGGGAGCAAAATGGCTCCGAAGGCATTTCGCTCTCGATTGACGATGCCTGTTCTACGGGATCGAATAGAAGAACCGTCGTTCATTCATCAAAAAAAATTTCACACAGCTTTAGTGTTGGATCCCGCTATAATTTTTAAACTGCGCGCACTTCGCACTTGGCGGTAACATGCAAGGGGTGCTCCATTTTCAACTGCTGCTAAGCTAAGACTGAGTGCCTCAGGGCGGCGTGCGCATGCTTTTATGCGAGCGCGCGAAACACTCTTCACAATATTGTGACCAACAGCCACACAAACAGAGTTCTGTATGAGGTTTACAGAGAAAAGGAACGTATTTATAAACCATTCCTCGCATACATAAGCAAATATTACAACATCAGGCTTTAGTACTGGTCAGTTAAATGATTTCTTTCGTGAAAGGGTTAGGTATCCCTAGAAATATACTAAACATCATAGTAGGCATTATTAAAGACTCGAGCATTCTGAATCACCAGCTTTATGTTTCATAATAATTGTTAAACTAGGCCAATTGGGTGATAATCCCCTATCAATGTGTTGTGTTCTGTAAACTGCAAACATATTTATTTTATTTAAGCATATGAATAGTTTACTACTTTCCTGGTCGTAACACTGCAGCTACCAGCGTACGACGGGAGGATTAAATATAAAGGGGACATTTTTTTAAATTCATGTACTGTAAAAAACAAGACAATTACAATTTATTTTTCCACGTAGTTTCCTGCATTGGAAATGCATTTGTCCCAACGTATGGGCAGCTTTTTGAGGCCCTCATCGTAAAAAGAACAGGGTCATGTCACCCGCCAGTTGGGCACGAAGTCCTTCACACCCTCGTCATCTTCCAATCGTCGCCCTCCTAGAGCTTCTTTAAGCGCTCCGAACAAATGAAAATCGCAGGGCGATAAGTCCGGGCTGTAAGGAGGATGATCAAGTCTAGTCCAGTGTATTTCCTGTAGATTGGAGACAGAGCTGCAGTATGGGGCCGCACATTGTCGAATCAGTTGGTCTCGTCTTTTGCGACGATATGCAACCCTCGCTTTGTTCAACAGCTCGCAGTAGTAAGCAGCATTGATTGTGCGTCACTCATGCAAAAAAATCAATCGTCAAAATGCCTCCGCCGTTCCTTACACACACGCGTCCTTGACAAGGTTTGATCAACGAACTGTGCAGTCAATCTCTGGCGAATTTCTGCCGCTGTAACTCCTCCACGAGCAAGAAATTTTATAATTACGCATTGCGCAGAGAAGGCGTTCACCTGTTGCTCCGACATCGTGAGCGTTATTAACGAAACGGTGGGAAATATCTAACAGCACGCTCTCCCCACTCCTAACAATCCCACCTAAGCATAGCTGAAGCGCGGGGCCAGTCCTACCAACTGTTGTTGCTCGGGGTTAAAAATTCCGTATATATTTTATCGACCTTTGTATTTTATTTTGTAAAATTCAGGATCCTTGTGGTTACACACACTACGTGTGCTGATGTTCCTGTGAAATAAATTTTAGTCAATGCGGAAACGAAGATGAAATTTAGCACATGTAATAAATTTTCTTGTGCAGGTTTATTAATTCAAAAATTGGTGCCAGGTTGAGCGGCTTGGACGGTTGGGGCGCTAGCCTTCCGACTCCAACTTAGCAGGTTCGATCCCTTCTCAGACCGGTTGTGTTTGAATATGCTGAAATACGTCAACGTCATGTCGATAGATATATCTGTACGTAAAATGATCCTGCGTGACAATTCCGGCACCTTGATGTTTCCGAAAACCGTCAAAGTAGTTATTAAGTCGTAAAAATTTAATAACATTACCATTCAAATTTTGGTTTCGGTAGACATGAGGTACACAATACAAAGTGACTCATGTACCTCTATTACCTCTAAAGTAGCAAATCAGTCTCAGACGGTGATCGTCGCGCATTTATGTCATTACGAAATACCTTAGCAAGGGATGAGGCATAAATGATTTGTTTCTTATAAGAGAATGTCCACTTTTTATGTCAAGGAGTGTACAAATCCGCTTTAGTATCCTCCGTCATCTCACGAGATTATCAGTTGCGAAGTAATTTCTCCTCTGCTTTGTAAAAATAACATGCCAAGAAGATATAGGAGAATCACATCTTATTTTGTTTGTTTCCCTCCAGATATTTGAGACGGTTAAATCCGAGACGTCGAATATTCATCTGTTTCCTTACTACTTACCCTCGGGCTTGAATGAATACAGTACAGTCATTGAGAATGCTAAATGGAGCACAGTAGGCCAAGTAGCTGCGAGAAGGCTGTGAATTTGTATGTGTTGATTATGTTATAATACAGGGCGACCCAAAAGTCAGTTAACATTTCATGTGGCATTACTTCACGGAATACTGGAGTTGGAGTGGGAACAACTGTCACATATGATTGGTATGGCGTGGAATTTTATTGACACCAAAATAAGTATGCTAAATGACCAACAGATGGCGCTGGACAGCAACACATCAGGCACAAATGACCACACATTCTTGATAGCACACGGGGTTTTACTGACACCATCAACGAGTGCAGAAACAGGCTAACAGATAGCACTGGACAGCAACACGTTAATGATGCCACATGAGACCTGTGTACGGTATAAAAGGAGCTGATATGAGAGGGAGCGTTAGATGCGACTGCAATCGCGGCATGTCATTCTTGGCCTACCCGGTCTCCCGAACTCAATTCATATGATTACTCGTTGTGGGGTTACCTGAAGTTGCAAGTCTATCGTCCGACATCACTAGGGATGTTAAAATACAACATCCGACGGCAATTTCTCTCCATATCCACGGATGTGCTGTACAGTGGTGTTCACAACATTGTTCCTCGACTACAGGTATTGATGATGAATGACGGCCGACGTGTGTCAATTATTACCTCTCTACATCCAACATTCCGTGAAGTATTGCCTCGTCAAATGTAAATCCGACTTTTGGGTCACCTTGTGCTTGTAATGAAATACATAGTAACGCTTTGTAAATTTGTGAGTGACAGCGTTCCGATTATGGTGACCCGCCCCTCCCCTTCAGGGAGAGGAATGAAAACTTTCAGGATGGTGATGATAATGCGTAAGGAACCCTGCTCTCTCAAGAATCTACGGGTACAGGACCTCATTTAGTTGGGTGCTGATGCCTCATTGGGCGAAATACCACTGAACTCCAGTATGAATCGTCTGCTCTGCAAGTTAGAAGCGGTAGCAAAAGGCGTGTGTTCTGCAGATTAGTGGGTGGCCTCATTGAAACCTGACAGGTGCTGTAAAGTGCTTTTGGGTGTGGCGAACACTTCGTAATAACAGCCAACATCAAAATGGATGAGGAGGTCAATAATCCACCGCCCGACTCGGAAACTCTCTGCACAGGGTAATAGATGTAGAAGATATATGCAGTTTGCTTTTTACCTATCCCATCCCATGGCCGAATTAACTCGGATTTCAAGCAATGCACTCCTCTCCACTTCCGAGTTCAGTCTGACGCTGTAGTTTCATTGACCATCTCATGTTCTGTTCAGATGATTCATAAATGATCTTACCGTATTTTGGAGATAAATATGCGCCTCGTGTTTTTCTATAGGAGCTTTTCAGACTGTCGAGCACATGAGTTAAACATAAATACTACACCATGATAAATATCAAGCCGGAAAATTGAGCACATCGTGTGAATTGTTTAGTATGAAAATCAGCGGAAACAAGACTAAGGCAAAGATCATGAGTAAGGAGGACGATATAACAACAAAGATAGTTCTCACAGGTGAAGAAACAGAACAAGTATTTGTATTTAAATATTTAGGAAGCATAATCAGAAGTAACGTATATTGTTTGGATGAGGTGAAGAGCAGCATGGTTATGGCCAATGAAGCATACGTGAAGCAAAGGGTACTGATGAGTGTGCCACTGAATATGGATCTTGAGAAGAGGTTAATGAATTGCTTTGTGTGGAGCGCTCCTCCTTATGAGTCTGAGACTTGAATTTTGAGAAGGGAGGAAGAAGGAAGATTGAAATATTTTGAGAAATGTGGGTATGGAGAAAAATGGAGAAGATCAAGTGGCAAGACAAAATAATAATAATAATAATAATAATAATAATAATAATAATAATAATAATGTTCTTTGTTTTACGTCCCACTACTTACTTTTAAGGTTTTTGGATATGCCGCCGTGCCGGAATTTAGTCTTACAGGAGTTCTTTTAAGTGCCAGTAAAGCTACCGATACGAAGATGGCGTATTTGAGCACCTTCGAATATCACCGGACTGGGCTAGGATCGAACCTGCCAAGTTGTGCTCAGAAGGCCAGCGCCTTAACCGTCTGAGCCACTCACCCAAGCGCAAGACAAATTAAGGAACGAAGTAGTAATGAAAAATGTAGATGAAGAAAGGACGACAATACTGGAAGCCATTTAAAGGGGAAGAAGTATTTGTTAGTTCTCTGCTTAGGATGTACCTGTTTATTAACACAGGCATTGGATCGAAAAGTTGCGGGGAGAAGGTTGAGAGCTAGAAAGATGTATCAGATGATGGACAGTGTGAAAATTAATGGAAGATTCTGGGAGAATAAAGGGATAGCAGAAGAGAGATCACTTTCGATAATGCATGCAAAACACCTGCTGATAGGCAGAGAACCCATGATGATGATGATGATGATGATAATAATACTATAACATACATGTAAAGAAACACGTTATTAATCAAGGGACCGAGCTCGATAGCTGCAGTCGCTTAAGTGCGGCCAGTATCCAGTAATCGGGAGATAGTGGGTTCGAGCCCCACTGTCGGCAACCCTGAAAATGATTTTCTGTGGTTTCCCATTTTCACACCAGGCAAATGCCGGGGATGTACCTTAATTAAGGCCACGGCCGCTTCCTTCCATTTCCTAGGCCTTTCCTATCCCATCGTCGCCATAAGACATATCTGTGATATTTGAAGGTGCTCAAATACGCCATCTTCGTGCGACGTAAAGCAAATAGCAAAAAAAATTAATCAAGGGATAAAATATACACGATGAAACAAGAAATGGCATGTTTCGTTCTTGAGAGAACATCATCAGGTTCTATCAAATCACACTCAACTATTTAGAATGTGTACGTTAATTTCTGTTTATATATTTAGGAACTTGAAATCTGGAACTTATCTTAATGATGCCCTCCTTTGACTCTGCTCCAGCATTTACTGCATTAGCAGAACCTGATGATGCTCTTTCAAGTACGAAACATGCCATTCTTTGTATAATAGTGTGTATTTTTATTGCTTGTCTAATAATGTGTTTTTGCAGGTATAGAGTAATATGTATACTGAACTTGAGTCTTCGAAAAGAGCGAAAAGCGGAATCGACATTGAATAGTGAAATTGTTTTTCTTCTCACAGCTGTCTTCTGAGAATGGTGCGCAGAGGTGCAAAAAAAAAGCATGAAGGAAGATGATATTTTAGGCCATGATTGTGAGCCTGATTTTTATGAGTATAGTGAAGATAAGTTCCAGTGTAAGAAGCTGTAGATATTTTTCAAAGCATTGTCAAGTTCTGGTAAACGAGCCAAGAGGAAGCGCTTACTAATGTTGTCGTTCTATGACTCACCAGTAGCTGTGTAAATTGTTGAAACATCCAGAAAAATCTGCTATGAGAAAACGTATTACTAGTGAGTCATCATAAGTTATGTTACAGTGTATTTCTTTTCTAGTATTTTTCTCTCGTTATCGAGAAGGAACTAAATAGAATGTTGATTGTCCTTTGTGATACATTAAAACATTACAAACTTAAAATCAATAGTAAGGAAACCAAAAATTTAGTTGTGAACAAAGGTGGCAGGAAACTTAATACAAACACAAGAATAGTAAATTCGAAAATAGAAATAGGAAATCAAACGAAGAATAGCTCTTGATGAACAAGCCTTTGTAATTAAAAGAAGTATTCTAACAAATACACGTAAGTTTAAAAACAAGAAAGGCTTATGTAAAATCCTTCATCTGGAGTGTATTACTTTATGGTTGTGAGAGCTGGACTATTGGAAAGAAGAAAAT
This sequence comes from Anabrus simplex, assembly GCF_040414725.1. Taxonomy (NCBI): domain Eukaryota; kingdom Metazoa; phylum Arthropoda; class Insecta; order Orthoptera; family Tettigoniidae; genus Anabrus; species Anabrus simplex. The sequence continues at coordinate 82,352,421 of NC_090278.1, read as the reverse complement.
AGATTCATTGAAAGCAACTGAAATGTGGATTTAGAGAAAAATGACAAAGACATGTTGAACTGAAAAAAAGAGGAATCGAGATGTTCTGAAGGAAATCAATGAACAAAGAATATGGAAAGAAGGAAGATAAAACTTGTAGGTCATATCCTGAGACATAATGACTGTCTCGTAAACGCCTTTGAAGGAAAAATACTAGGAAAGAAAGGAAGAGGAAGACCAAAGAAGGCATACTTAATGGGAGGTAAAAACTAGAAGGAAGTGAAAGGAATAGAATAATTGAGATAATGGTTGCAGCAACAAGGTTTGGCCCTTAGTGTATGATGATGGTCGTGAAATTAGTCGATTTTACTTTATTCTCTGTAATATGTTTTCTTAATTTAATTTTTCCTCGTTGATTGCTAATTTAAGTTCTAATTCCATTTTGTTATGCTACCATAAGCAGGCATTGCCTCTGGAATAACTTCCAGTTGGAATGTATTTGTTACTGATGATAATAATCAGAGCAAAGGATTATTGTGTATGAAAGTAACGATTAGAGTGAAGCATATTGAGACGCAAATGGTCATGACAGAAGGTAATACTAAAATAATATTATCTGAATTCATTGAAATTACCTAAAAAGTGTCAACAAATAAAGAAAAGAAGAAATCCTTCCAAACACAGTAGTAAGAATAATGTATAGAGAGAAAAACATCACTAAAACCGTTGTTTATTTTGTGGAGAAATAATGGAAGAGACTTATCTATTGAGAGTTTGCAAGGAGACGTATAAATACAACCTGTGACAATAAAGTTCGGTGAATGAAGTCAGAAGGGTCGATCCGGCAACACTGGCGACACACAACGCTCCACCTGCGTAGCAGCAGGTTTAGATCACCTGCTCCCAAGGTTGTTCAGTTGAGCATCGTGTGTGTGCCGTGTAAGACCTGTTTGACACAGTGCGTGTTTAGTGCGTTGGTTCTGAACTGCGAACAGGCAAAATATTAATGTACAGGTTTTTTGGTTTAAGCGTGGCAAGACACCGAAAGCCAAGATGATAGCGGATGAACTGCAGATTAACCGTGAATCCGTGCGACAAATCGTTACCCAGAAGTTAGGGAAAAGGTAAACATGTTCTCGTCTTGTGCCACATCACTTGACTGACGATCAGAACAAGGCACGTTTAGAGGCTTCACAAGATTTTGTCGAAACGGTGGATGCGACACCAAATTTCTTGAACTGTATCGTCACTGAAGATGAAAGCTGGTATCTCAGGTACGACCCTGAAACGAAACGGCAAAGCATGGAATGGCGTTCCTAGTCGGAAAAAGGTCAGAGCCGAAAAGTCACGCAACAAACTCGCTTTGAAAGGAAAAAGATTTGACGGTATTCCTGACATCCAACGGAACGTGACGAGGCTTTTTACACCATGCCAAAGGAAGCCTTCTGGCAAAGTTTCCAGGACATGCATCGTCGATCTCAGCAGTGCATAGTTATGGGAGGGGACTATTTCGAAGGACAGTAAGGTCACTGCCGTGCATTGTTCATCTATGTTGATAGTACAGGACTATTGACCGAAGTTTATTCTCACAGGTTGTATGTAGCTGAGGAGTATAAAACAATACCATCAAGAGATATAAAACGTATAAAATTGTTAAATAATAATTAAACAAAGAATGGATTACATCACGAGAAACACCATACTTTCCTGTATTTTAAACAATAGGTGTCAAAAGTATATAAAAACATAAGGAGAATGAATGAAACTAAAGAAAGGTTATATACATTGTTTGTCCTAGAGTATGTAACACAGTACTTCATCCACGACAAACGGAAATGGGTTTTAACATGTACCATGGATATAATTACTACAGTATTAAGTTTAAATAAAATAATACCGGGCGAGTAGTCCGTGCGGTTAGGAGCGCACAGCTGTCAGCTCGCATCCGGGAGATAGTGGGTTCGAACCCCACTATCGGCAGCCCTGAAGATGTTTTTCCGTGGTTTCCCATTTTCACACCGGGCAAATGCTGGGGCTGTGCGTGAATTAAGGCCACGGCCCCTTCCTTCCCATTCCTAGACATTTCCTCTCCCATCGTCGCCATAAGACCTGACTGTGTCGGTGCGACGTAAAGCAACTACCAAAAAAAATATTTGTGATAATATTATATAAACAAATGTAACAAAAATAATGCTATGCATTTATGAAACAAATGGATTGTCACAAATAAATGCAATAATGCCACAGATTCAGACGATCAAGAACATTTTTAGTAGAAGGTCAGAATTCCGTGTGGCTGAGATCTCGAAGACCTCATCTTCACTGCTATCCTGTTGGGAAAATAACATTATTTAACTTATTTAATCTATTTCTGGAGTTTCTGGGGCATATTTTTCATTTTATATTTTTTCCAGGTGAAGAAAGCATGCCATCGCTCACCTAGAATCGTATATATATATATAGGTGGTAAATATGTCAGTGGCCTATTTTTAATTTCATGAAACAAGCGACTATTGTGCTTTTTACACGCGAAAGAGAGAAACCACGGAATATCATATTCGAAAGGGATGGTGGGGTTGGAAGCCACTATCTCCCTGAAACAAGCTTAGAGCTACGCACAAACTAATACAGTCTACAAGGAAATCCCAGGCGACCTGGCACTAGGAATTGAAAATTGCCCCCGTGCAAAGTCGGGCTGTGTCACTAGATTATAAAGAAAGAAAGATAACATCAAATAGACACTCCCTTCTAGAATGTGAAAATAAAAACGGAGAGGACAGTTTGTAACAAGCGTTAGGTTTGTTGAGACAAGAAACTTAACTCAGAGTCACTGTGTTATCTCCTTCTGCTGCAGGAAACGACCTATCATGTCAGTTACGAGGGATTGAATTTGAACCATTTGACTGGAAGTCCTCCAGCTCGTCAAATAACGTGCAATCAGCAATAACGAGATTCCCCACCCCGTGTTCCTCTCCACTGTTATTGATTTGTGACCAGCAGTGCGGGAAGGCTGAGATAAATCATTCTGCACGCACACAGCCTTCTGGAGCTGCTGCTGCTTCTTCTTCCAGCGTGAGCAGTGGGCACACAGGGGGCCATTTTATTCGTGTTATTACTAGAGCCCGGAGGCAGGAATAGGTTCGAATGCAAACTTACTGAACCTAGTACCAAGTATTCTCTAGTTTGCGCAACGGTTATGCTATGAGATTTGCATAAACAATAGGGGTACGGTTTGCCAAAACCCCTAGAATTTGTTATTCTTGCTACATTACAGGAAATCGGGCTAGCCTGCGCAACGGTTATACTGTGAGATTTGCATAAACATTAGGGGAAAGACCTATCATTACCCCAACAATTTATGCTTCTCTTGCCACATTAGGTAAGTGCATGCTGTATGACACTTCGTACTAAATAAATGGCTTTGTATTACTGCCTCAAGAATCTGGATCTAGTTATAATACTAGCAATGATATCGTAACACTTACATGGGAATTAAAACACTGTTATTAAAACTAACAAATACCGGCATATGCTTAATTCACGAAACAAGATTAAAATTAAACAGTTCTCATGAAAAATGATGTGTAGAGTACGAACTTGACGTAGTGCGTCTATAGTTTCGTAATCACCTGAAATATGGTTGTGGATAAGAATGGAAACAGTGAAGTGGACAGTTAAAATGAGAGACGATGAAATGCCAAGAATAGCAGGAGAGAAAAGACACCTGAATAAAGCGATAAGGAAGAGGAAAATATCCTGACTGGGTCACATACTACGCAGAAATTGTCTTCAACAGGGCGTGATTGGTGGGAAAATAGATGGAAAAATTGAAAGGGGAAGAATGTTTAGAACGTTAACAGATGTCAGATAAGGTAGAAGCTATGGAGACTGAAACAGGATGCGCAGGACAGAAAATCATTGAGGATGACCAGTTGATACCTGAGTCAAGGGCGATTCATTGAAGAGGGAGAAGAAGAAGAAGAATCATTCTCGTATCGTTGACGTAACAAAGACTTAGGCCTAATAGTTTTCAAACTGAAATAACTTCATAACAGCACATGTGAGCACAGTGCTCAATACCTTAATGTACACAGAAAGGTTCAATGTATCTAGCAGCAAAAATCTGACCTCGGTATGACCTCAACAGGTGATCCAATAGTGCTGCTAGTTTGAGCTACTAAACGGCCGTGATGTGCCGTGCAACTCATAACAACGTAAAGCTTTACCCTGGCGTGATAGAACATAATATGATTTGACTGACTAGATATATTATGTAGTTATTTTCCCAATCAGAGATTGCCCCCGAGGAACAGAGATTTTGAAAGTAATTATGAGTCAGGATTTTTAGGCAGTAATAAATTAGAAAAAAATGAAAATTTACAACCTGTTTTCCAGTCATTGACCGGGTCAGAGATGTAATGAATGAAACATATATTTATTAATGAGTGATAAATTCTATGAAATGGTAATGGAGAGTGTTGCTGGAATGAAAGATGACAGGGAAAACCGGAGTACCCGGAGAAAAACCTGTCCCGCCTCCGCTTTGTCCAGCACAAATCTCACATGGAGTGACCGGGATTTGAACCGCGGTATCCAGCGGTGAGAGGCCGACGTGCTGCCGTCTGAGCCATGAAAGCTTCCTAATAAATTAGTAATAATGTTATTTGTTTTACGTCCCACTAACTACTTTTACGGTCTTCGAAGACGCCGAGGTACCGGAATTTAGTCCCGCAGGAGTTCTTTTACGTGCCAGTAAAATCTACTGACACGAGGCTGTCGTATTTGAGCACTTTCAAATACCACCGGACTGAGCCAGGATCGAACCTGCCAAGTTGGAGTTAGAAGGCCAGCGCCTAAACCGTCGGAGCCACTCAGCCCGGCCTAATAAATTAGAATGCAAGCTTATTGAACTGGCCAACATGTATAGTCTACACTACACAACGGTTGTGTCATAAGTCTTGCATAAATTTTAGGGGTTCAGTGCATGAGAACCCCTGATATTTATGTTACCCTTGCTACATTATAAAAGAACAGGTTGAACAACACTTCCTAACAACCAAATTAGTTTGGATTCTAATCTATCACTGCTAAAAAATCCGTGGTCTATTGATTACATGTGGTTGATTAGTATATTTGACATTTGTGGCTTACTTAAAATCTTCGGGAGATAGGATTCTTCAGAATTGTAATTAAATATTTCAGGGCAGTCACCGGAAATAGTCTTAGTAATTGGTGATCGAGGTTAAATGATTTGCAGAACTTGAGGAAAAAGAGAGGAATGGTTATTCTAGAGCCAACCATTAATCTATTGACATCGATATCATTAAACTGGTATACTCGCTGATTGAATGGTTGGCTAACACGAGGGCGAACCAAAACGTAAGCTACACCTCAAGTTATAGCCATTTATAAAACCACTTACACATAGGCAACACGACTATGACAACATACAATGTATATTTCACTTTTCTACATAGTTTTCAAGAGACTGTAAGCATTTCTCGGAACGGTCTACCAAATTTTCGAATCTCGGCGCGTAGAAATCACTTCTAGCACTTCACCTCCCCGTCGTTTCGGAATCATCCCCCACAGAAATCGTTTTTCAGCGTACCGAACACATTATAATAGCATGGTGCTAAGTCTGGACTGTATGGAGGATGTCGCCATACCTCGCACTTTAATCGCTGCAGCATTTCGGACGTTTGGCGGGCCGTGTGAGGTGCTGCGTTATCGTGCAATAGAATCACACTGGCACTCAATGTCCCCTGCCGCTTTTCTTCAATTGCCTTACGCAACCGGTTCAACGTTTGAAAATACGTAGCCGAGTTTATTGTCGTGCCTTTCGGCATAAATTCCACGTGCCCCATAGCCCCCCTGTCAAAGAACACTGTCGCCATTACCTTTCCTGCTGAAGGTTGAATCTTGCCATCTTTCGTGGTGGTAAGGTGGTGTGCACCCATTCCATCGATGTTCTCTTTGATTCGGGAGTGAATTGGTTGAACCACGTTTCAACCCCTGTGATGATTCGCCGCAGAAACTCGTTGCCCTCCACAGAATACCGTTTGAAAAATGTCAGTGACGATTGGAAACGTTGTTTCTTGTGAACATCGGCGAGCAGTTTACGAAATCCAAGGTGCTGGTGAACAATGGAGAACACATTGCCATACGAAATGTTCAGCATGCTGGCAATTTCCTGCAGTGTTGTGCGCCGTTTCTCTCTAACGATCTCATCGACACGGTCAACATTTGGAACGGTACTGGACGTTGCGGGCCTGCCTTCGCGATATTCGTCCGTGAGATCCGTGCGTCCGGCGTCGCATTGCATCCACCATTTTACAATACCGGGGCGAGAAGTTGCGCGCTCGCCATATACAGCAGTGATTTCGCGATGAATGCCCGTGCAATTGAGCCGTTTAGCCCATAGAAATATGATCGTTGCACGCACCTCCAATTTCGAGTGAACATCCAGATGACGCGCCATTTAGCCTAGCCCGCTCTGCACACACAAGACGACGGGATACCACACCAACATCACTATCGGACATGTCAGCAGTTACTGTAGCTTGACACACAGCGTGCTCTCTCGGCGAGCTAGTGTAACTTACTTTTTCATTCGCCCTGGCAAATTGCATACTTTTCCTCATGTACGTCATACGGTTGTGTTTCAGACGTTTCGAATCTGATCGTGAAATCCTTTATAAAGCCTTTTCTATGATCATTTGTCCGACTTGTAATGCTAATTCATTGAAATTAATGATATGCGTACGTTGTTACTTAGAAATATGATTGCATGACTCAAAATCCACCTCTTCGGGAAAGTCTCGTGGAAATTGGTCAATTTTACATAATTTAGTCAATTTTAAAACTGTATTTCGGAATTGTTCGCTATGTTAATTATATTTCGTCTTCTTTAGTTTCGTCCTCTTTGGAGTTCGTAGAATCAATCACTTCTTTGTGTGGTTGTTCCTTCCTTAGTGCCCAGTACTTCATCATTCTTTCTGATGTTCGTTTCCCCCTTCATCTTTCGAGATAATGGGTTTAGTTTTTAATGTAGATTTGTTTTGTAACCTTATATTTTTTGTCTTTAGGTATTTCTTTAGCTGTTCAATCGAATAGTGAATTTTATGTAATTTTTAATTCTACTAGGTCCTTATCAGTTTTTTAAACCAGTTGGGTTTTATTTCGCGATTAGGAAGTCAAATATTTGTTTGGTTAACCTATTAGAATTCATTCTGAGGTGATGACCGTAAAAATTTCTCCTTTCTCACATAGTATCTGAGGGGTTTTCAATTATTTTGCAGAGCGTTTCATTCTTTATGTATGTTATTGTCCTGAAATTTTTCTCCTATGATCTTTCTTAACATGTTCCTTTCTTTTAGCTCGAGTTTAGTGTTTCTGCTGCGTATAGGACTTCTGGTTTAATCACTGTTATATAATGTTTAATATTCGACCCCATGAATGGCATTTCTTGTTGTATATATCTTTTGTTAGACATAATTTCGGCAAATTTTATTTCCAATGTTCAGAAATAACTGCTAAATTTGCCTGCTGCCATTTCATCATGGATACAGTACTTTTGTATCCATCTCTTGGCACAGGCCAGAGTAAAGTGTAGCTTTCACCGAAGTCCCAGTCTCATCGATGGCTGTGACAATATGGAAGCTGCTGGGGTATGGGTGGTGCTGAGTTATGACATTCAGAGCACGACTAGTGCATCTGAGTATTATGAAAGGTGTTGCTCATAGGGTCAGTCGTGCTGCAATAGCACTTTCTGACCCAGTGAAGAAAGCAATGGCAAACTACCTCACTCCTCGTCTTGCCTAGTACGCCTCATTTTGGTGCTGCCATTGGTTTTTTCGGTTTCCTTATAACAGTCTAACCTTTGGTGGTGCTATTTGAGGATCCAACCAGCCTCTGAGCTGATGACCTAACAGACACAGACACAATTGCTAAATCTCAAGGACAGTTGATAGCATATTTACAGTAAAACCTCATATTTTATTTTTATGTATGTACAAGAAACATGAGAGTTATTCTTCTGCTGCGAAAGACACATCACATCTGTCAAATAATGCATGTTTGAAAAAAATAGCCTACGTCCATAATTTACAAATCAGTCCGAGAAAGACTACTGGGAGTCAGAGGTGTTCTGTCAGATGTCATATTGCAATACGTTGTCAATAGCTTCTCATTAGCACTACAATGGCATTATTCAAGCTTAAAGTGGCCCAGGTAGTTAAGTATGGGATACAATTAATATAGCACAAACTAACTGTTCCAAACCCGAAAAGAATAGAAAATATAAAGGCCATGTATTTGAAACGGATCCTACAGATCTCAAACTTTACAGAGAATCGAATGATGCACAATGGCAGACGAAACTTTCTTTCTCGAAGACATCAAACAAACGTTCGGGCTACCAGACACCGCCGTCCTTGAAGAAAGGAGACAGAAAGCCAATCAGACACCTGAAGGTTTCTACGAAACGGAAGTAATGAAGAACAGTGAATGGAAGGGGCGCAAACTACAAACTACGCCATGTATACATACGCTTCGGTGTCCACGGATTCCACGGGAAAATATGCCTAACCACCAGATTTCACGCCCCAAACGAAGAATGTGTCTGCCGTCTATGCGGAATGAGCTGTCCTAGATACCACCTGATGAACTGTACTGAACAAACACAACGCATCACCTCACTTGCTAAGGACTGGTAAAATACGTAGTGAAAAGAAAAGAAAATAATGACAAATTGTAACCTTTACCATGTACGTACACATTGTGTTTCATTTCAATATATTTTAATATTATTGACCACATCCATAAAGCCTTCGCTGTAACTTCCATATTCTGATCTCAGAGACACAATAATGACAATCACATCAATACCTCTTCTAAATTAACAACCAACTGGATTCCTAAACAATGTATATGTTTTAAGATATTCTGATGTTGAAAGATATTGCAGGATGGGAATTTCCTTTACTAGATTAGAAACTCCATTTTATAAATCACCTTTCATTATGCCTCCTGTATTAAAGAGTGATTTTTAAAGTTTAGCGTTTTGAGCCAAATTAACAAAAATTCGCAAAATATTAGCGATTTTGTGCGTAGCCTCTGGTAGCACGATTTGCATAAACAATAGGGCCATATCCCATCATAACCCCTAGAATTTATGTTACACTTCCTACTAATCAAATTAGTTTGCATTCAAACATATTACTGATAAAGATGAGAGATTAGATAATAATAAACATGTGCGGAGTATTTTCATGATGATTCCATCGATATTAAAATTTCTACAGCCATTAATGTATATACCTAGTTGTTTTCCGCGTAGCTTGTATAAATACACACCGCTTATTGGTTTCCTCGTTAAACACACGTGTTTCCGTGACAAAGAGTGTCCTAAACCTTGAATTGTCTTGAGAAACGTTGCCCGATTTACTGTAAATTAATTACTTTGACAGAGGTGAACGAATTTCGATTTTCTTGAGTGTTTATCCAGCCGCTTGAAGGAGACAATAGACTAAGGAGAAGGAACTGCTTTACGTGGGGGAGAGGAACAGGCTGAAGCTGACAAAACTCAAAGAGAAGGCAAGAATCCGAGAAAATTGGCACCATTGAAAAGACGTCGAAGTGATTAATCATTTCCATTGTCGAAGAGAGTTCATTTTCGTCTTTCTCTACCCCTCCACCCAACTCTCCCCATTAGGTGGCTCGGTTGGACAATTTTTCTGACAAGAAAAGAGGAAGGGAGGGAGGTTGAACTCAATGATTTACTTTGATATTAAGACGAGAGTAAGAATCAAGTCAGCGATTAGAAATGATGCCTTGAAACTGTGATTTATTGGCATAAATTTCCTCTGGAATACAAACGACTTTGCTTTTTTTTTTCAATTTGCTTTACGTTGCACTGACACAGATGGATCTTGCGGCGACGATGGGAAAAGAAAGGGCTACTACTGGAAAGGACGCGACCTACCATAGTCTTAATAAAGTTACAGCCCCAGCATTTTTTTTGTGTGTGTGAGGAAGGTTAAGCACGGAAAATCATCTTCAGGTTTACCGAGAATGGGGTTCGAAACCAATATCTACCGAATGCAAGCTAAGAGCTACATGACCGAAGCTACGCAACCACTTGATCGGTAAAATGTTATCTGTTTTTCACCTACCAAAGCTGTGGACACCTGTCTGCCTCTTTCAATTAACCAAAAGTACGCAGTGGTGATTATTCTTTTAAGGGGAAGTACAACTGGGCAACCATCCCCTACTACTTTCTGTTGTTGTTGTTGTTGTTGTTGTTGTGTGGGTCACCAGTCCATAGACTCCATGCCACCTTATTCTATGTTAACCGTTTCTTTTCTACCTAACTACTCCATCATACATCTGCTTTAGTTTTCTTGTCATATTCATACCTTGGCCTACTCCCACCTTTCTTATAGCTTACACTTCCCCCCCAAAAAACTGAGCAAGTCTGGATGTCTGAGATGTGTCCTATCAATCACTTCTTCTCGCCAAATTGAGGGACCAATTAGATTCAGTATCTCTTCATTCGTCATTCGATCTCCTATCTCTCCACATTTGAAAATCTTCTATTCCCTTTCTTTCTGAGCTACTTGTCGTCCATATTTCACTTCCATTTAATGATCGCTCCAGACGAAAATCTTCAATCATTCTAATTTCCATATCAATGTTCGGAGTGAGCAAATTTCATTTCTTAAGAATGGCCTTCCTTGCTTGTGCTAGTCTGCATTTTATGTCATCCTTACTTCCGTCACCACCGAGCTCGATAGCTGCAGTCGCTTAAGTGAGGCCAGTATCCAGTAATCGGGAGTTAGTGGGTTCGAGCCCCACTGTCGGCAACCCTGAAGATGCTTTTCCGTGGTTTCCCACTTTCACACCAGGCAAATGCCGGGGCTGTACCTTAATTAAGGCCACGGCCGCTTCCTTCCAATTCCTAGGCCTTTCCTATCCCATCATCGCCATAAGACCTATCTGTGTCGGTGCGACGTAAAGCAAATAGCAAAACTTCCGTCATCGTTAGTAATTCTACTACCCAAGTAACAGTATTCGTCTATTTCCTTTAAGACTTTATTTCCTAATCTAATATGTAATCCATCACCAGACTTCGTTCAACTTCACTCCATTAATTTGGTTTTAGATCCATTTATTTTCATTTTTTATGCCTTCTCCGAGACTAATTCCATACCATTCAGCAACCCCTTCACAACTTCTGCAGATTCCATTAAAATAACAGTATCATCGGCAAATCTCACAGTTGATTTCCTCTCCTTGCATTGTGCTTCCCTTTCGAAATTCCTCTTTAAATTCCTTTACCACCTGTCCTATACAAACATTAGAAGGGAAGGGGACAAATTACAGCCTTTCCTCGCTCTTTCTTCGAAGCCCTCGATTCTTATCACTGCAGACCTACGCTACTATATAATATCTAATATACCTATGTACTATATAATTAACAAAATAAGTGGACACTTATGTTTCAAGATACAACATTAATGTCTAAATATAAATTAAAAGTAATATAATGGCTAAATGGTTAGCATTCTAGCCGTTGGTCCTGGTGTTCTCGGATTCGATTCCAGGCCGGGTCAGATATATAACCTTCAGTGGTTAATCTCAGTAGCTCAGGAGATAGGTGTGTGTGTGTGTGCCGTCTTCATGATTAGAATTTGTTATAGGTAGGGCCCAATCCTCGCAGACACACAAGTCGCCTATAAGGAGTCAAACTCGAAAGAGCTGCACCAGCCCCTCTTGGGAGGCCACACGCCACTATTATTAATTACTAGATATAAAATATTGTTATTATTTAGAGCAAGGATGTTTATGCAGTAATAGGTTAGAATGCAAAACAAATTACCTGGTAAGAACTGTCGATTACCCGTTTTCCGTAATGTAGCGTGAGTAACATAAATTGTAGGGGTTCTAATAGGCAGTGGACTTTATGCAAATCGCATAGTAAAACTGTTGTCCCTGTAGAGTATTCATATTTGGTTTAGTATGTCTGCATTCATGAAATGTGATATTTTTGCGAAAAATCTCCTTGAATTTCTCGGCGGCCAGTATCATATAAACACGGAAAAATAAGCTAATCCGGTCTAAATTTGTGTTTCTTTTTCATATACTTCTATTCTTATCACTTGATCTTTAATTATTTCCATCAATCCAGTAAGGTTTTTTTCCGACAAGTAAGATGTTAAATCAAGTGGTGAATCTCAAGGGCTTCGATATGAAGTTCCAAACTCTCAGCTCGTGAAACATTAAAGAGGAAGGTCTTCCTTGATTTGAGTTTCGCACTGAATATAAAGTGCCTTTCATCCAAGCGCACACATACACTGCTACCTCTAAGGTAATAAATTATTTAAAATAACATTAAATAAACATGAAATGACGTGTTGAGAAGATTACATGTGTTTTATAAATAAAAGAGCTACGCTACTCACTGGATGAATAAAAGACGGTGGATTTCACAAGGATTAAAAACTCGTACACGTTAGCTTCGACAGCTGTAGCCGCAATCACCTCTGGTGTTATAAGCTAATAAGTGCCTCCGTAATATAGCCATTGGCGTCCTTTTTACTATCCTCGCTACCATTCTTTCCTGTCGATATGTATTTTACCCTTTCTTTTCTTTTCCATCTCGTTTCTCATTTCATGGCATCTTTCATTTTGATATAAATATGTTTTAGAATTTGAGCTCAATCAAAAATAGTGTCATGTAACAAAAATTGCGACGCTATGTTGCCTAGCAACAGTATTTGGAGAGCTGCACAGGCCATTGAATTCTATGCCATGGCCATCCATCGATACTCCACATCACAGTCTGCACGGTTGCTAGATAACATAACGTCACGTATTTTATTGAAAGACACATATCATTAAATGGTCATGAAATTTTCATATTCCCAACGGAAAATTTCATACTTTTTAATTTTGGAAACATTCCTTAGCAGAAGATGTAAGGGTTCTCATATTAAGAAAACCGTTCATTCTTGTTTGCTGCAGTGTATGCGGTGGAACCTGCTTTAACTTTGCTGTAAAGATTAAAACCTAAGCAGTTTACTCAATTTTGCCAAATTTTGAAGGGCTAAAGAGCGCGCAAAGGTTTCAAATTTTGTTTCGCGGATAGCTCTATCATAATAAAAAATAAATTTCGAAAAACAGTCCCGGCCTAAATGCAATTCCAGGAAAACAGACTAAAATTGCCTGTTTCTTTACTAGCCCTGTTTTTAAATTCAAATCCTTGCCAAATTAACTTATTTACATAATTCTTTCTGTAATGTGTTCCTTGGTTCAATACCCTCAGGCGTTGTTCGAATTTTGAAAAATGCCCACACCGAATGTATTTATAAGGGCTTAAGTGAAACTCTGCATTGACTCACATTAGCGTTCATAGTGGTAGAGAAAGGCAAACGGCTAATGTAACCGTCCAAATGACGATGATAAGGAAAGGATTGTATTTTTTTCGAATAATGAATATATTTTCGTACTTTATTATATTTTATTTACGTAAACTCCTGAGCCACAGACCATTTCTCTTTTGGTCAAATCGCATAAAAGTGTTTACTTTTCTAAGAGTGTCATGGGTTGGAGACAGTGTAATGAAAAACATTCCAGAGCAAGGTAAATGAATTTCCTAAAAAAAATGGAACGCAAACAGATGTCCAATTTGTATTTATTTTATTTTTTAAATATTATTTTGCACGACATTCCATTTTAAACAGTGTCCTTTTAAAGGACATCATGCCTCAGGAGGCAAACATTCGTAGCTTATATCCCTAGGATTTTTTCGACATTGAGTTGCTCGCCTGCAGGGCTAGAACAGTGGATTTTTGCTTTCTTTCTTTCTTTCTTTCTTTCTTTCTTTCTTTCTTTCTTTCTTTCTTTTTGTGCGTTCCTTCAACCTTGTCTTCTGCGTTCCTTCGTTTCATTCTATAACGTATTCTTTCCTTCTTTCTTTCTGCATTCGTCCCAGGAGCTCTAACTTGGGAGGGTAGATTGACGACCACGGGGTCCTAATTGAATCTAGAATGGACTCCACTTACTCGTGCCAGGCTCCTCACTGTTATATATCCTATCCGACCTCCCTAGATTCGATTTCGTGGCCTACATTGTCTTGCAATTTTACACTCTTCTTTGGCATTACCTTCATTTCAAGAATGTTCGCATGCCTTTCACTTGTCCCTCTTTTTTCTGTTAATACAGGATAGTTTCCTAGTTGTGTATCCTCTTAAACCAGTAAGGAACATCACCACCACTATCATTGCTGCTTCCTTCCTGATTTACTGACTTCATTGCTGTATCTAATCTTACTTTCGTTTTTTTCCTTTATTCCTTCCATTCTTCTTTTCATATACTTATTTCATCTGTTCTGGCCGGGCTGAGTGGCTCAGACAATTGATGGGCGGGTCTTCTGACCGCAACCTGGCAGGTTCGATCCTGGCTCAGTCCGGTGGTATTTGAAGGTCCTCAAATACGTCAGCCTCGTGTCGGTAGATTTACTGGTACGTAGAAAAACTCCTGTGGGATAAAATGTCTACACCTCGGGGTCTCCGAAACCCGAAAACGTAGTTGGTGGGACTTGAAGGTATTATTATTATTATTATTATTATTATTATCTTATCTTTCTTTGAATTCTAGTATGTATTTGTTACATCGAATCTTATCTTACTGCTTTGTTTATAGGTTCCATTTATAATACATTTATTTATATTTTCCTATGCATTCTTTCTTTATTCCTTTTACTCCTTATTTTCTTTTTTAGTTCCTCCATTCTTTTTGATGACTTCGAGGGAGAATATGATGATCGTTGTTTTAAATGATCTAACATCGAGGTCATCGGACCCTGTGGGAACAAATGCGCTGAGATCTCGTGTCTTATCCATCCTACGCGCACCTATTACTCACATGGTCAGTACGAGATCTGATGCCAAAGTAGCACTGCACTCGCCGGGATGTGTACTGTGTGATTTCTCCAAAACGACAGCTCTCGCTCTCTCTCTCTCTCTCTCTCTCTCTCTCTCTCTCTCTCTCTCTCTCTCTCTCTCTCTCTCTCTCTAATTCAACTGCTCCTCGGTGTATTTACACTTAATTATAAATTCATTCGGGTTTCAGTTTACCACTGGACATATTTCCTACTCACCTGTTCTCTTCACGGTTTCTCGCAGTGCAGTATCGTCCGAGAACAGTTCACGGCCTGTAACTCTCACTGACCTCCGCATAGTCGTCTGATGTTGAATGACTCGTCGCGACCGTCTGCTTACTTTCACTTGCGATTGGTGTAGTCAAGACTGGCTCACTCCAGACTGACTGGTGTGCTCCAGTTGTGCTGTATAGCTCCCAGAAGATTCTAGTAGTTCCCGCAGCCGTGTTGAAACACCGGATCCCGTGAGATCTCCGAAGTTAAACAACATTGGGCGTGGTCAAGATTTGGATGGGTTGTCACGCGCTGTTGGTGGGGGTAAGGGAATGGAGGAGTGCCTGGACCACTGTTAATCTGTAAACTAATTTAATTAGCAAGAAGTGACGCTTAGGTCTCTCTTCCACAATGTAGCAAGAGTAACATCAATTCTGGGGGTGTTTGCGGCTTTTATTGATCTTGAAGAAAGCCATTGACAGAGTACAATGGGAGAAATTAATAGACATACTAAAGGAAGAAGGAGTAGATTGAAAAGAAAGAAGACTGCTAGAGAATACATAAATAAAACCGTTTTTGGGTAAGAGTAGGATATAATTGTCGGAAGATCTGAAAATTGGTAAAGGGATTAGACAAGGTTGTTGTCTTTCACCAACCTTGTAGTATATCTTGAGGAAATAATTCGAAGTTGTTATCAAGGTAAGCAAGGTGTTAATGTGGGAGGAAATAAAACTGAATGCACCAGATTTGCTGACGACATGATGGTCCTAGCAGAAACTCAGAAAATTATTAATACTGTATCTGTTGGAAAAATTAAGCAGATCGTGTGAAGATTTTTGGTTTAAAAATTAACAACAAAATGGCTGAAGGCAATGATCATGAGTAAGAAAAGGGATGTAACAAGAAATATATTTCTCTCAGGTGAGGAAATAGCAGAAGTATCTGCATTCAGATATTTAGTAAGCACAATCAGACGTGATCTATATTGTTTGGAGGAGGCCAAGGAAGCATACATGAAGCAAAGGTACTGATGAGTGGGCACTCAACATGGACCTTAAGAAGAGGTTGGTGAAATGTTTGCTTGGAGCGTTGCTATTTATATGTCTGAGACTTGGAATTTGAGAAGGGAGGAAGGAATAAAGAAGATTCAAATGTTTTGAAATGTGGGTGTGGAGAAAATGGAGATCAAGTAGAAAAACAAACTACAGAATAAAGCAGTATTGGAAAGGGTAGGTGAAGAAAGGACGACAATACTGGAAGCCATTCAAAAGTGAAAGGAGGATTGGCTACGTCACTGTTTACGAAGGAAATGTTTGTTAACACAGCTATTGGAAGGAAAAGTTGCAGGGAAAAGGTTGAGGGGAAGAAATAGGTATCAGATGATGGACATTGTGAACATTAATAGAAGATGCTGGAAGGCTAACAAGATGGCAGAAGAGAAATCGGCTTCGAAAATGCAAGGGAAGACCTGCTGATAGCCAGAGAACCTATGGCGACCCCTAATATTTATGCAAATGTCAAAGCACAACCGTTGTGCGGGCTAGTATGTACTTTTTTTTTTTAATTCGAGCTAATACTGTCTATACATCCAGGCGCAATCAGCTTCCAGCTTTCACTTGGAGCTTCCTTATCGCGAGTCTCAACAATCCGCCGGCATTACTGTTTTTCTCGCTGCCAACCCCGTGCACATTATCACCAATGCGTTGGCATTTTTGCGTTCTGCCAGTTTCCCGGCACTCATCCTTCATTGTCTCAACAACGACAACAGGGAATCAGTGACTATTTTAATTCTCATAAAGTTCAAATTCATGCTCTTGATAGTATTCAACTTAGGGCTGAAAATTAATTAATCAAATTGGATATTCTTACATTTGTATTGATGCTTTCACGGCCCGTGATTCTAAACGTGATAATGAGTTTTCGGGCTTTTCCCTTGAAAAGAATACAAGGTGAAATTCTTTACGTTTCACAGAGAATTTTGTTCCGCGTCTCCAGAAGAAAATTGTTCG
Source organism: Anabrus simplex (assembly GCF_040414725.1). NCBI lineage: Eukaryota > Metazoa > Arthropoda > Insecta > Orthoptera > Tettigoniidae > Anabrus > Anabrus simplex. Next base: position 82,335,276 of record NC_090278.1, on the reverse strand, counting down.
ATCCGGAGGAAGACCTCTTTAACACTGATTATTATTCACCTTGCTTAATTTACACGTCAAAAGACCAGAAGCTAACTATTATGACTAAAATAATCCTATTTTAGCGCTTCGCTGATGGGACTGAAATGCTTATTATCCCCATTTCCAAACCATTCAAATACAGTATGAACTGACAGTAATAAGTCTATATTGAACGCACCACACAAACACGTGATGTCACAGTTCTAAAACTAAACCGCACTACAGAACTCATAATGTCAAGTCACTAGAGTGGAGCATTCTTTACCCCTGTATTGAGGTCACTCTCCACACATCTCCTTCAAATACTGCTCGCCTGTATTCCGAACACGCAGACCCTGACAGAGTGCCTTCGCACGGCTGGCTTGCTTGCTCTGAGAAACACAAAGATTTATTTACGTTATTCAGGACGAAGGTTTGCTCACAACAAACCATGAGCAACAAATCCGTTCAATCTATAGATGTAGCAAATGATCACCCATTACATCGTGTGAGGCTTGCGAATATTTCCTGGAAATAAAACACAACAGGGTTGCTAAGGAGGTCGTGTAGGAAATTCCGATGAATCCCTTATTCTAATAATGCAAACCACGTAAGAGAGGTTTCTGGATTTTAAGGCAAGCAACTCAGTATTGAAAACATCCTAGGAATATGAGCTACGAATTTTAGGTAAATAAAATATAATAAAGTATGAACATGTATTCTTTAGTTATTCCCCAAAAATATAATCCTTTCCTTAATCATCGTTATCTCGTCGATTAGACTAGAAGTTTGCCTTTTTCTACCACTACGAGCGCTAATACGAGTGAATGCAGAGTTTCACTTAAGCCCTTATAACTACATTCGGTGTGGATACTTTTCAACGGCCAGTATCCAGTAATCGGGAGATAGTGGGTTCGAGCCCCACTGTCGGCAGCCCTGAAGATCGTTTTCCGTGGTTTCCCATTTTCACACCAGGCAAATGCCGGAGCTGTACCTTAATTAAGGCCACGGCCGCCTCCTTCCTCTTCCTAGGCCTTTCCTATCCCATCGTCGCCATAATACATCTATGTCGGTGCGACGTAAAACAAAATAGCAAAAAAAAGATACTTTTCAAAAAATCAAACAAAATATTGAGGGTATTGAATCAAGGAATTTATTACATAAAGAATGATATAAATAAGTTATTTTAGCTGCGATTTGAATTTTTAAAAAAACGAGTAAAGAAACAAGCGATTTCAGGCTGTTTATCCGGAAATGCATTTAGGCCGCAAGTGATTTTCGAAATTTGTGTTCTTAGTTTGATAGATCTATCAAAAAATTAGAATTTCAAGTCTTTCCGGGCCCTTTAGCCCATCAACGTTCTGCACAATTGAGGTAACTCTTTAATTTTACGTTTTTCGTAATATGGGAACCCCTACTTTGTCGGCTAAGAAATGCTTTCAGCATTAAAATGAGCTTTGGAAATAACAGCGGAAGGCTTGACTCGGGTCTCTGGCTCAGATGGTAGAATGCACGATTTTTGGGATGAAGTGACGGGTTTGACCGCCACTTAGTTTGCTGGTATTTCAAGGTGCTGCAATACGTCGACTTCGTGTTGGTATATTTACTGGCACGTAAAAGAGCTCCTGCGGGACAGAATTCCCGCACCTTGGAGTCTGAAGAGTCGTGCTGTAGAAACGAGAAAACAATTCGTGCATTGTAACTTAAGATGGCATGGTATTGACAAGACTGTCTGTGTTTTGGTTTTTGAACGCATCGAGAGTCGTCCATCCGTCGTAGATGACCGCAGAAGTAAGCCCTGCGTTTGCGCATTGTGTACGGGATCTTCTCTATCTGAATATTCTTATGCAAATTCCGTTTTTTATAGTTTGGACCAAGTATGTTGCGGAGAATCTTTCTCTCTTTTGCTCTAACTTATCGAGCACACGTTTCTGAGAGAGGATAAGATATCCTGATGCATAGAGGGATATCGGCTTGACGGCAATGTTTTATGTTGAATTTTTTATTTATAGAAAAGACCCTGTGTTGTATATTCCGAGGAATTTGAAAATCTACCTCCATATTTGTATTTGTTTATTTTCTTTGCTCTGGAAGCCAATGCCTCCGTTTCTAGTCCCTTTGTTTGGATCCACTTACCAAAGTACTTAAACTTACGCACGCGGTTTATGGTTCCATATTTGATGTTATACTGGGATGTGTTGTCTTTGATGTTTCACATTACTTCCGAAATGTTACATTTCATCAGCCTACTCCCAGGCTGCTGGTTCTGAAAGAGTTCAATCAACATTGCTTTGCTGTTTATAAAGCTTCGAATCGTAAACTACGAATGCACGCAAATTCCTTTTACACTCAGGCAGAGGGAGTTGCCAAGCTGTGAGGTTATGAACTGTATCTCTGGTTCTTTGTTCCCGCGACTATATTCTTGGAATGGAGCCCTCGCCAAGAAGTGCCCAGTGTTCGGGAGAAATCTTAATCCAATGCAATAAAGTTCACATGTATTAGAGTTCACGACACCAGCCGCTGTAGTAAGAATAGTTTACAGGCGAGAGAAAACAAATCTCTTATTTATATAAAACTTCCCTGTTTACCTCCAAGATTGGTTTTACGATGTTTGTTATGGAATTGTGTTTATTCTTCCTTCTTAAAGCGCTTGTGCTCGATTCGTATTAAATATCCCAGTACAAATTCCTGTTGGGCCGATGACTTTAGATGTTAGACCGCTTTAAACAACAACCAAGCATCAAATTCTTATTAGCCCTTTCCTTTCACAGCCATCATGGCTAAGATTTACCGAACGACGAAAATACACCGCTGTTGCCCTTCTCCACAGTGTTCTGTTATCAAGCAAACCAGACTATCTTAGAACAGACTTCAAATACCTCTCCCCTTTTGATAGAACTGCCTCAAGGTCATACACACGATCCCTTTTTTTCCATTCCCATGCATCATAGTAACTCATACAACAACAACAACAACAATAATTCATTTATGCCTGTTACCATACGTTCCTGTAACTCAGTTCCAATTGAAATTAGAGGCATAGGCAATCGGAGGCTATTAAAAAGGAAATGGTTAATGGAGTACTGAAATTTGTAGAAATAATGTTATTTCCTTTACGTCCCACTAACTCCTACTTTTACGGTTTTCGGAGACGCCTATGTGCCGGAATTTAGCCCCGCGGGAGTTATTTTACATGTCAGTAATTCTACCGACAAAAGGCTGACATAGTTGAGCACCTTCAAATACCACCGGACTGAGTAGAAAGTAGAAATCAATAACGTAACAAAGCTATCATTTAGTTCTTAAATTATCAATGAAGTACCGGTATAAAGGTGAAGTAAATTAATTGTTGATATTTAGAAATATGATGATTACCTAATGATCATATGTACACTATTCGCATTATTCTATAAATTGTATAACGGTGTTGTATATTATGGCTTGGCACAATGGCAGGCTTCTCAGCCTGAGCCCCGCCATATCAGAAAGGCAATAAACTAAACTAAACTAAACTAAAGTGGTGAAATTGAAAGTGTTTCCCTTTTTGAAAACTTAAGATTTTTAACATCGCAACTGTGAGGCAATAAACTCCCTCCTGAACTTACGGTTCATTAATAAATAACTTTAAATAGGGTTCTAAAAATTAACTCTCAGTTAAATAATATTAATAATAATAATAGTAATATAATGGTATATTTTGGTTGAAGAACAGTTGTTTTTAATGAACAAGAACACAGTCGACACTTTGTACACGTCCTTCAACTACTAGTAAGTAACACTGAGTCGATGCCGTGCGCATTGTGTAACCTGCATATCGGTTTGAAATAAACATCAATTATTCGTCCGTGCCGTCTCTGTTTTTTCCCCAACTTTCATCCCTTTCGAACCACTCCTCCTTGGTGCTGCATTGTCACTGTCAGTCAGTGTATGTTTATGATTAGTAGCAACAGAGGGTGGATCAGTATGGGTTTTCAAGTACCATTGTGAGAAATAACACGGGTCTGGGCGTTGCCTGTGATTAGTACCACTATATGAGCGATACCACGGGATAGTTCTGGTCAGTGAATGATTTTGCGCCGGTCCGGTGGTGTAGGGTTAGCGTGCCTGCCTCTTACCCGGAGGCCCCGGTCAGGTCAGGGAATTTTACCTGGATCTGAGGGCTGGTTCGAGGTCCACTCAGCCTACGTGATTACAATTGAGGAGCTATCTTACGGTGAGATAGCGGCGCCGGTCTAGAAAGCATAGAATAACGGCCGAGAGGATTCGTCGTGCTGACCACACGACACCTCGTAATCTGCAGGTCTTCGGACTGAGCAGCGGTCGCTTGGTAGACCAAGGCCCCTCAAGGGCTCTAGTGCTATGGGGTTCGGTTTGGGGTTTGAATGATTTTGAACTTTTAAATTGTCATTACATTTCGTCTCATTTGGCACCATTAGGCGCCGATGACCTACATGCTAGGCCCCTTTATAGAACAAGCATCATCATCATCATCATAATCATCATCAGAAGCTATAGGGCTTTCAGGTGGATGACTATCAGTATCAATACTGTAATTACAAAAGCTAACCCGTCGGCAAATATTACATAAGTTAGTTGCTCTATGAACATGGAAAACTCTAGTATTCCTCATTGTCCGCACTCACGTACTCGATCAAGCAGCAGCAGTAACAACTATGTTATTATTATCAAACACACGTTCTCCAAGCAGAAACAATTCACGTTTTCAATTTCACCATCCAAAAGTATTAGAGACGGGCATTGTGTTTTAAGAGATAAAACGTTATTTACAGCCGAAAAATGGTAAAAACAATATAAAGAATCTGGCGAAAAAGAAAACGAAATAAAACCTCGACCATTTCCGACCGCTATAAGGAGACGTAGCTTTCACACATTTCATACTGCTAAAACAAACAGACCATTTTATATTTATGTTCTAACCTTCCTTTTCTCTCGTGTCTTAATATATCCGTTCTCTTTTTCTTAGTATTCTTAACATTCCTTCTTTCCTCCTCAGACTTCAGATCGAGTTCCGCTTTCTTCGCTGTGTTGATGTATGCTGTCTTGAGAGATATGATACCCTCTTCCTTTTTCATGCGCTTTCCTTATTTCTTTTATTTCTTTTCCCTTGCCATTTCGTTTCCCTGCCACATCAGTTTCGCTTAGAATGTTTGCTGAAGGCACTCCGAGTCAATTCTATGATTTTTTTTCGACTTGTACTTTACTCAATCCAGCATAAATCTGACCGTATACGTTTTAAATGGACTTGAAAGGATAAAATCAGGAATTTTAAACATTCTTAGATTTTCATTCCACTGAGAAATTTACGATTTCCCTACCCTCCAGTAGTCGCACTCGATAATGTAACGCAATTCAGTCACGTTGTTTAAAATAGTAGTCTAACTTTTAATGGATTTTTAATTAACTACTATATTTTTTAATTTTGATCTTTGAATTTATTGGAAGGATGGAGTGTATCTACTAATCATCGACAAATACGGGAAATATCAAATAATTTTGACACAGCATGAAGAACATATTAATTGAACCTGTTAAATTAATTTGCAATATTTTACATACTGAGTGAAAACAAAAAAAAATTTGCCAACATATGAGCATATTAAGTGTTCATAATTCAGTCAATTTTTCAATCCTATATGTATGCAACCATACCAACGCAATTCAAGCACACGACTACCACTTCACAAGTAGATACGCAAATAGTCACGTGGACAACAGCTGTAATCCAAGTCAAATCTTTGGTACGCCAAAGATGTCCTAGTGCAATAATTCACGGTGACTGTAGCGGAAGAGTCGTTACAGGAAAGGTACTTTACACTATGTACCAAAAGCTAGTATATGATGTTCGCAAATACAAAATGAGTCTGAATTACAATAGAAATCCCCGCGACCATCGAAGTATTAAATGCGAACCACAATGATCGGAAGAAACGACGATGTGGGTAGGAATGACCTGTAAAAGGTCTTCTTGTACCATATCGTCAATGGATGACGGCTGTCATCCGGGCGATCTGGTTCTTGTTTTCAGCAACTCTGAAAAGAGTGGGGAGAACTGAGCCTTTACCATTCTCGTAGCCAAGATATTCTTCTTCTTCTTCCTTCAATTTTACCTTCTAAAATAAGCTGTAGGAGTCCCTATTTATCATTTCGAATGATATGGCCAAAGTACCAAAGATTCTTCCTTTTGATGTTATGCGTGACCTCTAGTAACATTTAAGTAACTGGGATGTCACATGACTGATGAATGGGACCTTGCTCATGAGATCCGATACAGAATTGAGCAGGCCGGAACTTCTTTTCAGAGACTTTGAGAACCTTTGACAAGGGAAAATTAATGGCAAGCTTAAATGCGGGCCGAAGTAGGACATCGTGGCTCGGAAATATGAGCCACTGGTTTGGGGTTACAAAGCTTACTCTCTTCAGAACAGCTATGAACAAACAACAGATCATGCTACTGATTGCCAACGTTCTGCGAGGACATGGCTCATGAAGAAGAATAAGAAGATGAAGAAGAATATTGACCTCTCCTTGTTCAGGCGTTCGAGTACTTCAGTGTTACGTATTCTATCAACACATGATATTCTAAACAGACGTCGGTAGCACCACATCTCAAAGGATCGAAGATTTTCTCGTGGTGTTCTCGGTTATGGTCCAAATCTCGGCATCATAAAGTAAGAAAGAAAATAGATAACATCGAAGTAAACGGAGATAGACATTGATCCTGAAGTCTCGAAGTCCCTGTTACAGACGTTGAAAAAAAATAACACCAAGCTTCTCCCAGAAAATATATGAAGAAGGAAGTCTCACTAACGAGATGGACAGAACGACCGCAAAAACCATGGGTCACACTTTTCAGTCCCACACTTCCTTTTTAAAATATGTGAAGGAAACGTTGTTGGCAAAAGGGGAATAGGATAACCAAGAGAATCCTGTTTAATCTAAAGCGAACTGATGAAGACATAGTAACTCAATCAATCAATCAATCAATCAATCAATCAATCAATCAATCAATCAATCAATCAATCAATCAATCAATCAATCGATCACTACTGATCTGCATTTAGGGCAGTCGCCCAGGTGGCAGATTTCCTATCCGTTGTTTTCCTATCCTTTTCTTAAATGATTGCAATAGGAATTCGAAAATTATTGAACATCCCCCTTTCTAAGTTATTCCAATCCCTAACTCCCCTTCCTATAAACGAAATTTGCCCCAATTAGGCCTCTTGAATTCCAACTTTATCTTCATATTGTGATTTTCCCTACTTTTAAAGACACCATCCAAACTTATTCGTCTACTAATGTCATTCCACGCCATCTCTCCACTGATAGCTCGGAACATACCACTTAGTCGAGCAGCTCGTCTCCTTTCTCCCAAGTTTTCCCAGCCCAAACTTTGCAACATTTTTGTAACGCTACTCTTTTGTCGGAAATCACCCAGAAAAAATCGAGCTGCTTTTCTTGAGATTTTTCCATTTCTTGAATAAAGGTAATCCTGGTGAGGGTCCCATACACTGGAACCTTACTCTAGTTGGGGTCTTACCAGAGACCTATATGCCCTCTCCTTTACATCCTTACCACAACCCCTAAATACACACACAACCGTGTGCAGAGATATGTATCCTTTATTTACAATCATATTTACGTGATTACCTCAATGAAGATCTTTCTTTACAGTATATAAACACCTAGGTACTTACAATGATCCCCAAAGGAACTTTCACCCCATCAAAATTCGAATATTGTGTCGTTCAGTTTCGATTCACTCTGCGTAGAACAGTTCACAAACCTTGCATCCAGCACGCGGTGGCCACAACGAACCTAGGTACTTACACGACCTTGCAGAATATAATATGTTCTCAATATAAACAGACAATATGTGTATCGGAATGTTTAATTATGACTGAACACCCAGTATAACTGTCTGCGTAACGCCAGACTTCTCACCTCTCACGAACAAAGCAGAGAAACTCCCCAGACGACCAATGTCAAATGAAGACCTTCCTTGCCTCAACTTGAATTCTGCTCCGTTAATGGATATCTCCTGTTAGCGATATTCCGGCTGCTGTTGTGAACAGATCTCCACCATTAGCATCTCTCACTCCCAGACATTATCATATTTGCACCCCAAATAATAGAATATCCACTTAACTGTGGCATTCCTCAGCCCAATGAGATAAAAGCATTACACAGTAATGGAAATACCTAAGGTAGACAATGCAGACATACGCATGAATTTCAGAAAAACATCACAATGGAATCATAGGAATTCCCATATCATTGTAACAAAATAATGCCAAATAAATTTGTATTAAACACAATCATTGTAGACTTCAAATTAAGAATTTTGAATTGAATAAAATCTAGAAAATGTCTATATAGTAAGGGATATGATGTTGAACATCCAGAAGAATCATGGAAATAGCGGTGAGAATCAGCATTCTAATGTACGTTTACTGATGATCGGGCCATATTGGGAATCTGTAATAATAATAATAATAATAATAATAATAATAATAATAATAATAATAATAATAATAATAATAATAAATTTTTCGATGTTCTGGAAGAATTCAAAGTAGACAGAAAAAAAATAATTAATCATGCAAATAATAAGACACCACTCCAAAGGTTAAATTCTTACGAGATTTGTCTGAATCATTTGATGTTAAAACAGGAGTCCCACAAGGAGATGGGTTGTCCCCTTTATTGTTCACTTTTTTTTTTTTTTGGAAAACTTGATTAGAACTTGGAGAAAAGATATTAAAATTTAAAGGAATAGCCCTCGGTACACTACGTGAAAATAAAATGAATTTACAGTGTTTGGCCACCGCCGATGACTTAGCAGTGTTGTCGAACAACAGACAGGTAGCGACTGCATCCATTGAAAAACTGCATGAAATTGCACCCAGAATAGGACTCCAGATCGCACACCAGAAAACCTATTAGTGTCTAAAATTCTGGTCTCTACTCATAACTACTTGTCCAAAATTTCAACAATACAGATCCAATATTTAGTCGTTATTACTCAAGCCAAGACGCTAGCAGCAAAATACACGAACAAACTTGAGCCCCGCGTTAAATACATAACCAACGATAATTTAAGATCCATTACCGCTTAAATTTACACTGTAACTTCTAATAGAGGCGTCATTATTTTAACAACGTTTCGTAAATCCATAATAAGCAGCTTTGAGCTATTAGTTTAATGCAGACAAACTGCGAGATAGCGTTTCCAGAATTACTTAAGTACCTCACAATATATATAAATAAAATTGTAGTTGTGACTTAATCTTCATTACACATAAGTTAAATAAAAGTTTCGTTAAAAGCGAAGCCTACCTTTTCATGTAGAGTCAAATGATATAACACTATAAAAGAGAACTCAGAGAATTAGAGTAGGTGAAGCATTATCTGATCATTCTCTGAATATACAAAAGGTTATTCACCTAAGATGTTTCGCGGAAATAACGTCTAAACAAATTCAAGATATCGGTATTCTGTTCTCATATTCATAAATGATACCCCGAGGCTTGTAAAATAATGTGCTACGTATTCTCAAGGGGTGATTAATGACAAAGATATTGATACTAACACCATATTTTTAAATGGATCGGCACAAATTCATACAGCTGGCCTAAGGGTTCAACTGCGTAGAAGTTTAAATATGTAATCATTTTCAAAATCGGACACTTACCTTTTGGGATATCAATAAGAACAGATTGCAAGGTATTGCATGACATGCGAACTCATGACAGGGTAGGCAGGATTGATGTTTTGAAAAGGAATAAAATATTTACTTTGTCTTCAAAGGAACATAACGAAAGCTATAATTGTCATTGGTTTGAGTGTACAGTACATACTACTGTATGAATTGAGAAATAAACACAACACAGAACACCTGAAGAGCTCCTTCTAGAAAATAAAATGAAAAATGTCCGAGGTAGACTTCACTGGAAATGTTCCTAAGGACGTGGGCTCGGAAACATAACAACGTCTCGCCATGCCCTATTGGTACTTTTGAGATAGACCACGGCCAACGTCCTTTCTAAATCCTTCACATTCCTATCCGTGGGGAAAGACGCCAAATTCAGAGCAAACTCTTACACATGGATTTCAGAACAAAACAAAACAAAACAAAAAAGAAACTTTAATCTCCCTTCGCCGTTGTGTGTTTACCAGTCCTACAATAACTTTGCACGCCCAGGGTACCTTACGGTGCATCACATTATGGTTACGATAGTCTACAATGCATGGCTGGTATACGTTCTGTGGCTGTAATCAGTGCCAGGAAACAGTTTGCGTGCCAATACGTCCTTGGTTCGAATTTTAGGCCAGCTGTACGTGTTCGTTCGTTCCATTTTAAAATATGGAGTTAGTATCAATATGTCGGTTATTAATCACCCCATGAGAATAAGTAGCACATTATTTTACAAACCTCTGAGTATCATTTACGAATATGAGAACAGAATACCGATATCTTTAATAGTTTGGATGTTATTTGCGTGTAACATCTTAGGTGAATAACCTTGTATATATAAGGCTTTTTTGTGGATAATGTTATACTGTACAGCGTAATAAATAACTTACAAGATTGTCAGCAACTGAAAAAATGACCTCGATAATGTGAGATGGACAGTAGGCAATGGTACGATGATAAACGGGTTTAAAAGTCAAGTTGTGATTTTCACAAATAGGAAAAGTCCTCTCTGTTTTAATTACAGTGTTGATGGGGTGATGTTCCTTAAGGGAATCACTGGAAGTACCTAGGTGTTAATATATGGAAAGATCTTCATCGGGGTAATCACCTAAACGGTACACATTTATGGGGGTGTTTAGGGGTTGTAGTAAGGATGTAAAAGAGAGGACGTATAAGTCTCTGGTCGAAGGTAGATGACACATAACACATGCCTTGAAAGAACCATCTGGTGATGACAAACGTACGAATTTGGAAATCATCAGAACGAAATAACGACAGAGAAAGGACAGGGAAGAGAACTACCTAAGTAAATGCCCAGCCCCGCGGTGTAGGGAGCAACGCATCCACCTGTCACCCGGCGGCCCCGGGTTCGATTACCGGCCGGATCACGAGTTTTTAATTGTAAATAATTAATACCCCTGGCCTGGCGACTGGGTGTTTGTGTCGTCCTTAACGTTTCTTTCCTCGCATTCAACACTTCACACTTCCACCAGTTACAACACGCAGGTTCGTCACATATCGTGCAAGTAGGGGCAAAAGATCTTTCTAAGTTGACGCACCGGACAAATTGTAAATCCTTAATGGCTGGCAACCACGTATTACTTAATTGATAGCCAGCTTCCCGTATAACCATAGACCTTTAGAAGGAAGCATGAAGAATAATGGAGTTCTTTCTCCTTAATTTGCTGAGTTTAGAAGCATTCATAGAGATTTCTAATGGTTTCACAGCTCGTACTTGTAGACGTGATACGGGCTTTTGGGCTTATGCCGTGTCAAGAAAATAAGGTAGAACTTTTTACATTTCGTAAAGAACTTTGCTCCACGCTTTCGGAATAAAATCTCGACTGGTCGCGAGGAAAGTTGAAAAACCATCCACCTAGATCGTCTGTAATACATGGAGTTGGAATCTCGCACTGCTCCTGAAACTCTCTCACCTTGTTGTCTTGACACGGCATGAGGCCAAAACCCCTGTCATGTCTACCAGTACGGGCCGTGAAAACATTTGTGTTAACATTCTCCCATATTCTTGTTATCTGTTTTTTCCAGATGATGCTTGATACCAATGCTGGTACCATTGTTGAATCAATTTTGTCACTCAAAGTTCTTGTTCTCTGTTGTTCCAGATGATGCTGCTGCTAGTGTTGCTAGCACTGCTCGGCCCCTGTTGCCATGCCAACCCGCAGCACCACGGCCGACACCACGCCTATCCATCAAGTCACACCTTGCTGCTACACGACACGCTCTATCGGGACGAGCCTATCGACTTTGGAGGTCGAAAAACCATCGACTTGGATCGTCTGGGGGACATGGAGTCGGAGTCTCGCGCCGCTCCGGAGCCACAGCAAGAGGACTCCCTCATCGTGGACACCAACAAGGGCAAAGTCCGTGGCATGACCATGACCGCAGCTACAGGGAAGGTAGTGGACGCCTGGTTGGGTATTCCCTACGCACAGAAACCGCTAGGTGAGTAGTAGTGCACAGCACCAGTAATTGTAAAACAGTCTTCAATTGAATAGTTCACTCTTTCAAAATCTACAAATATGTGTGCGAAATATTTATTTATTTATTTATTTATTTATTTATTTATTTATTTATTTATTTATTTATTTATTTATTTATTTATTTATTTATTTATTTATTTATTTATTTATTTATTTATACGTGCCGAAGTTAGGACACTTGGCCCTCTCTTACACTTAACCACCATAGTAATACTCCATTAGGAGCAGAGCGCAGAGTGCATAATAATATATAGTAAATAATAATCTACACAATCTATATCAACACAGCAAGAAAAACTCCGCTAGAGGTGGAAAACGGCACAATTTCACATGTGTCATGCTTCAAATTCCTTGGAGAAATCATACCATAATCGGGACTATAAAGTAGGGCCAACATAGGAAGAGCCACTAAATTCCATAAGGCGCAGAGGCTAATGTGGCATTACAACAATAAGAGAGTCATATCACGTAATGAAAAAATACAACACTACAAGACAGTTGTTATGCCGATAGCTTCATACGCCTCGGAAACATTATCCCTAGGAAGTCATTTTAAACTGAAAAGCAAGAAATGAAAAATTCTCCGGAAAATGTATGGTCCCATGAGAGAAAATTGAATGTGGGGTAAAATAACAGTGGACTTCTACTCATTAGCTGACAGGTTCACTGATGCCGCACGCAGGAGACGCCTTAAATTCTAAGCCCATATCTAAAGAATGGACAGCGAAAGACTCACCAAAATATTATTTAAAATAATCAAAGTTCAACATATAATGGCTAGAAGAAACTAAGGCGGACCTCCAAGAAATGGATATCACCGTCGATATCAAAGAAGATCGTGGAGCTTTTATTACAGAATTAGCCAAGCACAAATTCATGGAGAATAATAGAAAGAAAACTGGTAGGACGTATTCCACAGAATGCAAGATACAACACAATGCATTCTTGAAGAGATTTTGGGAGGATAAAGGTGCGTCCACACCCAAGACGTTTTCGTTAATTTTTTTAATAAACATTGTTAATGAACAATATTCATGAACATTTCTGTCTGTTAATAAACAAAATATCGTGTTCATTAACTTTTCGAGCATGTTGATAAACAAAATTTCTTTAACTTTTGTGAATGAAACTAACATTTCGTATTTTCGTTAACATTTCGGTTCGCACATGCGCAAAGACGCAATTAGAACACGCAAATTCGTACCGCGGAATACAATGCTTTGTTTATTTTTCGAAATCGACTTTCGAATCGCAAGCAACTCGTATACACCACACAAATACATAAGTGAAGTGTAGGAGTATTTCTCTTACATGATCCTTGGTAGGAGTCACCAGTCATTAGGAATCTTCAAGTTACACTTAGCCTAACATTATTGGAGATAACATTCCGATAATTTGTATCATTGCTTCAATTTCAGACTCAAATGCTGCCATCAAGAACCATAAGTCTTGTAGGGACATTCTCAGAAAGTTTTGAAAGCCTGCTGCATCATGAATTAAAAGTTCTGACATAGGCCTAAGTGTCCTCTCCAAACTTAATTCTAAACGCTTTTCCAATATTTTTCTTTGCCACACTTTGCGTCTGCGCTTTTCTTCTTCCTGACCCTATCCATTGTAACCTCACAAACAGATATTTTGGTGTGGACGCAATGTTTAAGAGGTTTGTTACCAAAAGTTTATTAAAATCTTGAGAAATGTTTTCGTTAACATTGTTTATTAACTTTGGTGTGGACTAACCATAAGAAGGTGAAAACCATCAGGCCAGCAAGCAAGCTCAAACGCGCTGTTTGAATAGGCATTACGAAGAAAGAAGAAGAATCTACATGATAATACATTGCACTTTTCTAACTCAGTCATTCACTCATCCAGTTATACAAATTAGTCAGCTACAGATATTCTCGGCCAGAAGTACTAAATTTAGGTAACGAAGTGATATTTCTGACACTGACAGGCAGGGATTACGAAAGTGTGGAACCCACCATAACAAAATACATGTTATACATAGAGGATCGGTGAGGAAATAGAGGGGGAGGAACCGAAGCGAGCATTACTGATGCTAAAGAACAAGTACTTAAGTTCGTCTGCCTTCAGTGAGCAGTCTGGATATACGTCCGCTGTATTAGGTTTTGGCGATGAAATAGCGTGATATTATGGAGATACAGCTGTACCATAACACATATTGTAAATAAATCTACGGCCACAGAACTTTCAAATTCTGCTCCTTTGTTGCGTCCACTCCCCAGATATCATCAAGCAGATGGGATTGATATTTGGAACAGAGATTCTTGTTTGTTTATCAACCAGAGGAATGGCATGCTAAAGAAGAGAGAAATCTATCTCCCCAGCTACTTTCCACTAATATTCATCTAAGATAATTTAAAAATTTCAACCACTAAGCGGTAAGAATAACCGCTTAAACACCAAAAAACGGGCAGTGTTTTGGAGGAGTACGTCCCGATCTTCATTGCCAGTTGATTTGTATAGAACTTCGTATCGAAGAAAGATCGCGAGCTGTACAATACTTACCTTTTATGCCGCTTACGAATTATTGCATCCGTTGCTGTGGCTTTCTTTGTGGAACGTGGATGATTGGATGATATTTTAAGGAGCAGTTGGCAAATCTTTATTTCGTTGGTTCAAAGTGAAATGTTGTTCATGTCCTTTGCCGCAATATTACAATAATCCATTATTTCAAGATACCTGTGGAATGGCTCTGAGCATTACGTCAACAGCCGTCTTTATACCTGGAGTTCATGTGGTTGAGTTCTATCCCTATTTTAAAATTCTCTAGATCATCTTTATCACGAGTTGTTATTTTTGAACAGCATATTTCTTACTTGCTTATGTACCCATGTTTCGCTACGGAATTCTCGGAATGACTGCTTTTGTGGTTTTTCCGCAACTAAAGTCAACATAGGTCCTTACAATGACGTCGCTAGGAATGTAGCGATTAAAAGTAATGTTATCGTAAAAAATATTCGATCAAATGAGAAACTGCACGTTTTCTCACTTTTAACGGACAGTTCTACGGTGACGATCTAACAGTGCAAAGTTCCCGTGCTGGAATGACCAGGACGCAGACAGCCGCGAACACTCCTCTGCCATTATTCCGTTAAATGTGCACACTGTTCATTTTAATCAGTGCCTCAGAGTAGGGATAGAATAACTGGAATGCTACGATGAACCAGTGTGTTTCGTACTAGAAGTATCAGAAAATGTATGAACCAGAGGAACGGCATGCCAGAAAAGGGAGAGATCTCTATCTCCAGCTTCTTGCTGCCAATATTCAGGCAGGCTGTTATACTCAGTACGCAGCAGTAATCCCATCTATCGGAGATGAGTGGCAGCAAAAGATACAAAGCAATCCCAACAAACAATGGTCAATGTAATGTTATTGTTGATCAACTATATGAGCTTTCTATATGTTAGGCCTTCGCATTCAGTTTTCTTCAGACTCTGTGATATTAGGGCATCTTATAAAATTATTTATAGCGTAGACTGTAGTTCCTTGTTCTCCAACTTTACAAACCGATTTTCATTCAGTTCTGTTAAACCGTTCTTTGTGACTCGGCGCTGATATGGACTTAGCAACAAAAATCCAAATTCAAGAATATCTTTATTATAGCCGGTACGGTAAAAATGTATAAGACATAAATAATCGGAAATTTAATACTGTAGAACTTAAGTTATGTAGTACTTATCGATAGTGCCACTAATAACATGAATATTCGAATATTAAATTTAGGCCTTTCCCTAAACTACCATTTCACTCAGCGTGAATAAAATTAAATATGGCCTAGATTGTAGCGAACTACTCCCCGGCTTTACATGCCGATTTTCATTGTATTCCCTTCAGCCGTATTCTCTTGATGCGCGTACATACATACATACATACATACATACATATGTACATACATATAGACAGACGGACAGACAGACATGACGGAACATTAAGAAGACCATTTCCTACTGATACATAAATACCATTCTTTTGAAATTCTGAGCAATGTACAGACAAAACTCTTATTATATATATACATCCTGTATATTACCATTCGCTCAGGTACTAGACATCCTTCTCTGACAAATCTGCGAGAGGCATTCTGGCCTGTACCTAAAGAGAAAGACCTCCGTGCCCTAGTTTCTGGGAAACAGACGCACAAACAGGGAAGCGAACACTCAACATTGTAAATGTTTAGAAATAACAAAATATACTCCCTCTGAGCCAAGAAAACTTCAGGCAAATAGCTATATTTATGAAGTAAACAAGAAGCTAGGATAGTTACTGGTCATTCAATCGATACCCAATTCCGTTCCACTCAATGGGACCCGGTTTATGCATTCCTTAAATAAATATTGGAGACCTTTCCTGGCTAACTGAGTGCCACCCTCCATCTGTAAAGCATATTATCGGCTTCCGGTGCACAAACAAACATCAAAACCCTTTCACTGCAGAGTAAATACGGTCTGTCTCAGTGTTCCACGTCGGTCCCTCGCGATCCTCCTCGCACAAAGTTGCACCTTCTTTGAGCTCTTTTGTGTTCTCTAAGTAGTTCTGCGATTCTGGGAGGTATTAAAACTTCTCTGGGATACGGCAGGCTGGCTGCTTAGTTGCAGTGTTTGCCTCATGGTTCGTCTAACAATTCTGGTATGGATTAGTGCAGAACAGAGATGACATTAATTGTTTGTAGTACGATATTATTTTTTGATGTAATCCAATATCGTGTAATTTAAAGAGTGAAGTGGCTGTGCTTTGACCATCAATATTTCTAGGATAAAAATACGTTGTCTTAGGAATTAAACTAAGTTATTACAACGAATACAACGGCAGATTTGAAAATGGAACACGCGGTTGTTAATCAAATAACTTTGTGAATTGATACAGCACAACGGTCGGGACAATGAGGAGATTTTTTTCCCTGCTAGTTGCTTTACGTCGCACCGACACAGATAGGTCTTATGGCGACGATGGGACAGGAAAGGGCTAGGAATGGGAAGGAAGCGGCCGTGGCCTTAATTAATGTACAGCCCCAGCATTTGCCTGGTGTGAAAATGGGAAACCACGGAAAACCATTTTCAGGGCTGCCGACAGTGGGGTTCGAACCTACTATCTCCCGAATACTGGATACTGGCCGCACTTAAGCGACTACAGCTATCGAGCTCGGTAACGAGGAGAATAAAAGTAGGATTAGGAAGACTGAATTACCGTACAAACTCACACCAAACATACACAACAAGAATTAACTATCGATTGGAACTAAATTAAGGAATAGAAGGAATACACGCATCCGAATTACTTTAATTTACACTAGAAAAACAGAAGCTGAGAAGGTGAGAAACATATTAGGCCATAAAAGGACAGGCGAAATTTGGAAGGAAATGAATATACTGACTGACGAAATGAAACAATCCGCAGTTCTAGCCTTTCAGGCAAGCAACTCAATGTTGGAAACATCCTATGAATATGAACTACGAATTTTAGTAAACTAAAAATAAATTATGAGAATGTATTCTTTATTTATTCCTAAACAATACAATTATTTTCTTAATCATCGTTACCCAGTCGATTAGATTCACAGTATGCATTTTTCTACCACTGTGAGCGCTAATATGAGTCATTTCAGAGTTTCAATTAAGCAGTTATAACTATTTTTAAAATAAAAAAACGCGTGAGAGTATTGAATCAAGGAACACATCACAGAAATGAAATGGCGTATGAAATTTAGTGCCGGGATGAGTCCGAGGACTTCGGCTCGCCAGGTGCAGGTCTTTTTATTTGACGCCCGTAGACAATTGTAATTCATTCAACTTGTAATTAAGTACTAGACATTCACTCGCGTATAGGCATTCCGGATTGACTACTGTGTGTTAGTGTCATATTTTGAGGTTTTTAGATAAACACTTTTTGTTGTACATATTCCTAGTTTCAATATTGTGTATCCTTTCTCCTACAGCGGATTTTTCCAAACCACTTTCTTGAAATTGTTTCTCCCGAATATTTGAATTTCTTTGCCTTTTTTATTCGACCAATTCCTGTCACTAGAAATTCAGGAGCATTTTTTATACTTTTCATAAATTTGTTTTTTGTACAGAAATTCTTAAACCTGTTCTGCTGGCTATTTCTTCCAAGAGATTGACTTGTATTGCTGCATTTTTCAGGTTTTCTGAAATATGGTAAAATCATCTGCAAATGCTAGATAGTTTATTTCAGCACCTCTCTTCTTTCTTTCCAGTGTTATTTATTGGTGATAGCTCTGTTCTTTATTATTATTATTATTATTTTTTATTATTATTATTATTATTATTATTATTATTATTATTATTATTATTATTATTATTATTATTCGTTTCGGCCGGCTGTGGACCACGTTATTTCAACCGTTTGCATCCTTGAGCTTTAACTCTTTACCAGTATTCCCGCATTCGCTTTCCGTGAGCCTCCTTTCTTTCATCAGTCCACTTCTTGCCCCGTTTTCAACTTCGCCTTTTCTTGAAATCGCTGGTATGCTCGAACTCTCTTCTGGAGAGGAGAACGTTCCTGGATATCTTCATGTGTGATCCATATTTCTTTAAGGTCTTTTTTAACTTTGGTGAACCAGGGTCCCTTGGTTTTCTTGTTTACAAAGTAGGATAACATCCGGTTGGTCAATCTCTACGAGCTCATACGTGTTATGCGGCCATAAAAATTAATCCTCCGTTTCCGAATGGTGTTCGTTATCCTTTCCACATGCAGGTACAGTTCATTGTTATGCCGTCTCCTGTACTCACCGTTTTCTCTGATTGATCCTGGGATCTTTCTCAGGATTTTTCTTTCTTTGGCTTCTAACTTTTCAATTAAACCCTTCCTGTTCAATACAAGGCATTCTGCGGCATAAAGGGCCTATAACACTAACACAGTAACACTACTAGAGTCCAGTAGTGTAAATTGCTGCCTGGGAGACTGATTACCTCGGATCGAGTAGGGGTATTTCAGTCACCTTGACAAAGAATACTGCAATGTATTCGAAAAGTCGGCAAACTGTAGGTGATGTACAGACAACTAATGGCGGATAGTGTATAGTCACGAAATACGAGGGTCGTGGTTTGTGTGGCATTAGGAGGTGAATTTTAGCAGTTTGACAGTCGCAAGTGTGATACATTACTCTAACTCGTACAGTTATTCACGTCAGAGTGTTCGTGAAGTGTTCAGTGAAACCTGAAGCGAAATATCTACAAAAACAACCATGCCACCCAAAGTTAAAGAGGTGCCAATGGAAGCCATTGTGAAGCAAGCAGTGCAGGAAGCGCTGTGCAGTAAGGAGACTCTCAACACGCTTGCCAACCTCATCCAAGATCAGGTGACGAAGACAGTTGTAGAGCAACTGAAAGAAACCATAAATTTCAATACGAGGAACTAAAGCGTGCGCTGGAAGAAAGAGACACGACCATAAGGGAATTAAAAAGGGAGCTGCAAATTAAAACAGGCAGTTTAGAGCAGTACCAAAGAAGGCAGTGCTTGCGTGTGTTTGGTGTGGAAGAAACTGCAGGAGAAAACACCGACAATATTGTCATTGATATTGCTCGTGAAATTGGGGTGGATCTCTCAGTGGACGAAATAGACAGATCGCACAGGGTAGGGAAAAGTCAAACTGGCCGTCCAAGACCCATAATTGTGAAGTTTGTTTCGTACCGGAAAAGAAATGCGATGTTTATAAACAAAAAGAAACTCAAGGGTACAAATAAAACAATTAGAGAGGACCTAACCCCAGAGAGACTGCGGCTTCTACAGGACGCTATAAGTAAGTTCAGTGTGCGGAACGTGTGGTCGAAGGATGGCATAATCTATGTTAAGCAGGGAACTCGTAAAATACCTGTGTCAAACCGCGAAGATCTCGATCGTATTTGCTAACCATGAGCCGACATTCTGTAAACTAAATACCGCTGTATAGAATTTTAATCATAATTTCAACTCTAGCTATAGCCTACATTTTTATCATTAATTTCAGTTTTTAGTTTCTTAATTTTATCTAGTGTAGTTTTTCCTTTTATAACCACAGTTAAATTTTAAGTTGGCAGCAACAAGTAACCAGGAAACAAATGCCTCTAGTTTCAGCCTCTCCAACCCACAGTCCCAAGCAGGTCACTACCTGTATCTCCCAGCCCCCACCCTAAGTACCGCTAATCACCTTCAAGACATTCTTTCGCCTTACCCTACCTCCTTACAAATAGCTCATGTAAACACTCAGAGCATTCTCCCGCATTTCCCGGAATTCTCTGAAATATTCTCAACCTGCAACCTGCATGCCATACTATTCTCCGAGTCGTGGTTGCGTCAGTCTATCCCTTCATCTCTTGTTAGTATGAATGGTTATTCATTAGTTAGGAATGACAGGAGCGGTAAGCTCGGTGGAGGAGTCGGTATGTACATACGGGATGATGTGAAGTATAAGGTGATATTAAAATCCCCCAGTGAGTTCTCCAGTAGCCCCGAATTCTTGTTCGTTGAGCTCATAGTTCGCGGTACGAAGTGCTTGCTTGGTGTGGTGTATCGTCCACCGAAGACTGGTAACATCACAAGTCTAGAGGAAGCCCTACATGATCTAACACCCAGGTATGAGCATTTGATTTTAATGGGAGATTTTAATACAGATTTGACAAACAAATCTACCGAAACAAAACGATTGACTGAGATGTTTTCATCCATTAATTTGACAATACTACCCCTAAACCCTACACACCATGTTGCCAACTCACGCACGCTCCTCGATCTAATAATTACTAATAACACCAACCGAATCCTAACTCATGGACAAATGCCCGTTCCCGGTCTCTCCCGACATGACATGGTTTACGCTGCATATTCCTTGAAGTGCCCTAAATTCAAGCCGAAATTAATTACATATAGAGATTTTAAACACTTTAATGAAGACGCATTTTTTGAAGATGCTCTTAACACACCATGGCACAACATTCAATTCATAAATGACATTGACAGAAAAGTAAATCATTTTAACGAACTACTTCTGACTCTGTATGACAGACATGCACCACTACGCACTGTTAGGGTAAAGAGACCTTCAAACCCATGGCTGTCCCAATAAATACGTGACCAGATGAAAATAAGAGACGCAGCCTATAATTATTACGTGAAATATCCTACATGTGACAATTTCGGAAAGTATAAAAAACTCCGAAACAGAACAACACTGTTAATTAGAAATGCTAAAATACGTCACTCTTATGATATTTTGAACACTCAAAATTCTACTCAGATTTGGAAATCTCTTCGCGAAATGGGATTATGCAAAAACAAGACAAATGACAACAACTGTAATGTACCACTAGCTGACCTAAACTCATACTTTAGCTCACGATCCTCTCAGATTGACGAACAGACCAAAGCAGCAGTAATTAACAGAATATCCTCGAAAATTAGACATAATGGCGAGCAGTTCTACTTTTCCCATGTGACCCCCAGTGATGTTAGGGAAGTCTTCAGTGAAATTAAGTCAGGGTCCACTGGCCATGATGGAATTAACCTGTCTCTTTTAAAAAGAATCATAGACATCATTCTTCCAGCGGTCACGCATATCATTAACAACTCACTCGTGACTGGAGTATTTCCTTCTAATTGGAAACATGCAATCATCCGACCTTTCCCTAAAAACAACAACCCCAACAGTCCCGAAGATTATCGTCCTGTAAGTATCCTTCCTATATTAGAAAAATTGTTGGAGAAAATAGTACATAAACAAATGACTGAATATCTTATACAGTACAACTTACTTGACAAATATCAATCGGGATTCAGACAAAACCACAGTACTGCCACTGCATTAGTTAAAGTGACAAATGACATGCAACTAGCGATAGATAAAGGACAAATGACTATACTTGTTCTCTTGGACTTAAGCAAAGCCTTCGATTGTGTAGATAGAGACATATTACTCGCTAAACTTAAGGCGCTGAAATTTTCTTACAGCACTTTAACCTGGGTACACTCCTATCTTAGTGATCGTCAGCAGCGCGTATCAGTGGGAAACGATACATCTTCGTGGCAAACCACTAAGATGGGCGTGGCTCAGGGAGGAGTATTGTCACCACTTTTGTTCTCATTGTACATGAACGACTTATCTGAGACGCTGATCAATTGTAAATATCACCTGTATGCAGATGATATACAGTTATATATTCACACAAAGCCTAATGACTTAAACAATTCAATCACTAAGTTAAACGAAGACCTAGCAAATGTTAATGACTGGACTAGCAGACATGGCCTGAAAATGAACCCATCAAAATCACAGGCCATCATAATTGGCACGTATAAATCTCATGCTAAAATACAAAACACGTATATACCCAGTGTTATGCTCAGTGGAATACCAGTAACATTCAGCGATCATGTAAAGAACCTTGGAGTAGTATTCGATAAATATTTAAGTTGGTCAGAACACGTCACAAAAATTTGTCAAAGAGTATTCTACTCATTACATTCTGCAAAAAGGATGAGGGTCTTCCTTCCAAGAAACACAAGAAAATTATTAGTACAGAGTCTAATATTTCCAATATTTGACTACGGAGATGTAGTTTATAATAGTATGAGCAAAACACTTTCATGTCGACTACAGCGAGCCTACAATGCTTGTGCTCGATTCGTATTAAATATTCCAATACAAACTCATATTAGCCCTTTCCTCTCTCAGCTGTCGTGGCTAAGATTGACTGAACGACGTAAATACCACACTGTTTCCCTTCTCCACAGCAGATTATCTTAGAACAGACTTTAAATACCTCTCCCCTTCCGATAGAGCTCCCTCAAGGTCATCCACACGTTCCCTCTTGTCCATTCCCATTCCCCACAGTAACTCGTACAACAACTCATTCATACCTGCTACCATACGTTCCTGGAACTCAATCCCAGCTGAAATTAGAGGCATAGGCAATCCGAGGCTATTTAAAAGGAAATGTTTAATGTGGTATTCAAATATGTAAAAAGTAGATTTCACCAACGTAAAATTTAATAATTAGCTCTTAATTATCAATAAGGATAGAAATTTTAGAGGTTAAGTAAATTACTTTTAGTGATTTTTAGAAATACATGTAAAAATGATTTTATAAAGCTGTTGTATAATATGGTTTGGCATAATAGCAGGCTTCATAGCCTGAGCCCCGCCATATAAGAAAGGCAATAAACTAAACTAAACTAAACTACAACACGGTTCAACCCGGAAATTAAACTAAATAATTCTTCACACCGTGGAAGCTTCACCTCTAAGAATAATGTCTAAGCTTTGCCTTGAAGGGCATTGATCCTTTGTTGTAGATATTTCTACAGTTGGTATGCCACTTCCATCTTGTTGATTCTAGATGTGATTGCTAGTTTCTCAGAATTGTTAGGTGCAATCTACTCGCCTAAGTAGTTAAACTTTTTTGCTCGTTTTTCTTCTTATTATTATTATTATTGTTATTATTACTTTTTCCGGGTAATCTTCCCAGTAGAAGAGGTCTTTCTTTTGTGATGATGGTCTAAACATCAAACTCAGACAAAAGCTGTTGAGATGTCACGTCTGATTTATGGAGTAGAGACCTGAACTCTCAAAGCTTCCTCCATGAACAGATTAGAGGCCTCTGAAATGTGGTTACACAGGAGAATATCCTCGACAGATTTTTTAACCGATAATGAAGTGTTAAAGAGAGATAGAGCTAAGTGAGAGCTAGCAGACATCATCAAAGCCAGGAAAACAGCTCATTTAGGCAATGTTCTACGAAACAGAAAGTACGGCCTTCTACATCTCATATTACATCGAAAGATAGGAGGCAAGCGAGAAGCTGGTAGACCACCAAAATATCAAAGACTGTACTTATATCAACAACACCAAAGTAGTCTTCACGTTGACCGAAAAAATAAAAGTGCTTTCTCCAGGGTGATCGCCAACGTACGTGGGACCAGATATGGCACTCGAAGTATTTTATGTTTATTCCTTATGCCCAAATAAGAACCGCGATCAAACTTATTAGAACGTTTTCCTTTTCCTATTCCCAGTATCTCTTAATCCTTTCGCTGTGTTCCTCTTTACGTTATTCAGTTCATCCTGTATTTAGTCGGGTGTGCATTACATAAAACTTGTATTTTTGAATTATGGTTCTGAATTTTTCTGCCTTCAATGGTTTCTTTATTAATGCCAATTTCGTTTAGGTCTTCATTGATTTTGATTTTCCATTGATAAGGCTAAGTTTAAAATTTTCTTTGCGGGCCTGTTATTATCTCCTCTATACAAGTGACCATAAAATTATAATCGCCGTTTCCCCATTCTATCTGTGATTTCCTCTGTAATTTGGTGGATTTCATGTAGTTTCTTTGTCTTCCAAATTCCATTTTCGCATTTTGGTCCTAAGATTTTTCTCGGTTTCATATCACCTTTATTCGAGATGTGCCATCAATTATAATAGTTTAGGACGTATAAAGTGCTTCTGTTTTAACTACCGAGTTATAATTTCATAGTTTTGCCTTTTTGATGTAGTTATTTTATTTTTACCTGTTGCAAATAATTTTGTATCCTCTACGAAGTTTCGCAGTTTTTCTTAGCTTACTGATTTAACCCTGCTGGTTCAATAATTTCATCTAGATATTTAAAGTTGTCTACTTAACGGTTGACTGTTGAAACCGGATCTAGTCCCTTCCTTTTACTTTCCTTTTATAAGAAATGTGGAGCCGTCTTTTCGCGTTTTTCTACAGACTGGATTATTACTATTATCGGCCTACTAAAGACCACATGATTTCATCTTTCTTCTCTGGGCTTTGATCTTTGCCTAGTGCTCCTTCATTCCTTGCCAGCGTTGCTCTTTTCTTTCCTGCAAGTCTTTCCCGTCTTCAACTTTGGCCTTTCTTGAAAATCCTGGTGGTCCTGAGTGCGGTTGCTTTCTTGCGTATCTTCATAAGTGAGCCCCATCTTCCATACGTCCTTTTCTACCTCCTTGAACCAAGTTGTCTGGGTCTTCTTATCTTCAAAATAGGTAAAGATCTGGTTCTATAATCGTGCTGGTTTCATTCTTAGCAACAGGCTATAAAATGCAAATCTCCTTCTCTCCATTGCATCAGAGATTTTCTGGATATTATCATTATTATTATTATTATTATTATTATTATTATTATTATTATTATTATTATTTCACCGACACCAATCAATCAAAAACTCATTCTCATGTCCATTAAGCGTACTACTACGGTCTGCACTGTGGTGGTACCTGTACTAAGAATAACCGGTAAACATAAACAGCAGCTAAATTTTTAACTTAACGTTATGAAAATTAAATTCTTACGTCGATATTACTGTATTTGTTAAATTTATTATTAGAGTCCATGAGCTCTGATCGAAAATGCCCTGATACGATTGGATTTGTGATGTTGCGGCTGTAAATTTATCGTAGGCTCCAATAAATTCGGACGTGAACATCTGCATATGGATTAGTTCCCCCGCCTGATTAATGTGATTTAAAGTTTAGCTTGCTCTTTGTAATCGAGGGTGTCGCATGGATGTGGAACTGAGGCCAGTCGCCAGCACAATGTACTTCACACATATCATGATGGAAAAGATTCAGAAAACGTGACCTACCTTGGTTACATAAATCATATCAAATCTAAAAACCGGTTTCTATTTCTACGTAACTACCGCATGTAGTCTAGTCGGCTTGTCATATTCATACTTGGTCCACCCCTGCCATTATCACCGCCTACACATCACTCAAAAACCAACTGAACAAGTCTTTTCCCTCTCACCAATTCTATTCAGTATCTCAGTATCCTCATTATCTCACAGTCATCATTCTTCTGTAATTGTCCACGTTTCATTTAAATACAGTGCCCCTCTCCAGACAAAAGTCTTCGAAAACATATTTCTAATTCATATATCAATGTTCGAAGTGAGAAAATGTATTTTCCTAAGAAAGCTCTTCCTTGCTTGTGCTAGTCTACATTATATGTCCGCCTTATTTCTGCGATCATTAGTTTCTTTACTACCCAAGCAGCAATATTCGTCTACTTAATTTAAGACTTCATTTCCCAATCTAATATTTCATGTAACGCCTGATTTCCTTCCACTGCATTCCATTGCCTTTGTTTTGAATGTATTTATTTCCACCTCATACCCCTCCTCCGAGACCTTGTCCCTACCATTCACCAATTTCTCCAGATTTGCTGCAGACTCAGACGGAATAACAATGACATCGGGATATCTCGGAGTTCTGAGTTCCTCTCCTTTTATTTTGATCCCTTCTCCAAATTTTTCGTTGATTTCCTTTATCGCCTCTTCTATGAAAACAGGAAAGAGAGAGGGGGTAAAATGGAGCCACAAACACTAAATTCCTCGACAATTTTGCATCGTAATACAGGACCTGTCTATATGAACAAAAATTACACATTAACTGTACATTTCATAACTGATTCATTCGTTCGACTAAAAATGTCCTTGCTACTGTATATACAGACCTTAAGGATAACAGTGCAATTTCTAGTGGCCTTATATCATAGGTTTCTTATTTTTTCAAAATTTGCATCGTATTCATTTTATTCGTGGCAGCCTGCAAATGATGTGGAAAGAATTTGAAATAAAACTCATTATGAGAGTGAGATATGGGTAATTCAAGAAACTTTCCAAGAGCGAATTAATGCAGATTGAGAGGAAATGCTGATCTACATTCAAACATACAACATAGACGCTGGAAGGTGTAATGGAAGACAGAAACAACAATATCGGCGCTGTTGGAAAACAAACATCAGCAAGTTGACTGGAAGCAAAGAATTAGACATTTGGGAAGGCAAAGGTAAGTATCAACCATCCGGAAAATCATCAGGAGAACGTCCAAGAACAGGACGGAAGTATCGAGTAACGACTATGTTCCAACAGTCAGAGAGGCAGATCACGTGTGACAGTGACCAATTTGCTGACAGATGATAGTCAAATTCTGAAACTATTGTCTTCTACAATGGCGCTTAACGACCTCAATATTTAGTCGGTAATATGTTAGAATGCAAACTAATGCAACCCGCTCTCCCATAATGTACCCAGAGTAACATAAATTCTGATAGGCCGTACCCCTAATGTTTATGCAAATCTCGTAGCATAACCGTTGTGCATGCCAGAGATATTCACTTCAGTAAGTTTGTATTCTAATCAAAAAAATCCCGCTCTAGTCACGGTTTACTTAAACAAGTACTTCCCATTTATTTTGTAATTCAGTACGATTTCTCCGTCGGGGACAACGTTATTTGGGAAATAAATTTGTTCACTCACTTGAGGATTGATTTATTTAATTTATACCGAGCTCGATAGCTGCAGTCGCTTAAGTGCGGCCAGTATCCAGTATTCGGGAGATAGTAGGTTCGAACCCCACTGTCGGCAGCGCTGAAGATGGTTTTCCGTGGTTTCCCATTTTCACACCAAGCTTCCTTCCCACTCCTAACCCTTTCCTCTCCCATCGTCACTATAAGACCTATCTGTGTCGGTGCGACGTAAAGCAACTAGCAAGTATTTAATTAATTAATTTATTTATTTATTTGTTAAAAATGAAGCCATGTTTTCCAGTGTTGACTTAGTTAAATGTAACAAAGGCTTTTTCAGTCTGTCAAACACACAGCAAATACAATGTAAATTAAAACACTATAAACATACCTGTAAAACACACACTAACATACACTAACTAACTAACACACACTAATATACAGGTATGTTTATAGTGTTTTAATTTACATTGTATTTGCTGTGTGTTTGACAGACTGAAAAGCCTTTGTTACATTTATTTATTTATTTATTTATTTATTTATTTATTTATTTATTGATACAATGAAACTAGCATCATCTAATGATATTTTATTCAATTTCAGGCCATTTGCGGTTCCGCCATCCCCGTCCCATTGAGCGATGGGACGCCAACGGTGAAATCTACAACGCAACCAAACCTCCAAACAGCTGTGTGCAGATCATTGATACTGTGTTCGGGGATTTCCCCGGAGCTCTCATATGGAACCCCAACACGCCACTCTCAGAGGACTGTCTCTATATAAACGTGGTAGCCCCCAAACCCCGACCTAAAAGCGCCGCTGTCCTCGTGTGGGTGTTCGGTGGTGGATTCTACTCAGGATCAGCGACACTGGATGTCTACGATCCAAAGACACTCGTCTCGGAAGAGAATGTGATTCTTGTTTCTATGCAATATCGTGTTGCATCTTTAGGGTTCCTCTTCTTTGACACCGGTGACGTGCCAGGGAACGCTGGACTGTTCGACCAGTTGATGGCACTGCAGTGGATTCATGACAATATTCATAACTTCGGTGGTAACCCCAACAATGTGACGCTCTTCGGAGAATCTGCCGGAGCTGTATCAGTGAGTATTCACTTGTTGTCGCCCCTCAGTCGTAACCTGTTTAGCCAAGCCATTATGGAATCAGGATCTGCTACTGCGCCATGGGCTATCATAAGTAGGGAAGAAAGTATTCTTCGAGGCCTTCGCCTAGCAGAAGCAGTTGGCTGCCCGCATAACAAATCACATATCAGAGAAGTTATAGACTGCCTAAGAGCAAAGAATGCTACAGATCTTGTTGATAATGAGTGGGGTACCCTTGGAATCTGCGAGTTCCCCTTCGTGCCGGTGATCGATGGTGCAATATTGGATGAACTGCCTCAAAAATCATTAGCAGCAAAGAATTTCAAGAAGACGAACATTTTGATGGGAAGTAACACTGAAGAAGGGTATTACTTCATCATTTATTATCTGACACAGTTATTCAAAAAGGAGGAGAATGTTTATGTCAGCCGAAGTGAGTATCTGAAGGCTGTTCACGAACTCAACCCTTACGTGAATGCGATAGGAAGACAAGCCATAGTGTTCGAATATACGGACTGGGCAAATCCGGATGACCCAATCGGTAACCGCGACGCGTTAGATAAAATGGTGGGTGACTATCATTTCACGTGCAATGTGAATGAGTTCGCGCATCGCTACGCGGAGACCGGAAATAACGTGTATATGTATTACTTCAAACATAGATCTCTATCGAACCCGTGGCCCTCGTGGACTGGGGTCATGCATGGAGATGAGATCAACTACATCTTCGGCGAACCGCTGGATCCTAGCAAGAGTTACCATCCACATGAGGTTGAACTCAGCAGGAAGATCATGAGATATTGGGCAAACTTCGCCAAGACTGGGTAAGTCAACAGCATATCACACAATTTATTTATTTATTTATTTATTTATTTATTTATTTATTTATTTATTTATTTATTTATTTATGTAGAAATTCACGAATATCTCTGTTATCATAGCCGGTACGGTAAAAATGTATAAGATATAAATGATCGCAAATTTATTTCTATATAACTTTAGTTAGTAGTATTCGTCGATAGGACCGTTATCAATATTTTAGAATTACATTTTAGGCCTTCCCATAAGCTACCATTTCACTCAGCGTAAATAAAATTATTTATAACTCAGATTGTAGTACATCATTTCCCAACTTTGGATACCGATGTTCATTAATTCTCTTAAGCCATATTTTCGTGACTCCCGTACAGAGACATGACGGAAAATTAAAAAGTGCATTTCCTTGTTATTGTGGACACGACCGATAGAGAAATACAATTTTTTTTTTCAATTCTGAGGAATTTACAAACAAAACTCTTATTTTATATAGGCCTATATAGATTTAGACCCCAGAATTAATATTAAAGTCTACTGTTGAGCATTTTCATTTCTTCTTTTGAGTTAGATAAAACTGAATCACAGGAAGTGGTTGTGTGATTATTTTGCTTTGCTTGAGCGCTGATATGATTCGCTGGGCTTTGTACTATTTACTATCCAAATTCTCGGAAAGTGATGTTGTACAATTGTCAATGGACCAAACAGAAAGACATAATCTTAACGTAACATTGTAAAAACTATGAATAATGGAGTGGTATTTCACAATTATTAGTCAATCGGATTAGTATTTGACTGCAAGACGGGGAGTTCCATGGTACAAATTAGGACGACAAGTGAAGGCAAAACCTAAAACTAAGGCAATTTTATTTTGTATATAACTGATTAATAATTGGCAGGATTTTTTCAACATTGCGTTGACAAACTTGTCTCGTAAGGGTTGAAATAATCTGAATTTCTCTTCAAATGACTGAAAGAATTCAGGAATCACATCGCGAGGCCCTATTAGATGCCCTATTACTTCAGATTATATCTTTCCGGAATATTCGATGAATTAATTGATTTCTTTTTCAAAATACATCAGTTCATAAAGCGCGAATGACCGTAATGATAATGAATTTTAACAGTTTAGACACGGATAACCGACAATATTAAAATTATTACACTAGATGATTTATCATTTAGAAGTAGTATAAGTGATGATTTAATGTTGTCACCGAATCTTCTAAAATGTCCACTATATTTATTTCCAAAGTCGTGTGCTGGATGCTTCGGTACACTGCCTCTGCTTCCAGTTTTCTGGGCGAATGTTATGTATTCACTCAGTTATGGGATACGTGGTTCACAAATGCTCTTCTTTACCTGGTCAGCTTCCTTGGGCTGGGATAAATCTCTTTCGAACCGGATGGTCGGATCAAGAATAACAGCTGTTCTAGCATGCTGGTGGATGGCAAAAAATATCTGATCTTCTACTGGACCCCGTGGAAGAGATACAGTGTACTTCATAAACTCTACACTTTATATCTCTCAGTAAAGAGCCTAAGTTTGCTCTCAGTAATCTTTGCCTTCACTGCAAATAACGAAATTTTGAGCATTTTATACTTAAATACAGTCAGTTTTGTCATGACAAAAGCGAAGTTTGTTCTTTTCAAATTGAAACATGTAGAACTTCAGTGGCAAAAATTACCAAACCCATTATTCTTCTTGAATAATTTTAAAAAATGCTGCAGAACATTTCAAAAATATAACATTAATGTTCGGTTGAAATTTTACACTGAACGTTGTTACATTCTCCAGTATTTTTTTTTTAAATTTGATGCCTTTTTAAGAAATAAGTTTCTCAGTATTATTCATCAGGTAAATTTTCTCCCCACGAATCTACTTCGCTGTCGTAGCAGGAGGAGAGTTGATACACCCACGTGGAGCGTACCAGGTGGCGGATAGGGGGGTCCTGACTGACTTGCCGGTGGATTTGAGCGAAATCAAATAGCTCTGGCGGACCGAACACACAACCCCCTTTGCGTGGGGGACGCAGACGAAGGGTACACCCGCGGGATCCCCTCCCTGTCGTAAGAGGCCACAAAAATGGGCGACCAGGGGATGCTGAATTTTGAACCATGAGAGTACCTGTAATTAGTACCATCACACGAGTAACACCATGAGTCGACTTTTCTTGTGATTAGCACCACTATGACCCGGCGAGTTGGCCGTGCGGTTTGGGGTGCGCAGCTGTGAGCTTTCATCCGAGAGATAGTGGGTTCCAACCCCACTGTTGGCAGCCCTGAATATGGATTTCTGTGGTTTCCCATTTTCACACCAGGCAAATGCTGGGGCTGAAACTTAATTAACACCACATACGCTTCCTTCTCACTCCTAGGCCTTTCCTGGCCCATCGTCGCCATAAGACCTATCTGTGTCGGAGTGACGTAAACTAAATTATAAAAAAAATTGTACCATTGTGAGGAATACCAGGGGTCTGTAGGTGGATCACTATGAGTTTACAGTACCCGCCAATATGACGGAGGCTCCCATCTGTGCAGGTTCAGTAGGAACACCCCAAGGAGGAGAAATGAGCCTATACTCGCTGGGTGTTTCAGCATCTGGTTATGGACACCACGGGTCTGCGTTTCGAGGAACACCAGGGGTCTGGACGTTGCCTATGATTAGTACTACTATATGAGTGCCACCGTGGGTCTGCGTTGGCTGTGAGTAGTACCACTATGTGAGGAACAATGTGAGCCTGCTTTACTTGTGATTATTACTACTACTTGAGAAATACCATGGTTCAACTTTACTAGCGGTAAGTACCATTATAAGGAGCCGTTGAGCTGGATTTTGGACCCCTGTAGACAAGAACCATCATCGATTCATGACTGTGCTTTGGACGCAACCCCTTGGTCAGTATACACCATTGTTGTTGGGGTAGATTCTGGAAAAGAAGGGCATTGCTGGTAGGATTCTCTGATTGTTTTAAGTTCATAATCATTCATCGTCGTCTTTTTGAATTCCAGTCAATGAAATGATATTGGAATTATTTTAAACCCTTAATATTGTGAGCTGTATCCGCTGATTATTTGAAATTAATATTCATACATTCATTCTTTATCATCAAGTTTTGAATTCCTGTCAGTCGATGAATTTTGGAATTTCAAATTATTACATCTCGTCTCATTGTGTAGCATCAGGGGATGATGACATAGATGTTAGGTCCCTTTAAACAACAAGTATCACCATCATCATCATGTCCGACTGGTTGGCTAAATGATCATCGTACTGGCTTTCAGTTCAGAAGGTCCCGTGTTCAATTTCCGGCCGGGTCGGGAATTTTAACCTTCATTGGTTAATTCCAGTGGCCTGGGGCTGGGTGTTTGTGCTGTCCCCAACATTACCTGCAACTCACACCACACATAACACTATCTTCCACCACAATAACATGCAGTTGCCTACACATGGCAGATGCCGCCCACCCTCATCGGAGGGTCTGCCTTACAAAGGCTGCATCATCATCATCATCATTTTTCTCCTTCAGCAAACTGCAGCTGTTGCAAGAAGATTTTTACAATAAAATATAAATATAAATCAGCGTTTGTAAGCAGAGCAGTCTCAGTATGTAATTAACAATTAAGATAATGCAATTTGTTGTGTACCCTGAAGAAATCCAGGTGAGATTTCTTGTTTCGCATGACGTCCAATGATCACCTCAGCGAGTCTTGTCGAGTACCGGGAAAGGCATATGTCTAAAGTTCATATGGGTACGATACGAATACATGCGAACATCAACTATGACGATTATCCTACAACCTCCATACAGGAGACGGTGAGTTTGGAACCCACCACCGGCAATCGTGAAGATGTACCTCAATGGTTGCTAGTTCCCGGCCCTCCTCCCCACACCTCTTTACTACCCTTGTGTTGCCAGAGGTCTACGCGTGTTCAATGAAGGCATCAATCAATCAATCAATCAATCAATCAATCAATCAATTAATCAATCAATTAATCGTCTTTCATCTGCATCTAGCAATGTCACCCAGGTGCCAGGTTCCATGACAATTATTTACTTCTTTTTCCTTCAAATGATTTCACAAAACTTTAACATTTATTGAACATTTCACTGGATAAATTATTCTACTCCCGAATTCCTCTTCCTATAAATGAATATTTTCCCCAATATTTCACCTTGAATTTGAATTTTATATTCATATTCTGCTCTTTAGTACTTTTCAAAGCTCCACGCAAGTTCATTCGTCAACTGTCATGCCATGCAATTGTCTACAAGCAGCTCGGAACATACCGCTTAGTCGAGCAGCTCTTCTTCTTACTTCCAGATCTTCCCAACGTAAAGTTTGAAATATTTCTTCAGTCTACTGTCGGAAATCACTCAGAACAAATCAAACTGTTCTCCTATTCGATCATTCCCAGCTCTCACATAAAGTAATCCTGGAGTGGCTCGCATACACTGGAACCATGCTCTAACCGGGCTCTTAACAGAGCCTTATACGATCTCTCCTTTACATCTGTACAACCTCGTTACCGTGATTACTCCAATGAAAATGTTTCCTTATATGAAAACGCGACATGACGTACTTTAACACAGTTCCCGTTTATCAGTGTATTTTTTAGTCGGTCATAAACTTAACTTACTACTTTGTACAGGACATAATCATCTGCAGGAACCTTTACATGGAATTGCAGTTCCTTGCTCACATGATTTATATAGATAAGAAAAAGTAAAGGGCCAATAACATAGTCCTGAGAGAAACCCCTCTTAATCGTTACAGGAACAGATAATGAATCATCTATTCTAATTCTCTCAGTTCTACTTTCTATAAATTTTGCCACCCATTCAGCTAATGTATCTAAGAAAATTGTACATCCCTGCCGTATTGACAAACTGCTGAACTCAAGAGCAGCTACTTCATGTAGCATATTCAAGCAATGGAGGTAATTTAGGATCACTGTGTAATATTTAGTCAATCCGAAAAATATAATCTATACCCATTAGTAATTTCATAATAAGAACATATGTAAAAAAAAGAAGTTAATACTCTCTTACTGAAAACTAAAACAGTTATTTGATTCTATTTAGCAGTTATTTGAGGTGAACATTGCGGCTGACAACTCTCTGACCGGACATGCAGGCAACTTTCTAACATAATTCCACCGGATAAATGACACCCGACCGGTCGAATTCACCTGTCAGCGAACGTAACAAGACACTTAAACCATTACACGCAAAAAAAAACACATTATTCATGATACTGTAACATTAAAAATGATCCGATTAACACTGCCAGGTGAATGGGGTAAAGTGAGTAGTTTTTCGTGTTATTTTAATAAAATAGGATTTTAATTTTTAAATATATTTAAATTTCCATGTGCAGAAAAGTGAAAGGGAAATGTAATATACAGCCTCACTTCAAATAACACACACACTGTTAAAACTGTTTGACTTTCATTAATGAGACTTATTCCTTCTCTTGGCATTCTTCACGCATTATGCGTGGAGTCTGCCTTCTTTATTTCTTCCTCCAATTTTCTCAGTCTTCAGCATTACTATATTTACGCTGATGTATCATCCATACATCGCCCTTCACTTTTTGAACGTTCGTATATTCCAAACAAAGAAAACCTTTACAGAAACCAAAATTCTCT
This sequence comes from Anabrus simplex, assembly GCF_040414725.1. Taxonomy (NCBI): domain Eukaryota; kingdom Metazoa; phylum Arthropoda; class Insecta; order Orthoptera; family Tettigoniidae; genus Anabrus; species Anabrus simplex. The sequence continues at coordinate 82,300,233 of NC_090278.1, read as the reverse complement.
GTTTCAATTAGGCTTCGCTTGTATCGTCGTTAACGCCTGGAATAACCGCTATGTGATAATGTTATGGCAGAAATACTCACCCGCGGCATATAATTGCGAGATTATTCGCACAATATTGAACTTCAAATGACCCTCTGTGGGTGGGGTACACAGACAAAGAATACACCTACGGTATCCCCTGCCTGTCGTAAGAAGCGACTAAAAGGGGCGACCAAGCGATCATCAAATTAGAACCATGAGACTACTTGAAATTAGTACCATCATTATGGGTCGTCTTTACTTGCACGTAGTACCACTATGTTAGGTACATAATAGGTTTGTGATTAGTAGCGACAGAGTATGGTTCAGGATGCATGTTACAGTACCTGTGATTCGTACCACTATATGAGCAACACCATGGTTCTGCCTTGCCTATGCTTAGTGCCCAATATGTGAGGAACAACACGAGATAGTGCGGGTCCCTGTGGTTAGTCCACTTATGTGAGGAACGCCATAGGTTTGCGTTGCCTGTCAATAGCGCCGCAGTGTGCGAAACACCGTAGGTCTGTATTACATGTGCGAATTCCATTACCTGTGAGTAGTACCATAATGTGTGGAATACCGCGAGTCTACGCCACTTTTGATTAGTACCGCATCATGACAAATAGCATGGTTCTATTTTTCTATGGATAAGTACCGTTATGAGGGCCGATGACCTGGATTTTGGACCCCTTTCGACTACAAGCATCATCGATTCAGTATTATGCTATAGACCCAGTCCCTTGGTCAGTAATGCTATTGTTTTACGTCAGTTTCTATGACTGTGAGGCATTGCGGTTCGGATCCACTGATTGTTTTAAATTCATGTCCATCCAGTCATTCTTCGTCCTCACGTTTTTAATTTTGGTCAGTGGAGAATTTTGGACTAATAATTTGTCATCACATTTGGTCTGATTTCGTACCATTAGGGGCCGATAACCTAGATGTTAGGCCCCTTTAAACAACAAGTATCATCATCATCATCATCACTACTGATGGCTGTACGGATCTTGTCGTCGTCGGTGGTAATATTATCGCTGCGGGGTACATCTAGCAGATACTGCTACAGCATGTGTTGGTTGCTTCATACGGTGTTGGGCCTGAATTCGTATCCACGCACGACAATGCGAGGGCTCATGTAGCGCGCATCACCGGAGCTGTCTTACGAGAACTGGACATTCAAGAGATGGAATGGCCAGCAGTGAGTCCCGACCTTAATCCCATCGAGCATGTGTGGGATAGGCTTGACAGAAGTGTTCGTGGGCGTCCTGTTCCACCAGAGACTCTCCAAGACCTCGAAAAGGCTCTCGTTGAACAGTGGGACCTGATACCGCAACGTGACCTCCGTCGACTTATACGGAGCATACCACGTATGTGCCGAACTGCGATAAATACTCGTGGAGGACATACTCCATACTGAAGCTCTCTAACTGTGATAAAAAAATCCACCCTGGAGGACTGTTATCACTTTGTTTTCACCCCTATTTAGGTATTTCCGCTTGTGTTCTGAAAATGAAGGCGAATCCATCGATGTTCTTTTGTATACTTCAACGGTAAAGATTTAAGGTTTAGTTGGTAATATACCTGGATGTGAGCTATTGTTTTGTGGAGCATGGCATACGTTCAAAAACATGTTCTTAATTTTTTTGAACTGTGTATGAGCTGAGAGGGTCTGTGAAGCAACTAATGTACATGGTGCTTGCTCTTTCTCAATGGACCATCCATAATATCTGTATTATTTGTGGTAAATATATAAATAAATAAATATGATAATAATAATAATGATATTGTAATAATGATATAATAATAATAATAATAATAATAATAATAATAATAATAATAATAATAATAATAATAATAATAATATGAAACAGTTCTGAAGCCAGTAGTTCTATATGCAGCCGAAACCCTGTCTCTAAATGCCAACAAAGGACTCCTTGAAGAACTGGAGAAAAGAGAACGCAAAATTGTGAGAAGAATCTTGGGATCAAAGTACAGAAATGGAATCCATCAAAAGAGATCCAACAAGGAAGTCTACAGCAAAATAGAGAAAATTACCGACACAATCAGAAAAAGACGGGCACGATTTTACGGTCATCTGAAAAGAATGGACGGTAGAAAGTTAACTAAAGAAATATTTCACTTTTTTGATTCAAACCCCAAAACCACAATTCCCTGGTTTAGAAATACCAAAGAAGACCTGCAAATGCTACATATCTCAGCTGAAGACGCCCTTAACAGAGATCTCTTCCGCAAGAAAATATTGACGAACGGGCTAAACCGAGACGAGCAACCAAAGAGAAGACACGGTGCCCCTTGGACAGAGGAGCGTAAGCAGGCCAACTCACAAAGAATGAGGGAAATTTGGGCTCTAAAGAAGGCCAAGTTCAGTGTCAAATGCAACAAGACTTAACGTAGACCTTGATGGTCCCAGCGAATTATATAATAATAATAATAATAATAATAATAATAATAATAATAATAATAATAATAATAATAATAATTTGCACCTGTGTCCACTGCAAGCTGTGGGGAAGTCGTATAAGGAGCAATAGCAGAATGGTACATTTCAGAAAAATTACAAATTCAAAATTAGATTTTGAGAGCTCTTTCAATTTTTATTTCAGGTTACAAATAAACTTTGGCTGCAGTGAAATAAGAAAAGTTGAGGCAATTTATTCATATACATTGCATTGTATGGAGACGATCATCAGGTGGAATGAAATCACCTGTCAGTTTATGAAACAAGAGAGAGAGAGAAAACTCATCAGGACTAAACATCAATCATTGTACTGCGGCTTTGGAAACGACGTGGTTAATAATGTGTCAGGTTAACATCGTAATTGACTGAGCTTGCAATATAATTAAATTACTGAAGGGTTTTCCATTACAGATTTGCTTACTCAATAACTACTGGACAGATAATTATGTTAATATCGGATTGATTCGGTTCAAACACTTTTTTGCTTTCTCTCCTTCTCTCTCTCTCTCTCTCTCTCTCTCTCTCTCTCTCTCTCTCTCGTTTTTGTTACTGTTGTATGATTTATGATGTAAACTTGCTGTTGTGTGTGTGTGCGTACAGAAGGGCGGTATGGGAAATGGCTCTTTCAGGTCTGTATATCACTTTTCTGTGCCAACTTCCTCACGCCCTAGGATGTCCCAGTCCACGTTGATCAGTTCCATGCTAACAAATTATTAGTTTTGATCCCAATGTGACGGCACTTTGCCTCTGGGGATAATTAATTAACCCTTCAGAGAAGCACGAGCCCACATTCACGTCAGCTAACAGGCTGATCCATTACACATTTGACGCGCGTATAGTTGAAGATTTGTGCCAAATCGCATCGCCTGGAAATTAAAAGGAATATTGGGGAATTAATTTTGAAATTTCAAAGGTTTAGAAAACTCCTACTTCGTTTAAGAAATTAGCGAAATAAATTTTCTTTACGGTTGTCTAGGCCCTCAGTCCAAAGACTGGTTTGATGCAGTGCTCCATGCCACCGTATCCAGTGAAGACCTTTTCATTTCTATGTAACTACTACTACCTAAATCGACTGTAACCTGTTTGTCATGTTCATGCCCATTGTGTCCCCCAGACAAAACGCAAATTTCATATTTTTAAAGATATTTTTAATGTTCATTTATTGGCGAGTGGTCTTCGGATAGGCCCCTGTGGCAGGGGCATTAATTAATTTGGGTTTAAATTCGCGACCCTACCGAGAATCGACCCCGGGATCCCTGTGACCATTTACTCTTGGAGCCGAAGTATTTAATGTTAAAAACATTCCTTAGCAGGCCAAGTAGCGTTCTCCATACTACGCAAAATGTAAAATTAAGCAGTTTCCTCAATTGTGTCAAAATTTTAAGGGCTAAGGGTCCCGGAAATATTTAAAATTGTGAGTCTTGGATACTATAAAAAAATCGATAATAACTTCCGGTCTAAATGCAGTTTGATTCCTTGTAATGTCCACATCAAATGTAGTTATAAGGACTTAAGGAAAACTCTTCATCGACTCACATTAGCGCTCCTAGTGGTAGAAAAGGGCAATGTGTCTAATCGACCAGATAACGATGATTGACAAAAGATCGTAATTTTTAGGAATAGATAAAGAATACATTCTAATACATTATTATATTTTATTTTCCTAAAATTTGTAGCTCATATCCCTAGGATGTTTTCAAAATTGAGTTACTAGCCTGAAGGACTAGAACTGTGGATAATTTTTTTTTCCAAAACTCATACCAAATTCCCCGGCTTCATGGCACACATTGATTCTTATTTATCCTCTACGCGCGGAGTGGCTCAGACGGTTAAGGTGCTGGCTTTCTGAGCCCAATTTGACAGGTTTGATCCTGGCTCAGTCCGGTGGTATTAGAAGGTGTTGAAATACGTCAGCTCCTTGTCGGTAGAACTCCTTCGGGACAAAATCCCGGCACCTAGGCGTCTTCTAAAACGGTGAAAGTAGCTTGTGACGTAAAACCACCATTATTATTATTATTATTATTATTATTATTATTATTATTATTTTCTTTATCACGTTATTTTAAAACTTATTACTGCTCACAAATTGTAACTACTTCTTCAACAGAAGAACATAATATAAAATGGAGTAAGTTACACAATATTATCGCATTCCATTTCATCTCAACAACTGGTGTACTTTGGATACTGTTAGGTTATTAGATGTCAAGTTTCACCTTAATCCGTTAACATAACTTTTTCAGTAGTCATTGTGCTTTTCTTTGCAAGTTATGCGTGGACGATGATACGTAATTCACTACAAAAATGTCTTAACTGGAAAGGAACTTGAAATATATTAACAAAGAATGTAATGATTATCTTGTTCATGGTGTTAACAATGACGATAATAATAATAATAATAATAATATAAGAGATCCAACAAGGAAGTCTACAGCAAAATAGAGAAAATTACCGACACAATCAGAAAAAGACGGGCACGATTTTACGGTCATCTGAAAAGAATGGACGGAAGAAAGTTAACTAAAGAAATCTTTCACTTTTTCATTCAAACCCCAAAACAACATTTCCCTGGTTTAGAAATACCAAAGAAGACCTGCAAATGCTACATATCTCAACTGAAGACGCCCTTAACAGAGTTCTCTTCCGCAAGAAAATATTGACGAACGGGCTAAACCGAGACGAGCAACCGAAGAGAAGACACGGTGCCTCTTGGACAGAGGAGCGTAAGCAGACCCACTCACAAAGAATGAGGGAAATTTGGGCTCTAAAGAAGGCCAAGTTCAGTGTCAAATGCAACAAGACTTAACGTGGTCCTTGATGGCCCCAGCGAATTATATATATATAAATAATTATATATATATAAATAATAATATTACCTCCTCTGTGTTTATGGTTAGTGTGATTAGCTACCACCCCCGGAGGACCGGGTTCGATTCCCGGCTATCCACGCTATTTGGAATGTTGTACGAGGACTGGAACCTCAGCCATCCTCGAACTGGTTTTCCATGGTTTCCAACTTCTGCAGGCAAATGCCGGGATGGTACCTAACTTAAGGCCACGGCCGCTTCATTTCCCCTTCCTTACCTATCCCTTCCAATCTCCCCCCCCCCCAGAAGACCCCTGTTCAGTATAGCAGGCGAGGCCGCCTGGGCGAGGTACTGGTCATCCTCCCCCGTTGTATCCTCCGACCCAATGTCTCACGCTCCAGGACACTGCCCTTGAGGTGGTTAGAGATGGGATCCCTCGCTGAGTGCGAGGGGAGAAATCAAACCTGGAAGGTAAACCGATTTAATAATGATAATAATAACAGAGTACTAAATTTAAGGGGACGAAATAATAATAATAATAATTTCGTGTGGCTATTTCTAGCCGAGGGCAGCCCTTATAAGGCATACCCGGCCGGCGATCGAACGCGGGACCCACAGAACCGTAGGCCAGCACGCTGACCATTCAGCCAACGAGTCGGACGGGGACGAAATAAAGACTGCGCCTTGAAGGACACGTAAATGAGTTCCTAAAGTTATTATTTATATATTTATTGTTTTATTTATTCATTCTTTTTTCCGTTTCTTCATTCATCAGTCCATTCGCGTATTTGTTCTCTCGTACTTTACTTCATCCATGTGGTCATTAATTCATTCTGTCATTTGTTTCTTCAGTCTTTTAGTGGGCCTCCCGTTTGTTCATTTTTAAATCTTTCAGTCATTCTATCATTTGTTCATTTCTTCGTTTCTTCAAGCCCTCTGTCGTTTGTTTATTAATTATTTTATTCATCAATGAATATGCCATTTCTTGCAGAAACTAAATCTCCAAACCAGCTTCTCTACAGAAGGTAACTTCTTATGAATCACCCTGTGTATACTGAGTTCACACTGCATTAATCTCTCACCGTCCTCACTGGGGAACCCCTCTCTATACATCGATCGTGTAGAGCAACTCCCTGGGTGAGTTTGCGGGGTTCACCAGAGACCACACCTTTGGGTAGCCCTGTCGTCCCACATGGTATGTTTCCTGCAGGAGACATCACTTCATTTCTCTGGGGAAGGTTATTTGCCTAAATTGCTCCACAGGGAAAATGAGGACAATTCCCGCCTTAACCAGTGTGTGATAAATATATTTCATAACCCGCACGGTTTTACGCCTTGACAGTAATGTGTTCCTAACAGGTACTCCGTAGATGTCTCTGCAGAAACGAAGCTTACATTCCTTCTTGATCGGGGTGAAACGTCGAGCTTACCTCAGCCTAATGGCTCGTAGTATCCTCAGTATTGTGCAGGTGAGTGAGTGGAAGTGAGGTTTTTCCCGTTGATCGTTTACAGACCTGAGGAGCATTAACAAGGGCGAATGGAACGATATTGCAATAAAAAAAAAGAAAGTGAAATATTAAACCAAGACAGTCGCGCTACAAAACATTCCTGAGATAGAATATTTTAAGTACCTCCATTTATACCGAAGACAAACATATCTCTATAAATCATAAAATAAGAAAGAACGAGACAAGAAAAGGAAAACTTCAAACCATGCCGACAAATATCATGAGTTCGATCCTGGCTCAGTCCGGTGGTATTCGAAATTTCTCATATACGTCAGACTCGTGTCGGTAGATTTACTGCCACGTGAAAGAACTCCTGTGAGACTAAATTCTGGCACCTCGGCGTCTCCGGAAACTGTGAATGTAGTTAGTTGGACGTAAAGCAAATAACATCTATGTATTAAAAGAGTTCACTAAAAACAGATTTGGTAATCTGTCCGTCCGTTCTACTTGTCCGATTCGCTTCATTTTTATTTTATTTTGTCCGGAATTACCTGCCGATGAATCACTAGACAATGGTAGGTATCTAAGTTCAGCCAACTTTGAGTAATCATAAAATCAAATCATTAAAGATCACTACAATAATTGCAGGCGAAGGCTTACCCTAGCCCGCAATATATTATGTACTTAGCAGGTTGCTAAGCGACTAACACTTTTCATTAATATTCTGAAATATTGTGATTTTCATCCTTAGTTATGTCACTTCACGCAGCCATGTTTGATTACTACCTGTCAAGCCAGAGAGTAAACACTTCCTTCTGATCACGGAAGAATACAATACGCTGCTAGATACTGTTTGGTTCTCCAGCCTTTCTCAGCGTCCAAAATATTCAACAGATGGCAGAGCATTCTTGCTATTTGCTTTACGTCGCACCGACACGGGACAGGTCTTATGGCGATGATGGGACAGGAAATGCCTAGGAATGGGAAAAAAACGGCCGTGGCCTTAATTGAGGTACAGCCGCAGCATTTTCCTGGTGTGAAAATGAGAAACCACGGAAAAACATCTTCAGGGCTGCACACAGTGGGGTTCGAACCCACTATCTTCCGTATGCGAGCTCACAGCTGCATGGCCAACTACCCCGGTAGAGCTTTCCTAAGAGAAAAAAGTCTACGTACAGACTCCATCATGACATACGTCTTAGGCATGATACGGGAACACCTATCGAAGGATAACCAAGCTACCTAGAAAGACTGAAGGCCATGTATCTTTAAAAAAACTTATCTGCCAAAATAAATGCTCCTTAGAGGCTAACCTATGGGCTTACAAGACAACCATTCTATATCGAAGACCTGGGATTAAAATTACAATTGCCTTCTACGACACAATAACAAGCTTTTACACCAAGAACTGCAGGATGAAAAAAGTGAATATATGGATATACTTTTACCAAACAGGCGGCATGATAACATCAGAATAGACGAATTCTGTCTACTAACTACGGCAGATTATAACCCGCTTCGTATTAAATGTTAATAAAACCATTGAAAAGGGCAGACAAAATAATATGACTACGGCCGACATATCAAGACGAGTTGCCTGACCTTTCTATAGTGAATGCTGCGGAGCAGAAGGGATCCTCTAATTATTATTATTATTATTATTATTATTATTATTATTATTATTATTATTAAGATATGATTTATTCCTGATACTTATTCCTGATACTCCCAAATACACGGAACTTTTCTCCAATTAGACCATAATGTGTGTATATCTAATATTCTTATCCCGTTTTTCTACGGCGTTCGGTATGAAGAGACATGAATTATCGTAGAGAGTTTTACGACCGGATGCCCTTCCTGGCGTCAAATTCATCAGAGGACCTAGTGAGATGAAATAAATTACGTTATATTATATGACAGTAGGAAGGGAGAGGGTTAAACCTTGTGCCGACACACAGTCTACTCATGTTAAGGAGCACTAAGTAATCTGCTCAAGGATTAACGTCTCCATCCGACGACGAATCAACATCAGAAGTGCCAAATGCCCTCACTCCATTCTATCACTGCGGAGAGTTTTGGAAGTCAATCCAGTAATTAGAAATTGTATACCGCCACCTCTCCAGCCCTCTCGGCCAACATTCTGTTGGTGAAAATGTTTTCGGACAACGGGACTCGAACCGGCTAATCGTGGTGTCAGATCGTAGAGATTTTTCGCCTTAACGTTCATGGCCAACAGGCGGCCTACACGTAAACGAATCATTCTTTTCATCTTCTTCTCCTGCCACCTTTCCCATACCAGAGGGATGGTAGATGTGAATTGCGTCGCATAATTGGATTTGACCCTGTTTTACGGACGGATGCCCTTCCTGACGTCAACCGTGCACGGAGGGATGTAATATCTATTGCGTGTTTCTGTGGTGTGTTGTCTGAATATGAAGAGGAAAGTGTTGGAACAGACACAAGTACCCAGTCCCCGAGCCAGAAGGATTAGTCAGAAGAGATTAAAATCCCCGATACGGCCGGGAACCGAACCCGGGACCCCTCTGAACCGATGGACAGTACGCTGACCAGCCAATGCGTTGGACATAAACGAATCAAAGAATATTATCATCAAAAAGGGGATGTTCAATAAAGACAGTCGACGCACAGAAAATGATTACGCACGAGATGAGAATATTTGTGCCAAAGACAAAATATCTTTGTAAATCATTAAATGGGAACGAAGAAAGGAAAATTAAAACATCAAACAATGATAATAGACATTAAAAATGATCGAATTCTATTCCCGAAGATGTGAAGAGATCGTGGATTTTTAGTCATCATTATGTTAAAATGTAAAGTAATTTGTTTAGTAATAACATTGTCGTCCAGCGCGCTCTTCCATTATGTTGCGAGAGTAATATAAATGTCTGGGGTTCTGATAGACGTACCCCTAATGTTTATGCAAATTTCATAGCATAACTGTAGTGCATGCTAGAGAATACTTGATACTCGTTTCAGTAAGTTCGTATTCTAACCTATGACTACCTAGATACGAGTTATTCCTGATAATCTGTTTTACAGCTGGATACCATTTCTGACGCCAACAATATGTGGAGGAATGTGCGCTTTTCTGTGAATATGAAGAGGAAATGTGTTTGAACAGACACAAATACCCAATCCCCGACGCAAAAGAATTAACCAGACACGATTAAAATCCCCGACATGGGCGAGAATCGAACCCGAGGACCCTCTGAACTCAAGACAGAAACGCTGACAATTCAGCCTATTAGTCGGGGAAGGATGAGGAAAATGCAGTCATGGCTTGATCAAACACTTTTAAGATTCGAATAACCTCAATCCGATTATTTAGATAATTGAATAAATAATCGAATGAGTTTCAAATATTATTCAGTTGTATAGCATAGAACATTCCGATGCGTGACGAATCAATATTTTCGTTTAAGTGTGTTGGATGAATAATTAAAAATAATCGAATCGAAGAAATATTCACTATTCTCTTGCATCATTCATTCGAATGGAGTTTCGAATGAATAATCGAAAAAATAACAGGTTGGAAAAAAATATTCACTCTTCGATGCTTCATTCATTCAAATTAATAATCGAAAAATAATCGACTAATGGAATAAAATGAAATAATCGACTAAGCTATTATTTTGTATTCGATTATCCCATCACTAGATGGGAGAAAAACTCCAGCACTCAATTCTCATCCGGATTTAACGGCGGAAGAGTAAGAATGTTGTTTTGCTACCATAATTTATCAGATAGGACTGTTCGAGATCGTTCGACGTATCTCTGCATGCATGTATCGATGCTAACGGAGGCAATTTTGAACGTTATGTGAGAACGAGTTTTTTGTGATACGCTATTACGTTCTGTTTCTGAGTGTTTCCTATAACTATATAGAATTGTAGACAATGAGATATAACATAGGAATAACGGGTTTCAGGACCAATGTCCACTGAACATATTTTCTTCTTCCACGTGTGAGGAATGTGCGCCGAAAGTTTGGCCTTCACCCTATATTATGAATTAGAGAATAAGTTTACCTTCTAATTTTATTCATAGTTCTAGTCCCGATTAAAATGGCCTGTTATTACTGGGTGATATTTTTTCTACAACATAGGTGGCAAACTGGAATAGAATACGATTTTCGTTCAACCTTTTACGAAACAGCCTGTTTTTGCAGAGCAAAGTCAATAACTTTCGCCCTACCTGTCTCAGCCGACCGGGTGCAACATCGTGTGTTACATCACGGAGAACGGTGTTAATTCGCGGACAATCGGAAGCCACGGGTCAAACATTTCTCTTCATCGCTGGTGTACCCCAGGGGAGCACTTTAGCTCCAAACAAGTGCACCATTTCTCTCTCCCACTCTCTGGGGATAAAGAAATGGCGCCACTCAAGGTGCAACATCACTTGTCAGTTTGTTTCTCTCTCGGAGCAGCGGCGGACTTGTAAATGTAGCCCCTGGGGAGGCAACATACATATCAGGCGAAGAATTTGTACAGAAAGAGAGAACTGGCAAGCGTCCTTTTCGTATCGATCCCAACCATTAAAGCCTTTAATACATCGACTGCCTTCGTCAGTATCTCGCTAAATTTTACGCAGAAATAACTGAACCTAACTGTACGGCACTACAGCCCTGAAAGGCCTTGACCTACCAAGCGACCGCCGCTTAGCCCGAAGGCCTGCAGATTACGAGGTGTCATGTGGTCAGCACGACTCATCCTCTCGATCATTATTCTTGGATTTCTAGACCGGGACCGCTATCACACCGTCATATGACCCCTCAATTCTAATTACGTAGTCTGAATGAACCTCGAACCAGCCCACAGATCCAGGTAAAAATACCTGACCTGGACGGGAATCGAACATAGGGCCTCCTAATAAGAATCAGGCACGCACGCTATCCCCACACCACGCAGCCGGCATACACAGAAACAGCAAACACAAATTTAAAAATGAAACAAAGTCCGTTGGTTCAATACTAACTTATTTTTCAGTACATACAATAATAACAATAATAGAATAATATCGGGGTCCTTGGTTGAATGGTGAGTATTACCGTGATTTTGTTCATCAGAGAGGTGAAAGAAGGTGCGGGCATGAATGGCTGGATGTACGAAAATCGAAAGATTCAATACAAATTTAAAAATTTTAATTTTTAAAAAAATTTAAAAATTTTCATTTTTTTAATTTAAAATTTTTTATTTTTAAAAAAATTTTAAAATTTTATTTTTTTAAAAATTTAAAAATTTAAAAAAAATTTAATTTAAAAATTCTTTTCTTAACCTTTCCCTTTTTTCTTCTCAAATCTTAATACATTGCCAAGTAATTAACAATTAGATACAAAAGTTGGCTCGTAAACTTGAAAAACACTTTGAGAGAGGTCTAAAACAATCAGATAACAATTTTACAGGCTGCGTTTGAAGCTCCCAATTACAATTTTTAACTGAGCACTACTGCTCCTTCCAAACAATAGTCGAAGAGACGGATCTCCCAGTTGCTTCTACACCATTATTGAGAGCATCGTTGCTCTACAAATTTACACTTAGGAATCTATTTCCGAAAAATCACAGTTTACCAGCCTATCAAAGGCACAACCTACATTTAACAAAATTAAACAGTATTCACAGCCTTAAATGCTCAAAAGCCTGATATCTTTAATATGAAATCAATAGAGTTTAACAGGGGTAACAAGTATCCATTCTACAAGGCCTTCTCTAAAAACAAAAGGTTAGAGTTACTGGCCCAAATTTACATAAATGCTTTCGGCTTATGGCCCGACGTTGCAGAGCCTAAGCCTATACTACGGAGGTGACTAGATGGAGAAAAATATTTAAGTTACAGAAATTACAAGATAGAAAAGGTTACGAAATCATAGTCACCTTAAAATCAAGTTAAGGGTACCTCACTCTCTATTCCCTGATTTCGGTTAAGTTCTTTCGACTAGTTTGAAATTTATATTTAGAGTTTGAAATTTACATGTTAGGAAATAAAGTTATCTTATTAAATATTTGAAACCTTCCTCTGGATCTGCCATTACCTTGAGCAGGTGGACCCGCCTCCGTTACGAACACACTATGGACTGGAGCGATCACTAAGACAACATGGTCCTAAAATGTGCCAGCTTTTATAGCCGCCGGGAAAGTTCCAGAAAACTTTGGGCTAAGGCCTTGACACACCCCCAATTTTCATTGAATAATCAAATAGACATCAAAATATTATAATTGGTGAATGCATAAATGTAAAAAAGAAAATGATTGGCCAACGCCTTAAGTTGGCGGGAAGAGATAGAAGTGTTGATAAGTTTTTAATATCAAAACCCAAACACTAAACATTCCAGTTTAGGAAACATTTACAGACAAAATGTATCTAGAAGTTTAATAGTTCATTTTTACACCAGAGGGCACAACATATGTTTATATTAGCGACATCTGTTGAGAAATGTTCAAACTTCTTGTACTAGTTGTAGCAAGCTATATATTTCAGATGGCATTCTACAAGGCACGTAATTTAAATGCGCGGGGAGGTTGTACCTCCGGTACAGTGAGCACACCATAATTTCATTAAAAATAAATTGAACTCAGTCTGATAAATAAAAGTGATGTCTGGAGATCATAACACAACCGTTCAGTGCTTTCAGCCCCCAGTCGATGAACTCCTTGAAGGTCTTCATCAGCTCTATCGTCCCTCTCGCCCCCCTCACTTGTACGTCGTCCTACTCGTATTTATTCATGCAATACGGCCCTGTAGGCAGGTAGGTAGACTTATTTTTTCGGTCCACTTCGTGTGCTTGGTCGGAGTGCAATTCAAAATGTACTGTGGGGTCTAATACAGCCTTTTTCCCTTTAATGCTGATCATGTCTGTCCTTCTCGTGCTGCCATTTACTACGAAGTCATGGACTTCCTCATGCATTTCAAATACTTTCTCCACGGAGCGTCTGTGCTATGGACGACCTGGTATTGCATTTTCTGATGTTTCGAAGGGTTTCACCGAAGTCTCACTGTGTCTTCTGCAGCTGTTACCATCACGTATTATTGAAGTGTATGGGAACTTCACCAGCATTACTTGATTATAGTTCATTCTACGCTAAGAAAACAGTATTGCTCTTATGAAAACAGGGTTTCCATATCGAACGGCTCTGCTCAACACCATCATAGGTAAACGGTGGCACATAAATTTGTGAAATTCCGTATTTAAGTTCAAAATAAAAAGCGGAAGAAACTAAGCTGCAAATTATTTTTATGAAATAAAGGCGAATGGGTTTTACATGGGCTACTTTTGGTTTGTACAAAATCACAGGTAAACTACGGCACTTAAAAAAACCTCAGCATTGAAGTGTAAGGCAAACTGGGAGAGAAAATGGAATAATAATATTAATTTTTTACCACGAACCTACTACGCTTGCGTAGCAGGGGGAGAGGTGATACTCCCACGTGGCGCGTCCCAGGTGGCGGATAGGGGGTCCTAACCGGCTTGCCGGCGGACTTGAGTGAAATAAAATGCCTCTCGCAGACCAAACACACAACCCCCTGTGGGTGGGGAACGCCGACGAAGAATACACCCAAGGTATCCCCTGCCTGTCGTAAGAGGCGACTAAAAGGGGCGACCAAGGGATGATTGTCTTGCAACCATGAAACTACTTGTGATTAGTACCACCACGCGGAGAACATCATGGGTCGCTTTTACTTGCGCGTAGTACCACTATATTAGATACCAAATAGGTTTGTGATGAGTAGCACACAGGAGCACCGTGCGGTCGGCTTTTGCAGTACCTGTGATTAGTATCCGCTATATGAGGAACACCACGGGATAGTGCAGGTCCCTGTGGTTAGTACTCTTATGTGATGAACACCATAGAGTTGCGTTGCCTCTAAATGGCGCCGCAATGTGAGAAAAAACCATAGGTCTGTAGTATATGTCGAATTTCATAACCTGTGAATAGTACCATAATGTGTGGAATACCGCGAGTCTCTGCTATTTTTGACTAGTACCGCAACATGACAAATACCATGGTTCTACATTTCTAGCGATAAGTACCGTTATGAGGGGCCGATAACTTGGAATTTGGACGTCCTTTAGACTGCAAGCATCATCGATTCAGTGTTAAATTTTAAGAAATGAGATTTCCACTTCCGGAAGTGTATATGGCCTTGAGGTTCACTCAGCCTACACCAAAAATGAGTACCAGGTTAATTCCTGGGGGCAAAGGCGGCCGGGCGTAGAGCTAACCACTCTACCCCATAAAGTGCGGAGGTTACGAATAGTGGAAGCCTTTACCTTCCACTACTCCCAGGGCCTTCATGGCCTGTACGGAGATGACTTTGCTTTGCTTTCTTTTCTAGGAAGGTGAAGCATTGCGGGTCGGATTCACTGATTGTTTTAAATTAATATTCATCCATTCATTCTTCATCATCACGTTTTGAATTCTGGTCAGTGGATGAATTATGAACTTTTAAATTGTCATTGCATTTCGTCTCATTTCGTACCATTATGAGCCGACGACCTAGATGTTAGGCCCCTTTAAACAACAAGCATCATCATCATCATTATCGTCATCATCAAATTTTGAAATTTCATTCGAAGTTGCATGGGTGTATATTATTTACTTGGGCAGTTAGTTTCTTGAATAATTTAATGCCATTATACCTATAGTTTACTTGTCTTTACTCAACTTAACATGTGGTAAGTCTAAATCACTCCCATTTATTTTCTCATACGAGCGTACATTTTTTGGGAGTTGGAAGGTTACCGACATTTTCTTTAATATTGAGTGTACTATGATATATGTATAATGAGCGAAGGGTGATACTTGTAAGGTCTTGAATCATAGGTCTACATGTCTCCCTGGTAGAATTGCTTTAATACATTTTATTACCTTCTTTTGCCACTTGAAAAAATCTTCAGCCCCTGTTAAATTACCCCATAGCAATGTATCATATGATAGAAGTGAATGGAAAAGTCGCAGAATGCACACATCCCCGGACTATTACTAACAGACCCTTTAAGTCTGCGAAGAAAAAATATCACTCTAGACAGTTTCGTACGTGGCTTTTCCGTGTGAGTGTTCCACGTTATTTTGCAATCCAAATGAAATTCCAATAGTTTGACAGAAATTTGATCATTATAACCGAGACTTCAATTAATTAAATAAAACTATAGATTACTTCTGTCTTGTTACTATTTGCTTGCGACCAAGAGGGCGATTTGTGTAGCACTTCTGTCCTTTCCTCTTCAAAATTTATTAAGTCGCTATTGCTTGCTGCGATAGTAATGCTATCTGCATGGAGCACTGACCTACAAGGTATAGAACGGAAAATTGTAAATAACATTCTAAGCAGAATTTTCATTAGCAATTTTCCCGGAAAACCAATCGTAAAATAAGTGAATTGAGTTATGTGTTTAAGGTCTCTTCTGAATTTTTTTGAATGAAGTATAGCTCACATTCAACTCGCCCTAAACCTAAATACCAATTTTCACAAAATCCACCATGATGTTGTTAAAGACAGAAAAATACACAAAAATTAAATTGAACACTATATAGGCTTTTATTTGCCTTCTCCAGTGCAAAAGTCAAGCATCAGATTTATATTCATGAAGTGCAGACGTATAGATTTTATATGTAGCGTGCCGTTGTAGGGAAGTGAAATATGGACAATAATTAGCTCAGAAAGAAAGAGGATAGGACCTTTTGAAATGTGGTATTATAGAACGATGTTGAAGGTGAGGGGGGTGGATCGCATCACAAATGATCAAATACTGAATCGAATTATGAAAGGAGAACGTTCTGATTGAAATTTGTTCAGGCGAAGAGATAGAATTATCGGACACGTCTTAAGACACCCAGGACTTCTTCAGCTGGCTTTTTAGGGAAGTGTGGGTGGTAAGAAAGGTACAGATGGACCAAGGTATGAATATGACAAGTCAATGAGAGTAGATGTAGAAATTAACACAGGATATGGTGGCATGGAGAGCTGCTTCAAATCATCAAAGCATTATGTATAAAACTATCATTTTAATTAAATATCTACAGCCGATTTCCAGTCTTTTGATCGGATTAGGAATGGAATGGATGAAGGCCTCATCTAGCGGCGAGGGTAGGATATGTGCCGGCTGCCGAAGGCTGTCGCCCTCCTCTGAGCGAATAATTAATGACTGAGAGATGAACGCAGCGGTGAGAGGCCGGCGCGCTGCCGCCTGAGCCACAGACGCTCTTCATTCCAAGATAAAAGGAGAAAATAGTTCGTTTAATGATGTCTGCTAACGTAATTCCCAAACTCGGGTGTACCAACTGATTCTAATACCTTTCTAATTAAAATCCGTGTTCGATAATGTTTGCTCTGATCTGTACTTATTAAAGCATGAGGACTTTCTATATTTTAGTGAATTCCTCATGTTAGAGAGCCTGATTAGTACTATTCATTACGCAGCCGAGGAACATGGCCATTTAGGGGATTTCGTTATTCTTCGCCTGATATTATTCAAAGCTATGCTTGCTTTATTACTGCGGTGGACCTACTACCGAGCCTTGGGGGAAGCCAGTTCAGTAATGAGTGTTCGAACCACACCCCCAGTTCGGTTCGGTATGGAAGGTTTTTAATCTCGGCTTGCTCAGTTAATTGCTGCTATGCCTCATTTTCTCATGCCGAAGTAAAGACGATATTTAAGTCCGACGCCCGGATGAATAGATCGCCCCCCTTCCTCCGCCTACCCTCACGTCCCGCAACCTGGCCTCTAATAAAACACGACTGATTTATACGGCGCCTTTCCACTCCCCTCACTCTCTCTCTCTCTCTCTCTCTCTCTCTCTCTCTCTCTCTCTCTCTCTCTCTTCTCTTTTTTCTACTATCCAGAACACTCTTTCGTCCCGATGCTGGTAGTAATACAGCCTGTCTGAAAAAATTCAGGTTAATATTTTTTTAAATTAATAAATTCATCGCAAATGGGAAATATTCCGGTGGTAATGGTCACTTACAGTAGTGTAATAATAAAGTAAAGTTAACATAATTACCCAACCAAAACAAACAAACAAACAAACAAACAACAAGAGAACAACAAGCAATTAAATGAAAAGAGAATGTAACAAAATAAAAATTACCAGTTTCACAATCTAAACCAAGCAGAGAATCACAGATTGAGAGTCCGTAATTTACAACTTTTATTTTTACTTTACGCTAGTACTAATGGTATTCTTAAATGACTTAACAGTTATAATTATTTATTAAAAATCAAAAAGTTATGTACTGGACTAATTACGTATAAAATGTTGGTAATTACTATGTGGTGGTTGGTAATGCGGTGTGTTGTATGGAGAGGAAATCACTCTCTCCAACTCTGCTGATAATCGAATCGGAAACCCTCTGAACCGAAGGGCTCAACGATCCCCATTCAGCCAAGGAGTCGGAATAAAAATTTATTCTGACATTAGATACAATTGTGTGTATTGGGTCACGTAGGAGATAGTGGGTTCAAATTCCACTGTCGGCAGCCCTAAAGATGGTTTCCCATAGTTTACCATTTTCACACCAGGAAAATTCTGGGACTGTGCTTAAATGAAGAGCATGGGCACTTCCTTCCTACCCTTAGCCCTCTATAGGTGCAATATAAAGCACTTTTTTAATGGGAAAACTTCAAATAATTCTTAATATAGATTCGGAACATATATTACACAGGTTCTACTCCCAGATAAATATTTTGTATTTTAGCTTATGCCTTCTTCAAGAAGGTCTGAAAATTCGTTCGTCATTTCAACGAAAAATCAATTTAATTAAACTGTGTTGTCTGTAATGATGAATTCTTCAATTGATTACCGAATCATCTGTCTGAGCAATTCGTGCTGTGTAGCCGTGAGCTTTAATTCGGAGGATGGTTGTTTCATATTTTTCCAGGATTGCACTGAAATATGCAATTTGATGTCATGGTGCTTCAAGAAATATACACAGTTACAGAGTAGGGGAGAAAATTCCACGCTTTAAATTGACAGTGTCTATCATCAAAATTAGGGCCTTGAAACTTATGTCAGGAATTATATGACAAATTACCAATTACTATCAGAAAATTCTGAAAATGACTTTTTTCCTACTACAGTTAACATTTAAATCTTGACAATAATTAGTGTGCTCAAGCCACCAAATATTATCTGGCCTAATCGCCCTATACCTTCTCTGCAGTATCCTACTCTATATCTCGGTGATTTCAACAGTCATCATCATCTTTGTGGATATAACAGGGATGACCCTAATGGTGAAGTTTTTGTGTACTGGATAGAAACTGAAAATATTAATCTGATTTTTGATGCTAAAACCTGCCTATCCTTCAATCAGATCGCTGGTCTCGAGGCTACACCTCAGATCTTTGTTTCACAAATTTGGTTCATAATCCACACAATCAAGTTCCATGTACAGTGCTCAACGATTTCCCACATAGTGAACACAGCCCTGTTCTCTTGGAGGATGGGATGTCTATACCTGTTTTTCTATCACATCTTAAACCGAGTGGAACTTCAAGAAAGGCAACTGGACTGAATTTTCAAAGTAAATGAGCTCCAATATAAAATGGATCAAACCAACATACTACAACTACAACATATTTGTAGGGGTTATAAAAGGTGCAGCCAGACTATGCATCCCTAGAGGGTATCGTAAGGAGTATATCCCTGGCTGGAGTTCAGAGAGTGAGGAATTACTAAGAGAATATGAAGAACATCGTAATTCCGATAACCCAGCTGGTCTCCTCGAATCATTGGATGTGAGTCGAAATAGGATCTGGCATGGAACAGTAGAATCGCTAGATTAAACCAATTCTAGTAGGAAGGCCTGGTCTGTAATTAGGAAATGGGACTCTTCAAACCCTGCAACTAAAAGGTCAAAAACAGCCAAAAATCTGAATGATTTTGCTAACCATCTAATATCAGTTTCCAGAAACACAAAAGAAAAGCGAACCAGAAATTTATTTTATTCAAGTTGAACACGAAGGAAAGGGCAGTGCTGCAGTCTTTTGAATTCTGTACTCCATTCAAAGAAGAAGAAATGAAAGCCGAAATCAAAAGAATAAAGCTTGGAAAAGCTGCCGGATTTGATGGAAGTTATCCCGAATTTTTGGTTCATTGCGAACCAGCCATACTAAAATGGCTAAACAACTTCTTCTGTAATATTCTGAAAACTGAAAAAATTACACCTTTGATGAGGGAAACAAAAATAATAGGCATACTGAAACCAAATAAAGATCCAACTAAAGCGGAAAACTGCTGTTCAATATCACTTCTAAGAGTCCCATATAAACTCCTTTAGCGACTGATCTACAATAGAATTTATGAAGCAATCACAACTACATTCCTATAGAGCAGCAGAATTTAGACTTGGAAGAGATTATAATGATAAAGTACTGTCTCTCACCACGTATATCGAAAATGGATATGAGAGGAAATCAGTAAGCGTGGCAGCTGTTTTGGACCTATCAGCTGCCTATGATACTGTCTGGCGAGAAGGCCTCCTTCCAAAGTTTTTGAGTGTTATCCCATGTCGTAAACTTACGGTCTTACTTTGCAGTATGCTTAGCAATAGTTAGTTCCAGATCTACGCTGATAATGGCAGAAGTAGTTTTTAAATTAAAAGGGTGGTTTACCTCAAGGATCAGTCCTGGATCCCATTCTTTTCAATCTGTACATATACTACTTCCCAGACACATCTTCAAGAAAATTCATTTATGCTGGTGATATTTGTTTGGTTATTCAGTGCTCCAAATTTTACGACGCTGAAACTACTATATCCACTGATCTGGAAGACTTGTATGTACTGTATACTTGAAAAAATGGTGCCCGTACCTAAATCCTCAAAACAAACCACTTACATCTACTTTCCACTTACGCAACATACAGTCTAATCACAAACCAACAATCAGATTCCGAGGTCAAGTAACGCTGTTCTGCAATACACCAAAATACTTAGGAATAACACTTGACAGAACTTTGACTTTCAAGCAACATATCTCAAATGTAGCTCCTAAAGTTAAAACTAGAAGTAATATTCTTCAGAAACTTTCTGGAGCATCATGGGGAGCCAATATTCATGTTCTAAGATCAACAGCGTTATCCTTATGATATTCTGTTGCTGATTACTGCTGCCCCTCCTAGAGCAATAGTGTTCACACTAAGAATATTGGTGTACAACTCAATCAGGCAATGAGCATAATCACGAGATGCATTCGGAGCACGAACGCGCTGCTCTCAGCAACATTCCACCTCCAGCTTTAAGACGATCAGAAGCTCTCCTAAAGGTATGGAAATACATTCATCAGAACCCCCAACTACCCATCCATCAAGATATTACAAACATTGAACATCAACAACTGAAATCAAGGAAACCACCCTGGCGTACAGCAACAAATCATGAAAGAACCCCTTCATGTTAACAGTTCATGGAAAGCTCAGTGGGGTCAGTCTTTAGTAGTCAACAAACATCTAGCTGAGAACCGTTCTAAATGCGTGCAAGGATTTGATGTTCCAAGGCGAGAGTAGAGAATCAATCGGATAAGAACTGGACAAGGCAGATGTGGTTATCTATTGTTCAAGTAGGGTTGGACTAGCTCTGAAAATTTTGATTGTGGTGCCCCTTCTCAGTTAATCCACCACATTGTTGCTAACTGCCTAATTCGAGCTTTTAAAGCAAAGCTAATGGATATTCACAGCACGTCGTATAAAGCAGTTGATCGGGTCAAAAATCTAGACCTAAATTTGTAGCATTGTGCGGACTTGTGACTGCGCACATTTATCCTGAGACTATATATATGCACATACATTAATCATACGATAAATAAATAAATAAATAAATAAATAAATAAAGCGATGTCGATGTCGGCGGCTCTGAAGATGGTTATCCTTGGTTTCCCATATTCTCACGAAGCAAACGGCATCTCTTTGACATGCTATCGTCTTATAAACAACTGATACAATTGGTGTGATTCTAAATCCACGAAAAATGACGTTGCTTGTAATTTTGCCAGTACTTTGCTCAATAATTCCACTGAAGTAAATCTATTCCTGAACCGAGACAGTGGTATATTATTTTAGCAGCGTGTATTATGGACATAAAAAATATTTGAAATTATTCTAAACACGGAGCCTGTCCTTTGCCCTATAAAGATTTCATGTTATAGTATTCAAAGTCAGTTCAATATTATATTATGACACACCAAGAAGGAATAAAATTACTGTAGGTTTTGAAGAGACCTGCTTAATTGAATAGCGCACTGCCTAAGTTATTCACAACTCAATTACGCTGCCATATTCTGGAATTTCGAGCGCCATGTGAGGACTTTGTCTCTTAATCATAGCGAAGTCCAGCGAGACCACTTCATTCTAGGTTTCTCATTAATGCTCGCTTGAGTCTCCCTCCATTCAGCTTTCTGTTGCTGGAAGTTCAAGTGTCTTGCGGGTTGCAGGCCGAGCGAGCAGGGTAGGCTGAGAATCATACTGTACCGCAGTACATTTCAATGATGGCAGTTCACTAAGTAGTTTCACCGGCCAAGGATTTCGTAGAAATGTATCATTTCAAGTGTTACATTCGTATTAACCCTCTCTTGAATAGTGGACTCTACATGATCGATATGTTCGTCCAGATGTACTGTAACACTAGCATGCTTTATAGAACACACTCCAGTGGATTATTGTATGTGATGGGGATAGAAGTTCGTTCGCATTGTAGACTAATCCGTACGGGGATAGAAGTCCGTTCGCATTGTAGTCTAATCCGTACGGCAGGAGGTTTCAGTCTGAGGAGGCTACAATCCGCTCTACAGCACAGTAACACAAGTGTCTTTGCATTGGACTGGCTAGGATTTAAGCCGGCAACTTGTTCGTCCACGCCGTTAAGTGGCTATGCATACATTCCAGGCGTTCTAATTGGTGGTACGAACGAGTTTTTACCCTCACTAGATTAAATGGTCCTTTCCGGCAGGTTTTCAAAGAAAGTCAACTGAGCATCAAAGAGTTAAGTGAAATACTCTCTTGTATGTTGCCCGTCCCAGCGAGATTAGTCAACGAACACCCCTGGAGAGTGAGAGCTACATATTCTAACAACGGGGATGTTTACATCTTGAACAAATGGAATAACGGTTGATAACTTACAAACATCTTGGTTTCGTTTTTTTTTTTTATTCCTTGGAGGGGCAAGTATTCATAAGAATACTTCTTAATCCAGTTATATGATCAAGGTCTTTAAAGTAACAATAATAAAAGGTGGGACACAAACGGTAGGAACTAGTAGAAGACTTCTTAGGGTTCGCAGATGACCTGGCATTTCTGGTAAACTCAGCAGAAGTAGCAGTGAAACAACTCAACGCATTTAAACACTAAGCTTCCTAGGTGGCATTACAGGTGTGTCTACAAAAGACAAAAAAAACTTCACCATTAGTGATACTCCCAGCGAACTACAGTTTGAACAGGGCCAGACTGAGAAAGTCAAAAGATCTAAGTACGCCGGGGAAATGGCTGGAACCCAGTATGTCAGAAGGGTTAGCACTAACAACACGGACTAATAAACTAGAGTTAGCATATCGACTAACCAAGAACATTTATAACGAGAAATGTCTCTCTCGAAACACTAAATAGAGGCACCACTAGACAGTTGTTGTTGTTGTTTGAGTCATCAGTCCATAGACTGGTTTGATGCAGCTCTCCAAGCCACCCTATCCTGTGCTAACCTTTTCATTTCTACGTAACTATTGCATCCTACATCTGCTCGAATCTGTTTGTCATATTCATACCTTGGTCTACCCCTACCGTTCTTGCCACCTACACTTCCTTCAAAAACCAACTGAACAAGTCCTGGGTGTCTTAAGATGTGTCATATCATTCTATCTCTTCTTCTCGTCAAATTTAGCCAAATCGATCTCCTCTCACCAATTCGATTCAGTATCTCTTCATTCGTGATTCGATCTATCCATCTCACCTTCAGCATTCTTCTGTAACACCACATTTCAAAAGCTTCTATTCTCTTTCTTTCTGAGCTACTTATCGTCCATGTTTCACTTCCATACAATGCCACGCTCCACACAAAAGTCTTCAAAAACATCTTTCTAATTCCGATATCAATGTTTGAAGTGAGCAAATTTCTTTTCTTAAGAAAGCTCTTCCTTGCTTGTGCTAGTCTGCATTTTATGTCCTCCTTACTTCTGCCATCGTCGGTTATTTTACTACCCAAGTAACAATATTCATCTACTTCCTTTAAGACTTCGTTTCCTAATCTAATATTTCCTACAGCACCTGCCTTCGTTCGACTGCACTCCATTACTTTTGTTTTGGACTTATTTATTTTCATCTTGTACTCCTTACCTAAGACTTCATCCATACCATTCAGCAACTTCTCGAGATCTTCTGCAGTCTCAGATAAAATAACAATATCATCGGCAAATCTCAAGGTTTTGATTTCTTCTCCTTGGACTGTGATTCCCTTTCCAAATTTCTCTTTGATTTCCTTTACTGCCTGTTGTATATAAACATTGAAAAGGAGAGGGGACAAACTGCAGCCTTGCCTCACTCCTTTCTGGATTGCTGCTTCTTTTTCAAAGCCCTCGATTCTTATCACTGCAGACTGATTTTTATACAGGTTGTAGATAATTCTTCGTTCTTGGTATCTGATCCCTATCATCTTCAGAATCATAAATAGCCTGGTCCAATCAACATTATCGAATGCCTTTTCTAGATCTACGACAGTTATCCGCCCAGAAGTCGTATACGCCATAGAATGATTGATGCTGAACAGAAATGGATTGTTGGACAAACTGGGGGTCCAGGAGGGTAAGATCTTAAAGAAAGATACTAGGACAGATCAAAGTAGATGGCGAATACAGAAGGCGACCAAACGAGGTGCTATACAGTTATACTGAAAGAATCGCACACGTAATCAGGAAGAGGCATCTGACTTTTCTATGGACATGTCACGAGGATGAACCCAACTAGTACGACCTACCGGCTTCTCAACTACAGGAAGATAGGGACACCATGGCTAACAGAAGTGAAACCGAGCTCGACAGCTGCAGTCGCTTAAGTGCGGCCAGTATCCAGTATTCGGGAGACAGTAGGTTCAAACCGCACTGTCGGCAGCCCTAAAAATAGTTTTCCGTGGTTTCCCATTTTCACACCAGGCAAATGCTCGGGCTGTACTTTAATGAAGGCCACGGCCGCTTTCTTCCCACTCCCAGCCCTTCCCTGTCCCATCGTCGCCATAAGACCTATCTGTGTCGGTGCGACGTAAAGCAACTAAGAAAAAAATAAAGCAGAAGTGAAGAAAGGCATACAGGACCTGGGAGTAACTGAAAACATCAGAACCTCTCAGAAGAGTAATCAAACAGAAGTGTTTTCAGAACATACCACTCTGTAAGAAAACAGGCACCCTCTGGGAAAAGGAAAGAAGGGAGAAACACAGTCGGAGATTGCACCAGTACCGGGCAAACGTTAAGTCCCTCTCTAAGCGGAAAAGCTGAACATCGTGGTCTTCAGGTGGCCCATTCGAAAGAAGACGAAGAAGCAAAAGAAGGAGTAGAAGAAGAAGAAGAAGAAGAAGAAGAAGAATCAAAAGGTGGGGTTAGAAGTTAATTCTGGGGAGACAGAATCCGTAACGAACATCAATATTCTCAAAAATTCCTAAACACAAGATATGGCAGAAACAGTAGAGTAAAGCCAAATGGCCTAGATCAGGGCCTCTCAGGGTGCATGAGCCGTGCAGTGCACGGGCGCAAGGTGCAGGAGACGACTTCACTAGGTTGACCAGAGTGCAAACCCCCACTCCACTTCCCCTACACCTGTCTCACCCGTTCGGCCTGTCTTCGCTTTCTTCACTTTCCCCGCTGAGTCTCCCCCCACTGCGAAATGTTTATGTGCGGTGAGCGGTGACACTGTTGTACGGGACAACGTTACCGGTGTTAAAACACTCTTCTTTCAATTTGGTTTCAGCAGACAATTTATCTTCTGTAGCTCTTCTTTTCCTTTATCTTTGCAATGATGTCAGTTATGCCTGGAACAATGGACTACTGACAGCAATTTGAGAGCCTTCTTTAAATTACAATCAGAAATAGGCCTACTCGCACGCAATCTAGTTTTCGTACAATTCAAAGCAGGAAAAAAACCTTTCACATATGCATGTGGAACCAAATATACAAATAATCTTAGCTGCTTCTCGATGCAGCTTAGAAAAATCTTCCTTCAACAAATTCTCGTAGAATTTGAGCAAAGCTTTTGTATTGGAAAAGATCTTTTCGGTTAACTTATCGCATAATTATTGTCCCGCGGATTAAACATTTGGGTTTATCATCACGACTGACAAAGAAATACGAAAGTTTGCAGTTCGATTGAAATGGACTTTCGGAAGTCTTTGCTTTCTTCAAGACAGGTTGCTCCATTATTATGTTGATGGCTTGCGTTTATCTATTTCACTGATAAACAAGCCGTCTATCACGGAACGCTTCGTCGTTCTCGGCGCACTACACCATCCGAGTCAAGCCGAGTTGAGCCGAATCGGAACGATGCACAGTGCACGGAGTGTCTGAGTGAGATTTTGAGCGTTTGAGAGGCCCTGGCCTAGATGAAAAGCGAAATAAAACTACAGCTCCGAAAATTGATTTGGTTTATCAACTAACGAAAGAAATGTACAAATAAAATAACTTTTTTCTAAAAACAAAAATTCCAACTTAACACTCTCGTAAAACCGGAATGCCTTTATGAAGCGGAATGGTTGGTGTTTAACTAAAAAAATGGATAAATTGAAGAATTGCAGCAAAATGGAAGTACTAAGGAGGATAATTGGACGAAGAAAAGTTGGGATTACTTCTGTCAGGAGTAATAAAGAAATACATAGCCAAACTGAAACTTTGATGTCCTCAGAATAAAGAATAATTTCTCCTTATGGTCATCTGTAACGACTGAGAGAAATGGAGACGGCTTGGCAAAAACAACGGACCCCCGAATGACGGTAAAAGCATTATGAAAGAGTGATGTAAATGTGATGGCTGATTAATTCGACGAACATATAACAACGGAAGTTAAACAGCCCTTACATTGAAATAACGATTTTCTAATTTGCCCACTATTTGCTCATGTAAACAGTGCCTTTTTACGGGGTCCTTTGAGAAGCATTACAGAGACTAATGTTCCTATCGCGTGGATATGAAGTCACGAGTTTTTCTCCGGAACTCTGGGCAAACATGGCAGTTAAATCAAATATTAATTTGACCGTGATTCTGTTCATTACGTCGAGCGAAAAGAAAAAATTAATATTAAGTGTGTAAACTGGAGTACCGACGTAAGATTTAATCCTTTCGATATCTGTGATTATCACAAATTAGAAGTAATTTTTTCCAAATATACCATACAAACATTAAATAATACTTTGAAAAAGCTTCAGGGAGTTCATTCTCTCAAGTTAACCATGATTCACCCCTATGGGTGGGGGACGCAGACGAAGAATACACACACGGTATCCCATGCCTGTCGTAAGAGGCGACTAAAAGGGGCGACCAAGGGATGATCGAATTAGACCCATGAGACAAGTTGTAATTAGTACTATCACGCAGGGAAACACCATGGGTTGCTTTTACTTGTGTGTAGCGCCACTATGTTAGGTACAGAATAGGTTTGTGATTAGTAGCGACAGTGTGTGAATCTGGGTGTGTTTTACAGTACCTGTGATTAGTACACCTATGTGAGGAACACCATGGGTTCGCGTTGCGCATGAGTGGACCCATTATGTGAGAAACACCATAGGTCTCTGTTACATGTGGGCATTACTTTACCTGTAAGTAGTACTATAATGCGTGGAATACCGCGAGTCTACGCTACTTTTGATTAGTACCAACAAGTGACAAGTGCCACGGTTCTACTTTGCTAGCGATAAGTACCATTTTGAGGGGCCGTTGACCTGGATTTTGGACCCCTTTAGACTAAAAGCATCATCGATTCAGGATTGTGCTTTAGAAGCAGTCCCTTGGTGAGTAATACTATAGTTTATGATAGTTTTCGGGTCGGATCAACTGATTGAATGGATGGATATGCATTTAAAACATTCCTCATCACGCTTTTTATTCTGGTCAGAGGATGATTTTGAACTTGTAAATTGTCATTACATTTCGGTACCATTAGGGGCCAATGACCTAGATGTTAATCCGTTTAAACAACAAGCATAGTCATCAAATTTTTGGCAAAAATTTAAGAGCCATTCGAAATTAAAACAGGGGTCAGACAAGGCGATGGATTATCACCACTACTATTCAGTCTCGTTCTGGTAAATGTGGTTCGAGAATGGAAAAATGAAACTAAAGGGATCAATATTGGCAGACTTCTAAAAAACAAAATTCGCCTTGATTGACTCACCTTTGCAGATGACTTGGCGATCCTCTCCGAAAACAAACAAGAGGTACTCCAGTCCGTAGATAAACTCCATGAGCGGCAAGAACACGTCTGCAAATTTCATATGAAAAGACAATGTATATGGAAGGTACAAAATTAGGATTTAACAACCATCCTCTAATCATTGGGGAAAATCTCCCAAGTAAATACATTCAGATACCTAGGCGAAATTATACAACCAAACGGGATAAATCAGCAAGCAAACAAAGAAAGAATTACAAAATTACAAAAAGCATACACATTTGTCCTGAGCAGATACAATAGAAAATATATATCTCAAAACGCAAAATTACGACACTACAACACATTTGTCACACCAGAAGAATTTCATGCATCAGAAACTCTGATAATTGGTGGCAGATCATCCTGATCAAGTGACCATAGAGTTTAATATTTTTCTAATTGTGTCTGATTTTCTCTGTTATTTGATAGATTTCCTGTGATTTTCGTTTCATCCAAATACCATTTTCGCACTTAGGTCCTAGAATTTTCCTGAGAATTATACAAAAGCTCAAGACAGCAAACTGTAAAAACAACGTGGCCCATAGCTGGCCGAATCGAAAAAGGAAGAATAAGGATTATTATTATTATTATTATTATTATTATTATTATTCTTTGTTATTTTTCTCCTCCATTTTCTATTCCCGCTTATCTTTTATACAAACCAAACCCCATGGCACAACAGACTCGAGAGGCCATGGACTATTAAGAGACCGCTCCTCATCCCAAAGCCCTGTAGACTACGAGTGTCGTGTGGTCAGCACGACGAAATATTGTCGGACATTATCCATAGCTTTCTAGTCCGGGGCCGCTATCTCACCGTCAGATAGCTCCTCAGTTGTAATCACGTAGGCTGGAGTGGACCTCGAACCAGGTCTCTGATCAAGGTCTTAACTTTTATCCATGATTTTCAAATTTCCTTTCTTGGTACTGTACCTCTGTTTTTATTTCATTCCTTAATTTCTTTTCATTTTATTTCATCTCTCATCCCTTAATAGATTTTATTCTCTACTTAACTGTTACAATTTTTATTCGTTTTGCCGAACTAAGGAGTGCGTGTGAACTTCATCCTTTCACTGTGCTGTTTTTTTTGCATTCTTTCGTCCATCATTTAGCTCATCTTTTAGGTTGATCAGAAAATTTGTGTTTCTTTATGAGATTTCTGAATTTTTTCTGTCTTTCAAGATTTCTTCATTTATATCAATTTCCTGAAGATCTTTGTTTATTTCTGTAAGCCAATTTTTGTGATTTTTTAAAAAGGTACTGTGAAGTTTAATATTTTCTTTGTTAGCCTATTGTTATCCATCCTGATCAGGTGACCATAGAGTTTAATCTTCTTTTTCTAATTGTATCTGTGAATTTTTCTGTTACTTGATATATTTCCTGTAGTTTACTTTTCATCCAAATACCATTTTCGCATTTAGGGCATTTAGGTCTTCTGGTGTGACAACTGCATATGGCCCTGAGGTTCACTCAGCCTACACCAAAACTGAGTACCAGGTTAATTCCTGGGGGCAAAGGCGGTCGGGCTAACCACTCTACCCCATCACGTGTCGCGGTTAACAATAGTGGAAGCCTTTACCTTCCACTCATCCAAGGGCCTTTATGGCCTATACGGAGGTGTCTTTTTCTTCGTCTTTGGTGTGAAAACTATGTTGTAGTGTCGTAATTTTGCGTGATTTTTTCTGAAATGTGTTCCTTGGTTCAATACCTTTACGCATTTGTTGATTTTTTTGAAAATGATCGACACCGAATGTAGTTATAAGGACTTCAGTGAAACTCTGGAGGGACCACATTAGCGCTCGTAGTGGTGCTTAAGTTAAACAATGCCTTGAATCACATTAGCTTTCGTAGCGGCACAAAAAGGCAAACTGCTAATCTAGTCGACCGTATAACGATGATTAAGAAAAGGATTGTAATTTTTAGGAATATATAAAGAATATACTCTCATATTTTAATATGTTTTATTTACCTAAAATTCGTAGCTCTTACCCCTGGGATATTTTCAACATCGAGTTGCTTGGCTGAAATGG
Source organism: Anabrus simplex (assembly GCF_040414725.1). Classification (NCBI taxonomy): domain Eukaryota; kingdom Metazoa; phylum Arthropoda; class Insecta; order Orthoptera; family Tettigoniidae; genus Anabrus; species Anabrus simplex. The sequence goes on along the minus strand of NC_090278.1, from coordinate 82,270,035 downwards.
TAGAACTGTGGATTTTATATCCTTTTGTAAGAGATTAAGACATTGCGAATTATATCCACTGTTTACTTTAAAATCTAGTCACCGGGCGCGGCTGTGAGCTTGCATCCGGGAGATAGTAGGTTCGAATCCCACTATCGGCAACCCTGAAAATGGTTTTCCGTGGTTTCCCATTTTCACACCAGGCAAATGCTGGGGCTGTACCTCAATTAAGGCCACGGCCGCTTCCTTCCAACTCCTAAGCCTTTCCTATCCCATCGTCGCCATAAGACCTATCTGTGTCGGTGCGACGTAAAGCCCCTAGCAAAAAAAAAATCTAGTCAGTGGATTCATTTTAAAATTCGAATTATTATTACATTTAGTTTCACTTCGTACCATTAGCGTCTGATAACCAATATGCTAGGCCCATTTTACAACAATTATCATCATCATCATCATCATAATCATCATGTTGTCCTTCTGTTCCTTCACCTGTCTTCCTTAAATAGTTTTGTTATTCTCTATTTATGACAGGTTTCAATCATTGTATTGTATTACTTAATGCCTTTCTCCCATTCTACATTACTCTATTGCGTTTTTTATCTTATCATCCTCTCTACTCTTTCCTTTTTTTCTCCATACTTCCATTTAATATTATTCAGCTCTACTCAGTCGGACTACTCAATCCCGCCATTTACAAAGCAATATACATTCAACCAATGATGCACCAAAGTACGAGATTCTGTTAGCATTGAGTTTGAATATAGCTCCGTTGAGGTGAGATATTTTATGTGACGCTGACTTTCACTGGCATTTTCCTCTTTCAAATAGAAATTGAACGATTCGTTGCTGAAGATCTTGCTCGGAAAGTGTGTACGTAGAGAATTATCCCGGGACAGAAGAAGGAGCTATAAATACTGGTTAGCAAGGTGATACATGGCCCAGACCTGCCGACAGATAGCGCTGCGATCAACAGCTCCTCTCGGCTTATTGGATGTTCCAAGCTAACGTCATATTACTTCCTCTCCGTTACACATCATTCTCCTTTTTTTATATATTGTTTCTAACATGACGTTATTGTGACTAAAGGGAAAATATATTGTCTGCTCAAGGTTTAATATATATTTTTTAATTCTATCTCAATTGCACACGTGAGGGTAATCTTGTTATCGTGGTGTATAAAGAAATAAAATCATACGTTATGGACTGTTAAGCCTTCCATCTTTCAGTCTCTAACCCCTGTTAATCAAAAAGAAACCACTTTCACTTATGTGATAATCAAATTATTAAAAAAATGTCCCCCGGTCATGGTCATCCATCAACGGCTGCTGATTCCATATGATCGCCAGCCATAAGATATAGCCTGAACGGTTGCTAGGTAACATGACTTGTGATCCATCCTTACCTTAAATGATTGCCTGCACGGTTGCTATGGTTACACGTACGTCACACATTTTGTCCCTTCACGTTACACACATTTTTGGCTGATGCCGAACCATAAGACATATTGCAACTCCACAATCAGCTAGCTCTGTGGTCTAATTTAATTCTACATCCCTTATATATACACACCATTTAAAGCGGAGTCTAACCATCGTCTTCTATGTCTTTTTTGTTTTCTATCACAGCTTCCGACTGCACATTTAACTATAATTCGTCATACACATTAAAGCATGAATAGGTGCTTTATTCTGTGTTATCCCAGTTCATTGCCTCAGCCTATTTTGATCTTCTGTTCTCTGTTAGATTATTCCTACTGTAATTATTTCGATACAGCCCTGTGTCATATTATTTTGAAGCCTGTGTAATATAATTTTACAAGATATTTGCTATGTTATAAGGCGATATAAGGCGAGAGACTCCAGAAAATTTGGACCCTGTGTAATTGGTAAACCGAGCGAAGCCAAGTAAGACAGTTTCTTCTTCTTCTTCTTCTTCCCCTTTTCCAGCCGTTGGTACAGGGCCCGAGATCCTCCACTTCCCGCGGTCAAGGGCGTCAACTTAGTCACGATTACAAGACGCATGCCTTCATTGATGCAGTCGAACAATCGCTTCTTGAGACCACCTCGAGATCGAGAACCTCCAGGATCTAATTGCAGTGCTGTATGTATCATTGAGTCTGCAGGGCTTTTGAAGAGACATGACCATACCATCTAAGTCGTGCTACTCGCATCTTCTCTGGGATAGGTACCACTCCCAATCGCCTTCGGGCATCTTCATTTCTGACATGGTCCAGTCTTGTAAGACCCAGTGACCAACGTAACATTTTCATCCCCATACCATGTAGAACCTGCTCATGCTTCTTAGTTGTAGGCCATCATTCCGACCCATAGAGGGCAACTGGTCGCACTATGGATTTGTAGACTTTCCCTTTCACGTGGGTGGGAATTTTCTTGTCACAAAGCCCACCAGTTACCCGACGGCACTTCATCCATGTAGCATTTACTCGTGCTCGGGTGTCTCGTTATGTCTTTAAGTCTGAGGTGATGAGTGGTCCAAAGTATTTAAATTAGTTGGCTTTAACTAGGTCTTGGCGGTCGGTGCAAATGGTGCCTGCAGTCTGAAAGCCACATTGCACATACTCGGCTTTAGTGACGTTAAGGTGCAAGCCATATTCTCATAAACGATCTTTCCAAGTGTGCAGAAGATATTTTCGGATTTATTTGGGACTGATCCGCAAGGAACAAATCATCAGCATATAACACGGTCCACGGTTATGGCGTATGGATGTCAGCTGCGACTGTATCCATACATAGGCTAAATAAGAGAGGTGACAGCGCTGAACCCTGAGGAACCCCAAATTCATAGTTAATGAGGGTGAGATCCCCACCGAACTGCGAAATCAGGTAATGGTTTGTGACGTAACATAAGATTCAAATAGGCAGAATTCAGATTTAACTTACTACCGTATTTTAGAACAGTGAGAAAGTAAGCAATAATAAGAACCAATAAGCAGAGTTCGGGAAACGTGTAAAAACCCAAAGGATTCAAAATTAGGATGTGAAAAGAATCGATAAGAATTGTATTTTAAATAAATAAATTAAATAAATAAATAAATAAATTACAAACAACAAGAAAGACGATCAATATACTAGCGTAACAATAAAAACATTGATTACGATGAAGACATTTCAGATAAAATGAGATACCCAAGTACAATTATACAATATACAGGACCTAGAAAAAACAACCCTACACTGGCGAAGGAAAGGGAGATCACAGGCAGGCATGGGACCTCGCCAATCAAAATACGGAATAATTAGAAAAGTATCACCGCATAAAGGAGTCTGTAAGGCATTGGCGGGGAATATTGCACTTAACGTTCCAACAGTCAGACAGCGTGATGCTTCAATTCCAAAACTAGTTATATGAACTAATCAACCATAGCACTCGCACCAAATGCACACAGTTACGAGAATATGATGTCTTGAGTAGAGGGGAGAAGGTCGGTAGATGCAGAGTGGGTCTCGGCCATATGTGGCCGCGGCTGGTCGGTGGTCCGACAGCTCTGCACTCTGACCGGCAAACTGAGCAGAGGAGGGGTGGCCACGGCTCTACCGTGGCTCTACGCCTCTGCATTCGGGAGACGGGACAGGGCTGGACCTCACGGCTGGCCCCAACCGTCGGCTTTCCTGAGAATGGTTTTCCGTGGTTTTCCATTCTCCTGCACTAAGGCGAATGCCGGGACAGTTCCTAGCGTAGGCCATGGCCGCCACTCCTCTCACCTTCTCCGAACATCTCCTTTACCGCAACAAATATCCCGGCCTGAGGGACGGCGTCACCGACAAAGAGGACCGCCTCCTCCTTCAGGGGAGGAATGAAAATGTTTTAGTAGAGGAGAGAAACGCCAGATCCAGGAAGGTTCTGGGAAACTAAGTTCCAACAAACACGATTATCAAGACTGGACTGTGTAAGGGACGGAAAGTCTCTCTATTTATAGGGCATGTGAAAGGTTCTGGAGACACAAAAGTATTGGATAAAGTCGGCAGAAAATGACGTCTCCGTGACGTGACGATGATGCGGTGAACGAATAGAAAGAGGCATTCGACGTTTAGTAATATGATATGCAGAGGTGCGTGGTGTTGGTGTTACGGCGGCGATGCAGAAGTTGACAAAGGTAAATGAAGTAGCATGTAGACTTTTGGGTGGAAAGTTACAGATGTTAAAGCCCAAGCCATATTCTCCTAAAACCATCTTTGCAAATTTGAAGGAAATTTCCCAGAATTCTTCGGGAGTGACCCGCAAGGAACACATCATCAGCCTATAAGATGGTCCACCGGTATGGCGTCTGGATGTCAACTGTGACTGTATCCATACATAGGATAAATAAGAGAGGTGACAGTGCTGAACCCTGAGGAACCCCAAATTCATAGTTAATGAGGGTGAGATCCCCACCGAACTGCGAACCACACTGGTGACTGTCATATAAAAGTTTGGTGCATCGGCCATAAGGATGGAAAGGATCACCAAATAAGCTTATCTACTATCCAGTCAAAAGTCTTCTCTAAGTCGTGGACGACAGCTAGTTCAAGATATTTCTCTGTTCCTAATAAAGAATAAAACAACACAGGGCGATGTTCAAAAGGTTGAAAATTTAAATATTTAGGAGAGTGGCTAGATATGAAGAACAATGAAAAATAGTGTGTGGAAGAAAAATTAATGAAAATGAAGGCCGCATACATGAAGAATGTTGAGATATACAATAAGAGAACATTGTCATGGGGGAGCTAAGATGCGACACTACCAGACGGTTGTTTTACATGCATCAGAAACACTGAGCTTGAGAAATCTCACCTCAAAACGAGAACTGAATAAACTAGAACGAAGGATACGGAGAAATATATTAGAACCCATTAATAGAAAGGAACATGGAAGCTCAGAAAGAATGAAGAAGAGCATAACAATGTGAGCAAAGTAACGGACGTCATCAGGGAAAGGAGACTGACTTTCTTCGGTCATGTGTTCCGTATGTCCGACAACAGACTGACGAAACAGATCCTAACACATCATCATCATCATCATCATCATCATCATCATCATATAATATGGTCCACGGATTTGGCCTCCGGATGTCAGCTGTGATTGTATCCAAACATAGTATAAATAACAGAGGTGACAGTGCTGAACCCTGAGGAACCCCAACATTGACAGGAAATGAGGGTGAGATCCCTACCGGACAGCGAACCACACCAGTGACGTTGTGACAGGAAAGGTACAATGTAAAATACATTCCAGCAGTATTGTTGTAGTGGTAGTCCGAAATGGCACCAAGGAGTGGCTGATGATGTGAGGCTGAGCAGGAATACGGAACAAGATGCCCTCGATAGACACATCTTTAAACAAAAAATTCCGGATTGGCGGTTACCTGAAGATGAGGTCAAACCAACGAAACGACTTCCCTCGTCAGAGGACAGAAGGAATGCTCACCTGAAGAAAATGACAGATATGTGGGCGAGAACACGTAAACACTCTTGGAAACATAAATGTGGTCCAATGAGGCCGTAATTATGTTCAAAGAAAAAGAATAAACCGTAATTCGTTTTTTTTCATTCGTTATTTTTTGCGCAGTTTATTCTTTTCAATTATATTTCAGCAGTATGCCCATATTTTGACAATCTACACTTCGTTTTCATATTTCCTATCTCCTTTTCTTTAACGTCTATAACGTTTTACCGCATAAAACAACTCTGTGAAACGTACTTTAAATTTAAATTCTCCACTGGAATGTAAAGCATGCTGTTCCTGATGCACCGATAAAATAATAGCAAATACTCTGTGGAACAGCAGATCACAGAGAGTTAGCAGCTCTTTTTCCTCCCACTTACTACGCAATCGGCATTCCAATTAGGTTTTAAATGCATCGCACATATTTATTAGTCGTGCTATCTGTACTCACGATTACAGGGAAATGATCGGAGGTGAGATAGAATGTAATTTTGTAGTGTTAATAACGTTACGCAGAAGTGGACCGGGGGCCTTGGTTCTTCAAAAGTAAAATCAACATTCAGCACTTCTATAATTTAACACAACCAAATTTAAAACACAAGCATATATTAATAAGATCCATACCCACACAATATTTGGATTTGATTAGTTAATTGGTTGCAAAGTTATTGACTAATAATTTTTAATTTTGTATGTTGCATGGAAAATGTTACTTGCACCACACTGTTCATTATTTTGGGCTATAATTTATCATACTTGTCAAAAATACTCATATACTTATACGGGTTTTGCAGTCAGGTATAAACTAATGGAGATATATTTTTCAGTTCTTCATTATTCATTCAAAATCTAGTTTCCGGGCATTTCTGGAGTAAAAATAAGAAGGTAATAACTTATTCAACAGATAATAAAATGCAGAACTGTCGGAAGGAGCACTTTATGCTTGGTACAAGGCTGAAAAAGTTTTAAGATAGATAAAAGCAAATGGAAGTTTCAGAAATATACTTGCTCCAAAACTGCCCCGAACTGTAAATTACTCCCTCGGATGTCTTTCTCCATATTCCTGCGGGACTGATCCGCAAGTAATACATCATCGTCATATAATGTGGTCCACGGATTTGGCCTCCGGATGTCAGCTGTGACTGTATCCATACATAGTATAAATAAGAGAGGTGACAGTGCTGAACCCTGAGGAACCCCAACATTGATAGGAAATGAGAGAGAGATCCCTACCGGACAGAGAACTACACCGGTGACGTTGTGACGGAAAAACTACAATGTAAATATATTCCAGCGGTATTGTTGAAATGGTAGTGTGAAAGAACTTAGAAGCTAATTTTGTCTGACAAGGTGAGAGAAATAGCCAAAAAGTATCAAAGTTAATAATTCTTGGGAGAGTACGAGGTATAATTTTCAGGACACTTTTTCCTCAGGTAGAAGTAGAAAATATGTTACATGGGTAAGGAGACTCTTTATTTCCATGTTAGAACTCGCTGATTACAACTCTACATAGCACATTACACAGGAACAGTACGTACGAGCATATCACATGAAACTCCTACATGAAATTTCGGAAGTGCCCTCCTTTAACACTGAGTCTTGCATCGCGCCCGAGAAATTGGCCACGCGGTTTGGGTCATGTGAGTTCGAGCTTGCATTCGGGAGATAGTGGGTTCAAACACCACTGTCGGCAGCCCTAAAGGTGTGTTTTCGTGGTTTCCCAATTTAACAACTTAAGGCCATGGTCGCTTCGTCTCGTATCGTATCGTCGCCACAAGACCTATCTGCGTTGGTGCGGCGTTAAACAAATTGCAAAAACAAAACTCCATCGGATGCTCTTCCATTGACCTACTGGTCGTAAAAATTAAATATTCACCATCATTCTTAATTACTTCCCTAGAAGGGCGAGATAATTTAATCTCCCACCGTCAATAGCAACCAAGAATATGACTGTGAAATAGATTAACTTCTATGAACCGAGTGCCTGTGTGGTTTGGTTCGCCGACCTGTCAACCTTCCATTCGGGAGATAATTGGTTCGAACCCTATTGTTCACAGCTCTTAGTATGGTTTTCCGTAGTTTCCCATTTTTATATCAGGCAAATCCTGGGACTGCATCTTAATTAAGGCAATGGTCGCTTCCTTCCCACTCCTAGCCCTCTCCTGTCCCACCGACACCTACTTGTGTCGGTGTGACGGAAAGCAAAAAAAAAAAAAAAAAAAAAAACCAGCACAGCTTCCCTTAGGAACAGCACTGGGAAATGAAAATGACTAAAAAAGGACATGAAAATATAGCGAGAGAAGTAAGGAAAGAAAAGAAAGTACACGAATGGGTTATTCTTTTATCTCTTCTTCTAATTGTATCTTTATTTCTTCTCTTCCTCTCTATCTTTTCAACCTTTTATTCTTACCTCTTTCTTTCTTTATCCTTTTGCTTCTATATTTCGTTCTTATCTCTCTCTGTCTCCCTCTCTCGTACTTCGCCTTTTTCTCTTCAAACCATTTCGTTCTTTCCCTACTTCCTCCCTCTTCTCCTTCCTCCCCTTAAAATCTTTACAATAATAATATTATTGGCTTTAAGTCCCACTAACAACTTTTACGGTTTACGGAGACGCTGATGTGCCGGAAGTTAGTCCCGCATGAGTTCTTTTGCGTGGCAGTAAATCTATCGGCACGAGGCTGACGTATATGAGCACCTTTGAATACCACCGGACTGAGCCAGGATCGAACCTACCATTTTGGGGTCAGAAGTCTCGCGCCTTACCCGTCTGAGCTACCCAGACCGGCTTCTTCTTTTCCTTCTTGTCGCTCTTTTTCTCCTTTTGCTGTTATCTTCCTTTTATATCTCTCTTCTTCTTGTTTTCTTCTCTCTCATTCTCTTTTCTTTTACTTCTATCCTTCGTATTTTTCTCTCTGTTCTTCTGCTTCTATCTTTTCTTCTTATGTCCTTTATAAAATATCTGCTTCCCATAAGAAGAGCACTGGAAAATGAGAATGATTCACAAAAAAACGAAAAGATAGTGAGGGCAGGAGGAGGAATAAATCGACAGGAAAGGAAGGGAAAGAAAGAAAGAAATAATGAGTGTGTACTCCTTATTATTCTTCCCTCTTTCTTCTTATTTTTCTTTCTTCTTCTTTTTCTTTACCTATTTCCTCGTTCTTCTCGTTCGTCTGCTGTAGGTCTTGTTCTGTTTTTTTTAACGTGCGACTTTAAACGAGTATACTCCTCTACAGGAGCAAGGTGTGAAAATAAATTAATCAATCGAATAAGATTACTTAATATAGTATATATACTATATATAGTATATATATGAAAAGAAAAGTCAATAATTTAACAATATCATACACTAGCATAAACAATCGCCTTCAAATATTTGCCTTGCAAACATAACCGTTTGGTGTTTCTTAGGGGGAAGTAGAATGTCAGTTCCAATATCCGACTCGCCTCAAGACAGGTGTTTTCTTCCTTCCGGTGTTATTTTGCCATTCAAGACTTATTTCCTGACACGTTGAACACGTTTTGGACTAGCTTCCCGGGAACTTCGGAAATCGATAGCTCCATGCATTCAGCACTGTCACGACAGCGGGGTCTTGTCTCGCGCAAAACTTTGCCCATCAACACGGAGATGGAGGAAACTTATTTAAGAAATGTGTGTGTCCTGAGATATGTGAAGGGGAGAGGATGCAACTTAGTTCGTCTTGAGGTTACGAGATATGTGTTGTAGAAAGTGACAGCCTATTACATTGTGAAGAACTTCAAGCTGAACAAATCTTACGAGTAGAAGAAAACTTCATAGAAAGTGTCAAGGTAAATTCTAAGAATTTATGCTCTGTTACATGATGGAAATGAATATAAACTGAATTTCACTGATGTGGAGATACATGAGGGGTAAATTTCAGTCTGTAAACAGTTTGGAAACTGTATAATTAATGTAAAATACCTTCGAAGGAAATATGCAAGTCAAGCCGATTTCAGAACACAATACATACATATTCAGCGTGTCCTTGAAAAAGGTTCCAGTATTTTCAGTGGAGGAAGAACGCAACAGACGAAACGTAGATCGCATACCCAAAATTCGATTGGTAGTTCGGCATAGCGGGTGAGAAGGGGTGAAAAAGTTAATAGGGGAAGGCAAGCAAACTGTTTCACAACTCTGACCAACAGGTTGCGTAACTAACAGTATGTGAAGAATATTATGTGTTTCATAAAGCCAAACGTACATGCGTTACCACAACTATCAATGATCACGATGTTCCAAAAATTTACGTAGTGTAGTATGAAACAAAAGACGTTCCCACGTAATCACTGGTCGTAAACGACTACAAATGTGGTACATGAATGATGGGACACCGACACATTTTCATCATTGTTAGGCGACACCTAGCAACACGGTTCTTAAATGAGGTATGGATACCTTGGCCTGCCCGTTCGCCTGACCTTAACCCTTTAGATTTTGGCTTTGGGGAGAAGTAAAATCCAAGGTGTATGCGGTCCCCGTAAGTAATTTGGATACTACGAAAACGCGTGTTCAATGCCTGTGATGCAATCTGGCAACAGTCGAGGTGTTACAACGAATGCGTGATTCCATGCGACGTAGGATGGAAAGCTGCATTGCAATGGATGGCGGTTACATCAAGCACATGTTGTGAAAAGTAGATCAAGAACATGGTGGTCATTGACAATAGGGGTAGCGGGTCATAACTCCGAATATGTTGGGTTTGCGACCAATAATTTTCCTTTCTTTCTTGTGTGCTACCCTCTCTGTAAATACCGGAACCGTTTTCAAGGACACTGTATAGACAGTTGTGCCTTTCAGCGTTCAGTATGAAAGTCTCTGTGGACATACTAAACGTCGCGCCGGGCTGAGTGGCTCAGACGGTTAAGGCGCTGGCCTTCTAACCCCAACTTGGCAGGTTCGATCCTGGCTCAGTCCGGTGGTATTTGAAGGTGCTCAAATACGACAGCCCCGTGTCGGTAGATTTACGTAAAAGAACTCCTGCGGGACTAAATTCCGGCACCTCAGCGTTAAGTATGAAAGTCTCTGTGGACATACTAAACGTCGCCACTATACCCTATCTGAAACTATCCCAGTAACCTCGTTTTGTTCTATACCTGTTATCCTTAAATCATTAGAAACCGAGTCTAACCGTAGTCATCTTGTTCTCTCTCTACTTGTCTTAACCTCTATGACACAGTTCATTATTATTCTAGGTGACTTACCCTCCTCCATTTTCCTAACATGACCCCAACACCGAACCCAATTCATGAGTACGCCTCCATCAGTCGAGTTCATTCCTAACTTGACTTTATCTGCTTATTAAGAGTTCCTTCTGCCATTGTTGCCACGTATTAGCACCAGCTATAATTCACACTATTTCCAATTCTGTTGCTTCTAACTTATGAGTAGGATACCCTGAGTCCACCCAGCTTTCACTCCCGTAAAGCGAAGTTGTTCTGAAAACAGACCTGTGTAAAGATAGTTTCGTTCGGGAGCTGACTTCCTTCTTGCAGAACACTGTTGATCGCAACTGTGACCTTACTGCACCTTGATTTAGTCTCAATCACTATACTACCATCCTGGGAAAATATACGTACTAAATACTTGAAATTATCTACCTGTTCCAGCTTTATATCCCCAATCTGGCATTCGATTCTCTTATGTTTCTTACCTAATGACATAGTCTTGGCAAGATTAATTTATTTTATTTTCTAGATCCGTGATATTAGACCGCCAACAATCTGCCATTAGACCGAGTCGTTAGCATAGGACAAACTGCTTACTGCATTTGCATTTAGCATCTTCCAGAAGATGATTCATGTAAACTATGAACAACAAAGGTGAATGTTCACAGCCCTGTCTAGCCCCTGTAAGTACCCTGAACGAAGAACTCATTCTACCATCAATTCTCATCGCAACCTGACTGTCAACATAAATACCGTTGATTGCTTATAATAATACACGGCTTAAATATTTTCCACCGTTACACTGTAATATGCCTTCTCGAGATTGTTTGCTTCTTCTTCTTCTACTACAGCTTTTCCACACTTTTTGGGTCTCAGGTGCGAATTCTGTCCAGCATGTTGTTTGCCCCTGTTTTACGGCCGGTTGCCCTTCCTGACGCCAACCGTATAAGAGGGATGTAATCACTATTGCGTGCTTCTTTAGTGGTTGGTAGTGTTGCGGGTTGTTTAAATATTAAGAGGAGATTGTTGGGACGAATACAAGCACCCATTCTCCGAGCCAGAAGAATTAAAATCCCCGACTTGGCCGGGAATCGATCCCAGGGTCCTCGAAACCGAAAGCCTCAAAGCTGACTGTTTAGTCAAATATTCGAACTTTCCTCCTCTATTTGTGCGCAATATAACATCTATTTCTCTCGTACATGTCTCAATTTCCTAACTCATTATAAAGCCAAAATTTATCAACCAGTAAAGAAAATAATATAATAGCGAGCAGATATATTTCGTTCCTGCCTAATTTTACATACATGCATACATACATACATACATACATACATACATTATTATTATAGACTGTTATGCCTTTCAGCGTTCAGTCTGCAAGCCTCTGAGAATTTAAAAAACGTCGCCACAATCCTCGATTTGCAACTAGTGTTGTGGCCTCATTTAGTTCTATACCTCTTATCTTTAAATCGTTAGAAACAGAGTCTAACCATCGTCGTCTTGGTCTCCCTCTGCTTCTCTTACCCTCAATAACAGAGTCCATTATTCTCCTAGGTAACCTATCCTCCTCCATTCGCCTCACATGACCCCACCACCGAAGCCGGTTTATGCGTACAGCTTCATCCATCGAGTTCATTCCTAAATTAGACTTTATCTCCTCATTCCGAGTACCCTCCTGCCATTGTTCCCACCTGTTTGTACCAGCAATCATTCTTGCTACTTTCATGTCTGTTACTTCTAACTTATGAATAAGATATCCTGAGTCCACCCAGCTTTCGCTCCCGTAAAGCAAAATTGGTCTGAAAACAGACCGATGTAAAGATAGTTTCGTCTGGGAGCTGACTTCCTTCTTACAGAATACTGCTGATCGCAACTGCGAGCTCACTGCATTACCTAACTTCACATGCTCTAAAAAATTGAATATATTTCATAACAGCGGAAAAATGAAGTAAAAGGGCAACAGTGAAACGTCCGTTAACTGGAATTCCGTTTTAAATACTGTCCAGTTTCTTCTTTATCGTATTAAGAGTGAATTTTATTATTTTTAATCATCATTAAATATGTTTTAGCCTGTGTATTTTGCGTATTTCTTCTCATTTTAATCTATTTTTAAATCATTTTATAAGAAAATCAGGCATTTCTAAGTAGATGCAATGATTATTTTAAATTCATAATAATTTTCTTAATCGTCCATTCTTTTATTCACTTCAGTGAGTAAATTTTGAACTTTAATTACAACAACATTTAGTTTCATCTCTTACTATTAGAGGCCGATGATCTAGATGTTAGGCCCTTTATATAACAAGCAACACCATCAGTAAATTTGCATTCTAACCTACTACTGCCTAAAAGTCCTATGTCCAAACATTGCCATTTATCCACCTTGTAATGCTCACTATCCCTCGGCACTTACTGTAGAGTTGAAACAGCAGACGCAGCAAGAGCTCTATCTTAATTGAATCTATTAGCATACTCTTCATCAGAGTTTATGTAATTTTACTTACAAAATCTATGATGCATTTAATTCGTACTTCCATTCTACTGTTTTCTCACGCTTACCTTCTCTTGTTACATGGGGGCTTGACTATGTTTCTTCTGCTTCCCTTAATTAAACAACTCGTTGCTGTCTCGGCAAGGTCCCCCCTAGAGTACACTTTCAATTCAACGCTGTAATGAAGACTGGCGTTCCAAAGCCTTCTGGAGAATGCTCATTTAAAGCCAGTCCCTAATTAAGCTGTATATTTTTTCAAATATTATTTACAACGCTGTTCTTCTACCATACAGACACTCTACAGCGCATTTTCTCCCTCTATTCTATTCCCATACATTCTAGCACAACAGAATTCTCAAGTAATGCGGTAGCCTGTTTTTAGAAATGAAATACCAACCGCTTGATGTCATGATACGATTTTAAAGACGTTTTTATGTTGGTTGAAGTGTGCTGTACTCTCTGTGAAGCTAAGAACAATGGCCTGAAAGGGAATTTATTTACGTAGAAATCCCCTGGAAGAAAAAAGCAGGCGAACTTTTTCTTCTTCATTAGTATGAAGTGCTCCCAGTATATTTTTAATTTCACGCATCAAGCCTAATTAATAAGCTGTAGATTATCGTTGCAAAAACGTGTTGTGTACGTTGAATAGTTTTGAATCTGTAAAACCATAATTATAACACCATACTTATAAAAACAACACTACTGGATAGTATGGCATACATTGCTTTTCTCTTTATTACATATTTCAATACGTTGGCAATTAAGCAGATATATATACCGTATTTGACGACGAAGAACAAGTTTTCATTGCCCATCCTGAAGGGGTGGGACGGGCCACCTAAAGGGCAACAACCTCTCTCAGGAAAGTATGTATTTCATGTTACCAATACTTACCACTATTTGACATTCGCATGATGAATACCAACAGCAAGTGTCAGAACCTGACCCCAAGAATTTCACGTAATATATTAAGCCATACACATTATGTATTCTTTTTAGCGGGGATGTAATGAATTTGGTGTCAAATACAATTTTTGGAAACACGCCATTCTGTAATCTGCATAGTGTAATTTACATTGATATCAATTTTATAGAAGGTATATATTATGTTTTTTACTTTAAAAATGTTAAACTTATCATTGCAAACAATAGGATATTATTTCATCATATAATACCCCCTTAAATAAAAAAGAAATAAATAAACACGATAATATTATAGTTCTATACGTTGCATAATGTTTAATGAACAACTCCTGAAAAAATCATAGCTCTGGTGTTTATAGTTCTAATGATTAAAATATATCTTAGCAGACAAAGTAGGGGTCTCCGTACTATAGAAAACGTAAGATTAATTAATTTGCTCAATTTTTCCGAAAGTTAAAGGGATCACGTGCCTAGGAAGGTTTCAAATAGTTAGTCTTGGATATCTCTATCAAAATAAACAGATTTTTAAATTCACTTCTGGCCTAAATTCAGTTCCGGAAAAACAGCCTAGAATAGTTTGTTTCTTTACTCACTTCCTTTTCTAATTTACATCATTCTATCTGTAAAGTATTCCTTGGTGCAATACCCTCAGGCGTTTCTGTATCTTTTTGACAAATGTCCACACCGAATTTATTTATAAGGACTAGTGAAACAATGCAATGCTCACATTAGCACTCTTAGTGGTAGAAAAAAAAGCAAACTGCTAATCTAATCGAGCGGATAATGATGATTAAGAAAAGGATGTTAAATTTAAAAATAAATAAATAAATAAACAAATAAATAATATATTCTCATTTATTATATTTTATTTAGCTAAAATGTGAAGCTCGTATCCTTATGACATTTTTAACATTGAGTTGCATTGTTGAACGGCTAGACCTAAGGATTTTTGATTAAAGGCTAAGCATTTTTCACATTTGAATACTGTAACCACATTTTAATGTTTTTCTAATATACACTTTTTGTAGAATCTGAAGCCATTTCTCAAAGGCTATACATCCCAGAGTTATAATGTTTTCATGAGTTGTTCATTACACATTTTGGAACATTTGAAACTATAATTGTAATGCTTACTTATTTACATGGTTACTTATAGGGTATTATGTGATGAAAAATGTCATGTCTTGCAATGATAAGTTCAAAAATTTAATCCAACTAATATGCATATGATTTATTATAGTTCAGTATTCACATTGTAGCGATAGTTTTATACCGTAATAATTTCCAAAGAATTACATCTATAGAATTTCTGTTATGGTTTTCATGCAGAAAGGGCTTAACTGTTGAATGTTTTCTAGTATTTATTACAGTTTGAAAAGGCTCAAAAGGAAAGGCTAAAAACACACACAAAATGTCATGCCTCTAATTCAATAAGCGTGGTTCTACTCATTGTTTAAGAAAAGCTTGCATATCCGATTACATCCCCCCTTAAATATTCAAGATCTGGTCTTTCAGTAAATTACGTTTCTGTTAGGTGTACGTAAATTCTGATCAGTAAAGCTGTTTTCATCATTAAGATGATGAAGAATATAAGACTGAACTGAAGGGACAAACGACGACTTTTACTCCTGTACCAAAATTAAAGCACAGTGACAGAAATGTAAAGACAATATTTATTAGAAGGGGAGTGAGGCAAGGTTGCGTACTATCTCCATATGTTTTAAACATGCTCACTGAGGAGGACAAATCAGAATTTAAGTGAAAGACAATTCATTAATTGCAGAAGTACAATGCTGCGACTTTTAACATCAACACTTCAAGAATCAAAAGTGAAAGTGAACACTTCGAAAGCAAAATTATTAGTGTCAAGAAATCAAATGGGGAGATACCAACAAACACTAAGATAGGTGATAAAACCGTACAATAATTTAGTCAATTTTGCTAATTGGGGAGCATCACCGAGGACAACAGAAATCAGGTGGAGGAGGAGCCCTAGTACCGAACAAGCCTTTGGTAACAATACACAGCTTCCGACAAGTAGGAATGTAAATATTAAAATTAGGAAAGAATTTGTCAGAATGTTTGTGTGGAGTGTTTTGGTGTATGGCTGCGAAACGTAGATCTTAGCAAAACAGGATATAAAACGCCTCGGGGGAATAGGAATTTGGATATGTAGGAGGATGCTGGAAATAAGCTGGACAGAGAAAAATTCGAACGAAAGGGTCCTTAAGGAAGTAGAAGAAACAAGAGAATTGATCACCACTGTAGAAAAGAGGAAAACCAAATTCCTTGACAACACACCACGTCATTACAAATTCCTCACGACCATGCTGGAAGAAAAATTTCTAGGAAGAAATATCCGGATTGCGTCATGGACAGTCAGAATTTGTAGAAATATGCTGACTTGAAGCGCTCAGGTGAGGAGAGACAAAATATGGTTGCAGCGATTAGCCCTTTGATTTAGGATATGAATGAGGAAATATTCATTATCATAATTTAGTGTTAGTATTAATAGGTGTGTACCAGTGTATGTAAATTACTTTTACTATGAACAGGGTATAACAGACCGTTTTTTGTTCTCTAAAACTCCAGTGATATCCAGAAACTATGAACACTGTCAAGAACGAGCTAAACCAAAAGATAATTCCCATGCCTTCTATCAGTTTCGTCTGACACACTAGTATCCTCTCTCGTAGGGTTTTTTCAACAATATATCGTCCCTGCTGGGGCAAAACCTCCTATGTGAAATATTTTAGGTTAGAACTTTGACCGGTAAGGTTCTGTCATCTAAGGTGCAATATTGTGTGAATATTGTCAAGGCATCCTCGCTCTTCATAATGTATGTGTTGCGGGTCAGCATATCTCCAAAAATGTTATCACATGGGAGTTCCACAGATAGAACCTTCCCGTAATTTACAGCTAAATTTGCAGTCAGTGTTTCCGACTCCCTAATTTATTTACTGTATTTCTCATCCAGTCTCGACCGTTTATACATATGTTAACATCAGATGAGAACTATTTTTTCAACAGCTATTTACTGACTGATTGACCGTTGCAGCTACACATCCTGATCCAAGAACAGCACTAACACATTTAAAAAATGTCAACTGAGGCTCTTATTTTCGTCAACCCAGTCAGAGACAAACGTCACAATTGCTTAACACTTCCACTACCAGAAGGCTGGAGATCTCTGGTTCATTTAATTCGGAGATAGTGTGTTCGAACCGCACTGTCAGCATCCCTGGAGATGGTTTCCCGTGGTTTCCCTTTCTCGTACCCAGTAAAATTCCGGGGCTGTACCTTAAGGCCACGGTGTCTTTCTTCCAGTTCCTAGCTTCTTTTTATCCCATAAGAAGAACGCACGTCGTTGGGACGTAAAGCAAGCTGTAAAAATAATCGGTTTCCCTGGAGAAGCAGAAGATAAAGAAGAGAACGGGAAAAATGATTGACAAAGAAAAGGAAAGATGGCGAGAGAGGGAGTGGAAAGAAAAGGAATGGAAGGGCAGTAAAAAGAGAAAACGGCTGCATTCTTCTTAAACCCTTCTTATTCCTCTTCATTTCTCTCTCTCTCTCTCTCTCTCTCTCTCTCTCTCTCTCTCTCTGTCTGTTTCTTCATTTTCTTCTTCTCTCTCTCTTCCCACTTCTTCTGCTTCTGTCTTTCCTTCTCTCCCTCTGTTTTCTTTTTTGAAGGCCTTCTTTTGCTTCTATCCCCCCCTCCCTGTGTGTTTTCTTCTTCTTCTGACAGTCTTTCTCCTTTTTCCACTTCCAATCACTTTCTTCTTTCCGTATTTCCTCCATTTTCTCCTTCCTCTTTGTAAGGTCTTGTTCCATTAAAAACATGCGCGACTCTAAACGAACATACTCCCCTACAGGAGCCAAGGTGTTAAAATAAACGAACCAATCATATAACATTTAAGAGCAAGAAATGCCACTGAGGTATTGTAGGTTCCGAGTGAGTTGGATGTGCGGTTTGGGTCGCACAGCTGGGAGCTTGCAATCGGGGTTCTAACCCCATTGTCGGCAGCCCTGGAAATGGTTTTCCATTTTCACACCAGGCAAATGCTCAGATTGTAACTAAATTAAGGTCATGGTCGCTTCCTTGCCACCCCTAGCCCTTTTGTCACATCGTCGCCATAAGAACTATCTGTGAAGCCACCACCAAAAAGCGAACGATAAACCTTAACTCAGTTCCAGTCGCAACTTTATTAAGACCCTGGTTAGTATGAGAATTTTCCAACCAAGGTGCAAAGTACGTTTTACGAATGTTTCACATACTACTACAGTCAATAATTTCGTGCACTGGCACCTACAGAATAGGCGACACGGCATTCACTCATGTGTTACAGGTACTAAGTTCTTGAACTTTCGTTTCGTTCTTTTTTTTCGTTTCCAATTGTCATTTCATTTCATTCCCACCTCTGAAGGGTGGGTGGGCCATCAGCTGTACGAGAAGCTCTTTGGGCATTTATATGAAAATATAAATTGGGAAAATTTAGAAAAAGAGAGGAGTATGTGTTGTACATACGTGAAGGAGGGGTACGTAGAGTGGCGCAGAGGCTAAAGGGAACAACAGGCGGACCCGCATCGCACCCCCCAAGGACCGACCCCCACAAAAACCCAGATACAAACATAATAGGAAAGCACTGATAATACAACAGAAAAAGAATAGTACAAATGAAAAGTATATCTTCAGCTGGCACTGAACGTGGGCAGAATATGCGCCATGTCATAGCGAAATAGTAACGCAGGGATGAGAAAATATTCATGTTCATAACAGATAATGTGTTGATACAGAACAACATAACACAATATTAGCGAAATAAATGACGGTAAATGTTACATTAAGGAAGACGAAGAGGAATAGTATTCAAATCAAGGATGTACAAAGGAAACAAAGTGGTAAACAAAACTGCAAGAATCAGTCAAATAAACTGTCCTGTACTGTCCTGCGACGTCAAGAGTCCGTGAAAATCAAAGACAGACATTGCAACATAAAACCCGAAAACAGTTTCGTGCGCAATATTATGTAATAATAAACGGAGAAATACGTAAATAACACATAAATGAGAAAAACGAACAAAACGAATATGCACTGAATACGAAGACTGTGGTACATGACACTTCACTGCTACACTGCTGGCGCCTACAGTGTAGGCAAACACACTGTACATATATTTTCCTTCTAACTAGCGAGTTATTCCAATTCATTCAGTTTCTGTATCTTTCTCTTATTAGCTACTCCCCCGTGAAGTTACCAGCATCATTAAACGTTTTCGAGAGTATTCTTATTTTGAAGCTCCTTGCCTTCTAAATCGAATATTACACTGTAAGAGAACTTCTGATGCTTAATCTCCACAAAATTCATGAGAGTACCTCGAGGAAAAAGGAAATATTTAGAACATTTATTATAGCCTATTAGTAAATGCTGTTCTATTATATTATGCTATATAATATTATTCCAGTTTCTGTGATCAATTTTACTACAGTTGTATGTATCGAATTATATATATATGTAAGATTACATTGCTGTGGATATCCAGGAATGAACAACAATTCCTTGATATATCCATCGAATGTATACTCTACGGGGAATTATAATACTTTATCTGATCAATATTAGAGCTTCCCTCTTTATGTCCTCAACATATTCAATACTTGTCCATTAAGAACTTCTTAATATGTAAAAATGCACCTGTCTTCTATTATAACTTCGCGGAACCAGAATGGAGGCCTGTACAGTTTCCGCATGATTGATCTAAAATATGTATAACAAACATTTAAAGAGTACAGAATAAATTAATTGTATTTGTATACATATAAGAGTACATAATTACATTCCTCATCCTGGAAGTAATTAGGGTCGGAGAGTATTAGAAGAGAAGAACATATTAAGCTAGTTATTAGTCGGCTCAGAGCACTCTAAACCGATTAGTTATATGTTTGCAACTGAAATAATAATTTAACAATTTATGACAGTTCGTCGAGGAAAAAGGAAATATTTCTAACACTAATTATAGTCCATTAGTAAATGCTATTCTATTAGAGTACACTTCTATATCAGCAGCCTAACAAAAAACAGTAAATATTCATCATATATCGCCGGAGGTTAATCGCTGCAGTATTTGACTCGTAGTGTATTTCAAACAAAATCAGCATTCTAATATTTTTGTTACATTTTACAAATCACGAAATATCATTTAATGCACAGAATACATTTGGCTTTCTAATGAGTCTACTTTAACCTCCTTATTCAACATTTAAGTTTATCTAATAAGGACTACAGAATTACTCTGAGCTGCGCATAGCAGATTAAAAACTGCCAAAATGGTTACAGATATCGAGAACTGACAAAGATGATAGATAACCTGTACTGAAAATACAAAAAAAAGGGTAAGCCATGAAAAGGGTTCACTAATTTCATTCAAACTTTGGTAAGTTATTCTACGTAGAAATAATAGGCAGATCCGTTTCCAATGGTTTGTCATTGATTGTTGTTGAATGGGAGAAGTGACTTTTAAATTTAAAACAGCCTGTGTACCTGTTGAAACTTGTAGCTGTGATATTCTAGTGGTCAGTGCCCTTGATTTCCACGCTGATGTCTCCAGTTCGAAACGCCAGCACCTCACTTTTGTTTGTTCTTACTTTCCCTTTTCTACGTCTTTGTTTTCCTTCCATGAACACAAGGAAATGTGCGAAGAATGTATAAGCTATATTATCAACTCGTTTACTGTCTTCCTCACTTGCCACTCACGCATTGCAAATCTTCGCTTTTTCTGGTGTTTTTTAACCACTGCTTTAGTTATGATAAAATATGAAAAAATAGTGAATCTTTTACACTTTACAAAAATATAACCAGTAAAAGTAAAAAATGAAACACTCATACTATGAATAGTTTTAAGAAACATTTATTTACGGTGTAGTTTGTAAACTTTTACCATATGGTTGATAGGTAATTTTATAAGTAACTTTAGTTTGTTGTGGAAGAAAACAAGAGTTCGTTAACAAGGTAAGGTATTAGAGTACTCATGTTTGATCTTCAAACTAATACGTTATGAATTAGACATTTATTACAAAGAGGACATATTTTTATGAGCAATTATTGGATTACATTTTCTAACAAAAATTAGTACTCGTCAATGAATTAAAGAAAGAAAGAAATAAAGAAAGAGAACAAAACAGGAAACAAGTGTCTTGCAATACACGAAACAGAGATTTGCCGTGGACGTCGGGAATTCTTACCGCAAGATCTGCAGTGATGCAGAAAATCACACGCAATTTACAAACAGGAATGCAGTCTGTTAAATGTAAAGCACCAATTCTGATTCTTCTTCTTATGTTTCTATTCATCTTTTGTACTTTCTCCAGCCTCCCAGACGTCAGCTATCACGATACCTCGAATTTCTATCCAGTAATAGGTCAGAATACAAACTAATTTGGTTATTAGCACGTTGAGCGCCATATGGGACACCAGTGACTATTTTTGGGTAAAAGTTAATTGTCCAGCCACAGAGCAAAATTTCTAGAAAAGAATTGGCGCCCAACGTGTTAGGATATGTCGTTCATTCCCGCTATTCCATAATGTAGCAAGTATGGCATAAATTCTAGGAGTTATAATATCCCCTAATATTTGTCCAAATCTCATCGCATAACCGTTGCGCGGGGTGGAGTATACTTGCTATCCACCTCATTAAATTGGCATTCTAACTATTACTACCTGATTTTTCGAGATGTAGCTATTACTAGAACCTTCGGTTTCCAACAGATAGTTTGAATAATTTATCTTCTTCCTTCAATTCCAGTTTGATGCAACAACCAAAGAGTTCATCATGTTTAACACTCTCTCGTTAAATTAGCACTAACTATGAGCAATATGGCTGTTCACTTTCGAGACGTAGATTAAGCTACCGAAGTTTGAAGGAATTCTTTTACCCCATAGCTGTGGTTTCCCACTGTTATACAACTCCACGTTCTGAAAGAAGTTACTGCACGAAATTCTTCACGTATTAAGCACTCGCTCAATAATAAATTTTCAAGGATATTATAACCATTTCCCTATGAAGGCCAGCTGAAGAAGCATCAGTAGGTCTATCCGTGTTAGAAAAAAATAATCCCACAGATTACCTGCGAGCCATGTTAACTCTTACATCAAACGGCAAAGCAGTGCGGCATTCTACAACACATATGAAAGAACTTCATTACCGTTAAGCTCTTTGAAACGTATTTGTGGGAGGCTTTGAAGAACACCATTGTTAGTGCTGTCCTGACACATCTCTACCAGCCTCAAAGTCCTCTCACTCATAATAATTTAAAATGTACTATATGTGGAAAATGTGGACTATGAATAGAAATTTCTACTCCAGTATTAACCATTCAATGGGTACCTAGAAAAGTCCTTGAATTGAATGTACGAGTAGATGTAAGTTTTAAAACTAATATAAAGCGGACGTACTTAAGTCGGGGCAAGATTCTGACAGAAATGAAATAGAATTAGATGTAACAATAACCACACATAATAGGAATAAGTGTTACTATAAAATAAATGTACCGGGAGAGTTGGGCAATTTGGCCGTGCGGTTAGGAGCGCGCAGCTGTGATCTCGCATCCGGGAGATAGTGGGTTCGAACCCCACAGTCGGCAACCCTGAAGATGGTTTTCCGTGGTTTCCCATTTTCACACCAGGCAAATGCTGGGGCTGAACCTTAATTAAGGCCACGGCCGCTTCCTACCCATTCCTAGGCCTTTCTTGTCCCATCGTCGCCATAAGACCTATCTGTATCGGTGCGACGTAAAGCAAATAGAAAAAAAAGAAATTTAAAAATATTTCAAAACGGTTAAGTTTACAGTAAAAGGTGGGCCCGTCAGCCACGTACTTTCGACTTATAGTTTCCTGCATGCACTAATGATGAATGAGATGCCTCTGATTTTCACAGGGGTATTACTGCCTCAGGCAAGTCACGTCAGAATATGAAGAGATAACAACCGGACGGCCCCTTGCTGCATGTTCGTCAGCACTACCCGTCAAATGCACCCCCTTGCGTTTGTAAGCCTCGTTTTCGAATGCATAGTAGTAGGCTTGTATTTGGTACAGGAGTACTATATTTGCTGTCAACATATTGACATTGACTGGTGAGTTCAGCAACAACGAATAGACAGACATAATTTTAATCTATCGAGAATCTGGTCGGAACGCAGCCGAAGCTCGCAGGTGGTATACGCATGAGTTTTCAGATAGCTGCCAGCCTTCAATCCAAGTAATTCTACGACCAGAGTTGCAATTAAGAGCTATTTGGTTATTCAAGGCACATATCACATACAAGCAACTTTCTGGCAGAGTGGAATGTGTGTACGTGTATAAATCAATGAGTCATTCAAATTTATTTTCTGTGTCTTTGGCGTATTCACAATTACAAAATGTGGGTGGTAAATTGACTGCTATTTGTTTCACATCAGAAATGTAGAACGCTGTAGCGCTCCTTTGTAAACCAGAGATTAGGCATCCCGTTAATCATTAGTGAATATGGGACACTTATAAGTAGAAACGGCGGCGCTGGAGAGCCATCTGGTACAATAACACGTTCTCCTTAGCTCTTGGTGATTTCAAACTAGGGAAATAGAATATTATGTTTTGTTCTATTACTTTATGTTCTACTATTATGGTAATGCAATCTCGTAATTATGCAATTAACTGTGATATTTACAAATTAATGCAAAACGTAAATTTATTAACATTGTACCGGGGGTACACTTTCTTCGTTATATTAAACTGCGCGCCTTCCATAAGGACATCTGTCATGAAACTGGAACTAGTGTAATATAAGATACTTGGTCTTTCAACCATTAGATGTATCTACCTTCGGCCTAAGTGCTCCCTTTGGCGGGATTAAGGACAATTAATTCTTAAGGGAAAGTTGATTTTTACGGGAGGCAAACCTTAAGATTGTGAAGATTGTTTCGTTCTTGTGTCAAGGTTGTCAACACTTCTGACCCCTCGCTCTTTAGTAGGTAGCAACCAATCAAACATTTTGTGTATATTTTCTCTAGCCAGTTAAAATTTGGGGTGTGTACAGGCATCCAGCCTATCTGTACAGAGTTCTGGAAACTTCCTCTCGAAAATACTATAAAAGCTGGGCGCTTTAGGGCCGTATTGTCACATCTATATATATAAAGTAGCTTGTCCTGACTGACTGACTGACTGACTGACTGATTCATCATCGCCGAGCCAAAACTACTGGACATAAAGAAATGAAATTTTGGGCATAGATTCATACTAAGGTGTAGGTGCTCGCTAAGAGAGGATTTTTGGATATTCCATCGCTAACGGGGTGAAAAGGGGGGTGAAATTTTAAAATGAGTGTGTCTATATCTCAAAACTTTAAAAGTTTACAGATGTGAAAATTAGTAATTAGAATCTTCTTTAAAAATAAGGAAACACGTATTTTTTTGTTTTCAGACAATACCAATAGGAGGGGTGAAAAAGGGTGAAAAAGGGGTTGAATGCCTTTAATCCGGATACGCTACTTATATCTCACAAACTGAAGATATTACAGACCTCCAAATTGGTACTTTTGATCGCTGTGAAAAATAAAGGAACACGTATTTTTTTGTTTTTGGAAAATCCAATTAATGCGAGGGTGAAAAGGGGGGGGGGTGAATTTTTAAAATGAGTGCATCTATATCCCAAAGTTTTAAAGTTTAGAGATGTAAAAATTAGTATTTAGAATCTTCATTAAAAATAAAGGAACACGTATTTTTTTGTTTTCGGAAAATCCCAATAGGAGGGGTGAAAAGGGGTGAAAAATGTGTTGAATGCCTTTAAAGAGAATACATATATCTCAGAAACTGAAGATATTACAGACCTCAAAATTGGTACTTTTGATCGCTTTCAGAAATAAAGAAACACAATTTTTTTTGTTTTTGGAAAATCCAATTAATGCGAGGGTGAAAAGGGGGGTGAATTTTTAAAATGAGTGCATCTATATCTCAAAAGTTTTAAAGTTTAGAGATGTAAAAATTGGTTTTTAGAATCTTCATTAAAAATAAAGGAACACGTATTTTTTTGTTTTCGGAAAATCCCAATAGGAGGGGTGAAAAGGGGTGAAAAATGGGTTCGGATGCCTTTAAAGAGAATACTTATATCTTAGAAATTTAATATATTACAGACCTGAAAATTGGTATTTGGGATCAACTTTAAAAATAAAGAAACAGGTATTTTTTCGTTTTGGGAAAATCCAAATAATGGGGGGTGAAAAGGGGGGGTGAATTTTTAAAATGAGTGTGTCTACATCTTAAAACTTTAAACGTTTACAGATGTAAAAATTGGTGTTTAGAATCTCCCTTAAAAATAAAGGAAAACGTATTTCTTTGTTTTCTCTAAATCCCAATAGGAGGGGTGTAAAAGGGTGAATAATGGGTTGAATGCCTTTAATGAGGATACATATATCCCAGAAACTGAAGATATTACAGAACTGATAATTTGTAAATGGGATCTCCTTTAAAAATATAGAAACACGTATATTTTTGCTTTTGGAAAATTCAATTAATGGCGGTTAAACAGGAGTGGCAAAATGGGGTGAATTTTTTGAAAGACTATATCTACAGAATATCTGAGAAGCGTAAAATGTTACAGACGTAAATAGTGGGTATTTGGAATCTCCTGTAAGTGTAAAGAAACATAGGTGATTTGTCTTTGGAAACTCCACTTAAGGGGAACTAAAATGGGGTGAAATTTTAAAATGAGAATTTCTACAGTATATCTCAAAAAACTTAACATGTACAGAAGTGAAAAATGGTCATTTTTAATCCTATTAAAAATAAAGAAAAGTGTATTTTTAGTTTTCGGAAATACAACTTGGGTAGTGGGGGGTGGGGGGGTAAAAGTGACTGAAAATGGTGTTGAATTCTTTTAATTAGGGTACTGATATCTCAAAAATGAAGATGTTACACACGTGAAATTTTATGTTTGGGATCTGCTTTAAAAGCAGACAAACACGTATTCTCGGAAAATCCAATGAAGGGGATTTGGAGTGTTAAAGGATAGAAAAAATTAATTGACTTAATTGTATGAGAATACATACATCTAATAAAAACTAAAGTTGTTACAGACGTGAAAATTGGTATTTTGATCTCCTTTAAAAACAAAGAAAAGCGCGTTTTGGGGGGAAACAATCTTGGGGGGGGGGGTGGCGGGAGTGAAAAGGAGTTGAATTCCTTTCATGAGGACACATAAATCAAAAACTGAAGATTAGAGTGGTGATAATTGGTATTTAGAAGATCCTTTACTATTAAAGGAACAAGTATTTTTTGCTTTAATATCACTTTGTGAGGGAGGGGGGGTGGGGAGTGTGGAAGGAAGTGAAAAACGTGAATTATTTTTAAGGGGATACTTATATCTCAAAACTGAAGGTAATAAACGTGAATATTGGTATTTGGAATCTCCTTTAAACATAAAGAAACACGCCTTCTTTTAATTTTTTTGGAGGCTGGGGGTAAATAAACTTAACGGCGGTGGGGTGTAAAAGGAGGTGAGACCAATTGATTTTACTGTTCGTAATGTACTTATAAGGAGCCTCCGTTGCTCAATCGGCAGCGCGCCGGCCTCTCACAGCTGGGTTCCGTGTTTCAAATCCCGGTCACTCCATGTGACATTCGTGCTGGACAAAATGGAGGCGGGACAGGTTTAACTCCGGATACTCCGGTTTTCCCTGTCATCATTCATTCCAGCAACACTGTCCAATATTTCATTTCATTTGTCACACATCGATCATTGCCCCAGAGGGGAGCTTCGGCAGCCGGCACAATTCCTATTGTCGCCGCTAGATGGGGCTTTATTCATTCCATCACTGATCCTGTCGAATGATAGGAAACAGGCTGTAGACTTGCGATGTACTTATTCTGATCATAAACCGATCATTTTTAATCTTTCCTGGGTTCTTTTTCAACAGCCATATTTTCCTTCGGAGAACGTTCTTAGATTAGAGTAGATTCTCCTGGCATATAAATAAAAATTTAAACACATTTGAAATAAACGATAGGAATGAGATTGGCCGTCAAATTGTTCACCTCTATAATAAGGTCAATAATACACGGAGGTATGTCATTCGTATCGCCAGAAATTCCGCACACTTGCCTACGCGCAACAATGGTGCTGGTCACATTGTTAGAAATGACAATGGCAGCAGATGTATTTTACCGCCAAGTAGCGGTCTTGCATATTGCTGTGGGGTCCAGAACATCAATAATAGTAATAATAATAATAATAATAACAATAATAATAATAATAATAATAATAATAATAATAATAATACCTAAATTCAATTAATTTCAACCACCCTAATAATAATAATAATAATGACCGTCGTCAACATGTGCGGACCGTGCTGGAAACGGGTCCTGGACGGGTAATGACTACGATTGCTGTCCGGCCGCCGGTTTAGTACCGCCAAGGCACCTAAGAGGACACCACGCCGGATCTCCTCAAGGATTTGATCCACATTAAAAATGCTTATAGGAAAGCATGGCTAAGATTTAGGAACCCAACTGACCGGGTGGAATACCTGGACCTAGCCCGGGAAATACGAAATCGATTGCTGGAAAGAAAGATTGAAAAATGGGAGGAACGTTGCCGTAATCTCTCAGTAAACGAGTCAGATCACGAATATCGGCGGGTTGTATATAAAACGATAAGCATTCAATTATAAATTTCAGTATATTACCGTAGCGAAGCACGGGTATCTTGCTAGTTTTAAAATAAAAAACAAGGGGGGGATGGAAAGAAAATTTCAAAATTTAGTGCTTTAACATATGCTCTGCTCATTTCCTTGTCCGCTCATTCGCCTCCGCACTTTCGTACACCTCTCTGTTCCACGATATTTCCGTAATAAAAATTACCACAAAATACAATTATTTTAAGTAGAATTTGTAATGCTGGCGTGGCAGTCTGTAAGACTGAGTCTGCATCTCACTCGAACGGCTTGGGTTCAATTCTCGGCCCAGTCAGGGATTGTACCTCGATCTGAAGGCTGGCTCGAAATCCAGTCAGCCTAAGTGAGAACAACTGAGTATCCGTCTGCGTGTAAGATAGCAGCCCCGGCCTAGAACGCCACGAAAAATGACCACGCATCAAAATGTAATATGCAGACCTTCATGATGAGCAGCAGTAGCTTCATAGACCAAACCCCACCAGGGTTATATCGCTGTAAGGTTCCTTCTTGATTCGTTATGCCCATATAAGGAGCGCGTTAGAACTTATTCGCACTATTTTTGTTTTTCTTTTTCTCTTCCCAATATCTCTGCATCCTCCCGCTGTGTTCCTTTTTACGTTGTTCAGTCCATCCTGTATTTAGCTTTATAGAAAATTTATGTTTTATGAATTTTATTCTATCCTGAATGGTTTCTTCAACAACGCCAATTTCGTTCAGGTCTTCAGTGATTTCTTTTAGCCAATTATTGTGATTTGTCATTGAAAAGGCTAAATTTAAAATTTTCTTTGTAAGTCTATTGTTATACATGCTATATAAGTAACCATAAAGTTGTAATCGTTTCGTGATTGTAACTGTGAATTTTTTTCTGTAACTTGATATATATATCATGTGATTTATTTTTCATCCAAATTTCTTTTTAGCACTTTAGTCCTAAGGATTCGTTTTTTAACCTTTGTAGTCCCTGATTTATAAACATTTGAACTGTAAATAAATGTTAGCCAAAATCTAATTTTCAGATTTAACCTTAAAAATCCTCCAATTATTCCTCTTTCAAATCCCGTTATCAATTTAGCCCTAACGTCATTTTTTAAGTTCTAAATGCCAGAATTAAAGGTCAGCGGTACGGCGTACAGAGAAGAAGCATGCGCCCCTTTTCTAACATTGACAGACAATATTGGTTTCAAAGTTCTTTTGGACTACCATTTCAATACTACCACTGGAATATGTTTACCTTGTAGTAGGCCTACGCTGTGCATCAGAGGAGATACAAGTCTGAGAGAGTAATTTGCAGTTTTAATGCAATTATGTTTCTTAAAATTTTCAATTGCAATTCTCTAGCTTAAACTATTATCAGTTCATTGCCATGTATAAAATGCTCCTTACGACAGAGTACTTATCAAGTGCACCTGAAATTTTCTGACAAAGCTTCCAATATTTAACGGAATTAAAAGTTGTTGTGCACTTTATCAGTTGAATATTACCTTCATATTTGTGTTCCTAAAATATCACCGAACTAGAGATTTTCCTATTCTATGAATAATGAAAAATTGAAATACTTATATCTACAATAGGTTACAGCTGACTGCAAAACCCACAGTATTTATTAAATACTAGCAAATGTGCCCGTGCTTCCCTGCGGTATTATACATTGTATACGGATTTATACGTAAATTACTATAAGCGTGGTGTTGAGATTTTATTAAATTGCATGGCCCTTAGCGTCATCGAAGCTATAAGCGAAGAAACGCCAGTGGCAGATCCCCATGCGTTCTTTCCCGTACAAAGTACAATGGAATTGGGGAATGTTCATTACAATGGCAGGCACTTTCCCGACTGCAGTCAAAGTTGAGTTATGTTGTTATCATTACAATGAACGGCACTTTTTCCTAATGCCAGTCAACTTACTGCCAGTCACAAGCGAGTTGGTGAGTTTTGATTATTCTTCTTTTGCTACCGCCTTTTCCTACAGGGTTCTGGGTGCGAACTGCGTTGCACATGTGAATTTGGCCCTGTTTTACGGCCAGATGTCCTTTCTGACGCCAACCCTATATTGAGGGATGTAATCACTATTGCGTGTTTCTGTGGTGGTTGGTAGTGTGGTATGTTGTCTGAATATGATGAGGAGAGTGTTGCGAAGGACACATACACCCAGCCCCCGAGCCAGAATAATTAATCGGAAGCGATTAAAATCTCCGACCAAGCCGGGAATCGAACCCGGGACCCTCTGAACCGAAGGCCAGTACGCTGACCATTCAGCCAACGAGTTGGACTGAGTTTCGATTATAATAGCAGGCCACTTTGCCTAATGCCAGTCACATTTTAAGTAGGTAAACCTGTTTATAATGGCTGGCACTCTCGCCTGCTGCCAGACAGAACAGGATTGGGGAGATTTGGACAAAACTGAATACTCCAGTGCCTTTTGTTAGTCAAACCGAGAAGGGAATTCTTCATTAAGAAGATAAGCCATCCTATGGCCACATACCACAGGAGTTGGAGAAGGGCAACATTCCTTCTGCCAGTCAAAGTAGATGTGGAGATAATTTATTACAAGAGGAGACGCCCTCCTGCTGACATTCCCCCTGTGGGTGGGGGCGGAAGAATAACACTCATGGCATACCCTGTCTGTCGTAAAAGGCGACTAAAAGGGGCCCCAGGGGCTCTCGACTTGGGAGCGTGGGTTGGCGACCACGGGACCTTCAGCTGATCGTGGTATTGCTTCCACTTGTGCCAGGCTCCTCACTTTCATCTATCCTATCCGACCTCCCTTGGTCAACTCTCGTTCTTTTCCGACCACGACGCTATTAGGTTTAAGAGGGCTAGAGAGTCTTTAATTCTCACGCCCTTCGTGGCCCTTGTCTTCCTTTGGCCGATACCTTCATTTTTCGAAGTAATGAATCCCTTCCATTTTGTCTCTCTCATTAGTGTTATTTAGTTGTACTTCCTCTTAAAACAATAATCACCACCACCTACTGACAGTCACCATCAATTTGTAAAGTATTAATAATAATGACACACACACCCTTTCTAGATCGCTACAAATTGAATTCAATAAATATGCATTAGATCGATATACGAAGTTACATGCAGACTTTAATTTACAGATTTACTGCTCCTAAATAGTGCATCATATCGACAAACTTTTTGCGTCATTAGACGCCCCTTTTATAGTCTACACGTTCGGATCCAAAACATTTTCTCGTACTTTATCTCCCATATTTACGGGTTAGAATGAGTTAGAAAGTTTTAAATGGGTGAAGTTTGTGTACATTATTTACATTTTCTACATTTTACATTACTTTCTGCGTACATATGTGCAAGCTAGAATCATGTAATTTTTCTTGAGGTCGGCGATTGGACTTCTCAATGCACGTACTAATTTCTATGATTCTATCTTCACTATGAGTGTGTCAAACGATGAAATATAGGTACGTGTAAGCATCACAAAATTTACGGACAATCGAGAAATACAGCCAATTCTAACGTATAAGGGGGAGAGATACGACAAAAAGTCAAAGGACCAAAGTTGTAGATCACTCCAAAGTGAACCAAGATTGTGTCACCAATTTTGTGATACGACTTACCTTAGCCACCATAAACTTCAAAAGGAAGGTCTACACCGCCATTAAAATTGCCTCCATATTTCGATATTTTTCGGGGGGTAAAAGGTGAAAATTTTAATTTTTCCGATAGTTACAGGCGAAAAGCTATAATTTCAATTTTCTACCCCGTCTGGCAGATTGTGCCACCATCTTTATTTGGGGGAATGGGGTCAAAATTAGGAATTTCCTGAAAGATTTTAAGCCCAGGATCGTTTATATCACCGCTTTCATGAATGTATATGACTGCGTTCTTATGCTGAGCGCAAAATGTGAAGCCCCGCAGCGTGGCCCCCTCAGGGAATTTTGAGTAGGGATCCTGAGGACACCATATTCTCTGGTACCCAGTTGTACATTTCTGAGATGCCTGGAAGTTTCTCAATAATTCACGTCTATTTTCATTTTTATATCTTTATATACTGATCACTCCAAACCGATTTGCTTTTATATGCAGTATATACATATGAGTATCTTTGACAAGTCTGTCAAATTACAACCGGAAAACAAATAAAACTGTTCCTAAAGGAGCATTTTCCATCCAACATACGTATGAAATAATTTTTTCAAGAAAATGTGTGGTGCACTATCTTACCAAGTTACGCTTGTGTTTGAAGTTTGATTCTGATTAGTGGTAAAATGTAGCAGTTCCAAATTTCAGTCGTGCTCCCCTTAATAGAAACGGAGACCGTATAGTGCTGACTTTCCTGATCTATTTCTTGCAAAGCTGTCTGTATCCTAAATTCTCTATCAATTTTAATCCATTGATTAATTAAAGTCTCTTCAAACGTTTCAATTTTCCAGTCTAAGAGACGAGAACTATAGCAAAGATTAACTAATTTCCTATTCAGTGTTCTCCAATCTCCTTCGATGAAGTATATTTTCAAAATACTGTACTTTATACAGTATTCACTCGCATTCAGGCTTCAAGTTACTTTCACGGAGAAAACCTATTTTCAATCTATATGACTAGATGATTTTATTTCCTTTCATGTTTTAAAGCCTTGAGGAAGTCACTCTGTAGCTGTGTTCGCAATAACATGGCAACTCCTTCTTCACCGAAAATTGTAGAACGGTCCAGCTTTTGTATAAGCTAGCGTTTGAATGTCATTCCCTTCGAATCTTTCAGTAATTGGGGCGCACCCTTTGTCGGAAAGACACATCTTTACAAATGAAAGTCCAAGAAAGGCTGAAGGAGACGTTGGTATTCCTGCCTGCCCCTACTTAGTATTCCACCCTCCCTACATCCCTCATGTTGCAACGTCTTTATTGCCTCCGTCTCTACGTTCTTTCTTGACGTCACACGGACACAAGCTTCTTTTCCCTAAGCTACTGAATACTGATGTTGCGGAGACAGCTTTTCTGTCCTCGCATAAAGCATTGGAGGCAGTAATATACTAGAAATCACATTGAAAAAATATTTACTTTAAATCACTGTAAGAACAATGTTTATTCTTTTGTCTGCGGCTATGAAGGTTCAAACCGAGATACATAGCTTACTTCTACAGTGTAGAGCACAAGTCATGTTAAGCTCCTTTCATTTCAGAAGTAAAACAAATATTAAGGTTTATGGGGAGTTAGGGCAGAATTTTGAAGCTTTTACAGTTTTTATCCGAATTTTACCAAATTTAATTCCTGCAAATAAACACATTTTCCCACGTTAGAGGTATGTAGTAGTCCTCAGCCCGAAGGCTGGTTGGATCCTCAACAGTTCCGCCATCAGCTGTCATAGATGGCCTAGGTATCACTGAAGAGGCGTATTAGGGAAATGAGGAGTGAGGTAATTTCCCGTTTCTCACCTCACCGAGCCAGAAGTTGCTATTACATATCAGTCTGCCAAGCCCACTGAAATGCATGCACTAACTGACCCTATGAGCAATATTTTCACACCATTCATAGCAGGGACTGGCTGCAGTAGTAGTAGTACTGGTTCAGTGATATTTCAATTTGTATACCTAAGAAGTAGTCCCGTAAAATGTCCGTTGCGTAACAGTTTTAGCATGATCAAGCTGAAATTCTGTTGACATTTACCTAGTGTGCAGGTAGACCCAAAAGTCCGTTAACATTTGATGAGGCAATACTTCATGGAGGTAGAGAGGTAAAAATTGACACACATGACTGGCATAACATGAGGTTTTATTGACACCAAAATAGGGTACACAAAATTACCAACAGATGGCGCTTCATACGATACTCAAGCAATAATTAGAATAACAATTGAGGTTTACTAAAGACGATGTTCCATATAACACATGCTCCACATGTCGGCTGTCACTCATCAGCAATACCTGTTGTCGAGGGACATTGTTGTGAACAGCACTGTACAGAATATTCGTAAGTATGGTTAGAAATTGCCGTCGAATGCTGCCTTCTATCATCCCTAATGACGTAGGACGATTGTGGTAGACTTGCGAATTCAAATAACACCGAAA
The DNA here is from genome assembly GCF_040414725.1 of Anabrus simplex. Taxonomy (NCBI): domain Eukaryota; kingdom Metazoa; phylum Arthropoda; class Insecta; order Orthoptera; family Tettigoniidae; genus Anabrus; species Anabrus simplex. Next base: position 82,236,290 of record NC_090278.1, on the reverse strand, counting down.
CCAATAATCACACGGATTGAAGTCTGGGGACTGGGGAGGCCAAGCATAACATGTCGCGATTGCAGCCGCATCTGACACTCTCTCTCTCACGACAGCTCCGTTTATACCGTACAGGAATCTCATTCGGCATCTGTTGGCCTGTTTGTGCACTCGTTGGTGTCAATATAACCCCATGTCATGACAAGCAAGCGTGGCCATTTGTACCTGACGTGTTACTGTCCTGCGCCATCTGTTGGTCATTTTTGCTCTGTTAGGCTGTTTCTCCCGAAATGTATTTAGGCCGGAAGTGATTTTCTAAATTTGTTTTTCAGTTTGATAGAATTATTCAAGTCTTACAATTTGAAATATTTATGGGCCCCCTTAGACCTTCAACTTTCGGCACAATTGAGGAAATTGCTTAATTTTACGTTTTTCATAGTATGGGAGTCCTTACTTTGTCTGCTAAGAAATCTTTTCAACAGTTCCTATGACTTATTTTCCAATCGTCTTATTTATTTATTTATTTATTTATTTATTTATTTATTTATTTATTTATTTATTTATTTATTTATTTATTTATTTATTTATTTATTTATTCTTTCTTTCTGTATATCTTTTCTTCCTTTCTTTTCCTACTTTCCTGTTCCCTATCTTCTTTTTATAACGCCTTCCCTTATTATTGTCATCCTCTTTACTCCATCCCGTTCATAATTAACCACACACTGTCTGCGAGTTGCTCCGTACTATTTTCTAAGGCGACAATTATGAATTGTAGTCAGATTATCTGCCGGTGATAGGCTGGTACACTCACCATTGTTGATGGAAAAGTTGAGACTCGCTTGGCGGCCTCCATCTCTCCCGCTCGCTCTCTCTCTCTCTCTCTCTCTCTCTCTCTCTCGTCCATGACCTCACACTTTCCTCTCAAATCGATAGTCAGAGAACTGTCTTTTCGTGCCCTCAATTAACATACCCTCCAGCTTCAAACAAGCAACCAGAGAAAGTTGGGAATTGCCTTAGACGAAGTTTCTCTTAAACTAGTCGCTTCTAAACAGGAACTGGTTTGAACAATTAGGCATCCTCGGATTTTAAGTGCACTCTCTTCTCGTTTTCAGATTTCTGTTTCCACCATTCACCGCTGGATAGGCTCTTTCGATAGAGCTCCCACACGGTATATTTTAACAGTAAAAGTGATTTGTAGCCCTAGTCAATATGGCACAGAAATAACACCACAACCGTCTACAAATCACGAAGAATTTATATTCGAAATCTCTTTATAACAATATGCTGCTACACGCACGGCTGCTTGACTGTAGAAAAAAGACTTAGTATGGCACCTAAAACTTGCGTTACTGCACGGGTGTCGAATCTTGCCCTCCTTGCTCGTACTAGAAATACCTGTGCAAGTCTCTTCACTCCAATCGCCTGTTTTGGCCTACAAGTACTGGTTGAAAAGAGTACGTAATTTCTGGATGAGATTAAACTGAGGTGAGGGAGGGAGGGTGAAATTTGGCTACAAACTGCTTATTAGCACCACGTTAAAAGTGTGTATAGGGAGAGCTGGCTGATTGTATGTGGAAAGGGTGAGTCTGGGATATATATGGTATGAGTACTGGGATAACGTCAGATGGAGGGACCCTGGAAGAGAGCGACCTTAAATATCTTATTAGTATATTAGTAATGTAGTAGATAGAGCTACGAGAAGAAGTTAATTGTGGTTGATTTTGGGCCTACACAAAAACAAGGGGTAGATTCGGAAAAAGGATAATACATTATGTTTACTGTGTGGTGAAGTGTGGGAAGACCGGAACCTGTTAGCAAGATGTAAAGGAAGGAAAAAAGTGAGAGGGGAAAATATTCAGTGAAATTCGGGAAGAATTATTAAAGCAGAATGGTGATGATCAGAAAATTATTGGATGGGTGACAAAAGAATGGACTAGGGTAGGTATATTAAATGTGTATTTAAATGCAGTGAGAAAATTATGCATAAAGAAAATAAAAGAAGTGGATGTGTGAGTAATGCTCAAGAGACACTTGGACATGTGTTTAGTTATAATGATAGTGTATGTAGGAGTTTGATATGGTTGTTTTGTATTGTTAGATAACTTGTGTTTTTGCTCGATATTTTGGGTTCTAGGTAAAGGAAGTAAGAGGAAATGAGAAATATAGGGCACTGAGGCTCAGATAGATACGGGAGGGAAGGAAGTTGAATCAGCAAACAGTCTTAGATAACGAAGGAGATCTAAGCATGGAGTGAGGCAGGTCTGGGCATGGAGAATGCAGCCTTATCGAGAATAGTGAAATATGATTAAAGGACGAGGTTATGCATTGTTCTAGGTCGTGTCCTGAGAGTGTAGAGTTTACAGTTGGATGATAAGACTTGCTGATTCAACCAAGGTTTGACAGGTGGGCCATTGTTCTTTGGATTTTGTTTTGTGTTGCCGCATTGCCGTCTAGTTTTGTTTAGTTGAATTGATTATTATTTCTATCCTAATAGTGTTTAGTATTTTCCTAGTTTTTTGTTTTTTCGTTGTCTTGTCTATTTTCTGCGTAAAGATTAATAGGTTGAAAAACTGTGAAATCTGGAGGAAATAAATCTAAATAAATCTAAAAAAGTACTGGTGTGAACATACAGCTACGTAGCTTGTGCCATAAAGAGTGACACAGTAATTTGTCAGTGTGTTTGCGTACTTCTGTGCAAATTCACTTTACCAAAACTCCACCTACAAAATTCACCCATTGATTTCAGTGAATCTGTCAAGGATTTCGGTGTTATGATAGATGAACGTCTTTCTTGGAATCAGCAGGTTACCAGCGTCTCCACGAAAGTATTCGCGACACTTAACTCACTTAGAAGATTCTGCAACATATTTTCTAGAGTATTGAAAGAAGCCCCATTTGCACTCTGGTATTACCTCATTTCGACTACTGTGACGCCGTGTACAACGACCTGACTGCTACTTTTAACGACGAACTAAAACGCGTGCAAAACGCCTGTGTTCGCTATATATGTGACCTACGTTACCATGTTACACCTGCCTACGATGAACTCGGTTGGCTAAAATTCAAACAGCACAGTAATCTTCATGCTTTATGCCCTCTCCATCGAATACTCTCCTCATACTCACCTCCCTACTTCTACAGTCAATTTCACCACCTCTCATCCAATCACTGTTTCGGAACACGGTCAAAATCTGATACACTCTCATCTATTCCACCTCACCGCACCACACGATACACAAACTAATTTGTTATTTATTCGGGAAGACTACCAGTCTCTGTCAGAGGAGCCTCACCTGCTAATTTTAGGCAACTTTGTCACCGATACCTACTAAGAAATAGATGAAGTCCTACTTTGTTATTCGTATGTTATGGAAGTATTGTAGAATTAGCCTTCCTCAAACTATAGACTTTATATAATCGCACTGTCATTAATAAGGTTAATAGAAATTAGCTAATCATGTCATAATTGTGTAAATAATCATCTTCTTCAACATTATCATCATTTTCCTATTTGTTCCTATGTTTTATTGCTTTTTACCATAATATTGTACTGTTTAGTAGTTGCAAGGTGTTTAGTCTATTTATTTTAAATTTACAGAGCTGGATAGCTGCAGTCGCTTAAGTGCGGGCAGTATCCAATATTCGGTAGATAGTGGTTTCGAACCGTACTGTCGGCAGCCCTGAAATGGCTTTCCGTGGTTTCCCATTTTCACACAAGGCAAACGCCGTGTTGAACACATTTAATGATGTATGTACTGTAGTTATGAACGTGCATAAACATTAGGGGTTCGGCCCATTAGAACCCCTAATGTTTATGCAAACCTCATAGCATTACCGTCGTCCAGGTAGACTCCACTTGTCACTCGTTTCAGTAAGTTTGCAATCTAACCTATTACTGCATAAACATCCGGGCCCTACTGATAACGTTCTGGACTAGCGCTCGTAACAGCTGATTCTTATACACGCAGAACCGTCAGTCAGCTCTTGACCTTGACATGTCTGCCTTACTGCCATCTAGTTGATCATTGATGCCTAGTTACAAAAGATGAGATAAATACCTGCCAGGCAGTTCCCGCCTGTAAGCCGGAACGAAACAACATATAAAAGGCCTATAATATCCTAAGTAGCTAAAATGTACAGTGTGTCCCAAAAGTCCGTTAACATTTGACAAGGCGATACTTCACGGAATATTGGAGGTAGAGAGGTAATAATTGACACAATTGATTGGCATGACATGGAGTCTTATCGACACCAAATTCAAGTATACAGAATGACGAACAGATGCGCTGGACAGCAACACGCCAGCTATAAATGGCCACACATGCTTGACATGACACGGGGCTTTACTGATAGAAACAACGAGAGCACAAACAGCCAATAGATGGCGCTGGACAGCAACACGTCAGTGATTCCATATGAGACCCACGTACGGATGAAAAGGAGCTATCGTGAGAGGGGTCGTCAGATGCTCCTGCAATCGCGGCATGTCATGCTTGGCTTCCCCAGTTCCCTGATCTCAGTTTGTGTGATTATTGGTTGTGGGGTTACCTGAAGTTGCAAGTCTACCGCGATCGTCCGACCTCATTAGGGATGACAAAAGTCAACATCCGACGGCAATTTCTCACCATACCTAGAGATATGCTGTACAGTACTGTTCACAACATTGTCCCTCTAATACAGGTATTGTTGATGTATGACGGCCAACATGTTGAGCATGAGTTATAAAGGTCATCGTCTTTGCTAAACCTAGATTATTGCTTGTATATCGTATGAAGCACCACCTGCTGGTATTTTGTGTACTTTACTTTTGTGTTAATAAAACCCCATGCCATGCCAATCATGTGTGTCAATTATTATTTCTCTTCCTCCAATATTCCATGAACGATTGTCTCGTCAAATGTTAACGGATTTCAGGGTCACCCTGCATGAACTATACATTGACTGAATGCATTCTGTCTCTTCTGCTGCCTATTATCTCCAACAAATGATATATCACTTGGGAAATTACAAAAAACTAACCCGTCAAGAATTGGTCTTGCAGCTGGCAATCAGTATTCAACAAGAGAAGATTTCTGCGTCAAAGAAAGTGCCGTTCCCTGGCAGAAGTAGCCCAGCTCAGAGGACCGTACGCATGTAAGACACAAAAATTAAGTCAGCAGGAGATGCAGGAAGGCAGACAGCTTGCGGGTGTTGGTTTATTCATGCGGTGAGTGCCGAACAGTGGACCAGGCTCTCTGGCTACGAATAAATAAAGGCCACAGTGGCCGTGTGCTCAACGACAGCGAACCACTCCACCTCATTTACTCTGCGGTCCGACTCTTCGAAAATTGAATAATTTAAATTTACCTTGCTATAGTAAGTTAATGTTGGCATAAATATATCATAGTGCTCAGGGTAATACGAATATGAAGATGGTTGCCTAGTTATAAGGTAACGGGGCCCATATTTCGTCCCCTTAGCACATTTGGACTTGTGGAAATTCACGAATATTATCGACAAGGTAGTAATTGATGTATGGATATTTTACTGAATATATTCTCCACTTACGGGCAAGTTTGACTCGTTGGATGAATGGTCAGCGTAATGGCCTTCAGTTTAGAGGTTCCCGGGTTTGATTCCCGGCCGGGTTGGGGGATTTTAACTTTCATTAGTTAATTCCAGTGGCTCGGGGGCTGGGTGTTTGTGTTGTTCCCACACACATCCCTGCAACTCACACACCACACGTAACACTATCATTCACCACAATAACACGCAGTTACGTATATTTGACAGATGCCGCCCACCCTAATCGGAGGGTTCTCCTTACAAGGGCTGCACCCGGCTAGAAATAGCCACACGAAATTATTATACGGGCAAATTACAGTCAAACTGTTATAATGTAATGTAGTCAATAGTTGACATAAACATAAACACTGCAAGAACTGAACTTCCAAAATTGTGTTCGTAATTTCGTCCCCCATCAAATTTATAAAGTACAATTAATTTGAATATGTTTTTCTTTGTAATCTTACCAAACACTTTTCCTGTAATTACTATTACTTGAAGGCTATTTTTCAAAATGTTTTCTTGGTATTCTTTTCAACATGGTCTTTCAGCGTTACTCGTGGGATGTTAAACGCTTTATTGCAGGTTTGTAACCCATTACCATGTCGCCCACTACCTTAATAACCTTTTTCATACCTTCCTTATCCCGCTGCTTGAGTTTATCCATCTGAAAATAATAATAAACTTCATAAATAACAAATAAAATGAAGGGGGACGAAATTACGAACATTATCCGAATTATTATAATGCCCGCTACAGTAACATACGCCAACCACCTCACTGTAGCGATTACACACCAGGAACTAGACCACACGACTGAAATACAGTCCAGTATTTCAAACACACTCTAGGAAAAACAGGCACTTAATTTGAATGCTGCACTAACTCAGGTCAGCGTGTAGACTGAATCCTCCTTGTACACGAAAACTAAACGTGGCGCACACAATCAACTCTCACAACAAGACAACGGCGTGAGGCTACGCGTGTGAGCACGGCTAAACATTAGGTACCAACCGCGCAAACTGAAAAATCCTAGGGGGACGAAATTAGGAGCGGAGACGGAATTTTGCCCCCCTACCTTACTTCCCCTTAAAACAATCAGCACAAACTCATTACGAAAATTTGTGTCACGAAATAGTGTCATGTAACAAAATGTGTGAGACGATGTTACCTAGCAACAGTACCTTCACAGATGCACAGGCCAGGGATATGTACGCCATGGCCATCCATCAATATTTCACATCACAGCCTGCACTGTTGCAAGCTGATCATTTCATTTTCCCTGCGGGAAATTACATACCAGCCTTTTTTTAAAAAAATCAGATGCACGACCCTATTATTTTGCCTCATACGGATTATTCAAATGATATCTAGTTATTAAATTAATAATAATAATAATAATAATAATAATAATAATAATAATAATAATGTGCCGGGCTGAGTGGTTCAGGCGATCGAGGCGCTACTGGAGTGGGGCAGTGTTGATTGTTTATGTCGGGACACCATTAATGTGCGTGCGTGCACCAGACCCTGTGATTAGTACACCTATGTGAGGAACGCCATAGGTTTGCGTTACCTGTGTGTATTACATTGCCTGTGAGTAGTACCACAATGTGTGGAATACCGCGAGTCTACGTTACTTTTGATTCGTACCGCAACATGGTTCTACTTTCCTAGCGATAAGTACCATTATGAGGGCCCGATGACCTGGATTTTGGGCCTCTTTAAACTACAAGCATCATCAATTCAGTATTGTGCTTTATAAGCAGCCCCTTGGTCCGCTTATGATAATAATAATAATGGCGAGTGGCCTCCAGAGAGGCCAGGTGCAGGGTTTTTGATTTGTCTCCCGGAGGCGACCTGCGCGTCGTGATGTGGATGAAATTATGATGAAGACGGCACATACACCTAGTGCCGTGCCACAGAAATTAACCAACTATGGTTAAAATTCCCGATTCTGCAGGGAATCGAACCCAGGACCCCTGTGACCAAAGGGCCAGCACGCTAACCATTTAGCCATGGAGCCGAACAGTGTTTACGGTAGTTACTGGGTATTTGGGGCATTGCGGGTCGGATCCACTGATTGTTTTAAATTCGTATTCATCCGTCCTTTCTTCGTCATCATGTTTTGAATTCTGGTCAGTGGATGACTTTGGACTTTTAAATTGTCATTATATTTCGTCTCGTTTCGTACCATTAGGGGCTGATGTTAGACCCCTTTAAACAACAAGCATCATCATCATCATCATCATCATCATCATCATCATCATCATCATCATCAACATTCGTGAACCAATGTTCAGGCATACTTTACTGACTGTATTTGTACGGCATAATAAATGATTGCCTTTGACTGCGATTAGTTCTTTTGATCTCATAGGCGCTATGAATACTGTATGGAGAACCTCTGTATTAGCAAACCAGCTGTGTGCGAAGATGTGCTGTTTAACTGATGGAATGACAAATTCAGTTATTTGAGACCAAATTATTTTGGCATTCCATGCGTAACAAATTATGCGACTTCCATTTGCATTTCATGGTACTTGCATCAAGCGAGTGATATGCTTAGTAAAATAGAGATTGTTCAACATATACCTTGATGCCACTACCACCTCTGCTGCTATAAGAGGATATTTTGGCCAGTTGTGTGTTGCCTTCAGGAGAAAACTAGGTCATTGACAACAACTGCGAGTGTTTGCACGAAAATGCTCCCTACCGTAAAGTAGGATGTGTTGGGAACCGGGCGAGTTGGCCGTGTGTTTAGGGACGCGCAGCTGTGTGCTCCCATTCGGGAGATAGTGGGTCGAAACCCACTGTCGGCAGCCCTGAAGATAGTTTTCCGTGGTTTCCCCATTTTCACACCAGGCAAATGCTGGGGCTGTACATCAATTAAGGCCACGGTCACTTCCTTCCTATTCCTAGGCTTTTTTTGTACCATCGTCGCTATAAGACCTATCTGTGTCGGTGCGACGTAAAGCAACTAGCAATATATATATATATATATATATATATATATATATATATATATATATATATATATATATATATATATTTCCACAACTTCTGAAAGGATCGTGAATAGTGCCGGGATATTCGGATATTTACAGTTTTCTAGAAGCACGAAACAATTATACTCCAGCACGGACAACAGTTCTGTTGTAAGATTTTCATAAACATTTAGGGGCACGGCCTATTGGAACCCCGATAAGTTATGTTACTTTCGCAAACTTATGGAAGACAGGGCTAGAGGACCCTTCCTTGTAGCCAAATTATTTGCATTCTAACCTGTTATTTCCCAAAAATTCGTGGACTACCAATGACGCGGTACCTCGTTCTGACTCTCCTCTGCAAATCAGACGGTAATATTCGCAGAGATGGTTGAACGTTGCGAGTTAAGCGACTTAGACAGCGGGCAGTTAATTGGCGTCTGGGAGTGTCGTGCCAGTATTTCGACATTAGCCAGTCTTCTTGGCTTTTCCGGCACCAAGGTGTCAATTGTGTACCAAGAGTGGAGCAGAAGATGAAACTGTGGCCAGCCACGACTGACTGATGAGCGAAGTGATCGTTGGGTGACACGCATCCCTCTCCCTCTCTGGGGTACCATTCAGTTACCATGTCGTGCAATCCATTCTTGCTGTGTTACCTATAGCGCCCGGTTATTTGGGCAACTTACTAAAATGAGTAACAAGTATCCAGTAGCTTGCACAACGGCTATGTTATGAAATTTTACATAAACATTAGGGGTACCTTCTATCAGAGCCCCTAGAGTCTATGTTACTCTCCCTACGTTACGGCTAGACGACACTTCCTACTAACCAAATTACTTTGCATGCTGACCTATTACTGCCTCAAATTCCTGAGTTTAATTATCTGTTCAACTCTACATTTGAACCCGCGTAACGAAACTCTTTCAGTATCTTCTCGTCGGTCTTTACGTGGTTTTAGCGTTTTGAAGACAAAATTATTTTCATGTCCAGTTATGTGATAAATTAATCCCATTATCTGTAAATTTAAAGAGGATGTTTAAATATTTATATATGCACAAAGTCAGATACTAAATTACCGTCAGTGGTCATATGTGGTTCTACTAAGAGCCCTTCCACACCTGGTCGGCTTTAGGAAGCTTGAATTGTGATCGTGGTTTATTTATGTAACGTCCGGTATGCACCTGTGTTAATGGATGGTTCTACTTGTTCGTCCTCAGCATTTCTCTCTCTTTTCAGTAATTAGTAACAACTGACATATATATAGTTGGTGAGTCATCCCATTCTTACGTTTAACAAACAACTATTAATAATTTTAGATAGTCAGTTACTGGAAAATATACCCTTTCTTAGTGGCGGCCGGTGACCTGGCACATAGGGTATTGAATATTTTTAATTATTTACACGAGGAATTTCCCACTTTTGAACAAATACGCAACAAATACTACTTTGCTAAGTGGTAGTCGAGCTACGATGCCTACCTAATGAATTGACAAATATTTTACTGTTCAAAGCTGAAATATGCGACTCGTCTGTTTGGAGAAAAATTCCATCTCCTATTCTTCCTGGCAGGAAATTGATTAAAACGCACGAACAACGAAATAGAATCTTCTTGACAGACATCACAACTGCACAATCATTCATATTTTTCAAACATGGCAGCAATAAAAATAGTAGCCTATTATATGTATGCATACATATTTCAGTAAATGATGAAAAAAATGGAGAACGATCAGAGCCTTGTGGAACCCACGTATTGTTTTGAACTGAGAACTCGTTCTATTGTCGACATACATGTTTTTGGTTGCCAGTATGGTTCCTTCTGTGACGTGTAATCTTCTCCCTCCAGATCTAAGAAACATTAGCATTTTTTTCAAGTGAGATCAGTTCACAAACCGTGAATAACCACGAGGATTCTCAGTTTTCAGAATTTAGACAATGATAAACGAAAATCTGAAAACTATTGAAAAGAAAGAAAACATTAAACGTATACCATTTAAGAGTATTATTATAGGTGGTTTTAAATAGGCCAGCCCCGTGGTGTGGGGGTAGCGTGCCTGCATCTTACCCGGAGGCCCCGGGTTCGATTCCGGCCAGGTCAGGGATTTTTACCTGGACCTGAGGGCTGGTACGAGGTCCACTCAACCTTTGAGATTAGAATTGAGGAGTTATCAGACGGTGAGATGGCGGCCCCGGTCTAGAAAGCCAAGAATAACGGCAGAGAGGATTCGTCGTGTTGACCACAGGACAGCTCGTAATCTGCAGGCCTTCGGGCTGGGCAGCGTTCGCTTGGTAGGCCAAGGTCCTTTAAGGGCGGTAGTGCCATGGGGTAAGGGTAATGTTTTAAATAGTCACTGAATCTTTTAAAATCCCCAATATAATATGTTTCAGTGTCATATGCTGGATGCTACATCCTTCAAAATGATATGGTATGCATGCTCCTTTTTTCCTGGTCAACTTCAGTGTCATGGGATACATCTCATACAAACCGGACAGTTGATTCAACAATAACAACTGTCCGACTCTGCTGGTGGACGGCTACAATATACACATTTCATTATAAAATTTTACATTTTACACTTCAAAATTAATTTTTCTTCGCACAATTATCTCTGATACAGGGATTTCTTATTTTATACTGATGTTCTGTGGAGCATATGTGTTATGTTCATACATATCTGTAACACATAACCAAAAACAGTGTGAACTCTCCAACAACGAAATTACAACACTTGCTATGGCGTAATACACACACACACACGCATAGACTAACACACATGTACACCCCTCATCACCCACCTATTTATCTCTTCCACCCAGGATTCCAGTTTGTACTAGCCAAGAGTTCTCGCTCCCTTCATGACTGTTGCTGTCTAATTATGAATAAGGTATTCGGATTCCACCCACTTTCACTCCCGCCGAAGATGCCTGCATTAGCGTTGCTATAACATCATTCCATTTCACTTACTATACTACCATCGGAGGAGAATATAAATGACAAATAGTGAGGTGTTCATCTATTCCACTTTCGCATTCTTTACTGGACATTCAATCGCCTAAGGAGTCTTCTTAACTGATAAGTTTATGCTCATCCAACGTTTAAAACCTAGTCGTCAACACATGCTGCTCACTGCATTTTCGAACTGCTTACTTTCATATATTTGTCCTAAAACATTCCATGAAAACTATGAACATTGATGGAGAAACGTTAGAGCCTTGTGGTGCTCCTGTAATTACTTTTAAATGAGATCGCATTGTATTACAGGGCTGAGTGGGTCGGACGTTAGAGCGCTGGCCGCCTGAGCCCAACTTGACAGGTTCTATCCTGGTTCAGTCCGGTGGTATTTGAAGCTGCTCACATACGTCAGCCTCGTGTCAATGCGAGACAAAATTCCAGCACCTCGGCGTCTCGGGAAACCGCAAAAGTAGTTCGTAGGATGTAAAAACCAATATTATTTTCATTATTGTTATTCATTCTATTATCAACATAAGTGCCTTTGATCGCCTGTAATACCTTACCCGTGATCCCATAATCCACCAGTATGGCCATTATCATTCCTTTTTATTAATATATTTATCGTGTGGTTTTTAGTGACGGGAGTGTATGAGGACATGTTGGGCTCGCCTGTGTAGTCCTTGTAAGGCAGACCCTGCAAAGAGGATGGCATCATCTTCAGTGTAAGGGAACTGCGTGTTTTTGTAGTGGAGGATAGTGTTGTGTGTGTTGCATGAATTCTGAGTACAGTGCAAACTCCCAGTCCCTGAGTCAGGGGAAATAACAATTTAAGGGCAAAATCTCCGACCCGGCCATGAATTGAACCCGGGACCCTCTGAACCGAAGGTGACTACGCTGACCATTCAGTTCACGAAGCTAAAGTTTCTTGGTAGATAGTCGTCCGCTTAATTTCTTCCTGCCATTTTATATATTTTTCAATATATAATAGATGTAAATTATAAAAAATAATGGAGAAAGATCAGAGCCTTGTGGAACCCCTGTATTTACCTTGATCTGAGAACTCGTTCTATTGTCAGGATACATGCCTTTAATTGTCAGTATGGTTCCTCGGCCCTTTTGTCATCTGCTCCCTCCAAATCTACGAATCATTCACATACTGAAAATACAAATGGTTGACCGTACACTAAATATCTCACGTTAATTAAGATCTTTTCAGATATTTTGTTTGCTCTCCCGCACCATGGGGCGTATTCTCCCTTCAGTCAAATATTAACCATACGCAATATTGTGTCGGTAGAACTGCCGCTGTGGGAACCAGTTCACTACAATTACTATGGCATAATACACACACACACACATACACGCACAACTCGTTCCCCTCTACCTCCCTCTCGATGTGTGGGCCGGCGATAATTATCGATTAATTTTCCGCGTCAAAAGATTTGTTTACCCACCATCATGGACTTTATACTGCTGAAACAGTAAATTCGTGACAGATTTGGCCTCGTACAATAGGCAGTCAGCCAACTATGCACTGATGTAGTTAGTTGAAATTATAACAATTAAAATGGGAATGTCTGTCAGTTTAACCCCTGGACCAGTAATGTGCTCCGCGCTGAATTTTCCGGCCTTTGACATCGTTTCATGGCCATGAAATACCTCACTTTGAACAAAAATATCTCAATCAGATTCATTTACACGATGGTCTGTAATTATTGAGGGAGTTACACGTTTATTAGAGAGTAGCACAGTACAATAATACGGGCCAAATTGAACAGGTGGAATTTAAAATGTATGGGACGGGGCAAGGGGGCGGCTTGTTCCACTCGGTTTGGTGACAACGTTGCCAGACGTACTTCGTCCATGATTCAGTAGATTTTATTTACAGGTGTTAGATAAAAATATGAATATAATCGTAATTGTTCAATAAATGAATACAATTAAATAAACTGACACGAATTGCCGGGCTGAGTAGCTCATACGGTTATGGCGCTGGCATTCCCAGCCGAAAGTTGGCATGTTGAATGTGTTCAAATATGTTATCCCAGTCCCGTCAAAGAACTCCTACGGGACTGAACTCCGGCACCTCGAAGTCTGCAAAAACAGTGAAAAACCAATCAAAATATTTTACTTTTATATTTTCTGCTTCCGTTTCGGAAATCTATTGATCATGTTTAAAAATCTCAGTATTATTTTTAGCTTTCTCTGTCTTCACTCTCTTTTTATATATTTGTTATCCTTTCCCCTACTTCCTTCTTCTCTACTGAATCTTCCTTTCCCCATCAATGGATCCCCAGTCTCCTGGAAATCGTGGGTCCTTTTGACAAGTTGTAAAAATCGATTTATATCCATGTTTTTTTCCTGCTACTTCTTTAACGTCGCGCAACCACATCGAAAGTTCTCGGCGACTCAAGATTGGGAAAGAGGTAGGATTGAGAAGGACGTGGCCTTAATTGATGACTGGTGTGAAAATGTAAAACAAACAACGGAATAGCATCTTCCGGAACTCCCGCCTTAGTCTAATCCAACCTCACATCTCTAAACAATTTCAGATATGTCTTCCTCTTCGAGAAGAATTCAAAGATTCTCTTCTTCAGTCCGTTACTGTGCATCCTCAACAAAAGTTCACTCCTTCAGGTGTTTGATACCATTCCTTGTTAGATTTCAGTTTCCACTCCCCATATTTTTACATTTGGATCTAGAAATTTTCTGAACATGTTTCTTCCTCTCTTCTGGATATCTTCAAGTATTAGGCAATTTTCGCGAAAAAATACTATACTGATGCAATGAATCAAATATGTATTTAAGATTAATGTACATACGTAAGTTTAGGAGCATTAATAATAATAATAATCATTATTATTATTATTATTATTATTATTATTATTATTATTATTATTATTATTATTATTATTATTATTATTAGACACCTTGAATATCTGACACACCCGGAGCCCTGGGTCCGATTCCCGGCTCTGTCACGAAATTTGAAAATTGCTACGAGGGTTGGAACGGGGTCGACTCAGCCTCGAGAGGTCAGCTGAGTAGAGGGAGTTTCGAATCCCAGCACAGACATCCTCGAAGTGGTTTGAAGGTGCTCAAGTTGTACGTCAGCTTCGTGTCGTTAGATTTACTGGCACGTAAAAGAACTCCTGCGGGACTAAATTCCGACACCTAGGCGTCTCTGAAAACCGTAAAAGTGGTTAGTGAGAGGTAAATCCAATACTTATTATTATTATTATTATTATTATTATTATTATTATTATTATTATTATTATTATTATTATTATTATTATTATTATTATTCGGAACTAGACGAGGGGAATGTTTAACTTTAACATAAAAAATAGCAATGTATGAAAAAATATACTTAAAAAATGTGATGATATGGATTTAATTGATAGATTATCTGAAAATGTTTGCTTGTCAAAAGAAAAAGGTGGTTGTACATATGATATTTTAGGGGAAATTTCAGGGCCAGAGTTTCAGTATGTAAAGATTTTCTGCTATGTACGCGCCAATCAATCTGCGGACAGTTTTTTTTTCTGAATGTAAGGAATCTAAAGAAAGAGTTCATTATTTCAAATGGAACCGTCGTACATTTTACTGTGTTAACATTTTTTTTGTTACATAATTTTCCAGAGGACAGTCCATTTTCTTGAAACTCTTTTTTACTACTGTTCGAGCGATCCCTGTAGTAACCAATGAAACGTTCCAAGTAGAATGAAATTCAACTTCTACCGTCAGAATTAAATTGGTCTTGAAACTTTGAGTAGATATTTCTGCCACTAGTTGATCTTGGACCCCCTGGAGATGAGATGCTGCGAACATCCATGGCCCAGAACGGAACAGAACGTAACGTACCGAAAACTCAATTGGGCTCGCCGCCTCTCCTGAGACTGGAACCTACCTTAAGGCATACATTCCCTCCAATGGTGAGAACTGTGACATAAATTCCATTTTACCCTTCGTAACAGGTGTTCATATGCGTTTCACAGAGGATATATTATTTGATATTCACTGCCTCTTCTCCCAAGTACAGTTCTTTTCAATATGAAGGTTATCAACCCTTTCAATGCTGAGCTTTATATTTATATAATATGAATCCTTTATTATCGGTTTATTTATTCATTCATTTATTTATTTATTTATTTATTTATTTATTTATTTATTTATTTATTTATTTATTTATTTATTTATTTATTTATTTATTTATTTATTTATTTATTTATTTATTTATTTGACTATAGCAGTGGCGAAGTTAGGGTTTGTGGCTCCATTTTACACTTGACCACGTAAATTACAAAGTCCATTAAAATTTGACGAGGCAATACTTCACGGAATATTGGAAGTACTGTAGAGAGGTGAAAATTGATTCACATTATTGGCATGACATGGAGTTTTATTGACGCCAAAATAAAGTACACAAAATGACCAACAGATGGCGCTGGACAGCAACACTTCAGGTACAAATGTCCACACTTGCTTGATATGACATGCGGTTTTATTGACACAAACAAGGAGTGCACAAACAGGCCAACAGATGGCGCTGGACAACAACATGTCAGTGATGCTGCATGAGACCCGTGTACGGTATGAAAGGAGTTGTCGTGAAAGAGAGCATCATATGCGCCTGCAATCACGGCATGTCATGCTTGGCCTCCCCAGTCTCCAGACCTCAATCCGTGTGGTTATTGGTTGTGGGGTTACGTGAAGTCGCAAGACTGCCGCGATCGTCCGACCTCGTTAGAGATGCTAAAGGAAAACATCCGACGGCAATTTCTCACCATACCTATGGTTATTCTGTACAGTGCTGTTCACACATTGTCCCTCGACTACAGATATTGTTGCAGAATGACGGGCGACATGTTGAGGATGTGTTATAAAGAACGTTGCTAAACTCGATTGTTATGCTAGTTATTGCCTGTGTATCGTATGATCATCTGTTGATCATAAAAGAAATTTACTAATCAATAATATCAGAAATGTTGTTCAGTCTTCATCCCTAGGGCTGGTTGGATCTTTAACAGCTCTGCCAACAGCTGTCATAGATGGCCTAGGCATCACTGAAGACGCGTACTAAGGGAAATGAGGAGTGAAGTAGTTTCCCGTTGCTTTCCTCACCGAGCCAGAAAATGCTATTACATATCAGTCTTCCAAGCCCACTGAAATGCATGCACCAAACGACCCTATGAGCAACATTTTCACACCATTCACATCAGGGACTGGCTGCATAAGGAATGGAATTACTAGCATCGCTCATACCTTATTCACTTTCATATTGTCGAAGCCAAGGATAAGACAGAGACAGATCAATGAAAGTAACAAAATTGCTCTAGCCCATACCAGAAGACTTAGTTCAGTGTAAACACTAGGTCCTGCCAGCAAAGATATAATATCACAGATAACTACGCTAAATAACAGATTGCCGTGCGCGTAGAGGCGCGCGGCTGTGAGCTTGCATCCGGGAGATAGTAGGTTTGAATCCCACTATCGGCAGCCCTGAAAATGGTTTTCCGTGGTTTCCCATTTTCACACCAGGCAAATGCTGGGGCTGTACCTTAATTAAGGCCACGGCCGCTTCCTTCCAACTCCTAGGCCTTTCCTATCCCATCGTCGCCATAAGACCTATCTGTGTCGGTGCGACGTAAAGCCCATAGCAAAAAAAATAAATAACAGATTTGGCGAACATATAATGAAAACAGAAATCAAAGCTCCACAAATAAAATAAAATAAAATAAAATAAAATAAAATAAAATAAAATAAAATAAAATAAAAACAAATCCAGAGCATACAAGTAGAAAAACAAAGGCAAAAATTATAAATTAACATAAAACCAAACCAAACCAAACCCCATGGCACTACAGCCCTTGAAGGGCCTTGGCCTACCAAGGGACCGCTGCTCAGCCCGAAGGCCTGCAGATTGCGAGGTGTCGTGTGGTCAGCACGACGAATCCTCTCGGCCGCTATTCTTGGCTTTCGAGACTGGGGCCGCTATCTCACAGTCAGACAGCTCCTCAATTCTAATCACGTAGGCTGAATGGACCTCGAACCAGACCTCAGGTCCAGGTAAAAATCCCTGACCTGGCCGGGAATCGAACCCAGGGCCTCCGGGTAAGAGGCAGGCACGATACCCCTACACCACGGGGCCGGCATAAAAGTAACATACAAACTGCAAAATATAAGCAATGCATAAACAGTAGCGGAAATTCAATTATGGCAATAAACAGTGACCTATGTACAAGAATTAATAGCTAAATGTTACGTACGTTTACACTATAACAATAAAATAATAATAATAATAATAATAATAATAATAATAATAACCTAATATTAATTATAAGAAACAAGAGTGTTCTTCAGTTGTACTGTAAAATGCCAATGACCGAGCTCGATAGCTGCAGTCGCTTAAGTGCGGCCTGTATCCAGTAATCGGGAGATCGTGGGTTCGAGTCCCACTGTCGGCAGCCTTGAAGATGGTTTTCCGTGGTTTCCCATTTTCACACCAGGCAAATGCCGGGGCTGTACCATAATTAAGGCCACGGCCGCTTCCTTCCAACTTCTAGGCCTTTCCTGTCCCATCGTCGCCATAAGACCTATCTGTGTCAGTGCGACGTAAAGCAAATAGGAAAAAAAATGCCAATGTATTCTGGACGGGTAGATGAAAGTATTTCTGATACTGTCTAATATAGTTTTCAACTTGTACAATTCATTATCATTGTCTGTAGAAGTAAGGCAATATGTAAGAAAATATTTTGAGAGGAATTGGATATATCTCGTACTATAATCTTGGAGAAAATCGGGATGTGAAGCAGGATAATTTTGGAAAAATACTCCCATTTAAAAAAAAATCGCATGAATTGTAAGAGCAAAAACACACATACTTCATCCATATTACGGTTATCCAATTATTAATGTTGATGTTCTAAGACATCGTGTAATATGTCCAGACTTTCCGGTATAAATCATCTATGATCTGCATTTAGAGCTGGCCCTCAGGTGGCAGATTCCCTCTCCACTGTTTACCTAGCTCCTTCTTCACTGAAATGAAATGTCGTATGGCTATTAGTGCCGGGATATCCCGGGACGCGTTCGGCTCGCCAGGTACAGCTCTTTCTATTTGACTCCCGTAGGCGACCTGCGCGTCGTGATGAGGATGAAATGATGATGAAGACAACACATACACCCAGCCCCCGTGCCATTGGAATTATCCAATTTAGGTTAAAATCCCCGACACGGCCGGGAATCGAACTCGAGACCCTCTGAACCGAAGGCCAGTACGCTGACGGTTCAGCCAACGAGTCCTTCTTCAATGTTTTCAAAGAACTTGCAAATTTACTGGACGTTTCCCATAAGAATTTACTCTAAACCCTTGCCCCTCGTCGTATAATTGAATATTTTCCCCAATTTGCCTTCTTGAATTCAAACTTAATTTCAATATTATATTCTTTCCTTTTAAAAGCTTCACTCAAGAATATTCTTCTACATACGTCACTTCTCACCAACTGTCCACTGACAGCTTGAAACATATCACATTATCGAGCACCTCGTCTCCTTACCCCAAAGTCTTCCCAGCACAAAACATTTTCATAACATTACTTTTTTTGTCACAATCACTCACAACAAATCATGCTGCTTTTCTTTGGGTGTTTTCCCTGTATCGTACCTAGTAGTCCTTCTGAGGGTCCTAAACACTGGAATCATCCTCTGATTGGGGTCTTACCAGAGACTTACACGCTCTCTCATTTACATCCTAAATGAAAATGAAAATCCTCAACCTGTTTCCAGTCATTCGACCGGGTCGTAAATGGAATAAGCGAAGCCCCATCTAGCGGCGAGGATAGGAATTGTGACGGCTGCCGCAGCCTGTCGCACTCCTCTGGGATAATAATCAGCTTGCAGATGAAATGATTTAAATCTTATTATATTATTTCATCTTCCATCTCTCTTTATTTACACTTAGTTTCATTTTAATTTCAGACGGAACAACTAACTTTACTGCTTCGGCCCCGAATTGACTTGAAATCGTGAAACGTTCAATCTTTGATAGACATTCCTTAATTTTTAAGGATCTTTTATCAAGGGATGTTTGAAATTATGGTTTTTATTCGCGACTACGATCATTTTACGATCTTATAAATACAACTGTGAGTTCGCATGAACTTTAACATCAAGAGTTCATTGAACAATTCAACCAGTTTTATTGACTGTATGACTTGCAACCTTAACAAAGTTGCTAATAATTTAAGTGTTCTTGTATGTAAAAGTGTTTTAATTTGTATTTCCAGTCTAATAATGTAATAGTTGTATTCTGACATATTATTTTAGTTCATTGTTGCTGATGACGTCCCACAGGGGACGAATCATGTATTAAATGTAATAAATAGAGATGGAAATTATAGGCACGAATAGGTTAGAATGCAAACGTATTTGAACAAGGCGCAAGTGAAATCTAGCAACTCTACAGTTATGTCGGTGAGTTGTATAAATTTTAGGGGTTTTGATAGTTCAGATCGATAATATTTATGCAAATCTCACCGCAGAACCGTCATGCGGTTAACATACACTTGCGCCTTGGTTACATACGTTTGCATTCTAACCTATTTGTGCCTATAATTCCCATCTCTAGTAATAAATTATATGTGTATTGAATAGGCTGACCACTTAAATACACTGACTGACAAAGCAAATGCAACACCAAGAAGGAGTGGTCAGAACTTTATGCCAATTGCAGGGTAGACTGACGTCACTGAGGTATGCTCATGATGTGAAATGCGCCGCTGTGCTGCGCACGTAGCGAACGAAAAATGGGACACGGCGTTGGCGAATGGCCCACTTCGTACCGTGATTTCCCAGCCGACAGTCATTGTAGAACGTGTTGTCGTGTGCCACAGGACACGTGTATAGCTAAAAATGCCAGGCCGCCGTCAACGGAGGCATTTCCAGCAGACAGACGACTTTACGAGGGGTATGGTGATCGGGCTGAGAAGGGCAGGTTGGTCGCTTCGTCAAATCGCAGCCGATACCCATAGGGATGTGTCCACGGTGCAGCGCCTGTGGCGAAGATGGTTGGCGCAGGGACATGTGGCACGTGCGAGGGGTCCAGGCGCAGCCCGAGTGAGGTCAGCACGCGAGGATCGGCGCATCCGCCGCCAAGCGGTGGCAGCCCCGCACGCCACGTCAACCGCCATTCTTCAGCATGTGCAAGACACCCTGGCTGTTCCAATATCGACCAGAACAATTTCCCGTCGATTGGTTGAAGGAGGCCTGCACTCCCGGCGTCCGCTCAGAAGACTACCATTGACTCCACAGCATAGACGTGCACGCCTGGCATGGTGCCGGGCTAGAGCGACTTGGATGAGGGAATGGCGGAACGTCGTGTTCTCCGATGAGTCACGCTTCTGTTCTGTCAGTGATAGTCACCGCAGACGAGTGTGGCGTCGGCGTGGAGAAAGGTCAAATCCGGCAGTAACTGTGGAGCGCCCTACCGCTAGACAACGCGGCATCATGGTTTGGGGCGCTATTGCGTATGATTCCACGTCACCTCTAGTGCGTATTCAAGGCACGTTAAATGCCCACCGCTACGTGCAGCATGTGCTGCGGCCGGTGGCACTCCCGTACCTTCAGGGGCTGCCCAATGCTCTGTTTCAGCAGGATAATGCCCGCCCACACACTGCTCGCATCTCCCAACAGGCTCTACGAGGTGTACAGATGCTTCTGTGGCCAGCGTACTCTCCGGATCTCTCACCAATCGAACACGTGTGGGATCTCATTGGACGCCGTTTGCAAACTCTGCCCCAGCCTCGTACGGACGACCAACTGTGGCAAATGGTTGACAGAGAATGGAGAAACATCCCTCAGGACACCATCCGCACTCTTATTGACTCTGTACCTCGACGTGTTTCTGCGAGCATCGCCGCTCGCGGTGGTCCTACATCCTACTGAGTCGATGCCGTGCGCATTGTGTAACCTGCATATCGGTTTGAAATAAACATCAATTATTCGTCCGTGCCGTCTCTGTTTTTTCCCCAACTTTCATCCCATTCGAACCACTCCTTCTTGGTGTTGCATTTGCTCTGTCAGTCAGTGTATAATATTTAAATTAATCTTAAATATTCGCTACTTCATGTTGGAGTATGTTGCTGGAATGAAAGATGACAGTGAAAAACGGAGTACCCGGAGAAAAACCTGCCCCGCCTCCGCTCTGTCCAGCACAAATCTCTCAATGATTGACCGGGATTTGAACCACGGCACCAGCGGTGAGTGGCCGGCACGCTGCCACTTGAGCCACAGAAGCCCTATTTACATCCTTACTGAAACCACTAAATACTCTCTTAATGGTCTCATAGAATTAGTTCCCTTTTCTCGCGACCAATTCAGTTACGTGTTCGGTTCTGTATATTCATACGTATTCACTAAAAATGAGCTCTATTGAATTAAGAACTAATATTACACGAAGACCAATTTCACAACCACAAAATATATCATTATAATTAAATTCGTTACTGTTATTTCATTTTGTATGGGACTGTTTTAGATATAACATAAATGAAAATTATACAAATTTTCTGTTGTTGTCTTTGGTGCTTTGATCCAGCCTCGAAAGTCCATCAAGAAAAATAGAATATTTCACCCAGTGGAGTTTATCTGGAAACGTGCCCATTGCCCATAACCCTAGCAGCATCTCCTCGCTGTTACCTGCTGCATAACGAATTCCGTTCCAAGAAGATACCTCCGTCCTTAATTCTTCTTCAAACATGTCCAGTGTCTTCTTGTGCAAAGCAGTGTCAACAACATAAATTTATTCCATAATCTACCAACTAAATTCTTCAAAAAGAAAGAGAGATTTGTTCTAAAATATGTTGTGCTGAGTCTATATTTGTGCTTACCGTTATGATGAGGGCTGATTCTCTTATTCACTTTATGCTTTTCCTTTAATGTTTGACTGTAATTACAGGAGTTTTAACTGCATTATCTGAAAACGTGATCGAGTAAACTGAAGGTTAAAATTAACTGAGCAATCATAAGACTGGGCACGCAAGGCTGGGAACAGAACACCTTACGGAGG
Organism: Anabrus simplex; assembly: GCF_040414725.1. NCBI lineage: Eukaryota > Metazoa > Arthropoda > Insecta > Orthoptera > Tettigoniidae > Anabrus > Anabrus simplex. The sequence continues at coordinate 82,213,759 of NC_090278.1, read as the reverse complement.
AGAGCAAACAGAGGGGGGCTGGTTCATTTTGATTGACAGACAAACAGTGTCCAATACAAGGCGTGGCGAAACCTTCGTCAAGACGGGAGAACGTTGTAGGGAAAAAATATGATGTACCACTGGGGAAGAAGTTTAGCAGGGGATGATACGGGATTTTGTAAGAAGGTGGGCTACAGAGTGAAAAAGCATACAAAAGAATAAGAACAGAGTGTAGTAATAAGAAAACATTTGTAGAATGTGCAAAATAAGAAAATATGGCTATAAGGCCTGGAATGATAACAAGAAGAGCAATGAGAGAAATAATTTTCAGCCTGATGGGTGTATACAGGATGTATCAGAACTACACCGATATGAAGATGGTTTTCCGTGGTTTCTTATTTTCACACCAGGCAAATGTTGGGGCTGTAGCTTAATTAAGGCCACGGCCACTTCCTTCCCACTCCTAAGCCTTTCCTATCCAATCCATAAGACCTATCTGTGTCGGTGCGACGTAAAACTAAGTGTAAAAAAACAACTACACCGGAAAATATCAGGAATGCTGTTCGTGTTATGCTAAGGACGAGGATGCAATCGAATTGGCGGAGAAAATGAGGTAAATTACTTTCGGGCACGCGATTGAAATTGACGAACTTGTCGAATTTGGTATGCCAGAGCACAAGCCGCTGTCTGTTGCTGTGCGTCAAGGAAGGGAAGGGAGGGGAAGTGGGAAGTGGAAGACAGAGGTAATGCCCCAGCACAAGTTTCTTCGTCCGACTCGCACAGGATTGTCGTTGCCTCTCACAGGCAATATCCGCAGTCCCTTTATTAAACAGACGTAACTGCACACACAGTTCATGAACACACTGTAGTTAAGGCGACACTCCGGAGGTAAAATTCGATATATTTGTCATTTTGGTGAAATTTTTTATGACTGAAATGGAATGGATTGAGTTTCTGTTTTCTTGTCACGAAATTATTCCGCTGAATTCAAACAATTTATCACTGTATGTGTATGTTCGTTCCTCAGCCCTAAGGCTGGTTGGATCAACAAGAGTTCCCCCATCAGCTGTCATAGATGGCCTAGGCATCACTGAAGAGGCGTACTAGGTAAATGAGGAGTGAGGTAGTTTCCCGTTGCTTTTTATCACTGTAATAATGCTTTGTTTGCCAATTGTAATTTTACATATAAATCCCATTTTCTCCTATAATATTCTACCAAATGTAACAAAATTTGTATGGTATACGTATCACAGCTATATTAAGAAACATTCGCATGGAATTTTTGATTACAGAATTTTTTCTAGTAGTAGGGATTTTTAAGTCTAAGTTTATAACGTAAATATTACACAAATTTTAGTACGATATATCTCCTTATCTAAATTATGTACGGAAAAATCGATACGTAGTGCTTTTAAAAGGAGTATTATCTACCTAATTACGAATTTATATTAACATGTTAATTAAATGCCATGAAGAAATGGAATTAATAATTTCAAAAATGCTTTCGAAAAACTATTAATTGTACCTGAAAGAAATGTTCGTGATATCTCTACGAACGTTTATATAGGTGACACTGCCTCAAGTTTCGTGAAAATCCATGCATTAAGTAAAAATATCTTGTTATCTCTGGAGTGTCGCCTTAGGACGCCTTTTCTCCTCTCGTCTGTTGATCGCAGTAACGTTCTTTATTATTATAATGCTCGAAGATCCAATGCTGTCTCCCTACGATTGTGTATTCCTTCACTCACAACGTTGTAAGTGGAATGAAATACTGAACGAAGGAAAAAATACGCCCAGTGGTTTGATTACAGTAGATGTTCAATATGCCCCCTTTCTACTTCGATGCACACTTCACAAGTGACCCTTCGACTCTGTTCAGGATGTGTGGTGTGTCGCGAACGACCTGGAAAGCTGCGTGTATTCTTGGTACAAGTTCATCTTCTCTTTCTAAAGGGTTCTCACAGTAATCAATTTGAGGAGAACAAACTGTACACTGCGTAATGGTGCTGGGAAGCGACTAGGCGAAGCGAACAAGAAAGTTGTCCATTCGCACAACTTCCACTTGTGTCGCCCACTTCCCCTCCCTTCCCTTCCTCCTCAAATCAGATTGCACCATCGTTCCTAACATAACACAAAGAACATCCTTGATTTTTTGTCGGTATAGTTCTGATACAGCCTGTATATATGAAGAATCCAACCCTGAAATTATGCCGTTATTTTGAAACACCCTGAACAGTACATACTGAACGCAAACTAATAGGATGAATGTTTATTTTGAGTACAATACGGTCGAGAAAATTAAAAATTCACTTCATCTATAGATTCCTTTTTATTTCTGAGAAACTTGTACAATAGCATGCGGTCATTCCTTTCTTGGGGGACTGTACAAGTGAAAGAAGTTTGGATTAGTTGGTAAATGTTAGGAGACAGCCACGTCAGTAGACAAAGTATTATCTTCTGCTTGTTTCGTTGAAGCCCCTTGGACCACGTGGTTCCTAACTCTTAGCCCAGTATTCCTTCATCTTTGCACTGCGGGTTGCTTTCCTTTCCTGACTCCACTTCACTCTCACTACAGCCGTCAGTACCGGGCGAGTTGGCCGTGCGCGTAGAGGCGCGCGGCTGTGAGCTTGCATCCGGGAGATAGTAGGTTCTAATCCCACTATCGGCAGCCCTGAAAATGGTTTTCCGTGGTTTCCCATTTTCACACCAGGCAAATGCTGGGGCTGTACCTTAATTAAGGCCACGCCCGCTTCCTTACAACTCCTAGGCTTTTCCTATCCCATCGTCGCCATAAGACCTATCTGTGTCGGTGCGACGTAAAGCCCCTAGCAAAAAAAACAGCCGTCGGTGACTGCAGAGTGTCGGATGTTCTGATCAGCTTTCTAAATTCAGCCCTGTTGAATATACATTTGGGATAATTTTTTAAAAATTCTGGGTCGTTTCGAACCAATTACGTCCATTTATCACTTGTCCCCTTCCCTCTAGAAATGATGTTGAAAATTCTTGAGTTCACTTTCTTGTTATCCATAAAGTATTATCTATATAAAACGCTAACATACGTTTAAAGAACTCAAGCTCCTAAACCAGAGTGAGTTGAAAGGTGCGGCTTGTACCAAAATCTTCAAAATCGTGTAAATAGTACAGGAAAATCTTGTATTTCTTGAAAACTCAACGGAAATATTTTTATTTTCAAGATAATGTAAAATAAAAATCACTAAATGACCATTCCAGTAATCGCAGGCGTAGGCTTACTCTAGCCCGCAATACATTCTCTCCTTAGCTGGTTGCTAAGCGACTAACACTTTCATTAATATTCTTATAGATGTGATTTTCATCCTTAGTAATGTGATTGCATGCAACCATGTCTGATTACTATCAGTCAACCCAGAGAGTATACACTTCCTCCGATCACGGAAGAATACTGTTCCCTGCTAGATACTCTTTGATTTTATAACCTTTGCAGCTTCCAAATATATTCAACAGATGACAGAGCGTTCCTAAAATGTTACATGCTGCTAAGAGTGAGAAAGTCTACGTACAAACAGACCCCATCATGACGTACGCCTTCGACACTAACCGATGAAATGACAAGACAACCTTTCTATGTAGAAGAACTGCGATTAAAAATGCCATTGCCTTCTACTACACAATAGCAAGCGAATATATGGATAGATTTTTACCAAACAGACGGCATGACGACGTAAGAATGGTAACTGCGGCATACCATAACGGGCTCCTAATTAAAGGTTCATAAAACCAATGAAAATGGCAAGCAAAAAAAATTAGACTACGGCAAGCATATCAAGACGAGTTATATCACCTAATTACAGCGAATTCTGCGGAGCAGTGCGATTCCTTTAGTAATGTATAGAGCCCGGATGTTTATGCATGAATAGGTTAGAATGCAAACTTACTGAAGCGAGTAGCAAGTATAGTCTACCTTCACAACGTCCGTGCTATGAGGTTTGCATAAACATTAGGGGTACGCCCAATCAGAACCCCTATAATTTATGTTACTCTTGCTACATTGTGGAAGAGCGGGTGGTCGACACTTCCTACTAACCCAATTAGTTTGCAATCTAACCTGTTACTGCATAAAAATCCGGGCTTTAGTAATGTAGTATGATACGCTACCAGTAAACATTTTTTTTAGAATATTAATGCACAATGAGAAATTTAACAACTTCGGGCATGCTTCTCTTGGAAATTATCTATTTCTGTAACCGTTCGATGTAGAAGGCTGTGGTTTTGACCAATCTTTTCCAGAATTATGTCTGATAAGTTGCCAGCACTGTCACAACAAACACTCCTATAATGCTGACTATGGACCAGGCTGTTTTAGATGCTGACACAGTGAATGTGTGAGTGAACATTGTCTTCTGAAAACTGACTTTCTTCGCGTATCTTACCCATTACCTCATGAAGTATACAAGCTAAGGAGATAATTTCTTCCAGAGAGTTATTTTACGCCTTAATGCCGCAATTCGCTGTGGGTGGGGGATGCAGAAGAAGAATAAACTCGATTTATCCCCTGCCTGTCGTAAGAGGCGAATAAAAGAGGAGATCAAGGGATGATAAAATTAGAACCATTAGAATACTTGTGATTAGTACCATTCGTGCGAAATATCATGGGTCGACGTTACTTAGGAGCAGTACCATTATGCGAGAAATACTACAGGTCTGGGCATTGTTAGTTATAATGGTCATCGTGTGCATTCCACCGGTACGTTCCAATGTGTTCACAATAGGTCTGCCTTACCTAGGAATAGTACCACTTTATGAAAAACCCCATGAGTCTTCGTTGCCTCTGATTAGTGCCACTATGTGAGCAACACCGTGAGTATAAGTGCCCTGTGATTAGTTCCACTAAGTGAGGAACACCACAGGTCTGCGTTGCTTGCGAGTGGTACCCTTATGTGCAAAACACCATAGGGGTGTGTTACGTGTGAATGGTGCCATTGTGTGTGACGTACCATGGGTCTACATTACCTGTGATTAGTACCACTAGAGTAGGAACACCATGGTTCTTCTTTAATACTTAGTACCATTATTAGGGGGCCGTTGACCTGGATTTTGGACCCCTTTCGAAAATAAGCACCATCCCAGTAATTCACGCATTGTGAATTCGATCCACTGATGGTTTTTGTTTCACGATCACCTTTTAATCATCATCGTCCGTTTTAGATTCTAGTCGGTGGATACATTTTGAAATTTTAAGTTTCGTTTCGTTCACCACATACCATTAGGGGCCGATGACCTAGCTGTTAGGCCCATTTAAACAACCATAATCATCCTTAATGCAGTTACTAAACTATAAAAACGTATTTCCTTGGTTGGCTTCTAATTTAGAGAAATTTTAATGACTTTGTTTGGTGACAAATTGAATGCTGTAGCACACATGTTGTATTACTAAACAGCGATGATTATTCTGGTAGTGGACTGTAGTTTGGTTAAGCACGTGATAAGACCATAGGGCCAAGTCATTCACCAATATTACACGTAATGAAACTTTTATTACAATTGTACATGATTAACAAAATACATAGAAACTATTTACACGTTAAACAATAAACTGAAATGCCTGGATGGCTATTGATTAAGTTGGAGGCCATGTGGCCGTGAATGCATGTCTCGCCGACATGTTGTCTAGTTCTAGCCTGTCTTTTTTTTGCCGGAAACCAGATGCATTCTGGACACTCAATAGAGACGCGGAAAAGAGCGCGCTCTGTATAAATTTTCTAAGAGGACGGAACATTCTCCCCTCTGTTGATTGCATTCAATCAAGACAAAATACAGTTTCAATGAAAAGAACACTAACATAAAACAAAATGTCATCAGAATACAAATACATAATAATAAATGTTGCACTTAAATGAACGTCAATCACTAATTAACATAGATAAAATGAAACAGAACTGTACACTGGTGTGCAGGCTGATGCATTGTTTGTTTTGTTCACAGCTGCACAATGAGAGTTTTTGAATTGTTCATTTTGTTAAATGACTGTACAATATAACTACAAATACAACTTTATACACCAATCAACTAACTGACACTGTAAGGAATCATATTGTCATTTAAAAGAAAACACTACTCGATGGGAAGGGGACACAACTTCACTATTGGTCTCTTGAAAATTCCATGAGCAGTTTTTATGGTGACTGCTCGCACAAGTCCATCGAGACCTGGGTGAAGTTCCTCAACCACACCTAGTCTCCACTGAAGCGGGGGTAAATTGTCCTCCTTGATAACCACCACTGCTCCAAGTTGTATACAAGGTTGCTGGGAGGCCCACTTTGGCCTGTTTTGTAGTTGGGTTAAGTATTCCTTATGCCATCTGGTCCAAAAGTGTTGCACCATTTGCTGCAACCGTTTCCATGCTGAAAGTTTATTGCTGGGTACAAGTGTCAGATTGGATTCAGGAATGGAATTCAAACTGCTTCCAGTAAGAAAATGACCTGGAGTCAAGGGTTGAGGGTCAGTCGGATCTGAGGATAGGAATGTAAGTGGACGTGAATTTAAACAGGCTTCAATTTGTGTGAGCACAGTACTAAGCTCTTCAAATGTTAATGATGAGTTTCCAACAACTCGATGCAAATGATATTTAACTGACTTGATGCCAGCTTCCCATAATCCTCCAAAATGGGGTGAACGAGGTGGAATGTAATGCCAGTTGATACCCTTGTTTGCCAGATTGCTTACAACTTCCTCTTGATGCTGCGGTGATGCTATGAATTGGTGAAGATCTTTTAATTCTCTATCGGCTCCAATAAACGTAGTAGAATTGTCACTGTAGATATCTGCGGGCTTTCCTCTTCTGGCTATGAAACGGCGAAGTGCGGCTAAGAAGGCATCTGTAGTAAGACTGCTGACTACTTCCAAATGTACAGCCTTTGTCGTGAAGCAAACAAATAGTGCGATGTATGCCTTGATACGGACATTGCTCCTCTTGTTAATTGGGCGAAGTAGAATAGGACCTCCATAATCAATGCCACAAACACTGAATGGACGTGCTGGTTGAACTCTATGCTCAGGATAGTCAGCCATGAGTTGATGACTAGTTACGCCTTTCAATTTGTAACATGTTACGCATTTGTGCACTTGCTGTCTGGCTACATTTCTGCCATTCAGAATCCAATAACGTTGACGAAGGGTTGCTAACAACAATTCTGGTCCTGCATGAGCTTGTTGTAAGTGTTCATGTTTGACAATTAGAGTCGTCAGGTGATGTTTTGATGGTAACAGTATTGGATGTTTGGATGAAAACGGAATCGATGCATTCTTCAACCTGCCTCCGACCCTTAGAATATTGTTGTGTAAGAAGGGACATAGGTTCCTTATCTGGCTCTTCTTAGAGACTACGCCTCCGTTTTTCAGGTCTCCAATCTCTTCTGAGAAAGCTGCATTTTGTGCAATACGAATGCAGACTTCTAATGAATGTTCCAATTCTTCAACATTTAAAGGCCCAATTTTCTTGTCCCTGGCATGCTTAGTGTTGTGCAAAAATCTGTAACAATAAGCTATTACTCGTTGCAGTCTTATTAATGATGAGAATTTCTCAATAATAGTTTCAGCTTGTGTCACTACTAATAGTGTGGATGATTGTCGCTGCTCTGCTATGGCGAGCGAATCCTCAACATTGTTGTTCTGCGGCCAATTTAACTCAGAAGTGGACAACCAGGCGGGTCCTGACCACCAAATGGTTGAGTTTTGCAGATCTGCTGGTCTGACGCCTCGAGAAATCAAGTCCGCTGGATTATCTTGTGATGGTACATGATGCCAGTCACTAGTGTTCGTTGACTGTTGAATGTGAGCTACCCTATTTGCTACAAAGGTCTTCCAACGTGATGCTGGTGATGCTAACCATGACAGTACGATAGTGGAGTCTGTCCATAAATGTGTTTCATTAATGGCCAAGTTTAAGACTGGCATGGTTTTGTGTACCAACTGAGCTAATAATGCTGCACCGAGAAGTTCTAGACGAGGAAGAGTGACTCGTTTAACCGGAGCTACGCGCGATTTTGAGCATAGCAGTTTGACTGATACTTCACCCTCCTGATTCACTGACCGAAGGTAGATGCATGCGCCATAAGCTCGCTCGGAAGCGTCTGAAAATCCATGAACTTGAATATTTGCCAAGTCACCCTCAATTAATACGTGGCGTTCTACTTGTATATTGTCAATGTGTGCTAGCTGCATTTGTAATTTTGCCCAGTCTGATGCTAATGGATCTGGCAGTGGGTCGTCCCAGTGAAGTTGATGTAACCATAAGTCCTGCAAAAATATCTTGTATAGTATCACTAATGGACTGATCAATCCTAATGGGTCAAATATAGATGCTACAACTGACGTAGTGGTGCGTTTAGTAATGTTACTGTTCCCTGGAATGTGTTTGATTCTGTTTGCCACTAAGAATTTGTCTGACGTAGGATGCCATGATAATCCTAAAGCTTGTATGGTGTCATCATTATCAAACTGGAAAGGTAAATTAATTTCTCTGTCTTCAGGTGGAACAGCGGCAAGTATAGCTTGATGATTTGAGCAGCATTTCCTGATGGGAAAACCACCTTTATTGAGTAAGGCTATGAGTTCACTTTGCAATTTTAATGCTTCAGCGATGTTGGACGCACCACACAGGGCATCGTCAACATAAAAATCCCTTTGTAAAACCATTGATGCCAGTGGAAATGAAGTTGCTTCATCTTCTGCCAATTGTTTGAGGCACTGTGTTGCCAAATATGGAGCTGAAGCTGTACCATACGTGACAGTCAATAGTTCGTAAGTCTTGATAGCTGTTTGTGGCGATTCCCTCCAAATAATTCTTTGCAACTGCGTGTCATTTTCATGAACCCGAACTTGTCTGTACATTTTCGTGATGTCTCCCGTAAATGCAATGTTGTGTGTCCTGAATCTCAACACAATGGAATAAAGGTCTTGTTGTATAGTAGGCCCTACTAACAATGTATCATTAAGCGACACTCCAGTAGTAGTTTTGGCTGATGCGTCAAAAACTACTCTGACTGATGTAGTTGTGCTTTGTTTAAATACTGCGTGGTGTGGCAAGTAATAATGTTCAGAATCATTTGTTGCATGTAGGCCTACCTCCCTCATGTGAGATAACTGTTCATACTCGGACATGAAGTTTGCATACTGTTCATGCAATACTGGATTTTTCTTGAATTTTGCTTCCAGTTGTTGAAATCGCTGTGTTGCCATATCACGAGAATTGCCCAAGGGTGATCGAGTTTCCTTACGAGGTAACCTGACAACGAATCTTCCTTCAGGAGTGCGTGTGGTGTTTTCCTTGAAGTGCTGTAAACACTGTTGTTCATCCTGAGTTTTGGGTTTAGTGTGCAATTCTTCTATTTCCCAAACTTTACGAAGTTGCGTGTCGAGTTGATCTTCCTTTTTGACAAAGAGAGAAGTGACTGTGTTGCATGCAGGATGGCTGTTTGACTGAGGGCATTTACCAGAAATTATCCAACCCAGATGAGTGTCCTGCAATACCGGGTAATCACCTGCACGTTTTTTCCCATCTGTCTTTAAAATGTTAAAGAACATCTCTGCACCAATGATTAAATCTACCTTGCCTGGACTGTAGAATTTAGGATCTGCTAGTGTGATGTCATTAGGTAGGTTCCACGATTTGTAGTCTAACTCCATGGAAGGCATTTCTCCTGTGATGGCAGGAACCACTAAACAATTTATGTTAGTGTTAAAATCTGATGTTGTGGACTGGAGGTGAATATCCACACTGTGTTTCAGAGTTGATGAAGAATTGTTAATGCCTACAATAGAAGTGGTGTCTTCTTTACATTTTAAATTTAGTCTGCTGACAGTGTCTGTAGTAATGAGATGAGTCTGACTGCCGCTGTCCAAGAGTCCTCGAACCTTGCGAAATTTACCACTGTGATCCTTGATTTTGACAATAACTGTGGATAACAACACATATGGTTTGTTTCGAGTACATGGATGTTCATTCTTGGTGGTTGTGTGAACGCTGGCAAATACCACCTTGTTGTTCGAAGTAGTTTCGTTAGTTGTACTAGACTTGGGATTTTCAAGATGGAGTAATGTGTTGTGGGCCTTGTTGCATTTGCGACAGTGACTGGATGTACACTCTGACGTTTTATGTGATGCTCTAAGACAATTTAAACAGAGTTTGTTGTCACGAGCATATTGAATGCGATTTGACACTGTTAACTTGAGAAATGCTTCACATGCAAAAAGTCCTGGTGTATGACCTTGTTTACAATAAGAGCACTGATTGTTAATGCATGCAACATGTGTATAGGACGACGGTTTTTTCTTGTGTGAGCTTTCTTTACTACCGCGCACCTTGCCTTGACTGACAGATGTTTGCATGCTTTCAAGGACTTGGCAGCGATGTTCAATGTAAGATGTTAATTGTTTGAGGGAGGAATTTTTGTTGGCGTTTGCTTCTAGTTCCCAGCCCCTCCTGGTTTCATAATCAAGATGATCAACAATATGTTGTGATAATATTACTTCTTCGAGAGGAGTATCTAATTTCAATGCTTTAAGTGCTTGTAAGTTGCTTGAGAATGTGCCGATGAACTGCCTGAGGTCTTCAGCGGTTTCATTCTCCACTGTTGCAATGTTTAAGATTTCTCTAACATGCTTTGCTGCTATCAGTCTCTTGTTTTGAAACCGATCACATAATAGGTTCCAAGCTACCGTATAGTTTGTTTCAGTAGTTGGAAGGTTCTGAATTAATGCTTTAGCTGAACCTTGAACTGCTCCTAGTAAATAGTGAAATTTCTGAATGGTTGCTAGACTGGAATTTTCATGCACCAATAGTTTGAAATTATCTTCAAACGACATCCAATCTTCATAGTTACCACTAAACATGGGTAGTTTAATCGCGGGTAATTTGATGTTGATATTTTCATGCGACGAATTGGAAGTGTTACTTCTGATACTACCGGCATTTTCGTGTTGGTCTGGCGACAATAATACCTGCATTTTTGCCTTCAAACTGTACACAATGTCATCTACTTCATCTCTATCTACCCCATGATCTCGTTTACTATCCTCCACCTCAAGCTGCGAACTAAATCGTATTTGCTTTCTAAATCAATAAGTGCATCATATCTAACCCTAATGTCTGCTAGGTTTTGAGTAGTGTCGTACTTTTCGACGAAAGTTTTGATTTTTGTGATTCTACCTTTCAGATAACCCCGTTGCTTGATCAGCTTTGCGATTTCGTTCTCGTCCATCGTAAAGCACTGGCTCACACAAATGTAAATAATGCAAGGAAAAGGTAATTAAAGGGAATCTGACCTTGTAAACTGAAGAGTCCCACGTTGCATTGTATGTTTCCAATCCTGCGGATATTTCACACGCGTTTCACTTTTGCCGTGTAATATCGGGCCCGGAAATGGACCAAAATGTTTGGTGACGAATTGAATGCTGTAGCACACATGTTGTATTACTAAACAGCGATGATTATTCTGGTAGTGGACTGTAGTTTGGTTAAGCACGTGATAAGACCATAGGGCCAAGTCATTCACCAATATTACACGTAATGAAACTTTTATTACAATTGTACATGATTAACAAAATACATAGAAACTATTTACACGTTAAACAATAAACTGAAATGCCTGGATGGCTATTGATTAAGTTGGAGGCCATGTGGCCGTGAATGCATGTCTCGCCGACATGTTGTCTAGTTCTAGCCTGTCTTTTTTTTTGCCGGAAACCAGATGCATTCTGGACACTCAATAGAGACGCGGACAAGAGCGCGCTCTGTATAAATTTTCTAAGAGGACGGAACAGACTTGTTTGCTAAAATATGGAAAACTAAAAAAGTAATAAATGTGCAGCTGTTCACTCAGCCCGTTTCATTCTAGTCCAGTACGTAGGGGAAGTTTGTAATTATCCGTGGTAAACACCTCGAAACCTTAATAGTTCCTGTGATACTCGGATATCTTTCCTGTTAAATTAACATTGTCAAGAAAATGCTTTCCCACTCCACATAACCATGAGAAAGTGCTCTGTTTCGAATTAACTTCCCCTCAGAAGCTCGAATTACAGAGTACCTTTGCAACAGTGAGGCGTTCATTTGGGTTGGTTGACTTTACCTTTAACAAAGTATGCGTCGCTTCTTTGAATACTAGTGCGTGCGTGTGTTCTGTTTTCAATGCAAGCAAACGTATGCCTTGTAATATTCTTGGTGTTCTAGACACGACGTCATTTAGCTGCTAGAAGCTCCGTTCACGCCTCACAATATGAGAACACATATATATACACCCTGCCACCCCTTGTCACCCAGGACCTGTTGCTTGGGTTAACTGCTGCGTTGTGTGGGTTGCCGAGTCAGCAGGCGAAGCGAGACCTGAAAGCTCTTGCAACGACTGCCTCATATATTATTACCAAGCTGTGTAGAGTTAGGTGAGCTAGCTCGACTTGGCTTATAAGCAGAGCGTACAAAATGGCTACATTTCATTTTTCCTCCTCCCCCCCAATTCTTCTCAAAACTTTCTCCCTGCCAACCTGCCCCCTTCTTTGTTGTGGTCTAAGCATTCTAACTAAAACATTATATATATATATATACACACACGAGTGGGTACGCTTGCAACGAAGCGTTCTTTGATTTATGCAGCGTATAGCCAACTTAGTAAATTAATAGCGGAAATGCCACGTTATATTCTGCACAAACTATAAAGGATAAACCAGTAATACGTCTCGCACAAACACACGCACGCACAAAAAATGTATACACTCTCTGATAGTCAGTATTGTCGATGAGCAACCGAATGGCTTCAAGGGACCTCAAAGTATACTTCGATAACACTCTCCTCCGCCACAATAGACACCCCAGATATCTAGGTGTTACACTCGACAGAACACTGTCATTCCAAGAACATCTGAGAAAGAGCGCTGCCAAGATTCAGACACGTAACAACATAATTCGAAAACTGTGTGGTTCTTCTTGGGGTGTAAGTGTAACTACTCTACGCTGCTCAGCTCTAAGTCTAGTTTACTCTACTGCGGAGTATTGTGCCCCCGTCTGGATGAACAGTCCTCATGTGAAGAGAATAGACGTTAAGTTAAATGACACAATGAGAATGATCACTGGCACGATCAGATCAACTCCAATTCAATGGTTGCCCGTACTAAGCCATATTCCTCCACCCCACCTCCGTAGAAGCATTGCTCTGATGAATGAATACAATAAGATCCAGAATAATCAAAGATTGCCCATTCGTGAGGATATCCCCCACCTACATATAGACAGACTTAAGTCAAGACGTCCACCCATCTGTACGGCGGAGAACCTTGTAGCCAGCCATTTCAATCTGACTGAGAGATGCTCTAATGAATGGAGACAATTTGCTTCAGCAGAATCCTTAAATATGCCATGCATTACACAGAAGGTACCTGGCTTTGAACAACCGCGGAAAGTATGGTCCAAGTTAAACCGGATCCGGACTAACCGTGGTGTGTGTGCAGATATTCTGTATAAATGGAAGAAAAAGTCGTCATCCTGCTGCGACTGTGGTGCTGAGAGGCAAACTGTGAAGCACATCACACAAGAATGCCCACTGAGACGTTTCAATGGAGAAAGAAGGGAATTTTTCCTGGCGACGCCACAGGCGATTACCTATGTAAGTAATGTAGATATAAACCTGTATTTTTTATCGTACTATTCATGTATATGCCATACGATAAATAAATAAATAAATAGTATTGTCGATAAACTTCATTTGTCACGGTCCCCCATAGGTAGAAGTTAAGAGGTGTAAGGTCTGGAGACCGTAGTGGGTACTCACCAGCTCCTCTGTTGTAGGTAAAATCTTTCATTTCGAAACACCTCTCGGATGGCAGTTAAAATCGATGTTTGCAGCATATGAAGATACACCACACCAGTTACGGTAGCCTCAAAGAAGAATGGGCCAATCAAAGCGCGCGATGACAGACCACGCCACACATTAATACCGGGTAGATTAACATGTTTGTCCACGGGAACATGAGGATTTTCAGGAGCCCAGTACACAGTTTACAGTACCGTTCAGTTTGAATTGAACCTCGTCAGACCAGATAACCATCCCTGCAAACCATTCATCCTAGCGAAGTACGCCATCAAACCACTCGCAGTACTCCATCATTCGATCCGGGTCGTCCTCGTTCATAGCGTGCAGCGATCTTGGAATGTACACTTTCGACTTTCCAGCCTTCAGAATTCATCGTAGGTTGATCGGCTTACCTCGCTTTTACGTGCACCCGAGTAAAATGTTGCAACACAGCAGCGCTGGAAGCTGGACCTGCTGATGTTTTTGGTCCACCAGACCTTTTCGTATGCAGATCCTGAAGAGCACCGCCGGCTTCAAATTCATCCCTAATACGATGAATTGCTGTATGTGTTTGTTGGTGGCTGGAGTTACGTGAACACTGCGCCATTGCCGTTCTACCTCCATCGTGTTTTCGTAGCTCCAATACCGCTTCAATACGGCCTTGCGTTGCTCAAACGACAATCATACTTCATACATTTCTGCACTGCCATCTGCTGGAAACCGCGTACCAAAATTGTGGCGCCATTCACGTGAACATCATCTGTTGAGAAAACGATGGACTGCGCTACCGTGCAAGAATTGCAAGGATATGTCATTTTGTTCCAAAGATATTAACTATCAATAAGTGTCTACATTTTTCTGGACCCCTATGTATCCAGGGTGGTAGGTAAAGACGAGAATCTTCCGTATCAGCATTAGAGCGCAGGTCCCACGAACCTAGTACAATGGCGTAGCAGGGGGAGAGGCGATACACTCACGACGCACCACAGGTGGCGGATAGCTGGGTCCTAACCGGCTTGCCGCGGACTTGAGAGAAATAAACATAGCTCTCGCGGATCAAACACACACCCGCCTGTGGGTGGGGGACGCAGGGGAAGAATACATCCACGGTATCACCTTCCTGTCGTAAGAGATGACCGAAAGAGGCGACCAAGGAATGATCAAATTAGAACCACGATACTACTTTTAATTAGTACCAACCCACGCAGGGAACACCATGGGTCGCTTTTACTTGCGCGCAGTACCACTATGTTAGGTACACAGTAGGTTTGTGATTCGTAGCGACAGTGTGTGAACCAGGGTGAGTTTTACAGTACCTGTGATTCGTACCACTATATGAGCGACACCATGGTTCTGGCTTGCCTATGATTAGTACCCACTATGTGAGGAACACCACGGGATAGTGCGAGTCCCTGTGGTTAGTCCATTTATGTGAAGAACACCATAGGTTTGCGTTGCCTGTAAATAGCGACGCAATGTGCGAAAGACCATAGGTCTGTGTTAAATGTGCGCTTTACATTACCTGTGAGTATTACCATAATATGTGGAATACCGCTAGTCTACGCTACTTTTGATTAGTACCGCAACATGACAAATACCATGGTTCTACTTTCCTAGCGATAAGTACCATTATGTGGGGCCGTTGACCTGGATTTTGGACCCATTTAGACTTCAAGCAACATCGATTCAGTAGAGTGCTTTAGAAGCAGTCCCTTGGTCAGTAATACTGTTGCTTAGCGCTAGTTTCTGGAGATGTGGGGCATTACGGGTCGGATCCACTGATTGTTTTAAATTCATATCCATCCATTAATTCTTCGTCCTCACCTTATGAATTCTGCTCAGTGGAGGATTATGGATTTTAATTGTCCTTACATTTCGTCTCATTTTGTGCCATTATGGGCCGATGACCTTAATGTTAGGCCACTTTAAACAACAAGCATCATCAGAGCGTAGGTCATCCTGATTCGCAACGTTGCCATTTTTATTAGCTGCTGAATTAAGCCAATCAGATCACTTCGCGGAGAGTTGCAAAAATGGGTTTTGTGAGACAGTGTTGCTAAACCTGCTGGTAGCTTACGACCGAAATGAGAGCATCAGTTCAAGAAGAAAACTTCACCAGGGAAGAGATTTGAATAGGGATCTCCGAGCTGAGAGGATCTCGCCCTAGCAAATAGATTTCTAGGCATGGCTCTCAAGCCGGTCTTGAAACACGTGTATACTTGGCAACACCGCCTCACCAACCCCATCTGCATCCGCCCGCGATGTGATCTGATTGGCTAAACACATCAGCTGATAAAATGAGAATGCTGCGAGATATCAAATTATTTATCAGTACAGAAGGTTGTTCGGGATTTCTGGTGACGAGTTTGAAGGCCACTGGCGGCGCTGTTATCAAATTGAGCACGTCAAAACGGGGAGTGATAACTAGAGATGGGAATTATAGGCACGAATAGGTTAGAATGCAAACGTATTTGAACAAGGCGCAAGTGAAAACTAGCCGCTCTACAGATATGTCGGGGAGCTGCATAAATTTTAGGGGTTCTGATAATTCAGATCGATAATATTTATGCAAATCTCACCGCAGAACCGTCATGCGGGTAACATACACTAGCGCCTTGTTCAAATACATTTGCATTCTAACCTATTCGTGCCTATAATTCCCATACGTCAGTACTGAGAACGTGTGTGTAGAGTTTCGTGAAATTAGCTGTAACGATGCCGAAGCGGATTAACCCTTATTGGGAGAGCTACATAACAGCCCTTTCAGATGTACAATATGGCTGTTTTGCAATGCAAGGAATGTGCAAGAAGCGTGATTTCTTGATATCAGAGAACGGGATCAATGCTGTACTGAATAAAATAGGCAAAGCGTGGAAGATACAGACAAATCCACGACCAGCCACCAGCCGTACACCAGAAGTGGTGGGCAAAGTGAAGGCCCTTTCTCAGTGTCGGATTGACTTCTTTCCACAGTTTAAAAATTCTGTTATCTCTGCCAGGTTTCAACCTGCGATCTTGCAGTCCTGAGACCAATAATTTAACACTGATCTCCAGAGGAAGATTGACAACAATTTCTGTAAGGAGTGTTAAATTATTCCTTACATTTCAAGAAGTTTTGTTTTTGGTTAACCGTGAGGGTCGAGCATGGGTTGTGTTCCCTGCTACGAAGCCCATACAGGAAACGTACCACATTTGAGAAAGAATCTAGTGCTTTGTGCTCACTCAGCCTGAATTCACTGAAGCACCAGGTTAATTCTTATCGTAAAGGGGGCTCGTCATAGAGATAGTTTCCTCTTCAGAGGTGGGTTTACTTTCTTCCTTTGAGCCATAAATCTCAGCTAGATATCTATCTGTATTTCAACGTTCTCGTATCCCACACTGTAACATGCCGCAGGCGAGTGTATGACATAAGAGGTTTCACCTGTGCGGCTGATTGATATAGTTGCTCAGCAAACAGGATTCTGCTCCGCAAACAACATCCAGATATCAGCATCTAATTCGCAGGCTTACCCTCTCCCTGGCAGAGAAAGCGGGAGAGCTACAGTCTGACCCGTAACTCACCTGTCGTAGGGTGAAGGTAAAGGCGGGACCTTAACAAATTTTGCTTCAGAAATGACCCAAAATCCGAAATTTAGCAGTTGGTGCTAAGGAGCAGTAGGTATTACAACTGAATAGGAATAGGAACATGAACACAAGCATTTAAATAATGCTTGGTAAGGAAAATATCGCCTGTGTTTCGCAGTACAAATACACAGTGACCCAAAAGTCAGCTAACACTTTACGAGACTATACTTCACGAAATATTGGAGGCAGAGAGGTAATTACCGATATACATGATTGAAATGACATGGGGTGTTATAGACACCAACATAAAGTACACAAAATGACCACCAGATGGCGCTTCATACGATACACAAGCAAAAACTAGCATAACAATTGAGGTTTAGTAAATACGATGTTCTATATAGCACATGTTCAACATGACAGCCGTCATTCATCAACAACACCTGTAGTTGGGAGACAATGTTGTGAACAGCGCTGTACGGGTACCACCGTAGGTATGGTGAGAAATTGTCGTCTGATGTTGACTTCTAGCATCTCTAAATGAGGTTCGGACGATCGCGGTAGACCTGCGACTTCAGGTAACCCCATAACTAATAATCACGCGGATTGAAGTCGGGAGATCGGGGAGGCCAAGCACGATATGCCTGCTATTGCAGGCGTATCTGACGCCCTCTCTCGCTACAGCTCCTTTTATACCGTACACGGGTCCCATGGGGCATCACTGGCGTGTTGCTATCCAGTACCATATGTTGGCCGGCCTGTTTGTGCAATTGTTGTCGGTGTCGATAAAGCCCCATGTCATGTCAAGCATGTGTGACTATTTGTACCTGACGTGTTGCGGTCCAGCACCATCTGTTGGTAGAGGATATGAAAGTACTGTTGTTTGCAGATGTCATAGTGATCTGGAGAGTCAACAAAACAGAAGTGTAGATCTAACCATAGGCTTTAAATGTCAATATTGTGAAATATGGTATGAAAATAAGTGTGGAGACGAGCAAAACAGTGGTGATGTACAGAAGGAAAATAAATCGTTATTATCAGGGGCGAAACTTAAAATGTTTGAGAAGTGAAGTAATGGAGATCAGCAGAAGGGTACAAGCGACCAAAATTCGACCAAAATGTAAAGAACTTCGTGTGGAAGAGGGAAGTTCCTATGAAATGTAAAGAGATAATGTATAAGATGTACTATACCCCTATATTAACGTGTCTACTAGAGACTTGGACTTTGACAGCAAGAAATGACAGTAAAATACAGGCCAGTGAGATGAAGTTCCTGAGGAGTATGGTAGGGAAGACAAGGAGAGACAGAGTAAGAAATGTTGAGGTCATAAAAGATATAGGGGTAGACAAACTGAGTGATAGAATCGGGAAGAATAAATTGAGATGGTTTGCACTACGAGGGTGAGATAGGGAGTTGGAGGGTAAGGTAGAAGGAAAGAGGGCAAGAGGAAGGCCCAGAGCAAGATAGACGGACTCTGTCAAGAACAGTTTAAGAAAACGAAGACCGGACTGGAATACAATTACTGAAGAGGAGTGGTGGAAGGAGAGGTAACGGTGGAGAAGTGTCATCAACACTCCGACCTGGCAGAAGCTGGAGAAGGGGTAATAAAAATGATGGTGGTATTGATGGCTTTGAAAATGCAACCTCTACGTACTCTGTCATCAAAATTTGTATTTTCAATATTCCTACGAATAGTTACAATGTTTGATAATGGAAACTAATTAATGGTAGATGAATAAAAACTGAGAGGCACTATATTGGTATGTGTTGATTGGTGAGGATTACAGAACAAAAATTATAAGCCACTCTCAAAGAGGAAGAGTCATAAAATATTCTGTAGGCCTTCAGCTTCAGTAATGAGCTAGTTATCCCGATGTCATTACTTTATGAACTAACGTTAGATAATTTTTTGTTATTTTTTGTTTTGTTTTGTTGACAAAAAAACACCTCATTCTGTTAGAAAATATATTTCTGTGGATGCTGGATGTTTGTGAGCACGGGATTAAACAAACTTTGCTATCTCATGTACAACGCTGTTCGTACCGGTAATGAGTGTACAGTCTGATCATAAATTTTAACTCTCATACACTCGCGGCTCATGATATACATGCGTATTGGGTATTGCGGGGCATTGATATTATTACCTCTGTACCAATAACGTAGAGTAGAACTGGTTATTGCCGGGATGAGTGGCTCAGACGGTTAAGGCACTGGCCTTCTGAACCCAACTTGGCAGGTTCGATCCTGGCTCAGTCCGGTGGTATTCAAAGGTGCTCAAATACGTCGGCCTCGTGTCGGTAGATTTACTGGCACGTAAAAGAACTCCTGCGGGACTAAATTCCGGCACCTCGGCGTCTCCGAAGACCGTAAAAGAGTAGTTAGTGGGACGTAAAACAAAATAACATTATTATTATTATTATTATTATTATTATTATTATTATTATTATTATTAGAACTGGTAATTATTATTGTCACAGATAACGAACATTAGGTTGGAAAGCAAATTTGTATCTGAGACCTAAACCAACGTCAATCACATTTTGCTCATTTTATGAAACTTAAAGCCATATAAACATAAGTCCATTGTCATTTCATTTTTGTGGCAATGCAATAATAATTAACCATATTAAGTATAAATTAAGTGAATGAATGTGTTCAGTGATCAAAATTACACAAAATATATCAAGAACAATGATGAGCATTTATTGTCGAAGTCATACTGCAGCGAAAATGCTATGCAAGTGACGTTTTCCTTCTATCCTGTAAAGTGACTAAAATGTGACTTAGTCTACGTTGAATTTGGGATTTGAACCCACTATCTTCGGAACAATCACTTTTTTTTTGCTAGTTGCTTTACGTCGCACCGACACAGATAGGTCTTATGGCGACGATGGAACAGGGAAGGGCTAGGAGTGGGAAGGAAGCGGCCGTGGCCTTAATTAAGGTACAGCCCTAGCATTTGCCTGGTGTGAAAATGGCAAACCAAGGAAAACCATTTTCAGGGCGGCCGACAGTGGGGTTCGAACCTACTATCACCCGAATACTGGATACTGGCCACACTTAAGCGACTGAAGCTATCGAGTTCGGTGGAAGAATCACTGTAAGTACTTAGATGTTAATATAAGGAAATAACTTCATTGGGGTAATCAGATACATGGGATTGTAAATAAAGGGTAAAGATCTCTGCACATGGTTATGAGGGTGTTTAGTGGTTGCAGTATGGATCTAAAGGATAGGTAAGACCCCAAATAAAGTATGGTTTCAGTGTATGGGACCATCACCTGGATTACTTGATTCGAAAACTGGGAAAAAAATCCAAAGGAAAGCAGCTCGATGTTCTGGGTGATTTCCGACAAAAGAGTAGCGTTACAGAAATGTTGCAAAGTTTGGCCTGGGAAAACTTGAGAGAAAGGAGACGAGCTGATCGACCTAGCGGTATGCTCCGAGCTGTCAGTGGAAAGACGGCGTAGAACAACATTAGTAGACAAATAAAATTAAGTGGTGTTTTTAAAAGTAGGAAAGATCACAATATGAAGATGGAGTTGGAATTCGTGGGAACAAATGGGGGCAAATATTCATTTATGGGAAATGAAGTTCGAGATTGGAATATAACTTACCAAGGGAGGTGTCAAATAAATTTTCAATTTGGGAAAACAACATATAGGGAATATGCCACCTGAGCGACTGACCTAAATACAGATCAGTAGTGACTGGTTGATCTCAAGCTGTCAGCGGCGTGACCCAAACATTATTATTATTATTATTATTATTATTATTATTATTATTATTATTATTATTATTATTATTATTATTATTATTAATGTTGTTGTTAAACACGAAACACCAAATACTTGTACAGATCTGTACCTGAGAGCAAAACCAATGTAAGTCACATTTTATTCATTTTAGAGTAGAGAGGAAAACCGTCGAGTTGAAGAGAATTTTTGCAGCATTATTGACTTGGGCAATAAATGTTCATCATTGTTCTTGATATATTTTGTGCAATTTTGATCACTGAACACATTCATTCACTTAATTTACACATGAATAGTTTAGTATCACTTTATTGCAATAAAATTAAAATGGCAGTGGACCTACGTTTATAGGGCTCTCAGCTTCATAACGTATGGCACGTAGGTTTATCTCTCAGGTAAATAAATGATGTTCCTCAAGAGTGTTTTTACTAAAAGGGAGGATTTTGGGATTCCAAAAAGTTATTAAAGTGGTAGGTGGGAAGAGACAATTACTGGTACTACTCCTACATTAAGGTGTGAAGCACACCTTAAATACTCAAATTTCTGGCGCACATTCCTCGATATTTATTTGAGTTAGCCACTTGAAGTTTCCATAGATTAAATACATCCCTCGCTGAAATATTTATTGCGTTCAGAAGCTGAATACGTTATTTATTATGAATTTTTATAAGGCTTAATTTTCTTTCTCCAAAACATGTGGAAAATATTATATCTATTTTATATTATTTACAGCAAAGCTTTTATGTAATTTCAACATGCGAAATATGTACATAAAATATAGTAAATATCAGTAAAATGTGTACTTAAATATGCTAATATTCGTAAATTATATGATTAATGCAGTAAATTTAAAACACTGGTCGTATGTTCCTTGATTATGAATTATTATGATATGAGACAACAGCATTGTTTTTAACCCTGGAACCGGTAGCTGACGATAGATCGTCAGGTCTACGATACCTGTGAATACAGATAGAAGTAGTTGTGATTTTTTTCCATTCGATGGCAGCATTCATCAGGCATATTTTCTCCTTGGAATGTGGAATGTTTCGGTGTTAAATCAATCCATTTCCGTGATATCATTGAAACAAATGAAGGTTCAAATTGGTACAGCTTTGAAACACATGTTGATTTTGTTGTGACTTGCTTTCATTATTTACTGTGTGTTATGCACACACGATGGCTGCATTTTCGGATTGAAGTGGTAATGTATTTGAAATGGTGTATGGCGTTTAGTGGCGGTAATGAGGTGAAGATATTATAATAGAATTAAATACATCTGTATATTCAAGGCGTACTGCAGCAGAAAGGATAAGTGTTGTTCCACCTAAGGTACGTTATAACACTAACCGGTTAGAGCTCTATCAACTTCCTAAAGTATTATCACTATTCACTTAAAATATGCATTCTTATCATCAGAATTAATTTCTCTAAAAAATGTATATTTAAAAAAGCTTCAGACAACTGACTAGTCATTTATATTTGATGTGTAAGTAAAAAAATATTTTCATTTTTGAGGGGGCATTCAAAGGGGCGGAATTTGTTTTTAAATACATTGCGGGTAAATGCAAACTGCTTCACAAATAATTCAGTTCATGTTGAATGTTTCAGTGTACTTCATGTGCATATTCTGTGAATATTACATCTGTCAGAGTGACAATACATCAGGTACTGCAAATGTGTGTGTGGTGCACACCCACCGGTTAGAAGCTACTTCAACTACCGGTTCAAGGGTTAAATAGCTCCAAATATTATGACTAAGTCATCGTTTCTGCTTTAGATTATTTATGAAGTCTCCTTCTTTCTAATTTTGACAGTATTAAATAATCAAATTCAATATATAATAAAAATACTACAACTATTTAAAAAATAATGTTATGTACTGTAAGTTGCGGAGTAAATTACTCCACGTGTTGTGTAATTTCCTGTTACCCTCATGCCCTGAAAATGAAACAAATGTTACGAAAGAAAGTTAATGCATAATCTGTCTTTAAACCTCTTTTAAGTAACACAAATAGTAAACATTTTCATCGTAATACGCCGTGTGTCAAGAACAAGAACTGCTCCACGTCATTTGTGTTCGGCGCTGATCCAATAAAATTATTTTATAGGCTGAGAAGGATCGTTCAATATTGCAGGAAGTCAGCGGGACACATTTCTAAAGACTTGGTGAACTATCTTCCAGGAGCTATGCTTGTTCGCCACTAGTGATCTTGCAAAAAGATAGAGAGTTTGAATAAATTTCGTTTCAAGACTGCACGGAGTTTGTTAGCAACTCTGTTCAATTGAAGCCTTCCCAGATTCTGAAAAACGATCGGTTCTGTTTTGTACAGTTCAGGCACTCGGACTGACTGTATTTCACAGGCAAAGGGTTAGAAATCCTACTGTAAATAAATTTTAAAGTTAACTTCAGCAATTGAAAATATTCTATACGAGATTAAATTCGCCAATTATATCACTGTAGTCTGAAAAATTAAACGAGCTGACACAACTGTTTTTAATAATAGCCTAGGTATGTGCAAAATGTTACGTTCTTCACATAATATTTACAAATATGTATATTACTATGTAAAGAAAACACAGGTATAACAATATCAGAATCACAATTCACCGACATTTCTCATTTTCATTTGTCTAAAAATAAAGAAATAGAATACGTTATTACATAACATTCCGGGCCCTTATTATTATTATTATTATTATTATTATTATTATTAGTAGTAGTAGTAGTAGTAGTAGTAGTAGTAGTAGTAGTAGTAGTAAGCACTGCAACTCGTGTCCACATCTCCCTATCACCGTAGATAACATTTAATTAGGAACAGCAGAAGGCAAGGATACTGAGAACATTTCTAATCTAAACTTCTCTAGTTTTACGGTCGAAGTTTCAAAATCTGCCTGCTGTGGTATATGCTTAGCTCAATTTCCCAACAGTGATCTGCGGTCCCCCCCCCCCCGGCAAAATACCTGCCCTTGGCGCTTGTCTGCTGATTGCATCACGAGGTTTTGCTAAAGTTGACCACTTCATGTGCGAGTCCCCTCTGCCTGTAATGAACGAGTTGGCCGCGCGGTTTGGGGCCCAAATATGTGAGCTGATACATCACCTCATCCGGAATTCAATGCAACGGCTGGTTGGTGCATGAATCAGAGCTAACGGAGGGCGTTTTGAACATAGCAATAGCAAAGAGTTTCATATCGACGGTCTAGTTCTAATAAAACGTATCTGATAATGCAGTCCCTATCCATTATTTCCCTTAAGGGGACAGTCTGGAGATAAACGTATATTTTTAAGTAATCCACGAAAATTCGTGGGAATGTTGCCTAAATAAAAGTAGCGATATCACAGTAATGTATTTCGTGTACAACAGCATTTCCAAAAAAATTTGCAAAATATTTTTTAAAATTTTTAATTCCATTTTATTGTGAAATGTAAATGAAATGTTAACACAAAATTAGAATTAGGTAGATAATTTTCCTTTAACATGTACTGTGTATTGATTTTCCTTTATATAATTTATATATAAAGAAATACACTCATGTTCATAAAAACCAGAACACCTTGAAATACTAGACATACGCAGGTCATATTCACAGTACATGTGCATTAATATGCTCTGAAGAAACTAGTAGCATTTTAACCATGCCAACCTTCAAGTTCAAAAGTCCACATCGATATCTCGACGAACCATCACCGACTGATAGAATGTGCCTTTGGCTCTCGTTGTAACTATAAACCGAAAATAATTGATCAGTGTGACTTGTGCAGACGAGCAGGATGCCTCGCAGACATATGCGAGAACCGTACCGTCAAATGAGTGAGTTTGAAAGAGGGCGCATTATTTGAATGAGATAACGTGATACATCCATCCGAGAAATTGCTGCTCGTGTGGGACGAAGTGTGTCGGCAGCGCAACGGCTGTGTACAGGATGGTTCACAGAAAGCCGTAGAATACGACGAGATGGCTCTGGTCGCACCACCGAGAACACCCCCGAGAAGATCGACACCTCATCCGAATAGCATTGCATGAGAGATCTGTATCCTCCTCAGCTCTGGCACAACAGTGGAACAGTGTAACACGTTTATTACGGTCTGGGTAGACTGCAATGGTGTATGGAACGACAGCACATGGGACAGGAATAGCAGAAGATAGTGTTTTCGGACGAATCCAGGTGCTGTTTGTAAAAGAAATAACTAATTAATAATGATAATACCTCAATCAGTTATCTAGGCTGTATTTAGAGCAGAGAAGAAATCTGCACTCTGCGTCAGTCATTCATAGTGTTCTACGGAACGAAACACCGGTTTACTTGAGAGGTGATCTTCAGTACCTATCATCCACAAATAATCACCAAACAAGGCCATTAAATAACTACCTGCTAAGCTTCCCTAACCGTCACACTAGTAGTTACTGTGATTTATTCATCGTTCGATCCTGCCCCAGTCCAGTGGTGTGTTAAGGTGCTCAAATACGTCAGCCTGGTATCGGTAGATTTACTGGCACGAAAAATAACTCCTGCGTGACTAAATTCAGGCACCTCGGCGTCTCCGAAAATCGTAATAGTAGTGAGTTGGACGTAAAGCAAATAACATGATTATTATGATTCATTTATCCCCGCTACTATCCGCCTAGAGAAGGCATTCGATAATGTTGATTGGACCAAGCTATTTAAGATTCGGAAGGTGATTGGCATCAGATACCGAGAACGAAGAATTATCTACAATCTGTATAAAAATCAGTCTGCAGTGATGCTTTGAAAAAGAAGCAGCAATCCAGAAAGGAGTGAGGCAAGGCTGCAGTTCATCCCCCCTCCTCTTCAGTGTTTACATAGAACACGCAGTAAAGGAAATGAAAGACGAATTTCGAATGGGAATATTTTTTTTTTTTGCTAGTTGCTTTACGCTGCACCGACACAAATAGGTTTTATGGCGACGATGGGGCAGGGAAAGGCTAGGAGTGGGAAGGAAGCGGCCGTGGCCTTACTTAAGGTACAGCCCCAGCATTTGCCTGGTGTGAAAATGGGAAACCACGGAAAACCATTTTCAGGGCTGCCAACAGTGGGGTTCGAACCTACTAACTCCCGAATACTGGATACTGGCCGCACTTAAGCGACTGCAGCTATCGAGCTCGGTCGAATAGGAATCACAATCCAAGGAGAGGAAATGAAAACGTTGAGATTTGCCGATGATATTGTTATTTTATCTGAGACCGCAGAAGATCTCGAGAAGCTGCTGAATGCTATGGTCGAAGTCTTGGGTAAGGAGTACAAGATGAAAATAAGTAAGTCCAAAACAAATGTAATGGAGTGCAGTCGAACGAAGGCAGGTGATGCAGAAAATATTAAATTAATAAATGAAGTCTTAAAGGAAGTAGATGAATATTGTTACTTGGGTAGTAAAATAACTAACGATGGCAGAAGTAAGGAGGACATAAAATGCAGATTAGCACAAGCAACGAAGAGCTTTCCTAAGAAAAGAAATTTGCTCACTTCAGACATTGATATAGGGATTAGAGAGATGTTTTCGAAGACTTTCGTGTGGAGCGTGGTATTGTATGGAAGTGAAACATGGACGATAACTAGCTCATAAAGAAAAAGAATAGAGGCTTTCGAAATGTGGTGTTACAGAAGAATGCTGAAGATGAGATGGATAGATCGAATCACGGATGAAGAGAT
This sequence comes from Anabrus simplex, assembly GCF_040414725.1. Classification (NCBI taxonomy): domain Eukaryota; kingdom Metazoa; phylum Arthropoda; class Insecta; order Orthoptera; family Tettigoniidae; genus Anabrus; species Anabrus simplex. The sequence continues at coordinate 82,186,973 of NC_090278.1, read as the reverse complement.
ACTGAATCGAATTGGCGAGAGGAGATCGATTTGGCTAAAATTGACGAGAAGAAGAGATAGAATGATAGGACACATCTTAAGACACTCAGGACTTGTTCAGGTGGTTTTTGAAGGAAGTGTAGGTGGTAAGAATGGTAGGGGTAGACCGAAATATGAATATGAACAGCAGATTAGAGCAGATGTACATTAGGATGCAGTAGTTACGTAAAAATGAAGAGGTTAGCACAGGATAGGGTGTCATGGAGAGCTGCATCAAACCAGTCTATGGACTGATGACGCCAACAACTACTATCCGCCTATAAAATTCCCTCCCGACTGAAGTCAGAGACATTCCTTGTACTAAGTTGTTCAAAAGAAGGTGTTGCAAACATTATTCACATATATGAATATAAACTATAACACAGACCCTAAGATAATGTACTTTGTTCATATAGGAACTAGACGATAAGCATTTGCATTTTGTAAGTTACACAATATTAGTATGTGCAAAATTTAACATAAATTAATCAGTGTATTATGGTTGGGCATAATAGCAGGCTCTATAGCCTGAGCCTCTCCGTAGAAAACAAGACGATATTCTCGACGATTTACTCTTCCACGATGCATAGAGATTAACCTAAAATCCACGGGTCTGATAGACCGTACCCCTGTTTACTGTATGTAAATCTCATAGCATACATGTTTTTCAGGTTAGAGTATACAAGAATAGTCTACCCTACACAACGGTTATGTTATGAGTCTTGCATAAACTGTAGGGGTACACCCATCACAATAATTAATTAATTAATTGTATTCCACCAAAAATTGATTCTGGTATGCATCGGAAAATAGTCATTGAGAAGTATAACTTTGTTTTAAAGAGTCTTAAGGGAATAATTTTTAAAATAAACAAATGATAAGCGGTCTTCCAAAATTCTTCTATTTGGTCGAGTGATTTTAAAGCTGGGAAATGAGATGGAAGAACTGCACAGACATAATCAATGGGGTGTCTAATCATGGATTCGGCCGGTGTCAGGATGTGCTATTATTGACGTTGTGCGGTATACGGTGCACGTCACTGCTGATGTGACAGATATATAGGGGGTGAGGTGAGTGGAACGAGACCATTGTCCATTTGAGCATTGTGCACAAAAATGGACTGAAATTTTACGCGTCTACAGAGCTATTGTGTCGTGTCATTTGATGGGTATCCATTTGAAATGTGTCACAGAACACTGTATCCGTCTTCCACGGTTGAAGCTCCTATGTACATTTCATGAAGGTGTTCTTAACAGACACCTGCCAAAGACATATAAGCTTGGACAAGACCTATGACTGAATTTGAGAGGAATTTAGCAGTGACGTGATTATCCCAAAGCGAGACTGTGTCATCTTGTCACTGTCAAAATGATTAAATATGAAATGTTACTAACCCACACCTTTGAATATACACGTTCTTCAACCCTATCTCATCTAGTTCAATTTGCCAAAGGATTATGAAAATAGCAATTAGCAATGGGAAATTCTCAGTAAGCCGAATTTTTAGCTGTAATAAGTTAGAATGCAAGGAAGGAAGTGCCATACACCCTACTCTTCCACGATGCATAGAGTAGGGTCTGATAGACCGTACCCCTGTTTATGTAAATCTCATAGCATACATGTTTTTCAGGTTAGAGTATACAAGAATAGTCTACCCTACAAAACGGTTATGTTATGAGTCTTGCATAAACTGTAGGGGTACACCCATCAGAATCCCTAGAATGTGTGTTCTTCTTGCTACATAATGGAAGAACGGACTAGACTACTCTTCCTACTGCCTAAAAATCCGAAGTCTCGTGATAGGTAGTTCTGTTGAGCAAAGAGGAGTATCAGCAAGTGCTTACTGACGTCTCAAAAACCTTGACGAAGTTCTGCGATTTATTATTTCCTACGCTAATTCAGATAGGAATAAACATTTTCGGAGAGGTTTCCTTAAAATACTATCTTCCACACCACTTCTAATGACTTCCCTTATTTCAGTTACAACCTGTATTTCTACAGCACATACGCATCAACAGCTGTTCCAAGCTGCCCAGATATTTCTCAGCAACTAATTATAACACAACCGTTAAATTTAAAGTAAATTAGTAATTAATTGTAAATGTAATGTGTTAATTTATTATTCGCCCACACTTATTTAAAATCTGTCTGGCCCAGTCCCAAAAGTTCCCTTGCATGTGAAGATGTTTTTAAATCTGTTTTCCTATATTGGCTACACGTTGGAGAGCCTGAGCTTGAAGGTTCCCCTAGGCAGTGGTAAATTGTTAACTGTTGGCCAGGCTGCTTCATGAACGGATTATTAAATCATGCCAAACTGGTTTACCTGTCGAAAATTCAAGTTTATTATGAACAAGAAACAAAAAAATCTGGAGATTAAGTTGAACAGAAATAGTGCATGGATCCATGTGACTAACATTAAAGGGTCTATAACAGCATCTGCACTTAGAGAAACCTGTCAAACATGCAAATCAATTCAAGGTAAGGGTGTATTCTGCCCGAAGGCAGGTCCGAACCTCCACAGAGGTGTACCTGAGCCGGAGTTTATGTACGGTAGGGTGGCCAGTTCCTTTCTGCTCCTCCATTCCCCTTACCCCCCCACCAAAGGCGCGTGTCAACCCATCCAAATCTTCACCACGCCCAATGTTGCTTAACTTCGGAGATCTCACGTGATCCGATGTTTCAACACTGCTACGACCGTTGGCAATTCAAAGTGTCACTATGTACAGCGGAAAGTATTACATCATTTTAACAACGTAATATTTTATTCATGATGAAAGCTGAGTTGTTTGCAAGCCTAGAGTTTCGACCTTCAAAGCTTTAAGAGACTTTTATTTTCCCTTTTTCTGTCGCACGGACACTTACGGTGGCGATGGGATAGGAAAGGGCTAGGAGTGAAAAGGAAGCAGCGGTGGTCTTAATTAATATACAACCCCAGAACTTGCTTGTGTGAAACCACGGAAAGCAATCCGCAGGACTCCCGGTTGTGGCATTACAAAAAATTATCTCCCGAATACAAGCTGACAGCTACGTGACTCAAATCGCATAACAAAATTCACTCAGTATCTTTAAGAGAAAAAGATCAACAGAGCTGCTACGCGGTACGGGCCGTGTAGTTATTTATTGGCATTCAAGAGATGTGATTGAATGACACCCCACATATTCTGTACATGAGTTATGAACTATTTGAATCATATAAGGGAAGTATAAATGGTTAAAAGTTTACTTTAGAGCCCGGCATTTTAGAAAGTAATCGGTTGGAATGATCTACATTGATGGTATAGGCTGCTAAGGTGTATATGGAGGAAAAAGCAAGTAACTGGTGTAATGGTGTATTTAAGAAAGCTGATAGAAAAGTATGTGATAATTATAGAAGAATTACACTGTAGTCAAAATTAGTCAATATATTGTAGAGAATAATAGAAAACAGGATGAGAGGAAGGGTGGAAATAAATTTAGACAGGGCAGGTAAACGATAGACCTTATATTTAGCATGAGATTAGTGATGGAAAAACAGTGGAAATATGGAAAAGATCTGGTGATGATATTCCTTGCTCTAGTAAAATCATACGTTAGTATTATTAGATAAAATGTGTGGAAAACCCTAGAAGGAAATGAGCGTGGACAGCAATCAAGAAAATTAGTAAAATCAATGTATAATATTTGTTCGAATGGTGTCCAGATTCCAGTGGTAGAAGAGATAGGTTTCTAAACCCAACTGGACAAAGAAAGGGAAGTACTCTGTCTCCACTTATATTTGTAATGGTTATGGATGTAATTTAATAGGAAACAATGGTAAGATGGAGGGGATATGAAAATATCGTTATTTGTGCATGATCTGGGAAGTCAAAAATACAAAAATGGAAATTCCACTAGAGGCTATAGATGACAATATTGAGAAATATGGTATGAAAATCAGCATGGAGAAGAGAATAACAGTGGTGATGACACGAGAAGAAAGAGAAGGAATCATTAGTATCAGGAGACAAAACCTTGAGGTTGTTGAGTGCTTCAAATATTTGGGAAGTGAAAAATTCCAAGATTCAAGGTTGGCTAAGGAGATCAGCATAAGTTTACAGTCTACCAGAATTTAAGAAACTTGGTGTGGAACAGAAAAGTTCTTATGAAATATAAAGAGATGTTGTACAAGATGTAATATACACTTAAATTAACGTATGCATCAGAGACTTTGACACTGACAACAAGAAATGAGAGTAAAATTCAAACCTGTGAGATGAAGTTCGTGAGGGGTATGGTAGGGAAGACAAGGAGAGACAGAGTAAGAAATGTTGAGGTTATAAAAGAGATAGGGATAGAAAAAGTGCGTGATAGGATGGAGAAGGGAAGGATACCAAAACAAGTGTTCGAGGCTAATAAACGGAAATAGGGCTTGAAAGAGGCCCACAGCAAGATGGACAGACTGTGTCAAGAACAGAATGAGAAAAAGACTGGAATGGAATGCAGGAAGGAAAGGCAACGGTGGAGAAGTACTATCAAAACCCCATACCTCGCAGGAGCTGGACAAGGAGAAATGAAAATACGGTTAGAATGCGAACTGCTGAAGTGTATGCTACCCTGTAAATCAGTTATGCCATGAGATTTACCTAGATATTAGGGGTACGGCCTATCGGAACCCCTAAAATTGATGCGACTCTCGCTACATTTTAGAGGAGCTGGCTGGCTGGACAACAATTCCCAGCAACCAGATTAGTTTGCATTCCGAGGTCTACTCATAAACCAAATATCATACAACAAATGGATTTCACCAAAGGGTTCAATGACACCAATATTAATAAATTCACACAAAATTTTTCAGGAAGAATAGAAAAGTTGGAAGTTTGTAACGTAGTTTTTCAGCCACATGTAATCTAATTTTAACACCAGGGAGGACGCATGGCTACATAGTTAGTCTGTTGTAACATGGCGATAACGGTCGCAAACTGTAATGAGAAATATCGACCAAGATCGCAGACAATAGTGCTTAATGAATTCCTCGACGACTAAACCAGGTTACTGAAGGATTGTCCTAGTGGTGCGGACCACACAAAGCAGATTAATTGCCTTGTTCTGCTGTGTGCAGACAAAGAACTTACATCCCTGGTTCTGACGTGTAATGGCCTTGTTAAATAATTTACTGCTACATTGTCGTTTGAAAAAGATACCTCGAATGCTGAAAATAAATAGCAAAATGAGAATTTATTCCAATACTGTCTCCAGTTCCAGCAAATAATTTCCGGTCAATTCAAACTGCATTAATTTGTGGAATCCATTCGCAGAGATCTTCTAGTTACTCCAAACTTACTGTTATTCACACTGAATGTTCTACACAACATAACGAAATGGTCTTCCCATGATGTTGCCAATCCTTGATTTACTTGATTTGCATTACGTACATTTTTATTATGAGTAAAACCGACGTGGTATGTACAAATATTATTTGACAACAAGGAAATAGAACTCTACGCACGAACATAATGCATCTTATGCTCGACGGCGCCGAATATAAGTATTATATGCTAGAAAACTGAATCTTAATGAGACTCATTATAGTTCAAGTTTCATTATGATGGAGGTTGTCCGCCAATCAGAGTTCAGATTTTCATTACGATACAACTGGTTGACCAGTTAGATAAGAATAGCATCGCACCTGCGCTCAACGCATTAGCTTCGCACTTGTTCCCAAAATCAAACATGTCGGACACACATATTCGACAACCACCCGGCACATTCCCGCAAATTCACTTCACCAACTGTTCAATAAACAATCTGTATTTCAAATAAAGCTAGGTTATGATAAGCTTCAATCAAAGTTTTGAAAACATGACATTGTCAAGGTCTGGGTGTATGTGTTGTCTTCGTCATCATTTCATCCTCATCCCTACGGGTGTCAAATAAAAAGACCAGCACCTGGCGAGCCGAACCCGCCCTGGGATATCCTGGCACTAAAAGCCATACGACATTTCATTTCATCTGGCGGGGACAAAAGTCAGCAACTTAGAACGCCTGGAAGGTATGCATACACTCCTAACAGCGTGGATGGACAAGTTGCCGGCTTAACTCCTAGCAATTCAAGAGGAAGGACACATGTGTTACATTGCTGTAGAGCAGGTTGTGGCCTCCTTAGGCTGAATATTCACGCTGTGTGGATTACAACCCCACCAAATGTTTAAAACAAAATCTTAAGATCCTTTATCCGCCACAAACTTTCTTAACTTGTTGCGTAGTTCGAGAAGAAACATTTTCCATGACAAAGTCAAACAAAAAAATGGTGTCAAATTTTCCTTTCAGAAAATCAAATGATCATAAATACGTATTTTAATAAATGAAGCCCAAACTGACAGCGATTAATTGATGTGCATCTAGTGAATCGTTTTAGAGAGACATCTATATGGAATGGGGAGAGTACAAGTGTAGTATTTAGCGTATCGAAAGGGGGAAGCTAACTCAGAGTCTATGAGACTACCAAAAAGGAAATAATTAGTTCCCTAGACTACGATGAGATGAGAGGTCTCTTTGATAAATAAGCGTCTACATGTCTCTTAGCCATGACCATCCATCAATACTTCACATCACAGCCTGCACGATCGTTAAGTAACATCGCGTCATACATTTTGTATCATTAATTTGCAAATTACTCCTACACAAGGCATATTTACGATCGGGAAAAGTACATTATTGGCAAAAATGTTTGTTCGTATGAGACTAACTTGATTGGCTTATCGTTCAGAAAAACCGAAAAATCGACAGATGTAGGTCTCGTAATCTTAGTTTTTGATAGTATGATACGAAGGTCACGGACCCACGAACTACATGAAAATGACAGCTTTAAGGTTGTCGCCCACCTACATAATCCTCACTGAACACAATCGAACTGGAGAATATTCTGTTGTCCGTCTCTCTTTTTTTTATTAGCTTTATGTTGCCTTACACTGTTACAGCCAGTGATATTCGTTCTCAGTTAATGTCCCATTGGGAGATGTAGTGGCAGGCCACTCTTTCAAATAAGTCTAGAGCGATAAAAGGAATTACGAAGACTTCCCTTCGTGTACTGGTGTCATGTCGTCTTCGGATCGGTCGTGGTATAGGTATGCACTGCTACTTACTGACGAGGGAAGCCCCCCCCCCCCCCTTGTGTGTACTTGCGGCGATCCTATGACCGTAGTACACATCCGTACCTGGCCGATCTGCGCCGTAGTCTGAAACTACAGAGTATATAATCTCCCTCACTCTACGAGATGACGAACAGTCAGCAGACCTCGTCATCCGTTTTATGAGGAATAATGGTCTATTTTATCGAGTATGAAACTTATTTCTATTTGGTTCTAATTTTCGTTTTAATTTTTGTTTTATTGTTAACTCGGTTTTTATTCTTTTCTGTTTTCATTGTGTATTTTAAATATATTTCTTTTCTCATTTGCGTAAACTAAATGATTTCAATAATAATGTTATTTTACGTCCCAATAACTACGTATTTTACACCGTTTTCGGAGACGCCGAGTTGCGGGAATCAAGTCCCGCAGGAGTTCTTTTAAGTGCCTGTAAATCTGCCGACACGATGATGACGTATTTGAGCACCTTCAAATACCACCAGACTGAGCCAGAATTCTACCTGCCAAGCCACTCAGCCCGAATAAATGATTTCACTTCAAAGTCAATGCCTTATTTAATTTTCTTATCTTAAATCTAATTTAAATGATTTTTAAGAAAATACGGAATTGATCATTAGGTAATTTAAAAACATTCTATTTAAAATTCCATGTCGTCCCTTCTCGTACATTTAGGGTCCGATTACCTAGATGTTGGTCCTATTAAACAACAAAATTCATCATCAGTAACCTGCGAAACCCAGAGAGCGACGTCATATTGATTTATGTGTAAAATTAAGCCGTTAAAGGCGATATAATGCACATCTCCTTTAATTTCTGCATGATTATTTCTCTGTAATATATGGCAGACCAATAAGGGGTTCGTTGAACACAGCCTATAAAGAACTGGGTTATAAAGTGAAATTAAACTTCCCTCAGCTTCCTAATTCCTTCGATAATAAACTTAGAATTGCAGAGTTTCAGGCCACAGAATTTATGGCGTGTTCATATAACCAGCATACAAACCAAAACAACAAACATTACATTACATTAGCTTTAAACTTAGTATTAAGCATGGGATTGTGGAGCATAGCGACCGAACTGTCGATATAGACTTTACCTTACCTAAGCCTCCAAGATTAAGATAATTAAAGACAACGTGAAATTGAAACGTTTCTGGAAAATAACTCTGTCCAATTATCTCGTTATTAAGAAGAGCGGCCTCTGCTGCCGCCATTGCTGCAATCGAAATGCGGAGATGGGGGAAAGAGATGATTTGAAAATTTACTTAATTAATTTTAGATAAGAATGTAACTTCATGTTCGAGATGGCATAATATTCTAAGGGAATTCTCTTCCTACTAATTTGATGGCTTAACTCTGTCTGCCGTAGTGAGACGTTCTATATAATGAAGAAAGGAAGGAATAAAACATTCTCAGAATGTAAAATAAACTAGGTCTGTTGAATGAAGATAAACAGTCGAGGATCTGCAGAAAGTAACTTCTCCACTCTGCTTTCAATTCTTGTACAGTATGTCTCGAAATTGTCACTGATATGTTTTCCAATTGTGATGTAGCTGTTAATACTACTACTACTACTACTACTACTACTACTACTACTAATAATAATAATAATAATAATAATAATAATAATAATAATAATAATAACAAAGTACTTGACTAATATCGCCAAAGCTCCCAACAACAGTTTGAGTGGTGTCTTTAAAAGTAGGAAAGATCACAATACGAAGATAAAGTCGGAATTCAAGAGGAAAAATTGGGGAAAATATTCGTTTGTAAGAAGGGGAGTTAGGGATTAGAATAACTTACCAAGGGAGATGTGCAATAAATTTCCAATTCCTTTGAAATTAATTAAGAAAAGGCCAGAAAACAACAGATAGGGAATCTGTCACCTGAGCGACTGCCCTAAATGCAGATCAGTAGTGATTGATTGATTGATTGATTGATTGATTGATTGATTGATTGATTGATTGATTGATTGATTGATTGATTGATTGATTGATTGATTGATTGATTGATTGATTGATTGATTGATTGATTGATTGATTGATTGATTGATTGATTGATTGATTGATTGATTGATTGATTGATTGATTGATTGATTGATTGATTGATTGATTGATTGATTGATTGATTGATTGATTGAATAAACTAAAGACAAGGTATAGTAAGATTGAAAGAGTTAACAGCTTCAAATATCTCGTTGAGATGGTGCAGAAAGGATCTAATGAAAGAGAAGCTAACACCAGTAGGTGAGACAGCGTTTTGTAGAACACACGACCTGTACAAGAAAAGGAAATTTGAATGCAAGCAAAAATCAGATATTACAACACGCTGATTAAACCCGAATGTCTCTATGGAAGTGAATGCCTCCGAGCTACTTGGAAAGGCTGGTCTCTGAGAGAAGCTGATGGTTTGGGAGAAAGATCTTCGAAGGATAATGGGCCGAAAGATCGTGGTTGGGCAATACAGGCTGCGAAGACGAAAGGAACTTAATCAAGAAACCGAACGACTGATGGAATCCATCAAGAAGCGGCGACTCAACTTCTATGGCCACCTATTTAGAATGGAAGACAAATGGTTGACTAAGTAAATGATTACCATACGCGATAGTAGACCTAATAGTAGACCTAACACAAGGGAGGTCACGAATGATCTGAAAACATTCGACCAAATCATGAAGACATTGTTAACAGACTCAAGTACTGACACCAGATCACTAATTTCAAGAGCTTTTGTGAAGAAGAGCAGCAGGACAGCGGGTGGACAGCTGAAACGAGACAGGCTGCAAGAGAGGGAATGCGACGATACTGAGCTGCAAAGAAAGCTGCTAAACATGTCTAAATGCTGCTTACTGTGGTCTCCAAAGCAAAGCAAAGTCACCTCCGTACAGGCCATGAAGGCCCTTGGAGAAGTGGAAGGTAAAGGCTTCCACTATTGTTAACCTCGGTACGCGATGGGGTAGAGTGGTTAGCTCTACACCTGGCCACCTTTGCGCCCAGGAATTAACTTGGTACTCATTTTTGGTGTAGGCTGAGTGAAACTCAGGGCCATATGCACCTCCAGAAGTGGAAATCTCGTTTCTTAAATTTTACGACTTCCTGACGGGGATTCGAACCCACGTCCTTCCGTGCGAACCCAGCACGCCCTTATCGCCTCGGTCAGGCAGCCCCTTTACTGTAGTCTCCAATGTCCGTAAGCGTATAAAATAAAACTAATAACAGTAATAAAAATTTCCCTTCATGGCAATTTGAACGTGGACTTGCATTCCTCGAAAACGCGTACATGGAAAGCAAAATTTTAAGACGCCTTCAGTGTTTGGGTAGAACACATGTATCGCCGACAGCGTTTAACTTACGATTATATTTAATGTATCAGTTGACAGATGAAAGAAGTGGCTACCTTTTGCAAAAAAAAAATCGAAATCTAAAGCGTAGTTTTCATGTAATAGCACTTCAAAATAAGGCAAAATTTGTTCTAAACATGTGACGTCACACACATACTCTGTTATAAGATGGAGCTGTATTGACTCGCGCGCGCTCGGTTGGAGGTTAGCTGTCGTCGTGAATATATCGTGATTTTATTAGGATTTGGCAAAAACGTGAAAAGTGAACGACGAAGGCATAAAAGAAATGAAAAGAAAAGAACGTAATAGGCGTAACTATTGATTTAATTTTACTCGTAATATTACTCATAAATTATGTCATATTACCCACATTCCGAGTATACCACGTCCTATTGAATAAAACTTATTATCCGCACAATATTTGTTCGTTATTTCTAATAATTAAGTCCACAAAACTCTTAAAACGCTCATGCCGTTACATCAGTGACAGCCAACCGCCATTTATTTCTTCATGACACTCTGACCACCAGTACCAGGTGCAGCACGGTACTTTCAAATTATAAAGTGCCCCACATGCACTAATGATGAATGGGATGCCTAATAACTGATTTCCACAGGGGTATTATTGCTTACAGGTTATTTATGTGAGAATATGAAGAGATAACAACCGGACGGCCGCTCGCTGCATGTTCCTCAGCGCTACCCGCCTAATGCGCCCTCTTTCTTTCATAAGCCTCGTTTTCGAAGGCACTTTAGTAGGCCGATACTTGGTTCAGTAGCACTACAGTTGCTGTCAACATATCGACAATGGCTTGTGTATTCAACAAAGATGCATTCGCAGACCTAAATGTAATCACTGGAGAATCTGGTCTGAATGCAGCCGATGCTCGCAGACAGTATGGGGAAGAGTTTAAATAACCACCTGCCGAACAGAATTGCAATAAAGAGCTATTGGATCGTTCAAGTCACATGCCACATAAAAGCAACGTTTTGGTAGAGTAAAACATCTGTACGTGAATAAATTAATGAGTTATTAAACTTCATTTTCTGCATCTTTGGTGTGTTACAGAACGTGTGAACGGGCGAGTTGGCCGTGCGGATAGTGGCGCGCGGCTGTGAGCTTGCATCCGGGATATAGTAGGTTCGAATCCCACTGTCGGCAGCCCTGAAGGCAAATGCTGGGGCTGTACCTTAATTAAGACCACGGCCGCTTCCTTACAACTCCTAGGCCTATTCCATCGTAAGCATAAGACCAATCTGTATCGGTGCGACGTAAAGCCACTAGCAAACAAAAACAGAACGTGTATAGTAAGATGACTGCTATTTGTTCCCCATCTGAAGTACAGTTCGTTGCAACAGTCCATTGTAAACCAGTGATTAGGCATCCCATTCATCACTATTGCATGCGGGACATTCATAAGTAGAGAGTAAAGGGCTGGGGTGGGGTAACATGGAATATTGTGAATCAGAACACCTGTATTGTTTCCGAACCGTTTTTGGGCAAGTGAGCCTCAGAAAAATAAATGCAAACAAGACCAATTTTTGATCTTCAGCAAACAGGCCAATGATGAGGAACCTTACGACTAAACAATAGACAAATTGACAGAATAACCACATTGAAATATCTGGGTGTCATTTTCAATGAACTAATTGATCGTCAGTGAGAAGTGAAATAAAGGATGGCAATATCACGAAGAATATTTACGAAAACGAAATATTTCTTTTGTATTGAGTACCTAAATGACTACGCACCATTTGCGAGAATTCATGAACCATGAAATCTCTTCCTTCTCCCAAGTCCTCTTCTCCCGTCGACCTTTCCGCAAGATGTTTTAGTTCTGTAGCCCTCTTACAGCATTTAATATATCGGTACATCAGCGCCCTGTCCAGTGCCAAACCTAAGTACTTAGGACAGCGTTTGTACTTCAGATATTGATTTCTGAACTTTACTCTAGGACTGTAGTCTGCCTCTAGGTTGCTATGATGAAATGTGGCTATGTCAGATTTTGAGGGATTAGGATGGAGCCCCCACTTCCTGCAGGTAGTCGTCCATCTTCTGAAGAACATTATTCAGCGTATATTTTGCTGAAATAAAGATGCTTTTAGGGACTGTTAGATATATACCGTCCGCATAGATGATTTTTTGGGATACAGGTCATCGATATAGAAGGTAAATAACATAGGAGATAAAACTGATCCCTGCGGTAGACCATTGTTGGGTGTATGGAACTTGCTCCTGACAGTTCCAGTGTGAACTTGGAATACCCTGTTACTCAACATATTGTTAATGAGGGTGACAATTGGCTGACGTTATTGTTTTGCTCGCTGGTGGCCCTGCCCACATTGTCGCAACTGCACCGCAATTATCACCTCTCGCTGATATTATCGTCGACCGCCCCGTACTAGGCCTTCATTGTTACAATACGATGGCTACATCAGAGTCTGGACATGAATATACTGGTGAGGGTAGAATAATAATGATAATAATAATAATAATAATAATAATAATAATAATAATAATAATAATAATAATAATAATAATAATAATAATATACCGGTAATGTGTTCCAAATGTGCATAATGCTTCAGGCTTGATTACAATGTGGTAATGCCTTAATTTTAAATTTCTGTGTATGGTTCCAAGTGAGTCTGTATGTTCTTTTACTTTAGACATCCTTTCTATGTTTGCTTCAGTCCTGAAGGTTGGACGACTTCTCCTAGGTATTTGAATTCAGACACTCGGGGTATTTTGCCATATTTCATTTTCATTGCTTGTCCCATCAGTTACCGAAGACATCCTTCCATGTAGCGGGTTTTCTGGTATCAGATCTGAAGTCCTGTTTTGGATGCAATTTCGTGAAGTTCTTAGAGGGATTCAATCGCTTCCAGTCTGTCCTTAGACCATACTACTAAGTCATAAGCGAAGGCCAAACATTGTAAATTATTTTGTTTTCGTGTAGTCTGACAAGAGTAATTTCCTTTAACTTCTTTTTTTCCAATTCCTAACCTGTTTTAAGACAAGATTAAACAAATTATTATTATTATTATTATTATTATTATTATTATTATTATTATTATTATTATTATTATTATTATTCAGTAGTCGCTGCTGCCGGTCTCAAGCCCGGGTAAATGAGGAGGGATCAACGTCAGACTTACAGCAAAAATCCGGCGGTTAAAATATCTGTCATGTATCTAAATGCACTGGCTAGACGATGTATTGAGATACTAACTGCTAGCGCGTTCCCACAACAATGGGCAACGCACATTATTATCGCCTGAATGGTGTGAGAAATCGGCAAGGGCTACCCACTCAAGGACGGAACAAGTCCAACAAATCAGGATGGCAACCATCAACATTGGTACTCTGAAGAGTAGAAGTCGAAATCTTGCTGATGTGTTGAATGACCGACATATAGACATTGCCTGCATCCAAGAAACAAAGTAGACTGGTTTCAAGGCTAGAGATATTGGTGAAGGATACAAGTTGTTCTACCACGGGAAAACTCTTAATCATAATGGCGTAGCTACTGCTGGGAGCTCTACCATCCGAGATCATGCCATCGATGTTGGCCATTTATCCAACCGACTGATGTTCATCAAGATTAGTAGTGGAACGAAACCGCGCGTAATCCTCTGCTATGCCCCACAAAGACGATGAAAAGAATGAATTCTGGACCAGCCTTGAAACTCACTTAAAATCTATTGAGGGAAACGAGTTGCTCTTCATTCATTATCCCGGTATTCTGCATTATGGCAGGTCTTGTCATGGGATGAACCTCTTCCATTTGTGCCCGTCCTGCGCCAAGTTTTTGATGTCCGAATATTTCTTTCCTTTGATATTGTCCAACATTTGATATCTTTTCCTTACCCCTTTGTCGTTTGCCTTTCGCCATTCCTTCTATTCCCTCTTTCAGTAAACAGTCCCTCCTCAAACAATGTCCGTCCAGTTCATTTGTCTCCTAATGATTTGCAACATACTTCGTTCTTCTCCAACTTTTCGTAATACCTCATAATTCCTTACCCGGTCTTCCCATTTCACTCGTTCTATTCTCCTCCATGCCCACATCTCTAGTGCCTCTAATCTTCTCTCATCTTCTTTTCGCAATGTCCAACTCTCTGCGCCATACAGCGCTATGCTCCAAATATAACACTCAGGAAGTCTTTTTGTTTAGTCGTCCACAAACTAATTTCGATTTTCTCTTAGAGCCTTCTTTTGCAACGGTAATTCTTTTCTTACTTTCTATCGTGAAATACATATCATCTCTTCATTGGTGGTGACTTAAATGGACACGTCGGGGAAAATAGGGATGGATATGATAGAACACATAGAGTTCAGGGCTTCGGAGATAGAGAAATGGAGGATAGGAACAGAATGTTGGATTGTGCTACGGCATTTGATCCCTTCCTTCTCTCTACCTGTTCCACCTTCGTTTACTCCATCTCCTCCAGATCCTCCTGGTCTACTGTGTACGCTTGTATAAGGATTATTTTCTTTAGTACAGTTAGGTACAAAACAGAACATTCGTAACCCAATGACTTTATCTCAAGAGTAAAATAACTGCTGACAGCTGCCAGAGCGGGTTGTTCAAATACAAAATAATTCTAGTACTTACTTGTTTCTTAATTTTCTTTGTCTTGTTTCAGGAATCCCAGCTTATCCGAGGACGGTACCTGGACGGCAACATACTGGCCGGTCCACACGGCCTATGGCAGAGAGTACCTCACACTGGATGTGAACTCTTCGGAGACGGGGCGAGGTCCACGACTGAAGCAGTGCGCCTTCTGGAAGAAGTACCTGCCCCAGCTACTCGCTGCAACCTGTAAGTATATACAGACGTCTCATTTCTGAAATGCAATACAAGGTGGTTTAAAAATATACAGTAACAAGAGCTCGCACGATGAAAACTTGTCATATCTAAAATGAAATTCCCTTCTTTCTGTGCTCAAAAGAGAGTGGAAAATGACACCTGACCATACTGTAAACACTTGCAGCACTGTCTAATTACAAATGTCTCTGATTGGTTGAACTCCACTTCATAGTGACGTAAATACTGATCGTCAGAGAGGTAATGAATCAAGGAACACCAAACTTAAACTTGCTGAATTTTTCTCCGCCTGATGGCAGCACCGAACTTCTAGACAAAAAAAAGCGTCTCTAAATTCCCAGCTCAAGTAATCTGCCACCATCACCAATACTGAGTAATGTAGGGCCTCTCAGGGAGCATGCACCTGGTGCATGCACTGTCCACGGTGCAAAAGACGACTTCGCTTGATTGACCAGTGTGCAGGCCCCCACTCCTCGATTTGGAGCAATAGCGCTGTCTCTCTCTTTCCCCACGCCCGTCTCGCACGCTCCACCTGTCTTCCTCTTCCTCACTTGCTCCGTAGCGCTCCAAATCCAAGCCGAGTTGAGCCGAGCTTAACAGAGTAGCCCAGAGACGAAGCATTCGCCTGAGCCGAGCCGAGTCGAGTGGGACCGATGCACTGTGCACAGGAACTCTGCGCCTCAGTTTGTACGCGTGATATTTTCGGCGTTTGAGAGACCGTGGACTAATGTATAGGTTAATCCATTTTAAACAGATAAATATCGTATATATCTTAAAGTTCGTATTACCTTCATTAATCCGGGACGGGAGGACCATGTTCAATCAAACATTCATCAATGGTCTGGATTTAGAGCTGACTCTCAAGTGTCAGATTCTACGTCAATTGGTTACCTAGCTTTTTCTTAAATATTCTCACCGTCCTATAAATCAATATGATATCAATATCACTGTATGGTGCAGGAATATGGGCTATCGAAGTAGACAAAAAAGAATTAGATGTAATAACTAATAAATTCTGTAAAATAATAATGGGTCTAACAGAATGCACAGCAACTTGTGGAGCTAGAAGTTTCCGTAAAGATATCAGCATCCAAGCAGGAAAGTAGTAAAATATTGGCTAAGTTTAAGAAGGGGAGAGGGCAGGGAAATATTGAACCTAGCATATCAACACCAGATGAAACACCTAGATGATGATTATTGGGTGTCAAAAGTGAAAAATATGCTAGACAGAATAGGAATGGGAGAATACTGGGATAAGGAGATGAACAGTAAAGAGAAGAGATTTATCAAAAAACGATTACAGTGAGGGACATAGAGAAACAGATGATTAGGGAAGAATGTGAAACCAAAAGAACACTAGCAGAATTTTGTGGAATTATTCAAAATATGTCAATAAGAAAAGAAAGAATCCCAAATAGAGAACTAAAAGGTGTAGTGGCTAATGGGGTTATATAAAATAAAGGAACTAAGAGAGAACCATAATGAAAATCATTGTTTATTCTGTGGAGAAATAATGGAAGATGCTCATCTATTGAGAACATGTAGGGGAACTAATACACTGAGATCTAAATGTTTTGGTGATGAATATAAATTAAAAGTAGAAAGAGAGAAGGAATTTTATACAATAGCTAAATTGTTAAATAAAGAATGGAGCACCCCAGGAAGAATAAGTTTTTTTGTGTTTTAGGAAGCACGTGGCAAAAAGAAATGAAAAGAGATTAGCACTAACGAAAAGTATTGTTACTGTTAGTATGTAGGGGAACTAATGTACTGAGAACAAAATATTTTGGGGATTCATATAAATTAAAAGTAGAATGTGACAGAAGGAGATGAAAAGACATTAGCACCACTAGTATGTTTAATTAATATTAAATTGGGAAATTGTATTAAATGAGCTAAGGAAAAGGAAGATACATGTTGTCCTAGAATATATAATATTGTTAACGTCTAGGACAAAATAAATTATATTTAGTATAGTAATAGTCAAATAATTGTGAGAGGGAAATGTAAGTCATGTACTGAATTTAACGAATTGCAATAAACGAATGCTCTCTCCCCAGTTTCAGGCGATTCGGAACTGGGAGACGGGAGTATTCTATTCTATTCTATAAATCAATATCTTCCCCAGTCTGTCCTTCTGAATTCCAAATTTATCTTCATATAATGATATTCCCTACTTTTAAAAGCACCACTCAAGATTACTTACGTAATCCCAAGCGGACTCTCCACTGACAGCTCGAAAAATACCACTTAGTCGAGTATCTTGTCTCCTTACTCCCAAGTCTTCCCAGCCCAAAGTTTGCATCATTTTCGTATCAAATAGTCCTGGTGAGTGTCTCAGACGGTTGGCATGTTCGATCCTTATTCAGTCCGGTGGCATTTGAAGGTGCTCAGATACGTCAGCCTCGTGTCGGTAGATTTACTGCCACGTAAAAGAACTCTTGCAGGACTAAATTCCGGCACCTGAGCGTCTCCGAAAATCGTAAAAGCAGTTAGTGGGACGTAAAGCAAATAACATTATTATGTTCTATTATTAGTAGTCCTGGTGAGGGTCCCGTACACTGGAGCCATACTATAACAGCGGTTTTAGCAGATAATTAATTATATTAGAAGCCTTAATGTTTATGCAATCCTCATAACATTACCGTCGTGCAGGTAGACTGTACTCGTTACTCGCTTTAGTAATTTTGCATTCTAACCTGTTACTGCATAAACATCCGGGCCCTACTCATAGCTAGAGATGGGAATTATAGGCACAAATAGGTTAGAATGCAAACGTATGTAACCAAGGCGCAAGTGTATGTTACCCGCATGACGGTTCTGCTGTGAGATTTGCATAAATATTATCGATGTGAACTATCAGAACCCCTAAAATTTATGCAACTCACCGACATAACTGTAGAGTTGCTAGATTTCACTTGCGCCTTGTTCAAATACGTTTGCATTCTAACCTATTCGTGCCTATAATTCCCATCTCTACTCATAACCATGTGAAGAGATCAGTAACCTTTCCTAACAACCTCGTTAATATGATTACCCCAATGAAGATCATTCCTTATATCAACACCTAGGTACTTATATTGTTCCGGATGAGGTACTATCACACCATCAACACGATAATTAAAACTGAGAGGACTTTTCCCCTTGATGAAACTTAAAACTTGATTTTTATTCCATTTACATTCATACCATTGTCTGCTATCCATCTCACTACATTGTTTAAGTCCCCCTGCAGTCACTCGCAACCCTGCAACTCATTTACCACTCTATACAGTATAACATCATCGTAGAATTGCCTTACCTGTGATCCCAGATCGTTACTCACGACATAACATACGACTCCGGTATCTTACTGTTAACTGCTCGAGGTAACATTCATTTTTGTTTTTATTACAAATTACCTCTTATTTCATAGCAAGACACGATCAACAAAATAAGAAAAAGTCAATGCATGGATCGAACATGGCGAAGAATCAAAATTATTTACGTAAATTCACCATATTATGAAATAAGATATTACAGCCACCGCGGATCAGGTGGCAACGCGCCGGCCTCTCACTACTGGAAACCGCGGTTCAAATCCCGGTCACTCCATGTGAGATTTGTGCTGGACAAAGTGGAGACAAGGTAGGTTTTTCTCCGGGTACTCCAGTTTTCCCTGTCATCTTTCATTCCAGCAGCACACTAATGTACATTAACATTTCATCTGTCAGTCATTTATCATTGCCCCAGACGAGTGCGAAAGGCTTCGGCACATTTCCTATCCTCGCCGCTAGAGGGGGGGCTTCATTCATTCCATTCCTGACCCCGTCGAATGACTGGGAACAGGCGGTGAATTTTCATTTTTCATTTTCACGAAATGAAATATTGTACACAACAGCCACTAAAGTGATAATTTTCATTACTCGTTCCAAAATCCATCGTAAATATCTCACTCGTAATGAAGAGGGTCATGTTTCGTGACTGTTGCGTAAACAACTATTTCAGAGGTAGTGAGAATACTTAGTAGTAGAGCACTAATACTCAATACGGTGCACGCAATTTTTCGAACCGTACATCAAGGGATCGATGCCGGTATGGAAGGAATCTGCGTTGGGTACCATGTCAGGGCGGTAGGGAGGATGGTCCGATACCTCCCACCGCTGCTGGATGGGGATTCATTCATTTCATTCCTGACCCGGTCAAATGACTGGAAACAAGATGTGGATTTTCTTTATCAATTCTCATATTCCATTCTTCACAACTCTCTCCACTCTTGGAGAAGTTGTAGTCTAAGAACATGAATTAGAAATATACAGGTGTGTCATATAAAGTAAGACCGGCAAAGCGACGTTTCTACTCTTCGGTACATAAGTTACAATATGGGAGGCGCGCGCATAGTTCTTGACATTGTAAGCAGCCTGCACGTGTTCGACCTGGCAAGGATCAGTTGCCAGTCTGAATCTCAGCTATGAACATGGTGAGACAGTTGTCACTGCTACACCTTATTTTCGTATGTAAAAGTTCTGGTTTCTTCTTACTGGTGTGCAGAAAGTCCTAATGGCGCTTATGAAGTCCCTCCTTATGACAGGAAAGTTGGTGTTTGGTGTGCTGTTAGTGCAAGACGAATAATTGAGCCCATTTTATCCGTGACGACACTAAATGCAGAGAGGTAGCTAGATGACATTTTGAAGACGTTCTTACATCACTTAACGGAAGAAGTAAAAACCTCGTAGGTGGTTTCAACAAACAAGATTCAAATCCTGCTCACAAAGCAGAAGATTCCCTTTTTACAATCTCGAAAATGTTTGCATACAGAGTGATCAGTGCTGGATTATTTCCCGCTCGTTCTCCATGTATAACAGTGTGATTTTTACTTGTAGGGTAAACTAAAAAAAGGTGTATCAAACAATTCCTCAAACATTGGAGGAACTGAAAGAGAACATTACGAATGAAATCAGAAACATTACAGTGGTAGAACTCACTCGTGTCAGCCAGAATGTGGTTACCAGACACAATGCCTGTATAACCCAGGAAGGACGACACTTCCAGATTGTATACACGCTCTGAGCAGAACGGCCGCGAGACATAAGTTGGCAGCTGCCGTAGCGCTGAGTACAAACACCGAGGTAATAGGCTAGAATGCAAAGTAATTTGGTTTGTAGGAAGTTTGATGCAACCCGTTGTTCCACAATGTAGGAAGAGTAGCATAAATTCGAGGAGTTCTATAGGCTGTACCCCTAATTTTTTGTCCAACCCTTGTCCCGTTTCCCTACGGGGTCGGGTATGAGGTGAGATGAATTTGTCGTGGCGGTTTTTATGACCGGATGCCCTTCCTGACGTCAACCTCATCAGAGGAGTTGATGAGAGATGAAATGAATGACGTGATATATGATAGTAGGGAGAGGGTGAAACCCGGTGCCGGCACATAGCCTACTCCTGTCGAATAGCACCAAGGGGTCTGCTCAAGGCTTAACGTCCCCATCCGACGGACGAATCACCATCAACAGCGTCATATGCCCTCACTCCATATGAGCACTGCGGAGAGGTTTGGAATTTAATCCAGGCTTTTGGCACGCAATCTAGTGATTAGAAATTGTATACCACCACCTCCCCTACCCTGCCGGCCAACATTCTGATGGTGAAAATTTTTTCGACCAACGGGACTCGAACCGGCTAACCTCGGTGTTAGACCGTTTTTAGACTTCAGCGCCTTAACGATCATGGCCACCAGGCGGGCATAGGCTGTACCCCTAATATATATGCAAATCTCATAGCATAACCGTTGTACACTGTAAGGTACACTTGTTACTGGCTTAAGTAAGTTTGCATTCTAACCTATCAGCACCTAATAATCCGGACTCTAGTAATCACTTTAACAAAATATTCTTCATAGAATTGTACGTCCAACCCTTACCCCGTTTCCTGCGAGGTTCTGAAGTGAGATGATGATATGACACTTCGTAGGGAAAAGGATGACGTGTATAACAGTACGAAGAGAGTGGGAGGCTAATCCTTTCGAATAAAACAAAGGGGTCTGCTCACAGATGAACGTCCTCAGATATATGTACAGAATAACATTTTAACATATTGGTGGTCATATCAGGAGGATGTTTAAAAATCTGACATGGTCATGTGAGAATAACAGATGGGGCACGTACAGGAGAGAAATGATGTGATGTGTAAAGATAATAGCGGTTTAGTGTTGGCCATATTACAAGCTCCCCAGGGAAAGTTGGGAAGGAGCCGACGAAACAAACAAACGAAAAATAGAAAACAATAGCATGTCATCCATGTAGACATGTGACATGCGGTGGTGGGAATTCCCAGAGGATTTAATACACAATCCACAACAAGTTCCAGGAGACAGGAGGTCGTTTACAAACTGGCCTCTAATTTGTCCAATACCCGAACACTAAATTACGTTGTCACAGCAAAATACATCACTGTTCACAGATGCGGTGTGTGGTTTAAACTTCATTTCAATCAGATTTGATTAATTTTAGTTGCGACACAGATTTTTCACATCATCATCATTATTATTATTATTATTATTATTATTATTATTATTATTATTATTCCGTGGTGCAGGGGTAGCGTGGCTGCCCCTTACCCGTAGGCCCGGGTTCGATTTCCGGTCAGGTCAGTGATTTTTTACCTGGATCTGAGGGCTGGTCGAGGTCCACTCAGCCTACGTGATTATAATTGAGGAACTATCAGACGGTGAGATAGCGGCTCCGGTCTAGAAAGCCAAGAATTAACAGCCGAGAGGATTCGTAGTGCTGACCACACGACATCTCGTAATCTGCAAGCCTTCGGGCTGAGCATCGGTCGCTTGGTAGGCCAAGATTCTTCAAGGCTGTAGTGCCATGGGGTTAAATTATTATTATTATTATTATTATTATTATTATTATTATTATTTCTTTCCTTCTTAATCCGTTTATCCTTCAGCGTTGTTTTTCCCTCGGACTCAGCAAGGGATACCACCTCTACCCCCTCAAGGTCAATGTCCTGGAGCGTGAGACTTTGGGTCGGGGAACACAATACGGGAGGAGTACCAGTACCTTGTCCGGGCGGCCTTACCTGCTATGCTGAACAGAGGCCTTGTAGGAGCATAGGAAGATTGTAAGGGATAGACAAGGAAGAAGGAAGGAAGCGGTCGTGGCCTTACGTTAGGTACTATCCCGGCATTTGCCTGGAGCATAAGAGGGGAAACCACGGGAAACCAATTCGAGGTTGGCTGAGGGGGAATCTAACCCACCTATACTCAGTTGACCTCCAGAGGTTGAGTGGATCCCGTTCCAGTTCCAGTTCCCGTACCACTTTTCAAATTTCGTGGCAGAGCCGGAAATCGAAACCGGGTCTCCGGGGGTGGCAGCTAATCACACCAACCACTACACCATAGAGCCGGATTATTATTATTATTATTATTATTATTATTATTATTTATTATTATTATTGCCAAGGAAGCATGCATGAAGCAAAGGGTACTGATGAATGGTCCACTGATTTGGGATCTCAAGGAGTGGAGTGCTTTGTATGGAGCGTTGCCCTATATGGGTCTGAGACTTGGACTTTGAGATGGGAGGAAGAAAGAAGATTGAAATCTTTTGAAATGTGGGGATGGAGATAAATGGAGATGATCAACTGGCAAGACAAATTAAGCAATGAAGTAGTATTGGAAATAGTAGGTGAAGGAAGGACGACAATACTGTAAATCATTCAAAAAGAACATAATAATTGTTTAGGTCACTGTTTAAGAGGGAAATGCTTATTAACACAGGCATTGGAAGGAAATGATGCAGAGAGAAATTGAGAGGAAGAAAGGGGTATCAGACGGTGTGAAAATTAATGGAAGATACTGGAAGACTGAAAGGATGGAAAATGCATCCGAAAACCTGCTGATAGGCAGGCAACTGCTGTGCTTACCAACCCGCGCAGATACGTCAAAAACTACCAAAAATTGCCTGAAATATCGGCAACCATCAAGGCGCAGAGCAGACAATCTCATTCATAATCACCGTGCGAATAGCTGCGTGGTATTGGTCAAGTAGTTGTCAGTTTGTATTCGGAATTTAGTGAATTCGAACCTCACTGTCGGCAGCCCTGAAGATGGTTGTCCATGGTTTTCTATTTTCACATCAGGCACAACCACGACCGCTTCTTCCCACTCCTAGTCCTTTCCTATCCCATCGTCACCATAAGATCTATCTGTGTCGGTGCGACGTAAAGAAACTTATTAAGAAAATTTAAAAAATGAAGAGGAGAATTTGTTATGCCGCATGAAAGAGACAAACTCACGGTCAGTTTAAATTTCAGAAGGCTTTGGTCCGTACACGCTGTGGGTGGGGGACGCCTTATGAACAATATATCGACGGCGTCCCTTGCCTGTCGTGTGAAGTGACTAAAAGGAGGCGACCAAGGGATGATGGTTTTGGTACCATGAGATTATATGTGTGTGTATTAACATTACGCGAATAACACCATGCGTCGGCGTTCCCTTGGATTAGAACCAGTATGTGAAGAACAACAAGCCAGTCCCGTGGTGTAGGGGTAGCGTGCCTGCCTCTCACCCGGAGGCCCCGGGTTAGATTCCCGGCCAGGTCAGGGATTTTACCTGGATCTGAGAGCTGGTTCGAGGTCCACTCAGCCTACGTGATTAGAATTGAGGAGCTATCTGACGGTGAGATAGCTGCCCCGGTCTAGAAAGCCAAGAATAACGGCCGAGAGGATTCGTCGTGCTGACCACACGACACCTCGTAATCTGCAGGCCTTCGGGCTGAGCAGCGGTGGCTTGGTAGGCCAAGGCCCTTCAAGGGCTGTAGTGCCATGGGGTTTGGTTTTTGTTTTATGTGAAGAGCATCATTATGAGGGGCCAGTGACAGGGATTTTGGACCCCTTTGGGCTATAGGCATCATTGATGTATGATTTTACTTTGGAAGCAGCCCCTTGTTCCGTGTATATTATTGTTTCAAGTTATTTTGTGGGAAGGTGGAGCATTGAGTTTCGGATCCACTGATTGTTTTAACTTCATAATCATTTTTCATCGTCGTGTTTTTCAATTCTAGTCAGTGGATGGGTTTTGAGATTTTGATAATCATATCAATGCACTTCACCACGAACCATTAGGGGGCGATGAAATAGATGTTAGGCCACTTAAACAACAACAACAGTCATCATCACCATCAACTCAGGAGCTTTGGTCCCCTTCCTCAGAAATGGACAACCACCGATTCCTACTGTTTATCATTTTGAGCCGTGAAAGGATTAATCTAAATATAATTTCTTATGTTAAACTGAAGTGTTTGCAGATGCTTTAAAAAAACGCTCTTACCATTTGATTAATTCGGTAAATTTTCATCTAAATTCCTTTAAATTAATTGCATTTTCAGAACATCATCTGAAGTGAAGCCACATAGTTTTAAACCCAGTATAAGTTCTAAACCCCTTGAACACAAAATAGCATGCATAGCTCTATAATTATACGATAATAGGATCCATAAATTCTTCAAATTTACATCAGGAAGGATATTCCCTGGAGGACACATTCTAACGAACTTTTCATTCCAGGTCATGAAAATCCTTCATTAAGTTAATACTACAGATTAAAGAAAGAGCATCTACCCAGTAAACTAAATGGTTAGTCTTTCATTGTCTGCTGAGCAAGCGTCATTCGAAAGGTTTTATTATAAATAAAAGGAGGATCTTAGCGTGCGTTTATATCAGAATAGTTGCATCGTTGTTACTCGTTTGGAGCGCCATCTCTTGAGGAATGTTGATACTACATTCCAGAGCCCTCGGCGTTATCTTAGCGCAGCCATGCGCACTGATCACCCTTTCTAATGGGTAAACACAGGGTCAATAGCACCGCGGCGCTGGAAGATTACAAATTACAGTGCGAGCTATTAAACCACAACACTTAGCAGCCTCAACTCGGGCGGTCACAGAAATATCTTAAAACCAAGAGTGTGTGCTGCCAACATACAGCACATTCTCTAACTTACGGGATTCTACAAGAGAAAGCGGCATGTTGTAAGGCCTATCGTGTAGGTTCATATCTAAGATACTATATTTCGTAAGAGTGCCAAAATTTGCTCACATTTTAACATCAATGAGGGCATAATACTTGCATTATATAAACAGCATACCTCGTATTTCATTAATAGGGAAGTAAAGAACAATGAATGACATTTAAGACTTACGATTATTGCTACGAATTGAGGTACATTTTCCGCGGGGGATTATTATTTTGTAAGTCACAATATGAGGTCAGTTCTTTGGAATGCAAACGTACTGAAGGAAAT
Organism: Anabrus simplex; assembly: GCF_040414725.1. NCBI lineage: Eukaryota > Metazoa > Arthropoda > Insecta > Orthoptera > Tettigoniidae > Anabrus > Anabrus simplex. The sequence goes on along the minus strand of NC_090278.1, from coordinate 82,161,395 downwards.
AACAAGTATACCCTATCCTGCATAATAGTTATGCTATGACTTTTGCATAAGCATGAGGGGTACGGCATATCAGATCCCCTAGAATTTGTTACTCTGACTACATTTTCGAAGAGTGGACTGGCGGACACGGCCTACTGCCTAAATGACAAGAGGTGTAGACATATTTCGGGTTTGTAACACTAGCATCTGCAACGAAGACCTAATTATGGATCCGAGAAGTATTTTAGGCCCACCCAGCGAACTAGCCGTGCGGCCAGGGGCATTGCATTCGGGAGACGATGGGTTTGAATCCCACTGACCGGAGCCATGAACATGGTATTCCGTGTTTTCACATTTTCACACCAGGCAAATGCTTAATTAATTAGGACTACGATTGCTTTCCGGAATAATCCACATCCATTGTTAAGCCCTGAAAGTTGTGTGTGAATTTGTATATGATGATGCTGGATTTAGAAAGATAAACTAGTGGTATTTCTTGTCATATTTTCTTTCCATGGAATTGCTTATTGTACTCTTGTGGTTTGTTTGTTTGTTGTTGGGTAATTATGTTAACTTACTTATTACACTACTGTAAGTGACCATTGCCACCGGGATATTTCCCATCTACGATGTATTTGTTAATAATACCAAGGGTGATAAGGCATTTATAGGGCAGAATGCAACCTTACTGAAGTAAATAACACGTTTACCCTAGCCCGAACAACTGCTATGAGATTTGCATAAACATTAGGGGCCTGGCCTATTAGAACCCCTAGAAGTTACGTTACTCTCGCTATATTATGGAACAGAGTGCTAGACAATACCTTGCGTTCTAATCTAATATCGCCTAAACATCCTGGTTCTAATAATGCCGACGGTGCGCGAACAAAACCTCGTATCCCACAATACTGTTTCCATCACTTATCCGTTTTAAGACGGGCCACACATCCCAGCCACACACGGATACGCAGTCCACCAGAACAACGTTCATTTTATTCATTTTCCTGTGCTAAAGTGTAACGGAAAATGAACCTTAATTGTATTTTACTATAGGAGTGAAAGAAATATACATTTTTACAGTACAGTAGAATAAGATTAATTTTCCTTTACAGATTGGCACAGGAAATTCAATCCATGTGGGTGGGGTCGGTAGAAGAGGTGACTAACATGGGCCCCAGGGGCTCTGAACATTGGTGCGTGGGTTAGCGAGCACGGGGCCGGTAGCTGAGTCTTGTTCTTTTCCGACCCCGACGCTGTTTGGCATCGAAGACTAGAGAGTCTTTCATTTTCACGCTTTTCGTGACCGTTGTCGTCCTTTGGCCGATATCTTCATTTTTCGAAGTGTCGGGCCCCTTCCATTATTTCTCTCTGATTAGTGTTAATAGAGTATGGTTGCCTAGTTGAACTTCCTCTTAAAACAGTAATCACCACCACCACCATAGGAGATGACCATATCGTGCATTGTTCTGATGGACTGCAACCCATGTTTGGCATAGCCAGTCATAAGGAGAATAATGGATAGGAAGAGCATTGCGGGATACGAGGTATTGCTCGCGCACAGTCGATGTACGGAGTACTCCAAATGAACAGAGCTAAAATGACAAAATGCGAAAGGGAATACCCTACGAAGTAAGTTGAGGATATGAACCGTATAGGCACGACCGACACTTGCTGAGATATTTCGATTAGTTGTTGACAGTACACCAGAGTGCATATCATTACCTGCAAAGAACAGTCGTGATTGAGACAGTGCTGGATATGGGCGTTTCACTAGTGCAGTACAGGGCAGCTATAGGATGGTGGAATGGAGGAGTGAAATGTAAAAATGTGATAGGAGAGATGAGAAATGGGCAGCAAATGGGTGTATCGGCAAACCTTGATGGTAGCTGCAGCGATAGCAATCTTATTGGAAATTGGTGGAGTTGAGCTAAACCCGGGGCCTGGACCAATTGGTGTAATCGGACGGGAAGAGTTAGAAATGATTAAGGAACTGATCAAAGAAGCATGTCGAGATGAGCAAACCAGAGACCTAATTAGGGAACAAGCCAAGGAAATAAATAAGGAAATACTAGAGTTAAAAAGAGGAGATAGCAAAGCAAAGCAAAGGAAAGTCATCTCCGTACAGGCCATGAAGGCCCTGGGAGGGCTTCCACTATCAGAACCTCGGCACTTGTTGGGGCAGAGTGGTTAGCTCTACGCTCGGCCGCCTTTGCCCCCAAGAATTAACCTGGTACTCATTTTTGGTGTAGGCTGAGTGAACCTCAGGGCCATGAGGTTAAAGAAGAAATGAAAGTGATAAAAGAGATAGTGTCTCATAACATGGCGGAAGTAGAACGAATGAAGACCAAAGTCAGGGATTTAGAGAAGGAACTGAGTCAAGTAAAGTGGTCTGAAAAACAGAACTAACCAAGAGCTCGGGACGAAAAACATTTTTATTTATGGTGTGCTGGAAGGAGACAACGAAAGCAAGGTGGAAATAGTATATAAATTGGTAGAAGTAATACAAAGTAAAATGAAGGTAAACTTTAGTGAGGTGGACATACGCGATGTATATAGAGTGGGGAAAGTGAAAGGTAGGAGAACAATCAAGGTTAAATAAATATCAACCTACAAAGAAATACCTTCATGCAGATTTGTCGTGCTGTGCATATTTTATAACAGGTATTCTAAAGTGCGTTCTCCATCTGGATGCTGCTGCTAACTGGACGTCACTTCATTGCTCACGAACCCAATTTAACAGAGATGACATGTGTGGCGATAGATTATTGATTGCTATCTTAACTAGGCTTATCTGTATTCATGCATTTGTTAGCTTGATCAGACTACACTGTATATTTTTGGGTTCAGGAAAGTTTTCCGTATTGAAAGAAATGAAATGAAATGTCGTATGGCTTTTAGTGCCGGGATATTCCAGGAAGGGTTCGGCTCGCCAGCTGCAGGTCTTTCTATTTGACTCCCATAGGCGACCTGCGCGTCGTGATGAGGATAAAATGATGATGAAGATAACACGTACACCCAGCCCCCGTGCCATTGGAATTAACCAATTAATGTTAAAATCCCCGACACGGCCGAGAATCGAACCCGGGACCCTATGAAACGAAGGCCGGTACGCTGACCGTTCAGCCAACGGGTCGGATTTGAAAGAAATGAAAGTCCATCATAAGAAATGTGTCTTTAAACAGGCATATAATCAAAATCAATACATCGTTCACCACTGATCTAATTCAGACGCAGGTGGTAGACGGTAGATTCCCTATAAAGTGTTCACCTAGTTTTTCCTGAATAGTTTAATATACGGTATCCCCTGCCTGTCGAAACAGGCGACTAAATGGAGCGACCAAGGTGTGATGACATTAGAACCATGAGACTAATTCTGATTAGTACCATTACATGAAGAACACCATGGGTGGACGTTACTTGCGGTTAGTACTCGTACAACCATGTGAGGAAGACTCTGGATCTACGTTACCTAGGAGTTACCTAGGAGTAGTATCCTTACGTGAAGAACACCACGGGTCTGGGCGTTGTCTGTGGTAAGTACCATCTTGTGTATTCCACCGACCTACGCGAGGTGTGGTAGTCAGGCACACGGCGAGAAAGGGTGCCGTACGCTGTGCTGGAATGTGTCTGTGTTATCTATGCGTAGTTGCCTCTGATTAGTACCACTATGTGAGGAACACCACGGGTCTGCGTTGCTTACGACGACTGACGCCCTTATGTGAGGAACACCAGGGGTCTGCGTTACCAACTATCACGTACGACTTAGAACTAACCTGCGAATTCCTAACTGTTAAAGATCTAGAAACAATAGAAAGAGTAAAAATCTGCTTCCTAAAACAAGCCCTCAGAATAGCAAAAAACAAAAAAAAAAAAAAAAAAAAAAAACCGCGCCCTCAAGGCTTGCATATAAACTTGCAAGAGAAACCTTCATTGAGGACTTGAGATGTCACTCAATGCAACCATCAACCAGTCAAGAGAGGAAACTACTGACCCTCCGACGAGACAAGCAGATGAAAATACAAGAAAATTTCTACTCTAAAGACGCCATGAATGATAGAAGTTAAGGATGTATTCTGCCCGAAGGCAGGTCCGAACCTCCGTAGAGGTGTGCCTGAGCCGGAGTTTACGTACGGTAGGGTGGCCAGTTCCTTTCCGCTCCTCGTTTCCGTTACCCACCCACCAACAGCGCGTGGGAACCCATCCAAATCTTAACCACGCCCAATGTTGCTTAACTTCGGAGATCTCACGGGATCCGGTGTTGCAACACGGCTACGGCCGTTGGCAAATGATACAAGATAGAGAAAATTAAACCACGACATGCGTTCTGCACTGACAAGGCTAGCGATACATGGATGAGACCACAGAACATCCAAAAATATGAAATACCATGAACCCAACAAAGACTGATTATGTAGTTTGTGTGATCACTTCTCCTGGTGCAAGAAACGCAAGGGAACCCTTGTACATTATAGCAGATACCAACCACCCACAATTCTCTATGTACATCTGTATGCTCTTATTAATTAATTAATTAATTAATTAATGTTTCGCTATTTTCATTTCGCTAAACCTTTTAAACGAGCATACCGATCTTTTAACACGTATTGACGACAAAGTAGTATGAATTATTAGAGCTTTAACTGATTAATGTGCGTCCCCTAAAAACGTGGCCGCCTCTGGCAGACTGTCTAAGCCTCAGCACCGTTCCTTTTGCTATGAGAACGTAAACTCCAGGGCTGCTCAGCGGCCTTTGATAAATTAACAGGAGGGAGTGAATGCATAAACACGTTTAAGGCTTCGTACAATGCGGCGACCCTACTACTACATATTTGATTGTCTTCACAACACTATCAACGGAGCAAGTGGCGATAATTACTTTATACGTGCAGCGCTCACGTACAGCCTTGGCAGAATTATGCTCGCACTATACGGCAACAATTTTATGCATCAGTATTTCTACATGAAAGAGAGTTGGAATGGCGTATCTCGCATACGTTTATGGGACATTCTTAAGATAGAGATTCGTATTTCCGTAATTTTTCATAAAACGCTTCTTTCTGGAAGCGTTTGGCTAAATACTCGCTAGAGGAAATTTTTTCTCAAATGATAAATTTTACGTAATATTGAATATTTTATTTTTCACATTTTTTAAATAAACTGTTTAAAGTGTTTGGAATGCCATTCTTCATTAGAAGACATTCAACGAATTGTCACGAAATACATTAGATAGAAAAATCAATTTATTTATAGACTTCCCCTTAAAATTGACAAATATCTCTGACTTCCCTTCGTGTACAGCGTGGTCGGAGACACGTAAACGGAAAGTATAAGCGTTTGAAAGTTGATAAAGAAATTAATATAATTTGGGGAGCGCAGAATATCCAGATCTAAAAATAATATTCCAGAAGATAGGGCCAAAAAATTCGAAAAGATTTAGTAAAAAGTTTAGATTATTTTACTGAGAATGAAAAGATCATACAACTAACATTGAGTGATGCATGTCTCCGATGATAATTGTTGTTTAAAGAGGCCAAACGTCTAAGTCACTGCCCCCACCCCTTAGTATTTCTCATTCTTCTTGTGGACGTAGAAATACAGTATGATGTACAAAATTCTAGCAGTATTATACTCAGCCATTGTCCTCGTAATTATGTGACAGATTCATGCATTAATATCCCAGCTCAGTCAGCTATTATATCCGTAAGACCTGTACCATTCGAATGTAAACCAACTCATTTTCGTACCCCAAATCCTCTTGAAACTGATACTAGATGAAGGAAAGTTGAACACACAGTATTGTGTTGATGCGCAACCTTGTAAAATACTTCTGTCGAGCAATTTATGCGCATAAAGTGAGGACGGAAAAAGTCGGAGCATTTCCATCTAATTTCGTACCTTCTGGAGTAGTAATTTAAAAATTTGGAAGATCTTTCAAAATTGCGGAGTATCTGGCAACATTGGAAAAGTGAACATACACCATCGACTGTACAATCAATAAATCTGGGAGTTTTAGGCAGTAATAGGTTATAACTCCGTGGTGTAGTGGTTAGCGTGATTAGCTGCCACCCCCGGAGGACCGGGTTCGATTCCCGGCTCTGCCACGAAATTTGAAAAGTGGTACGAGGGCTGGAACGGGGTCCACTCAGCCTCGGGAGGTCAACTGAGTAGAGGTGGGTTCGATTCCCACCTCAGCCATCCTGGAAGTAGTTTTCAGTGGTTTCCCACTTCTCCTCCAGGCGAATGCTGGGATGGTACCTAACTTAAGGCCACGGCCGCTTCCTTCCCTCTTCCTTGCCTATCCCTTCCAATCTTCCCATCCCTCCACCAGGCCCCTGTTTAGCATAGCAGGTGAGGCCGCCTGGGCGAGGTACTGGTCATTCTCCCCAGTTGTATCCCCCGACCAAGAGTCTGAAGCTCCAGGACACTGCCCTTGAGGCGGTAGAGGTGGGATCCGTCGCTGAGTCCGAGGGAAAAACCGAACCTGGAGGGTAAACAGATGATGATGATGATGAATAGGTTATAACGCAAACTAATTTAATTATTAGGAAATATCGTCCAGCCTGCCCTTCCATCATGTAGCGAGAGCAAAAACATTGTAGGAGTTCTGATAGGCCGTACCGGTAATGATTACGCAAATCCCATAGCATTACAGTTGTGCAGGCTAGCCCGCTCTTCCATAATGTAGCGAGAGTAACATACATTGTAGGGGTTCTGGTAGGCCGTACCCCTAATGTTTATGCAAATTCCATAACATATAATTTGTGCAGGATACAGTATACCTGGTACTCACTTCAGTAAATCTGCGTTCTAACGGATTACTGCGCAAAAAATTCGGGCTCGACAAATGATAACGTTACTTGTTGACATTTTAGAAAATGATCAATTCATTTTGAAAGGAACCAATAATATAAGCAAGGAGTTTTACATTAAAACAACCATTTAGGAAATAAAGTGCATGGTAATCAGCAAGTAGAAAATTTCCGACATGCTGACCAAACCAAACAATAGGATCCTAATGGTGTGTCTGCATACATGATACTAGACAGCTGAGTTACCTATCCATAAGATTTTAGGATTGTAGATACAAAGGGACAAAGGGGAGGTTGTACGTAATCCGGCTCTTGGTGGATACCCGGAAGGCTGGTGAGCGCCAAGCCAGCTGGAATTGTTTAGAGAGGTACAGGTAACCTTCAGCAAGCACTTTTTTCATGATGGTCTCCGTTGTTACTGGATGCCGTAGAAATAGTAGGGGGTCATTTTAATATAAATATAAAAATTCCGGAAAAATGCGGCACCGATTTTTGTGCGTTCTCTGTTTTTGTTTCAAACAGGCGCTAAAATGATCGATTTTTCCTTGTACTTGTCACAGGTCCCAGTGTGAGTTGTCAGCATCAGAAATGTGCTCTTGGATGCCATCCGCAGAGTACAAATCAAACTATCAGGCAGATAACTTTGACGCCGATAGCTCGTCTTGAGACCTTGGGCCATACGTGACAAAGGTAAAGAAAAAACAACCATACTTTGGCCCTAGTTCGAAGAAATATAACACGCAAAATACGGAGCCACATATTTACGGAATTTTTATATTTATACTAAGATGGTCCCCGCCTAATGTTATGTCTACAAAATAAATCTTGGTGGTGATACTTGTAACCAATTAGAGTATGCAATAAGTTACATTATATTACCATTTTTTTTATTTTTTGGTGTGACTTTCCAAGAGTTAAAAACTCATAACTTCATGAAATCAGGCGAAATATATCCTATTAGATGTGAGAGCTCAAAAGAAAATTACAGAGGTCTAAGGACACAATTTTAGATTCTGATGACATTTCGTGATTTTTATGTGATCCTAAACTTCTGACCGGTACTGTACACGCAACAGTTCAACACGGCCAATGAACTAAATCATTATCATAATCATCATCATCATCCATTTCCCTCGTCCAACTCCCGCCGGGTTGCGATTTTTATGGACCCTTTCCATCTTCCTCTATCCAAACACTGTGTTGGAGGCCAGGTTTCTTCTAATTATACAACTCTTGATCGTTTTCAACCACCTTAATCTGGGTCTTCCTCTTGCCCTCCAACTTTCTGAGTCTTCATCAGACGCTTCGGTATATTTCCTAATTCCAATCTCTTAACTCGTCCACATCATCTAAGTTTGCCGCGCTGAGTAACTCACATGGTAGAGCGCTGGTCTTCTGATCCCAACATGGCAGGTTCGACCCTGGCTCAGTCCTGGTCGTATTTGAAGGTGCTCAAGCATAAAAACGAACTCCTGCGAGACAAAATTCCTGCGATTCCTTGGCATCTCTGGAAACCATTAAAGCAGTTAGTCGGAATAAAACCAATAACATTATTATTATTATTATTATTATTATTATTATTATTATTATTATTATTATTATTATTATTATTATTATTATTATTATTATTATTATTTGAATTTGGCCATCTAAGGACCATGTAATTTAAACTGTTTCTTGCTGCAACGAGCTTTAAAGTCCTCCCAGTACTTTAGCATTAGATCTTGATGCCGTTGCATCCTTTCTTCAGTCCACTTCTTGCCTGTTGGAAGCTTAAGTTTTTCCTGGAAACATCGGTGTCTTGTTAGTTATTGTTTAAGTGGGGGGGGGGGCACGTTCCCAGATATCGTTATCTGTAATTCCCACTTCTTTTAAATCTTTGTCCACCTCGCATTGGGTTCATTCTTGTTATGTGGCAGTAAAAGGTAATTCTCCGTTTCCTCATGGTATCAGTTATTTTTTTCCACACGGGTGTAAAGTTCGTAGTTGTACCGTCTCCTATATTCCCCGTTTTCTTTTACTGGGCCCAAGATTTTTCTTAGAATTTTCCTTTCCTTCACTTACAGTTTCTCTATTATTATTATTATTATTATTATTATTATTATTATTATTATTATTATTATTATTGTCCGACTCGTTGGCTGAATGGTCAGCGTACTGGCCTTCGGTGCAGAGGGTCCCGGGTTCGATTCCCGGCCGGGTCGGGGATTTGAACTTTCATTGGTTAATTCCAGTGGCCCGGGGGCTGGGTGTTTGTGCTGTCCCCAACATTCCTGCAACTCACACACCACACATAACACTATCCTCCATCACAATAACACGCAGTTACCTACACATAGCAGATGCCGCCCACCTTCATCGGAGGGTCTGCCTTACTCGGCTAGAAATAGCCACACGAAATTATTATTATTATTATTATTATTATTATTATTATTATTATTATTATTATTATTATTCGTTCTTTCTTTTTCTTTCTTCGTTATGCCTAGCTCGTTTGAACTCGTTAACTTGGTCTGACGCTTCTTCTTATTACTCCAAAAAACTCTTCATGAATGCGTTGTTTTTTCGTTGTTTTTTGTCTACTGTTTACCAGTGATCTATATTTTTAGCTTTCTCCACGAAAGTGTTCCAAACACTTTACTACTTCTGCCAGGCTCTTCATGTATTATATCAGCCCCCCCTTGGTCAACTCGTGTTCTTCTCCGCCTCCGACGCTATTAAATTACGAGCGCTTCATTTTCACGCCCTTCAAGGCCCTTGTTTATTTTTCTGGTCTATGCCTTCGTTTTTGGATGTGTCAGATTCCTTCCATATTTTCTAATTAGTGTTATATGGACGATGGTTGCTTAGTTGTACTTCTTCTTAAAACAATAACCATCACCACGAAAGGCGTTACGGTTTTTTATGATGTAGTGTTTGTTGTTGATAAATTCTGCTTAATTTCTTTCAACTAGTGGATATTGACCTTCTCTGAATAGATTACAGCAAGTAGTTTTTTTAGTAAATAGATTATTATTATTAATATTATTATTATTATTATTATTATTATTATTATTATTTTCTAACCATATAAGTTTATTCCTGTCCATTCTGTCGTAAAACCGTTCCACTCTGGTTCCATTTCTGGCGTCCTCATTTCTTACTCTGTCCTTTTTTTGTCTTTCCTATCAAACTTCTTAAAATTTAATTCCATTGCCCTCTTGTACCCCACCTTTTTACACTTCACGGATACTTCCTTCGTCCGCATAAGGTTTTTCACACTCTGGTAGAATGGATTTCCCTGTTGAATCCATTTACTGATCTCCATGTCCATCCCTGCATCCCGAGTCAGTTCACTACCCAAGTACTTGAAGCTCTCTACAATTTCTAAGAAGTAAATATTGACCGTAACATCCTGTAAAAGTTAAATCAAGCGTCAACACGTGTCCACTGCATCTTCATCAGGCGTATGTCATAATGGCATCAAATCATAGCCGTCTAAATTTACTTGTTACAGCACCATCCGGGCTTATAATATTCTGGCATTGGGTCTGAAATATAGTTTATATTCATAGCCTACTAAGAATGACCCTGTTTTTTTTGCTTTCATGCTTCACGCGTAAAATCATAGTTCAGAGCCTACTGACTACAGACATACGTTCGCGAGTCCCAGAGATGAGTGACCTAAAACCCTATTTACCGGGGCGAGTTGGCCGTGCGGTTACGGGCGCGCGGCTGCGAGCTTGCTTGCGGGAGATAGTAGGTTCGACTCCCACTGTCAGCAGTCATGAATATGGTTTTCCGTGGTTTCCCATTTTCACAACAGGCAAATGCTGGGGCTGTACCTTTACTAAGGCCACGGCCGATTCCTTCCAACTCCCAGGCCTTTCCTACCCCATCATCGCCATAAGATCTATGTGTGTCGGTGCGACGTAAAGCCACTAGCAAAAGAACCCTATTTGGCCAAATTAAGATTATTTTTAGTTTAAACTGGATTAGGTCCTATCTTGCAGTGAGAATAGTGATATAAGACAAGGTTAATATAAAGGCAGTGAAATATTCACGGAAAATTGATATAATTAATTATGTCGTGGTTTCCATTGCGGAAAAGAGGTATAACTGAACTATGACAGCAAGGACTTACGACATATCTCCCCGGGAGCTCACAAGTTGTTATTGGAATGAATTTACTGTTCTACAGATTTCTCAGTGCAGACATAAGTTAATATCGGAATGTAGTTATAATCCATGGCCTTTCAAGTACAGACAGAAATTAATATTGTAATGTCAAGCGGATCAATCATCCTAAACAAGGGATGCGTATCCTACCATTATATCCAAATCCCTTCAATCAGGAAATGCATAATGCTTAATGGATTGTCGTATTGTAGGCGGTGCGTTTACAATCAATCAGAGAGCGGAGCTCAGCAGTAAAGACAGTAAATATTCGCGCGACGGAAAGCAATTTGCAGTGACAGTGTCGTAATGTAACATGGCAATTAATTGAATATTGAATCAATAACGCTTGTTATAGGAACATTTCTAGTTACTAAATGCTGACAGTAATATCAAATTTCGAAATGTTAGCATGATTAACAACGTTCCAGAGGACACTCATTATACTAACTAGGAGTGATATTTTGTGGAATGTTTCAATATAGTACGTGTAACATATCAGACAGCACATCTATTTCCTGCAAAATACGTTATCCCAACCTGTTCGTGGTGATATGTAGGATTAAGGTAACACTTGAAGAAACACTCTAACATATCAGGTGGAGACCGAAGTCCTTTAGTATCACAAATTATAACGCCTGGAGGGTATGCACAGCCACTTAACGCCATGGATGGACATGTTGCCGGTTTAACTCCTAGGCATTCCAGTGCAAGAACACCTGTGTTACTCTAGTGTAGAGCGGGCTGTTTCCTCTCCAGGCTGAATATTTCTGCTTCACGTCCTCGCCAGATAAAAAGACTGAAGCAATGGTTATTAGGGCCCACCCAAGCCATATTTACATTAACCACCGCATACCCACCCTTGTCGTACGACTTCAAAACCAAGTTTTGCTCTTTTGAAAGAGCGTTTGGGAGAAATCAATGACCAGCACTCCTCGTGGTCGGATCAGTCAACGCCCATGAGTTGACGAGTTTTTGCCATGTTGCATAGTTTAAAGAATTTTAAATTTATTTTCTCTAGTCGAAAGCTTTGGTATTCCAATTTTCTACTGTTGCGACGTAGTTTCCAAAAACGCGAAAACCGAACTTCGATTAAACTGCAACATACACAGAATGCCTGTGTAAGACTCAAACATAATTTGAAATCTTCAGATCATGTTACCCAGTCTTACGTTGACCTCCTATGGCTACGCTTCGAAGACCGATGCACGCTGTATACCCTGACTATATATTGCGCCGAATCCTTACCTTATAATCACCAAATTACCTGTATGTGTGATTCTGAACACCATTATAAAAACACCAGAGCGTTCAACACGACATTGCTCTCTATTCCTAAGCATAAATCTTCAACCTACAACAACTCCTTCACTGCCATGGCCGGACGTGAAGGGAAATTCCTCTCGCAGGAGGTTAGAGGGATATCAAACTACGGAACATTTAAAATAAGGTGCTTACAATATCTCCATGTTAAGAGCTCGGAGTACGATAACTCTTCTTCTTCTATTATTAATTCATTTTAATTTCTTCGTGGGTATTATGTCATTGTACTTTGCAAACAAAATATGCGTTTGTATTTTGTACTATAATAGATATGCACAGTAGCATAGCGTAGTAGCATAGTAGAAGTTTAAATAGCTAGGAGAGTGGATAACCCCAACAGGACGAATAGCGTTACAGAACAGGGCAAGAAAATGGAAACAGCATACCATTTATGTCGAAATGTCTATAACAAAAAAAATCAATCTCAATCACTACGAAACTGACATTACAACACTGTGATAAATCCAGAAAGTATGTGTGCAATCGAATGCACTCATCTGAACAGGAAAGGATTACTTGAGAACATTGAGAAACAACAGAGAAAGATCTTGGGGAAGATACTAGGGCCTAGGAAAGTGGGACAAGAATTTAGACTGTGACCAAATAAGGAATTATACAAAATGACCGAGAAAATCACAACATTCTTAAAAAAGAGAAGACTTTGCTTCTATGGACACATTAAAAGAATACCGACAGGGAGAACAGCCAAGAGAAAATAGACAAGAATGCAGAATGGTCAAAAAAGTTCAGGGATTCCAAGATCGAATGTGCAGAAAACGGACCGGCAACGCAAAGCAGCCCATTCGGAAAAGACGAAGAAGTACTGGTCTGATCGGAGGAAGAACCGGAAATGAACGGTGCTTAACGTGATCCATAATAGACCTATCCGAAGACAAGAATAAGTAGCATTGTAATTTTGTTTCAAACTCTTTTTACTGTATACTATTTATGCATGCAATGGTTAAGAACAAGACAGGAACAAGTGTTCCAAACTTTGCCAGTTAAAATAAACCATATACCTTCAAGTCTATCTATCAGTCCATAGACTGGTTTAATGCAGCTCTATAAGCCATCCTAACCTGCGCTAAACTTCATCATCCCTACGTAACTACTACATCCTATATCTACTCTAGTCTGTCTCTCACATTCATGCCTTCGTCTGACCCTACCGTTCTTACCACCTACAGTTCCCACAAAAGCTAACTGAACGAGTCATGGGTGTCTTACGATTTGTCGTACCATTCCATCTCTTCTTCTGGTCAAATTTCGCCAAATCCTCCTCCTCTCACCCATTCGATTCAGTATCTTTGCATTTTGGATTCGATCCACCCATCTCACCTTCAACGCTTTTCTGCAACACCACATTGCAAACGCTTCTATTGTCTTTCTTTCTGAGCTAGTAATCCATTTTCCACTTCCATACAGTGTTACGCTCCAGACAAACGTCAATAATACTACTAATAGTAATAAGAAGGAGAATAAGAATAATAATGTATGAAAAACTACTGTATGCAGGCATTTTAGGGTACCTACTGGTCAGTTTTTAACAGATGACAAGGAAATTGATTACTATTGGCCGATTTTTGGCCAAGTTTTAATTGGTTTTGTCATCGTTATTAAAAATAGACTACGCTCTCCCGGATTTAAACTCGTGACCTCTCCAACTGACCAGGGAGGCAGCACTTTGGTATATCAGTCCAGAATGTAAATGTATTTATCCAGTTCAAAGTATCAGCTAGCTTCATTATGATTACGTATGGAAAATTATGTTGAGTCCTCAACGCAAGGTTGATTGGATCCTTAACAGTTCCAGCATCAACCTTCGTAGAAATTCTAGGTTTCGTTGAAGAGAAGTAATTTCCCATTGCTTTCCCCACCGATTCAGAAGATGCTACTGAACAAGTTGTGAGGTGGAAAATGCCGCTGATGGATCATGACTGGATGTAAATTAATATAATGGGATTGTGTATGTTGTGGGCATGTACACTTTTTTCGGAAGCTTGGTTTGTAGACAGTAATTGGTTAGAATGCAAACCACTTTGGTTAGTAGCAAGTATCGTCTAGCCCGGTCATCCACAATGTAGCGAGGGTAACCTAAATTTTAGGAGGTTCTGATAGACCGTACCCCTAATATTTATGCAAATCACATAGCATACCTTTTGTGCATGCTATCCCGCTATTCCTAATGTAGCGCGCGTAACCTAAATTCAAGGGGTTCTGATAGACCTCCTTTTTCTTCTGTGAATCTGTCTTGAGACCGGTATCAACTGGACAGCCTCCATAATTCTCTTGCTTCAGTTGTTCACAGTTTCTCCCTTGTTTGACACCCTGTTAACATTCCAAACCTTCTTCTTCCTCCTCCGTTTCTTCCATCCATTTCCCCCCCCCCCATCACCCTCTGTTGAAGACAATTTCTACGTAGTATGTGAGCCATCCAGGATATTTTCCTCTTCCTTATCGTTTTCATCAGGTGTCTCTTCTCTCCTACTTTTCTTAGCACTTCATCATTTCTCACTTTATCCACTTCATTTTTCCATTTTTCTCCACAACCATATTTCAAAACTTTCCAAATACTTTGTTTCTTTCTTTCCTTCTTTCTTTCTGATAGACCGTACCCCTCATATTTATGCAAATCTCATAGCATACCCGTTGTGCGGGCTTTCCCGCTATTCCCTAATGTAGCGAGAGTAACCCACATTCAAGGGGGTTCTTATAGAGCGTACCGCTAATGTTTATGCAAATCTAGTAGCATAACCATTGTGTAGGCTAGGATATACAGTACTTGTTACTGCCTAAATAACTGGGTTCTTGGTATAACGTTAATTGTACGTAACCGTATGCGGTATAATTTTCATAATCATTAAAATTAAGTCCGATAAAAAACGAGGTAGGTGCAATACAACCCGCTCATATTTAAGTGATTAAGCGTACCATACTCTATAATTGTACTAAATTACATTTTTAAATAATTAAATAATACTGTAAATTACTGTAAGTAAATATAATTTATAAGCCTAATATATACTTTTTTCGAAACTGACGTCTCGAGTGATTGTTCAGAAATCCCTCGTTCTTCTCAATAGCTCTTAATTTTTTTCACTCCTCCTGTTTAGCACCACTTCTGTGATTTGGATCTTGATCTTTGTAACGGTCCATTTGTGACTTTCGACAAGCTTTTCGTAAAGTTCTATCCTGCACAGTCGTTAGTGGATATTTGTCTATTATGCAAATAGTCTCACAATCCTCCCTAACTTCCTTCATCCAGTTATTTCCAGTTAAACATGTCGCCTTGCATACCTTCTTTGTCAAAGTTTTGTCCTCCATCCTCATCAAATGTGCCACGAAACTCAACCACCTTTTCCGTAAAACACTTGAAATTGGTTCTACTTTCTCATATACTGTCTCTCCTGTCTTAAACTAGGCACCCATATTTCACCCTGATTTTTGGTACCCCATAAACTGTACTTCTCAGGATCTTTCTTTCCTCCTTTTCTAATCGTATACAAGCTCATTTGCCCAGTGTCATGGTCTCAATAGCGTACGATACGGCGTTCCGGATGATCATCGTATAGTGTCGCAATTAGGTGTTCCTTTATAGGTTCTTTTTTCCCGTAAGTCATCTTGGCTGTTAATCGTTGTTTCTGCAGGAGTTTCTTCAACATCCTCATTATTCTGTAGTTTTCCTGTTATATTCTCATCTAGGTACCGGAATCGGTCGACTGTCTCTACTACTGTAGTTGATCTTGTACGTTATCGCTAGGCCAACCCTTGCCACAGTATCGGCTAGGTTTGCTAGCGCGATCTTCGAATCTTCTTCCTTCTCGTGGAGCAATGCCATATCATCTGCAAAGGCCATGCTGTTCACTGTGGGGTTATGTTTGATCTTGTATCCAATCTAGGCACTTTCGATACGCATGATTTTGTTCAACTGTCTCCACCGTTTCACCATTACATCCAGAACCAAGTTGAACAGTATTGGTGAAATTCCATCGCATTGTCAGACTCCTGTCATGATTTCGAAGCTGTCAGACAGTGTTTTCCGGAACATTACTAGGTCAGTCCAGGACGTCCAGTATAGTGTCATTAATTTCTACTCTATTTTAATATTTTCGGTTTCAAAAAAACATTTTAAACCCTGTGGGAGGGGGAATCCGGCGAAGAATACACTCACGGTATCCCTTGCCTGTCTTAAAAGGTAACTAAAACGGGCGACCACGGAATTATATTACAACCATGTGATTAATTGCGATTAGTACCATTACGTGCGGAACACCATGGGTTTACGTTACTTGCGACTAGTAATATCTTGTGAGGAAAACCATGGGTGTACGTTACGTAGGAGCAGTACCATTGTACGGGGAACACTACGGGTTTGGGCGTTGTTTGCGGCAAGTGTCATGGTGTGCACTCCACCGGTCGGTTCCACTGTGTTCAGAATGGGTCTGCGTTACCTATGAGTAGTACCACCACTATGTGAGCAACACCACGAGTATACGTGGCCTGTGAATAGTTCCACTAAGTGAGGAACACCATTGGTCTGCGTTGCTTGTGAGTTGTACCATTATGCGCGAAACACCGTAGGTTTGTGTGACCTGTGTGACATACCATGGGTTTACACTACCTGTGATTAGTACCATTATGAGGGGCCTGTGACCTGGATTATGGACCCCTTTATATAAGTATCATATCTGTACTCAAGGCATTGGGAATGGGATCCACTGATTGGTTTTGTTTCACGATC
Source organism: Anabrus simplex (assembly GCF_040414725.1). Lineage (NCBI taxonomy): Eukaryota > Metazoa > Arthropoda > Insecta > Orthoptera > Tettigoniidae > Anabrus > Anabrus simplex. Next base: position 82,144,388 of record NC_090278.1, on the reverse strand, counting down.
ATTTTTTCATCGTCATTCGTTTTAAAATCTACTCAGTGGATACATTTTGAAGTTTTAATTTGCATTTCGTTCCCCTCGTACCATTACGGGCAGACTACCTACCTATTAGGTCCCTTTAAACAACAAATATAATCAACTTCATCATCATCATCATCAAAATACCATTTTATATTCGATCAAGGGTTCGTTCTCGAACTCTACACGAGATCGCTGATTGTCTCCAAGTCCTTTATGCAACCTGAAAGTCGGGTCTGAGTTCCTCGATAAATTAGTCTGGTCTCTTTAATATAATAATGCTAATTATGGTCTACCTCTTGTTCTCTCAGGTTCTTCATTAAAGCTTGATTCCCTCAGAGAGCGGAGTAAATTATTAACATGACAAAGGAGATACATTTTTACGGAACATTTCTCTTCTTCTCTTATTAAAGGCAGACATATGAAAAAGATAAAAACTAATGAACATACTATTTTAGAAGTTTATATGAAACTTAAGATTGTATGCTAAATTGCCTTCTTCTTTTTCTTTTCCTTACCACCCTTCATTCTCATTTCTCTTATGCTTTATTCGCCATCGCCCAACTTCTTCACCTTCAGCATTTTATTCCTATTTTCAATATGTACTTTTTTCAATCAACGTCTCTCTCTGTCTCTCTCTCACACATATGCCGTCTCCTTCGACCCCCCCCCCCGAATAATCCTCCACCTTTCTTCCTCTTTTCTCTCTTCACTGACATTTTTTATTGAGATTCCAAAAAATCCCTTCATATGGGCCATAAAATTATATATCGAGCAGTGGCTGTTTGGGTCAAGTAGCCGTCAGCTTCCAACCCCATTGTCGGCAGCCCTGAATTGGTTTTCCGCGGTTTCCCATTTTCAAACGAGACAAATGCTGCGGTTGTAACTCGATTACGGCCACGGCCGATTTCATTTCTTTCCTATCCCATCGTCGCCATAAGACATATATGTGTCGATGCGCTGTAAAGCAACTTGTAAACAATAATAATAATAATAATAATAATAATAATAATAATAATAATAATAATAATCCAAGAGGAAAGCCATCTCAAGGCGAGCTAAACCAAGACACTACAATACATTAATAAAAACTGTGTATGTATGCTAGCGAATGCCTCCAAATGACAGGAACGTGGGAACTAAGAGAAGCCGAGAGATTTGAGAGGAAGATCTTCCGCAAGATAATGAGTCCAAAAAAGCGTGGAAGACCAGTATAGGTTTCGAGGAAGGAGAGATATATACCAAGAGGGTGAAAGATTGAGTCTTGCAGTGTCGATAATTTTTTTTGCTAGTTGTTTTACGTCGTACCGACACAGATAGGTCGTATGGCGACAATGGGACAGGGAAGGGCTAGGAGTGGGAAGGAAGCGGCCGTGGCCTTAATTAAGGTGCAGCCCAAACATTTGCCTGGTGTGAAAATGGGAAACCACGGAAAACCATCTTCAGGGTTGCCGACAGTGGAGTTCGAACCTACTATCTCCCGAATACTGCACACTGGCAGCACTTAAGCGACTGCAGCTATCGAGCTCGATAAATTTGTAGAGCGTCAGTATAGAGGTGGTGTGTGTTATTTCATATCACTGATGGTATGTCATTGATATAAATACATAAAAGTAAGGGCCCTAGAATAATTCCCTGTGGGACGCCATTAAGTTTCATTTTCCATTTAGAGGCCTTGTCGTTTACTATTAAACGCTGCCGACGGTTACTCAAATAAGAACTAAAAAGCTAGAAGACTCAAATACTATCGACATATGCTTGGATTGGTCGAGAAGAGGCTGAAAAAACAATTTTTTAAACATTTAAATTTTCCGACAAATGGTTCAGGGAAGTAGGAAGGACCATGAGCAGTCTGGATTAAATGGGAGAGACATCCTAAACCGAATATATTATTGATCACTTGATGGACAGCTCCAGAGGCTTTCGTGACAAACAGAAAACGAATAGAGGATGTACAGAGAAAGACTGCAAAGATATTGGGATGCAAAGAAGGCTTCCAGTAATGTACGATTCTTGCCAAACGTGGTCTCAAATGGCCGTAAACGAATATAATAATAATAATAATAATAATAATAATAATAATAATAATAATAATAATAATAACAATAATAATAATAATAATAATAATAATAATAATAATAATAATAATAATAATAATAAACGGTATTCAATCAGTAAGAACATGCTTGTGTCAAACTAACCGAAGGTAAGATCCGTTTATGCATTTAATTCCTAAAAAGGACACGCACGGTTTATAAATGTTTCGTCAATCAATCCATAGACTGGTCTGAAGCAGCTCTCCATGCCACCCTATCCTGTACTAACATTTCTACGTAACTACTACATCCTACAGCTATTCTGATCTGTTTGTCACCGGGCGAGTTCGCCGTTAGGGGCGGCTGTGAGCTTGCATCGGGGAGATAGTGAGTTTGAATCTCACTGTCGACAGCCGTGAAGATGGTTTTCGTGGTTTCCCCATTTTCAGACCAGGCAAATGCTGGGGCTGTACCTTCATTAAGGCCACGGTCGCTTCCTTCTAACTCCTAGGCATTTCCTATCCCATCGTCGCCATAAGGCCTATCTGTGTCGGTGAGACGTTAAGCCAGTAGCAAAGAAAATTCTGTTTCTCATGTTCATACCTTGGTCTACCCATACCGTTTTTACTGCCTCCGCTTCCCTCAAAATCCAACGGTACAAGTCCTGGGTGTCCTAGGATGTGTCCTATCATTCTACGAGGGCTGAACATAAAGTATCGGCAATATTTAATGAACTAACAAGTACAGCTGCATTACATTCCTTCATTGTAGCCATTCGCAAAGTCTTTTAGCTTTTGCCAAATATCGGGAAGCCACTGGGGACTGCTGCAAGACGTTCGCTGTTAATGACAGCGACGGAGCGCTCTACTGCGCGGAGTACAGATGCCAGGAAATCAGCGGCCTTGGAGGAGTTCCTTCAACTTCGGAAACAGGTCGAAGTCACGACGACCCATGTCCGGTGAGTACGGAGGGTGTTCCAAGATCTCCCAATGCCACCGTTGCAATGACAACGACAGGGCGATCGTCTCTCAATAAACGGGGACGTTTGTGCCGCACAGCCGGACGTAATGTCGTTCCAGAAATCGGCAATAGTAGTCACTGTTGACGGTTTGTCCCTCAGGCACAACAAGCGTAAGAATATCTTCCTCGATGTCGTATGCCACAATCAGCATAAGCTCCACCCGACTGCGTTCCTGTCGAAATTCCTGTGGACGCGGCGAACCTGGGTGACTGGGTGATGGCATTCCTTCAACTGACACTTTAATTCAGGCTCGTGCTCACGTCTCATCAATGGCAACAATACGCTGCAGAAATGAGTCTCCTGCGTTTCGATAGCTGTTCAGCTGAATGCCAGCCAGTGTATACCGGTGACTTGATGTCAATCTGATCTTCAGGAATGTGCTGTGCAATTCCACAGTCTCATTCTGACCCCGCAAGAAACGCCTTGACCCATCGTGCAACCGTCCCATACCTCGCCACAAGCTTCACGTAATCCTCGATAAGCGGCGAAATCGACACTCTTCACTTCAACGCCACACACCAAGAACACTCCCAACTGGATGCCTGTCAAATGCACACTACACATCGACAAGAGCGCCAACTGACCACCCCCATATCCTATTTGCGCATGCCCGATCTCCTGCGATCTTCTACGTTGACCCTACTTTATATAAAGCCCTCGTACCTCTTGTTCTGGTCAAATTTCGCCATATTGTTCTAGTCTCACCAATCTCATTCTATATCCCTTCATTCGTACCTGACATGAATTTGTCTCCGGCTGGATGGTTTGATCAGGGGACTGTACACGTATAACATTATCTGGTGGTGGTGATTATTGTTTTAAGAGGAAGTACAACTAGGCAATCATCCTCTACATAACACTAATCAGAGGGAAAAATGGAAGGGATCCGAGACTTCGAAAAATGAAGATATCGGTCAAAGAAAGACAAGGGCCACGAAGGGCGTAAAAATGAAATAATTCCTAGCCCTCGCAAACCTAATAGCGTCGGGGTCGGAAAAGAACAAGAGTTGACCAAGAGAGGTCAGACAGGATAGATGAAAGTGAGGAGCTTGGCACAAGTAAGTGGAAGAAATGCCAGGACTCAGATGAGGGCCCCGTGGTCGCCAACCCACGCTCCAAAGTTCAGATCCCCTGGGGCCGCTTTTAGTCGCCTCTTACGACAGGCAGGGGATACCGTGGGTGTTACTCTACCGCCCCCACCCACAGGGGGTAACATTATCTGGATAATGAGTTCATGGAAAACAACAGTGTCATCAACAGCATTTTAAATGAGAAAGAGCCGATTTGAGTGGTTCAGACAGTTGAGGAGCTGGCCTTCTGACCCCAACTTGGCACGTTCGATCCTGGCTCAGTCCGGAGGTATTTGAAGGTGCTCAAATACGTCAGCCTCGTGTCTGTAGATTTACTGGCACGTAAAAGAACTCCTGCGGGACTAAATTCCGGCACCTCGGCGTCTCCTTAAACCGTAAAACGAGTAGTCAGTGGGACGTAACGCCAATGAAAATGAAAATCCACAGCCTGTTTCCAGTCATTGGACCGGGTCAGGAATGGAATGAATGTAGTCCCCACCTACGGGCGAGGATAGGAATTGTCGGCTGCCGAAGCCTGTCGCACTCCTCTGGGGCAATGATTAATGAATGACAGATGAAATGAAACGATATTGGAGAATGTTGCTGGAATGGAATATGACAGGGAAAACCAGAGTACCCGGAGAAAAACCTGTCCCACCTCCGCTTTGTCCAGCACAAATCTCACACAGATTGACCAGGATTTGAGCCACGGAACCCAGCGGTGGGAGACCGGCGCGTTTATTAGTGCATTTTTTTACAGTGGCGAAGTTAGGGCTCGAGGCCCTCTCGTACACTTAACCACATACTAATCAAAATTTTAAATAAAATACTAAGATACTTAAAAGACTTAAAACTACAAAAATTAATAGAATTGAAAATTAATTTAAATAAATTACTAACTAAATTCACATTAAAATTAATTAACATTAACAACTCTTAAAACTGACTAATCCTCAGGCACCCACATTCATACTTCAACCATTCAGTCAGCTGCCTCAGCAGATAGTCTCGGCAGGCGACCTTAAATGTTGACAAAGAGCTAGTTTCTCTGACCTGAGCTGGCAGGGAATTCCATGGTATGGCACCGGTCACCACAAATGACCTATTAATTTTATTTGTGAGGCACACTAGAATAGAAAGAAAGGATCTCGAACGTGTATTTAAGTTGTAAAATGATGATAAAAAGGTGAATTTAGAAGAAATATACAGTGGCTGATTTTTAGTTAACACTCTAAACACCATCGCTGCCAACGTTTATCAGGCTTCAGCCATGGGAGAGCCTGATAGTACGGGGTGATATGAACATCGTACCCGATATTGTAAATAAATCGCAGGCAGGAATTCAGAGCTCGTTGAACTTTAAGTGTTTCTTCTCTCGTCATGTCAACTAAAACAACGTCACAATAATCAAGAGTAGGGAGAACCAGTATGTGTATTAGTTTGGCCTTTAGCTCAAATGGAAATACATCTCTCTGCCGTTTAAGAGGGTGAAGCACACCAAAAATCCTTTTACGGATTTACTTCGTGTGATCAGGCCAATCAAGCGGTTCATTCATAATTACGCCGAGGTTTTTAACCGTTTCACTGTAGGGAATAATGTTACCATTCAGTAGGATAGGCGGGATTGCGACATTGGGTGAGTAGCTCAGTAATTTTCGTGATCCAATTATGATTGCCTGAGATTTTATGGAGTTTAGTATAAGAGAATTTCGTTGAGCATATATACTGAGTCGTCGGAGGTCATTGTTAATATCTTGCATTGTATTGCATTGCATTGTATTGTATTGTATTGTATTGTATTGTATTGTATTGTATTGTATTGTATTGTATTGTATTGTATTGTATTGTATTGTTTCACGTAAGTCTGAAGTCTTGCAGTGGCCATAAATTTGAAGATCGTCAGCATAGAGGTGGCGTGTGTTATTTCCTGTCACTGATGGTATGTCACTGATATAAATACGTAAAAGAACCCTAGAATACTGCCCTGTGGGGCACCACTATGTTTTATTTTCCATGTAGAAATTTCTACATTTTTTTTCCTTCTGATCAACTGCTTTGTGCGATTTCTTAAGATGCGGTAAAATTATTATTACTATTATTATTATTATTATTATTATTATTATTAAATGGGAAAAGGGCAGAAGGGAGAACGCTGATGCAATTTTAAACTTTGCAGTATTCCTCGTACGAACGAAAAAGTAAAACAAAGAAATCTGAAAGCAACTATAAAAAGTAGAAATAGAATGTTACAGTGATAATTATAATAATAAACTCCACTTTAAGGTGGACTGCTCTAACTTACGGCAAAGAACAAAACTTTTCCCTCCCGGTCTATTTTCACAAGATAAGTTTGCAGTTTCCGACTCATTACGCCGAGTAATTATATAGCAGAATCTCCGCTGACAGGCTTACCAATTTACCAGAGTAAAAGAACGCGAGAGAAGCGAAGCAAGGAAGCCAATATGGGAATGGGCGGTAGAAATTATGCATGAAGATATTACGTTTCAAATATTTAATTTAAGAAGGATTAATACTGGGAGAAAATTATTCCATGATATTACAGGTACCAACGTAGTTAATCAGTAACGGAATTGTATCAAAATTAAATAAATAATTTCATGGTATGACATTAGTCATACCCGCCATGATTTTTAAGGCTTCCAGTCGGTCCAACATCGTGGTTAGCCGGTTGAGTCCCGTTGGTTGGCAAAAATGTCACCTTCGGAAGGAAGCAGCCGCGGCCATAGCAGCAGGTGTGAAAATTGGAAACAACGGAAAACCTTCGTTAGAGCTGCCGACAGTGGGGTTCGAACCCACTATATACCGAATGCAAGCTCACGGGTGCGCTCCCCTACCCGCACGGCCAATTGTTCTGTTTTATAATTCGTGATAACGTCGGAAAATACATAAAACTTTTTAAAGGTAGTGACTGGGTTAGAAGGAATGCATGTGTCTATAAATTAATGAAAATGAAAATCCACAGCCTGTTTCCACTCATTCCACCGGTAACGAACGAATGGAGCCCAATCTAGCGGCGAGGGTGTGAACTTTGCCGGCTGCTCAAGGCTGTCGTACTCCTCTGGGGCAATGATTAGTGACTGACAGATGAAATTATTTTTTTTTTTTTTTTGCTAGGGGGCTTTACGTCGCACCGACACAGATAGGTCTTATGGCGACGATGGGATAGGAAAGGCCTAGGAGTTGGAAGGAAGCGGCCGTGGCCTTAATTAAGGTACAGCCCCAGCATTTGCCTGGTGTGAAAATGGAAAACCATCTTCAGGGCTGCCGATAGTGGGATTCGAACCTACTATCTCCCGGATGCAAGCTCACAGCCGCGCGCCTCTACGCGCACGGCCAACTCGCCCGGTCAGATGAAATTAAATAATATTGGAGAGTGAGTGTTGCTGGAATGAAAGATGACGTGGAAAATCGTAGTACCCGGAGAAAAACCTGCGACACCTCCGCTTTGTCCAGCACAAATCTCACATGGAGAGACTGTGATTTGAACCACGGAACCCAGCGATGAGAGGGCGACGCGCTGCGACCTGAGCCATGGAGGCTAACTGTCTACAATTATGACCTAATAATTCTAATATGAGTTTTATTGTGCTCTAAATACTGATGCAAAGTAACCCATATGAACCGGTAACTTTGAATCATTGCTTATATTTCAATAAATAATGTAACCAGATGCAAATTTAGAGGATGGAATGGCCAACTGTATGGCAAGAAACAAAATGGATTGTAATACAAGGTTTCATTGAGAAATAACAAATTTTAAAGAATGAAAGAAAGAAAGAAAAAAAGAAAGGAAGGAAGGAAGGAGGGAACAGTTTTAATGGAATTAAATACTGCAACTATAATGCAAATATTAAAACGATCTAATCAACAAATTGAAATATATATAACAGCAAACATTTTGTAAGAAGTTCCACTAACTGGGTGCGGTTATACAATTTTGTTTTAAGTTCAGAAATTCGAATAATTTCATGTTGGCACAATCTCTTTGGAGGGTGTATTCCTCCAGTAACATTCTTTCATCATACAGGCTGTATCCGTGATGATGTTGCAAAGCTTCAGGGATGATGGATAAGGAACCGTGTTCCGGACACGATCGAGTCAGAAGTTAAGCAAAATTATATTCATTTAAGTCTGTTTACCTGCACAAGTTTCACAAGCTGCTCCATTTACAGTACAACAAATGTTCGAAATGGCGTCTCCCTGCATCAATGCAGGCACGGCATCGTCCTACAAAGTTCTGTCGTACCCGTTCGAATATCCCCGGTGTAGTTTGATCAGCGGCACAGCAGACAGCGAGAATTCTCGCCAAGAGATCCTCTTCAGTCTCGACAGGTGTCTCATACACAAGGCTTTTCACATGGCCCTACAAGAAGTAATCAAGTGGAGTGAGATCAGGAGAACGAGCGGGCCCACGAAACAGGACGTCCTCTTCCTATCCATTTAGCAGAGAATGTCAGATCTAAGTGTTCGCAAACCCTCAGTCCAAAGTGAGGTGGGACCCCATCATGTCGGACGAAGGGCAAGTGGGATGTGTTCCAAGAACATAGCTAGTACATCTCTGAGCACCTTTGTGTACACTACTGCATTTAGGCGGGGAGGAAGAAGAAATTACCGAAACGAAATAACTTTTGACTCAAACGTTTCCGGACTATGGTTCCTTATCTCAAATTCATCCACTTGCCGTCCTCTATCATACCTGAAAGGTACTGTAGTAACCTCATCACGGACACACCATGTAGAATACTTTTATTCATCACTTTGATCTTTTTTTCGACTGCATTTTGAAGAGCTTTGTCACAAAAATAAACACATGAAAACAGCGTAACCAAAATATAAGTTTTCGAAAACATGCTTTGAAGTTCCATCTACTGAACAATGCCAAAACTAATTAACTTCGATGAGATTTATCTCGAACAGATGGGGTATATCTTTCCTTAATTTTGATGCAATGAATCACCGTTTTCCGGCAGCACTAGAACAAATTAAATTATATGTAATGAGTTCTAATTTGACACCCGCAATGAATGTAGATATATAAAAGTGTTCTTGACAGTCTCTTCAACGCAGACCAACCGTCTACTCCAGGAATGGATGAAGGATGCGCTGTATGTGAAACGAACAAGGATTGTGTCGTGCTACAAGGTTATTCAGTAGGTTCCAACATGCTGGAATGTGTGTTACTCTGTTCTTTATCCGCCAGGGAGAGAAGCGGAGGTAGCAAGAGGGTAAATCCCTAAGGAGTTTCTCACCATGCCTTGGGAATCCCCTTTCTCATGAATATGTAATAAATTTCCGTCCTCTTTATCTTCTACCAGAAAGAAAGTGCCCTTGTTTAAGAGAAACTTCTGTCTCCAGACGGACTTGTCAAACAAAAGGAAATTTACTAGTACGTTACATCAGTTCCTTAACTAAGTTTCCTTGCCCACAGACAAAAATTAGAAACAGATGAGCAGACACACTGATAATACGTACAGAGACAATACTTGTACTCTAATAGGAGATATTGTACTTTGTATAGGTATTTACTCATAAGAACATCGCAAGAATCCTGAATTTTTATAAAATCTCCAGCAGACGTATTGCTGAAATTTAAAAACACAATTATTCTTAGATTTAACTAAGACCTGCTTTGACAGGCTTGAAGCATTACATTACATTAAACAATGGACTAGATTGTCAGTCATTAAAAATAAAGGTACTGTAGTGGTGCAGAATGCTTAACGAGTCTTTTATAACGCGTACTATTATTATTATTATTATTATTATTATTATTATTATTATTATTATTATTATTATTATTATTATTCATTATGCCCACATAAGGAGCACGTTTGAATTTTTTAACACTTTTCTCGTTTTTCTCCTTCTCTTCCCACTATCCCTTCATCTTCTCTTCTCGCTGTGTCCTTTTTACATTGTTCAGTGGGCTTTACAGAAAATTTGTGTTTGCGAATTAAGATTCTGAATTTTATTCTATCTTGAAAGGTTTCTTCATTAATGCCAATTTCATTTAGGTTTTCTCTGACCTTTTTTAGCCAATTACTGAATTTTGCATGGATAAGACTAAGTTTACAATTTTCCTCGTGACTCTGTTATTATCCACTCTATGTAAGTGACCATAAAAGAGTAATCGCTGTTTCCTGATTGTTCTTTCTTCTTCTTCTTCTTCTCCTTCTGTTTACCCTCCAGGGTAGGTTTTTTCCTCGGACTCAGCGAGGGATCCCACCTCTACCACCACAAGGGCAGTGTCCTGGAGCTTCGGACTCTGGGTCGGGGGATACAACTGGGAAGGTTGACCAGTACCTCGCCCAGGCGGCCTTACCTGCTATGCTGAACAGGGGCCTTGCGGGGGGGATGGGAAAATCGGAAGGGATAGACAATGAAGAGGGAAGGAAGCGGCCGTGGCTTTAAGTTAGGTACCATACCTGCATTTCCCTGGAGGAGAAGTGGGAAAACACGGAAAACCACTTCCAGGATGGCTGAGGTGAGAATCTAACCCACCTCTACTCATTTGACCTCCCGAGGGTGAGTGGACCCCGTTCCAGCCCTCGTACCACTTTTCAAATTTCGTGGCAAAGCCGGGAATCGAACCCGGGCCTCCGGGGGTGGCAGCTAATCACACTAACCACTACACCACAGAGGCGGACGGTTTCCTGATTGCATCTGTGCTTTTTTGTGTAACTTGATAGATTTCATGTGATTTCTTTTTCATCTATATACCATTTTGGCCGGCCCCGTGATGTAGGGGTAGCGTCCCTGCCTCTTACCAGGAGTCCACGGGTTGGATTCCCGGCCACGTCAGGTATTTTTACCTGAACCTGAGGGCTCGTTCGAGGTCCACTCAGCCTACGTGATTAGAATTGAGGAGCTATATGACGGTGAGATAGCGGCCCCGGTCTCGAAAACCAAGAATAACGGCCGAGAGGACACCTCCTAATCTGCAGGCCTTCGGGCTGAGCAGCGGTCGCTTGGTAGGCCAAGGGCCTTTAAGGGCTGTAGTGCCATGGTTTTTTTTAAAATACCATTTTCATATTTTGGTTCTAAGATTTTTCTGACGATTTTTCTTTCTTGTTTTTCGATCATCTTTAATCGAGATCTGCCACCAGTTATAATAGTTTCAGATGCATAAAGTGTTTCTGTGTTAACTACTGTGTTGCAATTCCGTAATTTTGCCTTTTTTATATAGTCTTTTATTGTATCTGTTCCAAGTAATTTTGTATGCTCTTTGAAGTTTTGCAATTCTTCCTTTGTTAGCTTGCTGATTTAACACTGCTGATTCAATAATTTCACCTAGATACATAAATGTTACTACTTGAGCGATATTTACACACAATATTAATGCTATGGTTAACAAAATTGGATAAATACAAAAAATAACTACATAACTGAAAACTGGGACGATTTGTAAATAAAGTGGAGAAATTTTTCAAACACATTATAACAGCAACTTTTAAAAAAAAATAAAGCATTAAAAGGTGCTTCGTATTGTATATTACACATATTCAAGTGCATTTCTAATTCATATCTACTTCCTTCAAAAATGGGACAGTCAAATAGTTTGTGGTATAAATGAAAAAGCTTCTTGGATATTGATTCAAAATCTCTCAAAATATGATCGAAACTTTCCATGTGCTGACATAAACTGTTAAAATACGGCCATGTGTTAATCTACTCTTCACTCTATCTTGTACGGTCGGAAAGAGCAAATTCCTTGTAATCTGACCTATTCTGCTAGTTATTCACAGATTATTCCACATATTCTACGTGAAGTTTTCAGTTCTTTTTTGACAAATAACATAGGACACTTGTCATATACGTATTTGCAAACATACGGTATGTTCTTGCGTATGATGCCACTAGATGTAAACAACAGTGTGGGTCTAAGCATGCCCTCAAGTTCAGTGTGTGAGTGAGAGCGTCACAAAATGGAAGTCAACAAGCAGGAGCAACGACCGTGTTTTAAAATAGCACTTCTCCGCAGCAGAAATGCACCCCCAATGCCATGCAGAGCTGCGGGAAGCATTAGGTGTGCATGCCATGCCCTACAGAACAGTGGAGAGGTGGATGGAGATGTGCAAACAGGATAGAGTATCAACTGTCGATTTGCCTCGCCCAGGCCGTCCAGTGTCCACGGACAACGATGTACCGATAATAGTGATCGATCAGTGTTGACATGAGGACAGGCGCTGGACTCTAGCTGCATTGCAAGAACACACAGCAATACAAGCGACAACAATACGGCCCATTTTACATAAGGACCTACAGATGCGTAAACGTTCTGCAAAGTGGGTGCCACGTCACTTAACTGAGGTACAGAAGTGGACTCGTTACGAAACATGTCGCATCAGTCTGGACAGGTTTCAGGAAGGACAAGCCATGTTGAATCGCATTATTGCAGTCGATGAAACATGGGTGCGTGCTTATGAACCTGAACTGAAGAGACAGTCAAGTGAATGGCGTCGTCAGGGGTCACCACGGAGACACGACCCTCGACAAAATCAGTCCCCCAATAAGGTTATGGTAATCCTGGCATACGATGTTCAAGGTGTTCTTGTGTCTCATCCAGTGCGTGAGGGGCACACTGCCAGTGCAGTTTATTACAATTCCTTTCTGTTGTACCAATTGCGCCGTGCAGTGCGAACCAAACGACGGTGGGGATGGGAGGTTCTTCCACAGCCGCCTTATACGCCTGATCTGAGCCCGTGTGACTATGACCTAGTCCCTAAAGTCAAGAAGCCATTACGTGGACAATGGTTTGCTAACAAAGAGGGCATCGTAATAACATTTCGGAGAGAAGTGTCACACGTTAGCGGTACACATGCAGTGAATGGTATTCAGCGCCTGCCCCACCTCTGGCAACGTACAGTGGAAACCTTGGGTGATTATTTCGAAGGTCTGTAACCAGTGGATACCTGTCCTTTGTACGTAGTGTTGTGTATTTGCTGTCTATACCATAATAAAACAATGTTTACCAATGGCCTGCGTCAGAATTTGTCTTCAGGCATTGTGCATAAGTACATACCCCTATATTATTTTATATTATGAGATAATTGTAAATATTAGTTTAATCATGAACAGTTTTTGACATTTTAACAAATCAATTTTTAATATATTAGAATATAAACGTAATCTTGTAAAGAAAGAATAAAACTAATGAAAATGGTCAATTTTTGGAGACAAATTATCCACAACTGAACACAACAATAAACAGGTACAATCTTATTCCTTTTTGTATAGGGTTTGTGGTGTACATACCTTGTTTCTGCTTTGATGTGTAGAACGAGCTGATCAACAGTCTGTTGTTCTTTGAATATTTCCTCCCTTGTGTCTTCAGAAGGCTATAAGTAAGAAATAAGAAAAGTAGAATATAGAAAGATATAACCATAAAAATGAGAAAAAGAAATAAGTTAAAGGGGTCATGAATTTTAAAAGCTACAGAGAAACATAGCACGATAAATGAGAGGACAAAAAGGAAGCGGTGGGGATTTTAAAAAGGTGGAGATAAATATAGTAAGATAAACAAGAGAAAAAAGAAAAATAATACATATTTAAAGCTATAAGAAATTTTAAAATAATAAAGGGAAAAATACGGCCAGTTAAAATTAGTAAAATGATAAGAATATATTTTTCCGTGAATAATTTCGTTTCTTGATCCAATTATAACGATCTACTCGTTTCACGTGGTAGATTGAATCTCTCACTATCGCTACCTACGCTTTTCTTTGCCACCTTCCTGGCCCCTTAAATACAAGTACTCGGAATTTGATAGAATTGTTTCCTCCCCTGTCTGGCTTCCTGCTAATGATTCCTTGAAGCACGTTGTCGCGAGTACAGCTGAGAGAAGAGCTGTTAAGATCCGACTTGATCTTTCTTCAAGACGTTTCACAGCCAATGAACCGAACATAATACCCGAAAGAGTGAAATAAAAAAAATGGGAATGAATATAAAAATATAAAGGGAAAGTACAAGAATCAGAAGGAATGGGGCCAGAAATTAAAAAAACGGAGAGCTAAGAAAAATACATCGGGAAGAAGGGAAAACTAGAATTAGAACAATTATAAGTAAGGGGAAAAGTAAGAACAGGAAGTGGAAATGGGAAGAAGAAAGAACAGTACGGAACAGAATAAAAATGAATGCTTAAACGTAAAGATTAAAAATGATGGTTATAATAAAACAAAAATATATAATAAAGGAATAGTGAATTTTAAAATGAGACGTAAATATAGCAAGATAAAACTAACAAGATAAGAAAAAATATAACTAATATAATATTAGTCTTAAAACGTGCCACTAGTATCCTTTCCGTCAATGGGTACTACTCCATAAGGCTCCTCTTGGCATCCTTGTCCATTAATATACCCACACCTCAATAACTCGCTCCGTCGCCCTCGGGTCGTCCAGAGTATACAAATGTAGCTCCATCATGGGTTGCCAATTCCCCAAACCCACTACTTCTCACCTCACTCAAACCTAGGATGTTCAGGCCATAATCCCTCATACATGCCACTGCCTGTCGTAGCCTTCCACATTCCCGCAGAGTCCTCACATTCCATAGCCCAATTTTCGTTAGCCTTTTCAAGCCAAAGTTCGTCATCTTTGGATCAGTCCGGTTTCTCATTGTTGATGTATTTGTAACAAGGTAATTTAAGGTTGTGCGAGTTATTGGCCCACAGCACCCGAGCTTGATGGGGGGGGGAGGCTGCCACCTACGCTTCCAAGCCTGCTGTTTTCTGTTGGGGTAGTCTGCCTTAGCCTTTGAAGATCCCTCTTCACCACAAGGCTGTGGTTTTCCTCTTTATTTTACCCCAAGAGGAAGGGTTGCCTCCTCCGCCAACTTTGCCGTACCAAAGGTCTCCTTCTCCGCCTCAGTTGCAGTTAAAGACTTCACCAGAGCCCCGTTAGCCGTTACTTTTCAGGGTTCCTGTAAGGCCTTCAAAGCTACCGTAGCGATCCTGGGGCACACAAGGTCCCCGCTGTACTTCACCCTTATAGACTATCCCCTACTTCCTACCGTTGCCCGTCCCGCACGACGTGCACGGGGAGTTGGACTTATGGGTGACATAACTAGTATAAAGGGATAGGGAATTTTAAGATAAGAAATGAATACAGCAAAATAAACACGAGAAAAACTGTACAGATTTAAAAGGATAGTTAATTTTAAGGTAGAGATAAATACATTAAGATCAAGCGAATTTAAATAGCGAACTGAATAATAATTTAAAGGGATAATGGATTTTAAAGTAATACAGATAAATACAGCACGTTAAACATGAGAAAATTAGAAAAATAGTACAAATTTACAGAGATAGTGAAGTCTGAGATAGAGATGTATACAGCTCAAGAAAACGAAAAAATTACAAAAAGAATGATAACTTAAAGTTATAATGAATTTTTAAAGGGATGGCGATAAATATTGTAACATAAAGACGATAAAAAATAAGGAAAGTAATGCATATTTAAAGGATAATGAATGTTAAAATTATAGAGATAAATACAGCCATAAATACAGATAATAATAAGAAAATCTTATTCCACGAATAATTTCGTTTCTTGATCCAGTTATAACGATCTACTCGTTTCAAGTCGCAGGTTGAATCTCTCACTATCGCTACCTACGCTTTTCTTTGCCACCTTCCTGGCCCCTTAAATGCAAGTACTCAGAATTTGATAGAATTGTTCACTCCCCTGCCTGGCTTACTGCTAATGATTCCTGGAAGCGCGTTGTCGCGAGAACAACTGATAGAAGGGCTGTTGAGATCTGATTTGGTCATTCTTCAAGACGTTTCAAGGAACCACCCCGATGAGGACGAGAAACCATCCATCTATTAAGAATCGAAAAGAAGCATTCTTCAAACTAATCTCAGACGTCTTCTAAATTTTACAGGAAACGACAATCTTATATAAGTCTTCTGCGTATTCTTCTTCCTCTTCCAACATCTCCTCTCAAAATCTTTTATTCTTAAAATCCATCGACATTTCAAAAGAAAACTTTAATAAGATCTCTCGCTTCCTTCCTCTTCTTGCTACTTTGTTGAACACGAATCCAATTTTGGTATTCAATCTCCTTTTACATTGTGGGTCATATTTCAAATAAGTGCACATAATTTATTGCGCTTCGTGGGGTGGAATTCAGAGATGCGCTGCGCACTGTACCGGAATGACACTCGACTTGAATGGTGATTAGTGAAACGGCTGATGTAGATAATAATAATTGAGATTAATTGGGAGGCGAGGAGAAGTTACTAAATAAAGTTGACAATCACAGAATTACAACGTTGGCACATAGGAGTGTCTGAGGTATGAGCGATGCTAGTAATACCAATACCGGGCGAGTTGGCCGTGCGGTTAGGAGCGAGCAGCTGTAAGCTTGCATCCGGGAGTTAGTGGGTTCGAACCCCACTTTCGGTAGCCCTGAGGAAGGATTTCCGTCGTTTCTCACTTGAATATCAAACCTTTCCTATCCCATCGTCTTCATAAGACCTATCTGTGTTGGGGCGACGTAAAGCAAATAGCAAAAAAAAAAAATGTAATACCATTCCTTATGCAGCCAGTCCCTGTTATGATCGTTTATAGGGTCGGATGGTGCATGCATTTCAGAGGGCTTGGCAGATTGATATGTAATAGTAACTTCTGGCTCGATGAGGAAGGTAACGGGAAACTACCTTACTCCTCATTTCCCTAGTAATCGGGCGAGTTGACCGTGCGGTTAGGAGCCCGCTGCGGTGAGCTTGCATCCGGGAGATAGTGGGTTCGAACCCCCACTGTCGGTAGCCCTGAAGGTGGTTTTCCGTGGTTTCCCATTTTCACACCAGGTAAATGCCGAGGTGTACCTTAATTAAGGCCACGGCCGCTTCCTTCCCACTCCTAGGCCTTTCCTATCCCATCGTCGCCATAAGACCTACCTGTGTCGGTGCGACGTAAAGCCACGAGCAAACAAAAATTCCCTAGTATTCCTCTTCCATGAGGCCTTGAATACTTGTGACTGCTGTTGGCGGAGCTGTGGAGGATCAAACCGGCCTTCGGGCTGAATACCCAACATACATAGGCATAGGCTCCTTTATATCCACCCCTACCGGGCGAGTTGGCCTTGCGGTTAGGAGCACGCAGCTGTGAGCTTGCATCCGGGAGATAGTGGGTTCGAATCCAACTGTCGGCAGCCCTGAAGATGGTTTTCCGTGGTTTCCCATTCCTAGGCCTTTCCTATCCCATCGTCGCCATAAGGCCTATCTGTGCCGGTGCGACGTAAAGCAAATATCAAATATATATATATATATATATATATACACCCCTAGTCTCATTACTTCCTTGGTACGTGGTCCGGAATGAAATTATATGGCATGTTTTAGGCCGGATGCCCTTCCTGACGCCAATCTCACGTGAGGAGCTAACAAAGATGACATGAATGATGATGAATAAATTTAGGTTGGGAGGGGAAGGAATCGATCGGGTCTGCTCTATGAATAGGAACTGCCGCGGCTTTGCCTGACAGTGAAAGTGGTAAACCACGGAAAACCATCGTCAGGGCTGTAAAAGAACAGGGGACCTTATTTTTGGGATTACCTTCGTATTTATTGATTAAACCACTAATAAAACAGATATCTCAAAATTTTAGGCCTACCCCTGAACTACCATTTCACTCCGCGTGAATAAAATAATTTGTTTTATAGCCT
The DNA here is from genome assembly GCF_040414725.1 of Anabrus simplex. NCBI lineage: Eukaryota > Metazoa > Arthropoda > Insecta > Orthoptera > Tettigoniidae > Anabrus > Anabrus simplex. The sequence goes on along the minus strand of NC_090278.1, from coordinate 82,126,555 downwards.
AGAATGTAGCGCCTCATTCCCCCACTTTACACACCGATTTCCATTAAGGTCTCTCATTCTCCAATGGCCACTTCCTTCCCACACTCTATGGGTGGGGTGCGAGGACGAAGAATACACCCACGGTATCCCCTGCCTGTCGTAAGAGGCCATCAAGAGGGGCAACCGAGGGATGATGCCATTAGAACCATGAGACTGCTTGTTATTAGTACCATTACATGCGAAACACCATTGGTCGACGTTACCTTGGGAGAAAAACAGTGGCTCTACGCCACATAGGAGCGGTACCACTATGCGAGAAACACTACGGGTCTGCGCGTTGCGTGTGATTAAGTGTCATTGTATGTATTCCACCGGTCGGTTCCACTGTGTTCAGAATGGGTCTGCGTTACGTATGAGAAATACCACGGGTTTGGCTGGCGCCCGTGATTAGTCCTACTGTGTGACTGCGTTGCTTGTGATTAGTGCCCTTATGTGTTACCTGTGAGTGGTGCCATTGGTGTGTACATACCATGAGTCTGCATTTTCTGTGATTAGTGCCACCATGCAAGAAACATCATGAGTCTACGTTACGATTTATTGGTACCACAATAACAGGAACACCACGGTCCTGCTTTACCAGTGATTACTATTATGAGGGCCCGGTGACCTGGAGTTTAGACCCCTTTCGACAAGAAACATCAACTCTTAAAATAAGGAATTATGAATTGGATTCCCTGACTGTTTTTGTTTCACGATCATTTTTTCATCATCATTCGTTTTGGATTCTAGTCAGTGGAAAATTTTTGAATTATCGTTTTATTTCTTTCCACCTCGTACCATTAGGGGCCGATGACCAAGCTGTTAGGCCCCTTTAAACAATATACATCAGCCCCTTCCCACTCCTAGTCCTTTCCTATTAGGAATTGTAGTCCAGCTCTCTCTTCCATAATGTAGCGAGTGTAACATAAATTCTAGGGGTTCTGATAGACCGCACCCCTCATATTCATGCAAACCCCATAGCATAAATGTTGTGCAGACTAGATCATGCTTGTTATTCACTTCAGTAAGTATGGAATCTAACCTGTTTCTGACTAAACATCTGGAGTCTAATGAGATTGTCAGTTCAAACATACGGGGAAAATATCAAGCAATGTATAATTAACACCCAAAATCAGCGGAAACCAACTCGAGCTCCCGAAGTTCCGCTCCGAAAAGACTCGAGAATATTGGATCATATATTGTTTGGCTAGCTACATTTAAATTCTGTAGTATGGCGCAGTATTCAATCTAGGAAACATAGGCTATGGGCTTTACATTTAGTGCGTATTAGTATAATTAATAACTGGACTTAAATAAATATAAAAAAGTCAAAATTTTTCCCAAATGGCATGCAGTATATTTCGAATTATATGCAGTTTTCGGTTTCCTCACGGATATCACTGGATTTTTAATGTTGAAGATATTTGTTAGCAGACAAAGTAAGGGTCTCCATACTACGAAAACCTTACAATTAAGCAATTTCTTCAATTGTGCCGAATGTTGAAGGGCTGAAACGCTGAAGGGCTAAAGGGCTAAAGGGCCCGTAAAAGTTTCAAATTGTGAGTCTTGAATAACTCCGTCAAACTAAAAAAGAAACAAATTTTGAAAATCACTTCTTGCCTTAAAGCGGTGTCGAAAATCGCTTCTTTCCTTACTCGCTTTTTTTTATATACAGTTCCTAGACAAGTTAATTTAATTGCATAATTCTTTCTGTAATGGGTTCCTTGGTTCAATACCCTCAGGCACGTTTTGATTTTTTTAAGAATGTCCACACCGGATGTGGTTACAAGGGCTTAAGTGAAACTCTGCACTGACTCACATTAGTGTTCGTAGTGGTAGAAAAAGGCAAACTGCTAATATAATCGACCGGATAACGATGATTAGGAAAAGCAGTGTAATTTTTAAGAATAAAGGATATATTCTCATACTTTATTACCTAAAATTCGTAGCTCATATCCGCAGAATGTTTTCAACATTCAGTTTCTTGCCTGGAGGGTTAGAACTGTGGATTTTTAAAAACGCAGGCATGCTGAGAGGAAGTGAAGAATTCACAAAGGCTAAGTTTCCGACTCGTTGGCTGAATGGTCAGTGTACTGGCCTTCGGTTCAGAGGGTCCCTGCTTCGATTCCCGGCCAGGTTGGAGATTTTAAACTTCATTGGTTAATTCCAGTGGCTCGGGGGATGGCTGTTTGTGCTGTCCCCAACATCCCTGCAATTCACACATTACACATAACGCTATCCTCCACCACAATAACACGCAGTTGCCTACACATGGCAGATGCCGCCCACCCAGCTAGAAATAGCCACACGAAATTATTATTATTATTAAAGGCTAAGTTATCGTGATTGAAGAGCAAGTCTCTCAGGTTTACGTCACAATCATTCAATAAGACGTCAAATGATGGGAAAAGACAACAAATGTACATTTATCACTGTCAATATTGTTTAATTCCTTTAACCAGCATTCATAGCCATATTAAGAGTATATTTGTTGTTATTAATCTTGTTGCTTCTGCTGTTCTCATATTGTTCCTAATCCCAGTATTACTCCTTCCACTACGCAAACCAATAAATATAAAACACTGTTCTACAAAGGTTCTATTTCTAGGATGAAAATATATAATAATAAAGGAATTTGAATTGCTAAATTCAAATCTGGAACCAGAATTTCCCCATCAGGGATGGTTTTCCATTAATTTTAACATATATATCATATGCGCTATCATTATTTGGAGTAAACATGGTACACTTATGAAAAAATAACATTACTATTTATGATTCTTTTCCAGACATTGAGATTATTGTTCATATAATGTTCCATGTTAACCTCAAAATCGCAGTGAGAATGCAACGTTTTATACCTATTTAACCTTATTTATTTGGCTTCGTCAGATACATCAAGTGAGCATTTTTGTTAATATTCTCTTTATTTGTATTGCTATTCGATATGTCTGTATGTCTGCCAAATAAAAGCGAGCCTGGATATGTTTCAAGAAAGTTACACAAAACTTCCTTGGAAGTACAAGAGACCCTATACGTATAAAGAGTTTGTGAAAGAAATGATCAAAGCTTATAAAGATTTAGGATGCAATACATCCTTGAAAAAGTAAGTTTCTGGGACTCACATCTAGACTTCTTTCCAGAGAGTTGTAGCGATGTATGAGATGAGCAAGGAGAAAGATTTCATAGTTTCTATTTTTATAAACATTCTATGAATGACTGTTAAAAAGTGAGAACATTATCTGAACACTTCAACTATCCCCTTTTGTTACTATCGTGATGTGTATAGCCCCCAAAATTGAATTTCTGTCAGTATTTCTATGACTCTAAATTAAAGTTTTATATATGAAAAGATATACATGAAAATACTAAAGAAATTAAAAATTCCGGTTACTAAATTCAAATTTTAAATCATAATTTCGCTATCAGGGAGAGTTTTCCATTAATCTGAACATATATATCATATGTGATATCATTGTTTGCGGCAAACAGGGTTCGCTTATTAAAAAATTAACATTAACTCTACTATTAAACATGCCTCTAATGTAAAATTAATTAATTATATTAAAACTTTGATCGAGATTAAGCAAGCTTATTTTCAGAAAACTAACACCAGGTCTGAATTTAGCGTTAAAATGTCTATAAGAATGATACATTTTACCTTCAGAAATACGACTTACTTGTAGAACAGTGTAATCTTTATACATATATGTAACTCCCCAAAAATGCTGTAGCTATATATCATCGTACAAGTGTACAAAATTCTCAGTATGATATATAACAATCTGTATAATTGTTTCTTTTTGTTCACAGCAAATCCGCAGAACTACGGGAACGAAAAATGTAACTGCACCGTAGCGGGAGCGGCGTCGATCCGATCTCCCCTTGACCCCGCATCGACCTTGGCCCTGCTGACATGCGGTGTCGCCCTCTCGTTGACCTTGCTCTTGCGAGGTCACAGTGTCTGAGTGTAACGAAAAATATAGACCAAAATGTATAATAATGTCATGACCATCTGAAAGGCATCAAACAGCGTCAGTTGGTTTACTCCATTCCAAAGTCTCCTGTGGGCTTAAAAACAACAAAGCTGTTATGAAGAAGACGAGTTCCAGGAGGCCTAGAAATGTTTCTACACAGCAGGACCAAAGAAGAGGAATGTTAAAAAGAACAGGTTGATCAAACTGAAGTTACTTTCATAAAATAAAAACTTCACAAGATGCAAGAGAATCATTTATCGCCAGTCTCCTAATCGTAAACTCTCCAAATTTAAAATACAATAATACTGATTCTCTTGCGCACAACCGTACGAAAGACAATGCATCACTTCTAAAAAACAGTGTGTTAGTTGTCGCAAGGTAACTGGGAAAAAAGAACAGATTACAGATTTTAGCGAGGTTACCTTTAAGTGAAAGTTTGTTGTGTAGACACGAACTAGCACTATCGAGTGTTACGGTGAGGCAGTCTGATATATAGTGTCTTCTAAGGGTAAGAAACCTTTCCTAAACCTGCCTCTCGTGAAAGATTGATTAAAAAAGGAACTAATTATAATAAAAATCTGATCGAGATTAAGCAAGCTTATTTTCCGAAGCTTTATTTGTGAGCTAAATGTATGGATAATAAATAATGTTAATGCAATATATAAAAATAAACAAATTAGCTTATACAATAGTAGATACGGTGTAACATATCTTTGATCAGGAGGTTTCTACCATCAAGAATCAGTACGCATATTGACATAAAACATTGGTTGATTAATGCGTGCACAATTAATAGCTTCTCTATTTTTCATGAATAAAACCTTTTTTTATTACTTTCAGACCTTTTCAGAAAACATTAAATTTCTGAGTGCACAAATATTATGAGAATACAAACAAGTCAAAATTAGTTCTTATTTAATTAACCTCTCTTGCCATAGAACAATATTAAGGCTTTGTGAATGCTTCAAAAGAGAAAAGGCTTTGCACATAGAAACCGTTTGGATTACACTAACACTGCGCCAAAATATTTTTACATCGTCTATGAATATAATAAGATCCGTGCTTTTTAGTGTATATAAATCAAGTACTGCCAATGATAATATAGATACTAACAGAAAGTAGAAAAAATGTATAAAGAAACGCGAACGATGACTTCATATAAAATTGTATGACATAAAAGAATATCTTCGGCGAAGAATAACAGGAATGACATAATATAAGGCAAGTTGCAATGCTGCGTTTTAGGAATCTCCTGTATGAAAAAATCATTAGTCCTTCTAGTTATTATACAAATATATTAAATATACAGAACGTATCATTAGAAGGAGAAATGCTAAGTGGTATGATAAAAGGTTTTCTAAGTGTAAATCATTCGAAATGATTAAAAAGACTTCAATCATATCTATAGACCTTTCTTGACTTTCAAAGAGATTTCAAGGGGAGAATATCAATTTTACGTAATTTTCATATTAACCTGCCTTACTTATTTATAATTAGTTTTGGAAAAAACTCTACAACAATACAATAATAGTTAGTGCCTCAAATCTTTTTCGAATTAATCTTTAACAAGAAAATCTACAAGTATTTACGAAATCAATACACTGCTAGTTAAAATTAAAAAATATAATTTTTCTATCTAAAGGCCATGACTGCAGTATGTACTTTGTACATTTATGTTGTTCGCAAAGTACTTCGAAGACAAAAATGTATTATCTTATTTCTAGTACGAAATTTGTTTCTCTATGTGTCTCTGGTCACTAATAATCCCCCTTTCTTTCTTCCTTTCTTTTACTTTTTGCAAGATATTCACCTGAATTTTTACTCTCGAATTCATTTGAGAATTTTTATGCTTCGTAATTAATATTTTCACGAATTAAATTTTGTTTCCGAATGATCATGCCAAACAAATATATATGCAAAATATATGTATTAAAAGATTATGCAAATAATATCATCTTGAACGGCAGGCGTGGCCTTTGTCAATCATAAATTTCACACCTAAACATTCAACGCTTCGCTTTTTAAACTTACATTTCGTAGATTTTAACAGTTCCATAGCGTTAGAACAAATTAACATCCATTTTCTTCCTTACTAGATAACGAATTGTAATCCATAAATTAAAAGTTATTATGTATCACTTTCAAACGTTTCTTCACGAGATAAAAATAATATTATTATATCTACCGGCAGAGTTGAGTTCTGCTTAAATGTTAATTAAAGAGAGAAAATATTTCACACAAAATATATATAATTTTAAATATTAAAAACTTTACTTAAATACTAACTCATTCTCTATTTATGTAAATGTTTTGCTGGATTGTCAGAACAGACATATAAAGGGCGGATTTCGGGGTTAGTCAACATGAATGCCTTCATACATAATGTTCAAGATCATTCTAATTCATGAGGTGGTGGTGATGGTGCATAATTCAAAATTTTGAGAAGGGATCAAATATACCCTAAGCAGTAAAGTTCACAGGAGAGTATTCCTTGATGTGAAAACTCGTCAAAATATATTCTAAATTGGCTAATTATTTTAAAAGTTTTCAGCTGTCTGACTTTTTTTTACGAATTCGCCAAACTGGCTCCTCTATGGAACACTGTTTGAATACAACGTGATCTTCAAACGCACATAAAAAAGGTTAGGAGAAAATGGTAATTTATATACCTTGCGACCTTTCCTTAGTACTACAGTGAATTAAATATTTATTACCTTCGGCTGTTATTATTGTAATAAATTTACATTTCGACACTCAAAAAAATCTGCCAATAATTCATTTTTGAAAATATTGTCAATACATATTCTTAATATGTCCAGGAATAATTTTGAAAGCTTTTAATTATGATCATTTATTATTTAAAACAATATTCTGATATTACAATAAGTTCTTATCTTATCTTATGACTATCCTAATTGTTTCCGAATTCTATTAAATATTCCTGTCCTCTTCTTTAGACTTACATCTTGATACTAATTAATTTATAGCAATATATAGCAAAATATAAAACAAAATAAAATTCGGAATGCTTATTTCAGAAATGACCTTGCAAGAAGGAACATGCCATCATTATAACACATTTTGATTTTGTTAATCTCTTCCCATAAAACTGATTTTGTTGAAAGGGGATTCTACAGACACAGTTTCTTCTGCTTCATATTTTTTTCATTTCCCTGTATATATTCTCACAAGAATGATAATATAAATCTCTAATTTAAAAAAATACTTCAGTCTCTACGAAGCATGCGATGACGTAGTACCGTTTCTTAAATTATCTCTTGGAATATACTCAACCAATACCACTAATTCATACATGGAAGAGCAACTCCCCCTGCCCCCACTAATAGCCTACACCGTATGAGAAAACACATTTGCGAACAATCACACCATTATCTCTAGTTTTGAACGTGAATTTAATCGCTCGAACATGGGTTGGATACTGGAGTTCAAAAAGAATTTATAGTGAAAAATATACGCATGCAGATAATTTTAAAGTAAGAATTATGCCAAATTCAAGGGAAAGATAAAAACTGAATACATACATAGGAAATGATTTCACTCTTGCGATCACAAATTATCGCTTAAGAGTGGAAATTTAATGCAAGGTTTCGTATAATCAGTAATTTTGCACAATTCGCTGTTATCACACTTTGTTAGTAAGTGTATTTTAGAAATTTGCCTCGGACAGTTTCATTTATGTATATTTCAAATTTCAGGGGCAATAGAACGTGAATTAAAGGATATCGTGTAAGATGTAAATGATCGGTACTTATTATTATTATTTATTATATTCGAATTTGCCTATCACGGCCACGTGAAACAATTGGTTTACTGGTAATTCTTTCCTTCTTTACCCCAGAACTTTTCTTTTTTCCACTCAGGTTCCTCGGTATTTCCTCTTAACAGGTGCTATTAGTTCTAGTACATCGACTTTCCTGCAACCCCTAAATTCCACAGCCTCCTTTAAAGGCATTTCTTAAATCAACATATCCTTTAGATTGGTTACAAATTTTTTCATGTCTTTTCTTGTCGTGGTCACCTTAAATTCGGTGAAGGAAATGAAAATATTCTTTATCAATCTACGTTCGCCCATTCTGAAGACGTATCCATATCATTTCAGTCTTCTCTAACGTACTTCACCTTTAATCGTCTCCACTTTTTTTATTAATCCTTATTCTTCCATGTATTATCTTTTCTTTTTACCAGCCATAGGATCGTCTTTAAACATTTTCTTTCTTCCTTCTTTAGTTCCTACATTTATACTATTTTTATTCCTACTTAAAATAAGGATTAAAATTATTTATTAGTTACTCATTTATCTCTTTTTCACCAATAAGGGCAGTTCTAAGGCTATTGTAATGGAAATTCTTCGTGGTTGCAAAATATTCACATAAGTAAGACTTTGCTTGCTATTTGGAATGTGAGAACGCTTTTGTACATTTAGTGTGGATAAATTCTCCCTTCTTCAAACCAGAACCGCCCATTAAAATATAAAACAATTTAAAAATTAGTGCAGGTATTGATGTTTGTATGAATTATTTTTTTTTCACTAACATTCTTATAACATTCAACTTACGTCGTGCTAGGTCGTTAATTTCACGAATTCTCCATAAGAACTGAATCATATCTCCCTTCGTTTGTAAACAATGTCCATCATTCACCTCTATCTTAATATGCACTGCAAATATTGTATTAGTTTTTGGAAAACTACTGTAGTTTGAGTAAGCGACGACTCTGCAATTAAAATATATTTGAATCTATTGACCATAATGTATCATGGAATGTTTCGGTGTTTGTGTGCTGTGTTTTGCTATACATCACTACGGTACTAGCTTTAAGACGTACATTACAGTACGCCATTAATTAAAAAAAATATTAATAATAAAATAAGGATTATAATAAATGTTTACTTATAACGTTAATTATTTGTATCTTTGTTTATTAAAAAATTGGTAGGCTGTTTCATTGACAAGGCTCCTAAGTTCTTGGCGTGATAACGTGATATTTACACAACCATAGTCTTTGCAGCCGCGCTCGTCACTTTCTATGATTTCCTGCACCTCCTTTGGCTCACAGTGGTGCCTTTCAGGATTCGCCATGCAATCATCTCTGTTGATGCTGCCTCCTAGAGATACCTGTGCAACGGAGGTAAAATGCTATATGTATTTTTTTACGAAATTGAGAGGTTTCCCACATTCATTCTCTGTATTTTTGCGTTTTTTCCGGGGGGGGGGAAATCAATATCTTCTCCGAGAAATAATAAGCACAGTATACATCGAAAACAGAGAAAAATCTTAATGTGAGAAGCAGGTGGTAAAAAATTTCGTACTATTATTAAAGTCCAAATTTTACCAGTAATAGGTTAGAATGCAAACGTACTGCAGCAAGTAGCAAGCATACTGCACGACTGTTATGCCATAAGATTTGCATAAATATCAGGCTATCAAAAATCCTACAATTTGTTACTCCTCCTATGTTATGGGAGAGACGACTGGACGAAATTTCCTAACAACAAAACTAATTTGTATTCTACCCTATTAATGCCCAAAAATCCGAACTCTATGGTTATTTAACAAACGTAAACGAAGCTTTTCAATAGAAAACGGACAAGTGAAATGAATACCGAAAACCATTCCTTTAGTTTTCCTGTAAAATTGCGTATTTGAGATGGTTTTCTTTACATCCGGGGCGTGAATTTAATTACTGTGCATGTGAGCACTGGAAAGGCTGGACCAACCTGGTGGTCTCCATGTGTTGAGCTTTCTAGAGTGCACTTTCTAGTGGATTTATCCGAGATGTCTTGATCCAATCTATCGGTTTGTGCAAGCTCCCTCCGCGAAATGTTCCTAAGCTATCTGCACGGCCCACTCTCCTCCATCCATGGCCTCAAATCTTTCCTACTCGGCGATATCCTCCAAATGTTGATACCTAAAAGAATGAAATACATTAGTAATTTCATGTCGTAAGAATATCCTTAGATGGATGTTCATCAGCGTATCTGACCTCCGAGTCAGAGTTAGCTCGACTCGATCCCGGCCCGTATCGGAGACGCGTGTATGTGTTCTTATTAGTACACACATGTATTTTGCATACAACATATTACACTAAGAACAACCACGCAGGAGCGAATACATCCTTCCACGTGCGGGTTGGGGTCAGGAAGGACATGCAGCCATCAAACTGGGCTAAATACATTTAAAGTGCTCTCTCTTTGTACATAAGAAAAGATCAGGAAAAGCAACACGTTTATCCTACATCCCTACCCGCAGACCGAATGACAAGATGTTATCAAGTCAAAAACTTATGTATTGCGTTTGCTAAATCAATAAAACGTCGTCTACTTATTCAGTAAAACATTGTCGATATTAGTTCGTAAGGATAATATTATATTTAGTGTTCGAAGACTATTTTTATATGAAGTGTGATAATACGAAAGCTTATACTTGGTTGAAAGAGTTTCATTATCTTCCACAGTAACTTAAGGTAAGAACGACCTGAAAAATCGATTGTTGTTTAATATAATAACTTCTAAACTACATTTCAAAAAGAAAGATTTAACACGATGTAAAACAATTCGATATCACATTATGCGAAAAAAAGAAAAAATAACCAAATGTTGACCTTATTTCCTTAAATATCTAACTACTTTGCAAATGCGTGACTTCCTTAGGGAAAAGGCACATCCTCTTTATCTTCTACAGTTAATTAAAGTATCCTACAAAGATTCTACGTAACGCACAAAGGAATGATAAAAATTGTAACTCAAATTAGTGTTTGCCCTTGGCAGCTTACAAAATAAAACACTATATTCTCAAAATATCATTCAATGAATTTAGGTAAATTTCCAAGGATATTAACTGAGAACTGGAGTCTCATTCTATCATAAAACTTTATTTTGGTTTGTATGTACGAAAGATCCAAAAGATCCACATTAAAATTTACAAAAATGATTAAGATTTTTACGTTGACTTTCGTGAAAAAATGTATGCCTTTACAATAAATTGTTTATAATCTGGCAGAGTAAACTATATCCGGTACTTTGATTTAATTTTGTTCACATTGTATCATGAGCAGTCAATCGAGCCATTCCTCACTCTGAAATCAACAAAGTACAATTTAATTGGTAAGTTCTCTTAAAGTCCCTTTAGACATTTCTTATGTTTTTAGGATTGCTTACAGTCTCTTTGGACATTTTTACAGCAGCTATTCCCCAAGCCTTTTGAACAATGCAATTTGTGGTGTAGTATGTGCGAAAGTTACCGTTCATGGCCTTACTACTTACTACATTTTCGGGTGTTGTCCACAATATTCTTACGATTTCACAACTTTTTAGGACAATATATCGCAACATAATCTCAAATTTCTTCTTTGGGCGAATGTTGCCACTAGATAGGAAACCATGCCATAATAGACCATACCATGAAAGATCCATATACTATAAAAAGTACAATTTCGTTCAAAATCGTAATTCCATGACCACTAAACAAATATTTAAATTAAATACATTTCGTGGGAATTTTTCTTTACAGGATATGTGTATACAACAACCGAAATTAAATAACAGTCTCATATGAAGGTCTTCCTTGCCTTAAATATTCTGTATGTATTAATTAAGGACATAATAATAATTATGTATATAATAAATGTCAATCTACGTGTGTAAATGTCTTCAATTTGAAAAAAAGCGTTCCGATAATACGGCAAATATTGAATATATCCACGAATACCACTTATATTATAAATGTAATCATCCTTTGGCAAAAACAATATTTCCTGATCGCAGAATAATACCAGGTGAATAGGATACTTTAGACTAACGTAAGTTACGAACTGATCCAAGCTGTAATATTGGTGCATTGCATGAAACAGTTCCTTTCAAATATTAATATATATAATTATATGTCTAGATAAACATTTCCTTATGCACTTTTCGCGAGTGAGAAGAGAGAATTCAAACTGTAAATAAAATATATAGTTTCGTATTTCAAACTGCTTCCCAGCTGCACCTACGTATCATAACATAGAAAATATGTATTGCTATTGAATTTGTCAATTGAGTTTGTACACTTGATCAATGGCAAGTCATTAATTTTCAGTAACATATAAGCGTCGCCCCTGTTCAACAACTTAACACGGGCCGATCAGAAACAACATGAACCAAGTATATGAGCCTTAGAGCGTTGGTATACTGATAAGTAGAGCCCGGAATTTTACGCATTAATAGGTTAGAATGCAAACTTACTGAAGCGAGAAGCAAGTATAGTCTACCTTCACAACGATTATGTTATGGGGTTTGTATAAACATGAGGGGTACGGCCCATCAGAACCCCTATAATTTATGTTACTCTTTCTACATTATGGAAGAGCGAGTTGTCCGACATTTCCTACTAACGAAATTAGTTTGCAAACTAACCTATTACCGCATGAAAATCCGGGCTTTACTGATAAGGAATTTGAAAAAATTACGTCAATAGCTCTCGCCAGTGTCATTTCATCAGCTGCTAAAATTAACCAATCAGATCGCTTCGCGGGCGAATTCAAATAGCCTTTACGAGGCGGTGTTGCTAAATCTACACGTGGTTTGGTCGGGCTTGAGAGCCATGCCGACAAATGAACATCACACACTTAACAGATAGTTTCAGCCAATGCCACCGAAGCGTGCTATCAGCGGGGAGGTTCTTCTTCAAGTCCCTCCCCTGGAGAAGTTCATATATTCTATTGGCGCTCTTAAGCCGGTAATGAGCCACGTGCAGATTTAGCAAACACCGCCTCGCAAAGGCCATCTGAAGTCGGCCACGAAGAGATCTGATTGGCTAAATTCAGCAGCTGACGAAATGAAAACGGCGCGAAATATCGAGGGTTTTTTTCAAATAACTTACAGATGACCAACCCTCTAACATTCGTATGACCGTTCATGTTGTCTCCTACCACCCTGCATGCCTACTAGTATTACACTGTCATCTGACACAATTAGTTTGATATAATCCTATCATAAGCTTTGTTACAAGTGGAATAATACTCTAAAGGCATTCTCCTTTAGCTGACAACAAAAACTAACTCCATGGCACTATAGCCCTGAAGGGCCGAGGCCTACGAAGCGACTGCTGCTCAGCCCGAAGTCTTGCAGATTACGAGGTGTCGTGTAGTCAGCATGACGAATTCTCTCAGCCGTTATTTTTGGCTTTCTAGACTGGGGGCCGCTATCTCACTGTCAAGATAGCTCCTCAATTTTAATCACGTAGGCTGAGAAGACCTCGTACCAGCCCTCAGATCCAGGTAAAAATCCCTGTACTGACCGGGAATCGAACCCGGAGCCTCCGGGTAAGAGGCAGGCAAATTACACGTATACCACGGGGCCGACTTAGCTGACAACAACCAAAGTAAAATACATTTTACATTTTCATCACGGCGAATGAAATGTTGGAATTACAGAAAAGAGAAAGATTTATTTTCAAAACCAGGATTTATTCGTCTCTAATAGTATTAAGACACAAAATATCGAAGAAACCTTAATATGTTATATCGTTCTATGTTCCAAAATTAAGTTCAAAATTCTAAACGTCCAATATCCTAAAACGCATTTATTTTAATCAAATTTATTAATAATTTCCAAAAACATTCATACAAAAATATCAAATTTTATAAAATAAAGTATTTTTCAAAATAATTATATGCGCCATATTTCACTTCAAAGACATCTTCCTCTTCTTATTCTTTACCTGTTTACCCTCCAGGGTCGGTTTTTTCCTCGGACTCGCCCACCCTCTAACATTCGTATGCCCGGTTCATTTGGTCTCCTACCACCCTGTATGTAAGAACACTGTCATCTGACACAGTTTGATATAATCCTACCTCTACCGCCTCAAGGGCAGTGTCCTGGAGCTTCAGATTCTGGGTCGGGGATACAACGGGGGAGGATGACCAGTAACTCGCCCAGGCGGCCTCACCTGCTTTCCTGAACAGGGGCCTTGCGGGGGGATGGGAAGATCGGAAGGGACAGACAAGGAAGAGGGAAGGAAGCGGTCCTGGCGTTAAGTTAGGTACCATCCCGGCATTCGCCTGGAGGAGAAGTGGGAAACCACGAAAACTACTTCCAGGATGGCTGAGATGCGAATCTAACCCACCTCTACTCAATTGACCTCCCGAGGCTGAGTGGACCCCGTTCCAGCCCTCGTACCACTTTTCAAATATCGGGGAACAGCCGAGAATCGAACCCGTGCCTGCGGGGGTGGCAGCTAATCACACTAACCACTACACCACAGAGGTGGACGTATTAATGTAGAAATCGTGAAAAGAGCCCGATTCTTTTTAAACTAAACAGTGCTTGATACGTAATAATAATAATAATAATAATAATAATAATAATAATAATAATAATAATAATAATAATAATAATAATAATGACAAGTATCCTTAATTTTGCGACTCTAGTAGATCCTGCATGTCCAAATCTAAATCCAGATAAGTGGTTTTGGAGTAACTATATTCAATTCTAAAATTAATACTCTGTTATCCACTTGCATAAACATTAAAATCTCGAAATGTTAAATTTAGATTTTTGAAATTCTTCCATTCTTTATATTTCAGTATCCTTTATAAGCCACTTTGTAGGCTGATTACTGCATTACTGAAGAATCTTTCTCTACATATTTTTAGTTCTTTACTGTAAAAATTAGTTCGCATTGTGACGTTGAGGAAAGATGATAATCCATTTCAGATATACATTCCATTTTAACAAAAATTATGATAGAATAATTTCAGAAAATGTTAAAACTGGTAGGCAATAAGCTAATTTTAGGGTAGATCATAAGTATATTTCTAACACTGGAATTTTATGCAATTACGTGTGCTTAATTTAACGCACACATATTAATTAAACATATCCATTTTCAAGTTGATTGTAATACCTGTAATTTCATAAATAGGCAAACGTACATGAAATCCGGAAATTAGGTGCCAAGGCTTGTAATCCTTTGTTGTAACAGTCTACATTTCAGCTCAGATATAGCCGTTAAGCTCCGTTAAGTAATATGCTTCCCCGATAGTTACGTGTTATATTTCTAGCGGTAATTAGAAGTGTAAAAATGTCAATATTAATAAAACATACTAATCAACCCTACCTTGACAATACACTAACAAATTCTTGATCTATCAGAGAGAGAGAAGAGAATTTGTTTTTATAAGTAGTGTTTACCAATATCATTTGGTATAATATTCTTGCGGGTTTGTGACGCAATCTCTCGAAAAGATCTATAAGAATAGATTATAGTGTTAGCTTCAAAGATAAGCTTGTAGAGTGTGTGTGTGTGTGTGTGTGTGTGCGCGAAGTTTATTAAATGTTGTATTCTCATTGTGATGACATATTTCAGGTATAGAATATTTAGTTACTGTAGAGATATATACGATTAAGTGCACATCAATGAGCTTCCTACAAAGGTAACACTTAGAAATTAACGAAACTATGCATTCTGCACAATGTTATGCCAGTAGAGTCAAAATGTGACCGACCATTGGCTGGCTATGCTTTGCTACGTAGGCAACATCTCTGCCTTGGGGGCATGCGGTATAACCTATGGTTTCAGGCGTAAGAGCAAAGTTACGTTCGAATTAATTATGGTTCCATGTCCTTTATGATAAAATTTCGTACAGTGTTTTGTTCATCTTTGACTCTCCTGGCATTAAGGTTCAACTAACTATAATAATAATAATAATAATATGTATTGCAACTCATACTTAGAGGTGTGACTTAATGGTGTCAAAGATTTCAAAAGAATGATTCTTATAAGAATATTTGTGGTCACAGAATTTGTCCTTCAATGGACACACTAATATTTTACTCGTCAATGTGTTTGACGTAATTATAAAAATTAAACAATTTAAACTACATCTCACTATAATTGTTAATATTCGGTTTAAATCAATGTAATTCAAAACTGAGATAATTCACACGTCGAATTCCAAAATGTCAGAGGAGTGAAACAAAATTCCGTCTGCAAGTCAACGTAATGGGTGATCCAGTGAAACTGATGCTCTTCATTATTTGATAATCTTAAGAAAAAGGCAAAATAATCAGACCGCTGTTTCTGACGAATAATCCTCTAACTATAAGTTGTAATTGTTTTTTTTTTTTTTTTTTTTTGTAACCAAAATTGCTGTAAGGAAAGCAGCAAATGATATACATTTCAGGTTATAATTCGTCTGCAAATCTGAACGAAAACTGGGTTTTGTAAAGTCGTATTAGTTTGAATCTAAGCATTGAAAGTCAGCGTGTGAAATATGGTATAATTAAAATAAGGAGATACGGGTAATCTTCCACATACAAGATTAAGTCATTTGTCTGGTGATTCCTTAGGAATGTGACAGAAATTGTTTCCTTGTTATGATTCTCTTTTACCATTTTCTTGTAGGAAATAAAGGCAGAATGTCATACAGCACGATCGAAGAAAACTAAACTTTCAATCGTCTTTTCGGTGTTGATTATCAAAAAGATACGAAATCTTTCTCTTCGTGATGTATATATTTCAGCACTGACACCTAAAAGTACTTGAAGTTGTTGCCCACTCTATCGCATGACCACTAAATGTAGCATTAATACATTTTACCGAGAAAAACAGAATTTCAGGTTTTATTTTTATTTTAAGCTTATATTATGATCGGGAGAGGTATGAAATATGGAAACAGTAAATTGATAAGCGAGTTTCACATATTTCTACAAGACCTACCCGATGTTGTACTCGACATTACAGCACAAATTGAGGTAACTAGTTCTGGTTTGCAATTGAGTTCACTGTGAAACTACATTCGGCACTCCTATGGAAACTTCGGAATATAATTAATATTTTTTATTGTTCCGTACAAAGAAAGAATTTACTTCGGCAGTCAAGTACTGTAATATCACGGGAAGATACGCCACAAAATTAGCATCACATGAAATATCGCCAACCTTCACATTATTATTATTATTATTATTATTATTATTATTATTATTATTATTATTATTATTATTGCTAGGGGCTTTACGTCGCACCGACACAGATATGTCTTATGGCGACGATGGGATACGAAAGGCCTAGGAGTTGGAAGGAAGCGGCCGTGGCCTTAATTAAGGTACAGCACCAGCATTTGCCTGGTGTGAAAATGGGAAACCACGGAAAACCATCTTCAGGGATGCCGATAGTGGGATTCGAACCTACTATCTCCCGGATGCAAGCTCACAGATTATTATTATTATTATTATTATTATTATTATTATTATTATTATTTATTCGTTTCGCCCGTCTGTGGACCAATTTTGGCAATATTTGCAGTAATTTTAGCATTATCTTCCTTCACTTTCTGCCAGTATATTTTCATCCTTCCTCCTACTTCCTTCTTCTGTATAGGACCTCCCTTTTCTCAGTAGCGTTTTCCAAGTCTCCTGAAAACCACGGAACGTTTGGACAAGTTGTCCAAATTGATTTCTGTCCATGATATAATCTTTCGAAACCCCCATCTTCATCAAATCCAATCTCACTTCTCGAAACCATTTCAGATCTCTTCTCCTCTTTCTGAAGAATTCAAAGTTTCTCTTCGTTAGCCTATTATTGTCCATCCTCAGCAAGTTTCAGTAGAACTGAAACCTTCATTTCATCATCAGTTCAACCACTCCCTCTGTTCTTGGTTGGATTTGAGTCTCCTCTCCCCATTTTTGCATTATTATTATTATTATTATTATTATCGGTACTTTAATTCTTGACTGATAATAGTTAATGGTGTTACTGGCACAACAAGTGGAACTTAACTGTGTACACAACAATGATAAAAATCTTTGGGAAAGAAGCGGTTGTGGCCTTAAGTTAGGTACCATCCGGGCATTTTCCTGGAGAAGAAGTGGAAAACCACGGCAAACCACCTCGAGAATGGGTGAGGTGGGAATCGAAGCCCCTCTACTCAGTTGACCTCCCCAGGCTGAGTGGACTCCGTTCCAGCCCAATTGCCAATTTATAATTTCATGGCAGAGCCGGTAATCGATCCCAGGCCTCCGGGAGGGGAGGGGAGGGGGTGGCAGCTAATCATACTAATCACTACGCCACAAAGGGAAGCATCATTTACTTTTAACCAATTGCAGTTATACACTGTATAAGGTGCGATTCACGGGTAAAATATTGTCTGCTCTTTACATTTATTTACTTATAACACAGAAAATATGTCTCACGTTCAGTAAAGTTTGCTAGCCAGTGTTCATTTATTCTTCATAGGTGGTACTACTGTGCTTAAAAGAACGACAACTACAAAACTGCGTGAGGATGTGCAAGCGGTTCTAAACCGTGTGGACTACTATGAAGCATTAGAAAGAGATCCCGAAAAGTTAGTGCATCTCTGAAGATAAGAGAGCTGATGAATGAGTTGACTATCAGAAATCAAAGCTCAGAAAATAAGTAATAGCTCTAAAATATAAATTATATAAACGGTTTACTATATAAGTTCCCATACCCTTACCAAGTATCAACCAAGAACCTCCTTGCATTATCACCTCTCCAAAATACCTCTCTGCACAAAGAACATTCCCTTCCATCGCTCAACTCAATATTCTTCTCTCACCCAATTACTTCTTCCATCATACCTTCAAATGTAGCTCCGTTCTTGGCCGACGAGTCCGGGGGAATTAATTCATGTAGATAGAAAAACAAGTCGTAACATTTTAAAACAGATACACAGGTGGCATAATCTTACTTCCAACACATGTGCCGTATTATAACAACCAGGAATTATTAAAATAAGTCGATTTGTGCTGGTGTTACAGCTCACTGGTAAACATTTTTTGTCGCACTTCAGGGAATCACACTGTAATATTAAATAGCGTAAATAAATATGCACATCATCCTATAGATACTATCTGATCACGTTAATAGTTTTCCAAAAATGTTTTGTTCTTTGAAAATGACATTGCGATGTTTTGAGTTTTAATATACTGACGTTTGACGGATTCAATTTCAGGTCAAATAAAATGTATGTTGTATTTTTGTACAGTAAGAGAATAGGTTAGAATGCAAACGTACTAATGTGAGCAACAAGCGTACACTACCATGCGCAATGGCTATGCTACGAGATTTTTATAAACATCAGGGGTATAGCCTTTCAGAACCCCACTCGTGATTTCTCAATTCGAATATTTATTTTCTGATATTGGTCCCATCTTGTTATTAAGAACGTAAATTGCCTTCCACTACATAAGCACACTTAATGTTAAATTACAGATTATAAAATATCATATTTTTAAAAATTATATCCTCTCACAGGTGTACTACCCATGTATATTCTTAATTTATTTTAAATATCCGCTAAACCACGAATTTTGGAAGATAAAGTCAAGTTCATTTTGTATGCTACGTTTGATGTTCCCTTATTTGCCTAATAAGGCCATTTTGACTCCCAAGGTAGTAACTTAGCGCCATTTTGACTCCAAAGAAATTATGTGTACAACGTTTTCAAATGTACCACCAAGAATACTCCACGCATTCACAGGAACAAAGAATTTAAAAAGTTACAACTTTGATAAAGTGCATAACAAAATAATACACACTGTATGAGTGCTGTGTGTCTTCGAATATCACTGCAACAACCGCAGTTGCGTAATGAACCAAAAGCATTTTATTACCACTGTGAAAGTTTCGAGCATTCCCATTCAGCAAGTATCTTGAATCTCAGCAACAACCACTATACTTCCTGGAATCTGCTCTGTTAATTTGTGTGGGAACGTCTTTCATATTGTATTACTCTCATATTACTGCTTTCTGCTTTACAATCTTGTGAGAAGATTTGCATAAACGTCAGGGGGAAAAGTACAACTTCAAAATATCTGTATCCTAACGCGTTCGTGCACTGTTACGAACGATTCTATTTCACGATAATGGGGAGTAATATGCAGAAAATTTCAAATTTTCTGAAGATAAAAAAATTGGAAACTGAGCACGTCAAACCTCAGGCAATTAGACCATGTAGTCTTTATCCTGAATCGAACCTAAATAAATCTCCTGCACTCATGTTAAGAGCAAGGTATATGAACAATATTAATAATATATTACATAAGGACTCTATATTTGTTATATTCTGTCCATACGATGGTATCAAGCATTGTACATCAGAATCATTAATCTCTTCATTCATATAATTACTGCAGGATACTGTTCTCCTTCCTGGTTACGTTTCGAAGTGTTTCACATAATCATGTAAGCACTAACCAGAACTATACAGTCATTGATTGAAGAGATCGTAATATATTTTGTATTGACCAGTTATAAAACTTAAATCAATCCTTGCTTTGTATAATATCAGTTCAATTTTTGTATCATCAGTGGAAAATTGCATACTATTCATAATATAATAGCTCATTAATAAAATACAGAATTTCTAAACTTGTTTCTCAAAGTTTTCTATTCATTACTTTCGCTCCTTCGAAAAATAATGAGGTTTAATTTCCTGAACTTATGTTTCAAAATGAAATAGTTATTTTAACGAAGCTAGATTCCTAGATAATAAATTAAAATCAAAAATTCAGTTCCAATTATATGGTGTGTTCTGAGAATAAGTACCAATATTTATAAAGGTTATAGTATGCAACAAAACAAGATCTAAAAGTCCTACAAACATGGGTCTAAAAATTAATATATTTTGAGAAATGACCAATCATTTACCGTCACTGTAAAAGGAGCTTATCAATCTCATGAAACAAATACAAACGTAAACTACGAAATACGCAGTAATACAAGGCCGCATTCTGTTTCCTCAGTATCCTCATCAATGAGAAATATTTCCTATTTTCTTTCTTAAATTTAGGATCCTTGTTTGTCGGAATTTTATCCCAGTTTTGATGCATTCTTGGAAACGTTCTTCAGAAAACTCTGCATATTATCCGTTTAAAATTTGTAGTCCATAAATTCAGCCAAAACAAAAAGTTACCTTTCAACAACTGTGTGCTTATTTCCAATTAAAATTAGTTATTATTAAGGTCCGTGTTTTTAGGCAGTAATGGGTTAGAATGCAAATTTGCTGAATTGGGTAACAAACTATAGTCTATCATGCACAACGATTAAGCTATGAGTTTGCATAAATATTCGAGGTAGGGTCTATCAGAAACCCTAGAATTTATGTTACACTCGTTACATGACGGAATAACGGGTTACTCAACATTTGTTAATAACCAAATCACTTTGCATTCTAACCTATTACTGCATACAAATTCAGGGTCTGATTATTACTATAGTGTTACATTTTTGTCGTTAAATTACTGTTCAGTTACTTCGATATATTTAAATTCTGACCATCGATACTCAGCCACTGTCTGTGTCTCCCAATAAACAATTATTATGATGTGAGTGAAAGATAATCTTGAAGTGTGCATATGCCTGTGTGTGTGTTTCTGAGAGTGCGTTGTAAATTAATTGCAGAGTAGACGCTAGCAAGTTACCGAAACGGTTTAAGGGATGTTAAATCTGTAACAGTGAGTAGAATTCCATACAGCAGTAAATCATGTACTACTGCGCATTGACCTAATTCCCATTAACAAACAGTGATGATAAGATTTAATTTATAGCATATTATTGAACTTTCTGTATGAAGTGAAGTCCGACGTAATGGTTTTAAATTTGTAGCTGCATTTTATATATAAATATTTATATATAAATGTTTATCAAAATAGATTTTAATGTCAATTCCGGTAGAAATGAAATCAGAGCTACGAATTCCCCTAACTTTGATACCAAGCAAGAGTGTTCTTTTCAGAAACTTCTCCATTCGCCATAAAGGGTATTAAAATATGGTATGAAAATTTCCTTTTTTGTTATAAGGTAGATAAATACACAATTTTATTCCTTGAAATATTTCTATTATTGTCCAATTTTACACGTCCTAGAAGTGGATTAAAGTTAAGGGCTGTCGAATGTATTAAAGCAACGTTACAACAACTAACAAATTACAAATTTACAGTTCGAAGTTTTACATGTTATTAAGAATCACTAATTATTAATTCTTTGTCTTCGTATGATTTGACATACTTTTGGTATTTGTTTCGTTATATACGCCAAATATTCGCTTCCTGTAACGAAGTAGTGTCACATAACAAAATGTGTGATGGAAGTGTAACCTAGCAACAGTACCTTGAGATCTGCACAGGTCATGGGTGTGTATACGATGGCCATCCATCAATACGGATTTCATTGAAGGACATATTTATTATCATTTGATTTCCTCGAAGGAAAATTCAATAGCTTTCTTTGATGCGTTGACTTAAACAGCCCCTTCGCCGCATTGCCTGATACAAATGCGGCAGCTGTTCGGTCTCAGTATGGGCAAATACGTACAGAGAGCGCATATTCTGTTTAATTGGTCACCCTCGTGCAAAATAAATTAATCCAAATAGCATAGTGTTTCTCGATGCTAATAAGAAAACAATTTTGCCAGGTCTGCGTCCGTGACACAGAATGTCGTTGAACTATTGCAAGTGTATATAGTCCCGTGTTGTTTCGGGAATTCAACCTGACAAATCCTAGCCAAATTTCTTTCAAAAGTTCTTTGCAAGACAGTCCTGCGACACACTGGTTTAGAAATACAGTGCAGAATGCTAAAATGTATAAAAAACCATGAGTATCAAAAGATTAGAATTATACCAAAGATTAAAAATACTTCTCAGCCATTAATGTCATTGGGATTCTTTTCTTTTTCTTTCCCCTCTATTTCACCATCTGGTCCACCTCCGTAGCGTAACAGTTAGCATTATTAGCTTTCATCCTTGGAGGCCCGGGTCCGATTCCCGGTACTGCCAGATATTTAAGAAAGGGAGGAGGGTTGGTATGTAATTCGAGTGGCGATATATCTGAAAAGGGGTGCATTACCTCGCGATGAGTACGTGTTTACTTACCATCTATCGTTCTCTAGAAATAAGATGCTCACCTTCTCTCTCTCTCTCTCTCTCTCTCTCTCTCTCTCTCTCTCTCTCTCTGTTCATATTTTCCCACTCCATCACTTCTATTTTCGCAATTATCTTCTTTCTATTTTTACTCTTCGGTCCTCACTTCTTTATTTTCTCTCTTGCCTTGCTCTCTATTCCTTTTTTCTCAGTTTTCTCTTTGCTCTGTCTCTCCTCGTGTTCCTCATTTATTTCCTCTCTCGCTTTCTGTACATTCTCCTCTTACCCCATTTATTCTTCACCTCTTTCTTTGTCTTTTATTTTCTCTCCGTTCCTCATTTCTTTTTCCTTACTCTATTTTGTCCTTTCTACCTTTTCCCTTCTTTTCCCTTTTCTCTACGATACCTTATCTCCCCCTATCCTTTCTCCTTTCTCGTCTGTCTCTTCCCTTCTTTTGTTCTTTCCATGCTGGTAACTTAACACCCGAGCGGTATTCTCACTGAACTTCTTATCAAGGCGACCGGAGTTTGAATCCGGGTCAGTACGTGTGGAGCATTCGAATTGAGAAGCCACAATCTTGTGATCCGTCTTCCATATAACAATGAAGCTCCAACTGACAGTCGGGTAAAACTACAAGTTTATTTTACATTATCTCTCCCTTTCCATGTACCTTCTTTTTCTTCCCCATCCTATTTTCTCTTCCCTTCCTACTTACGACGCCAGACACCTGCCCTAGAGAATTAATTGACACTGCTGCTTGAAGGCCTCTTCCGTTTCCCCCATCGACCTAATTACGTAAGCAGGTCTTCTCCGCTCTGGCATAAATAAGAACTTACTCGAGAATCACCTCCAAGCGCATTCACGGTCATCACTGAATAGAATTAAACCCTTATCACGCACAAACTTTTGAATATGAAATTTTGTAGTTAAAGGAATAATTCTCGACCCTGGTGAAATAACCACAAACTAATTTGCTGTAATGACCTGGAGGTCAAGAAATGGATAACTTTTGCACTTCAAATACAAGATATTCGAAAACACTCAACCCAAATAATGCATGAAATCGCATATAAATCAGTACAGAGTACACAGAATACAAACATAATAAAGAAAAGCGTCCGGAAACAAAGTATGGAAAGGTCAAGAGGTCAGATAAATTTAAATATATTTGTGAATGGATTCAGCCGAATGGACTTGATAAAAAAGCAAATAAGGGAAGGGCCAGAAAAATGGAGTTAGCCTATATATTAGTACAGAATAGAAACATCAAAATAACTATATCTTGCAGAGCAAAGATCAGACGCTATACCATGGTTATCAAGCCAGAGGGACTTTACAGTTCTGAATGTCTGATAATGAATCAGAAACTGTAAATGGATGAACTAGAGAATAAAGGAAGAAAAATCTTCAAAAATATCTGAGGAGTCGAAAAATGAAATGATAGTGCGTGCAGGAAGAGGAGAAATGATTTGTACACGCAGAGTAATATTACAGACCGCATAAGTAAGAAGAGACTCAAAGAATGAACGAGGGTCGACTAACAAAGAAAATATTTAACATCATCAAATTAAAAGCAACTACTAAATAGGTAGAAGAAACAAAAAAATACATGGAAGAATTTGGCATCAATCCAAAAGGAATCTTTAGTAGAGATATGTTTCGAGCTAAAATTGATAAATTCAAGGAGTTCCAGGGCAAAATGAAAAGTCTAAGAACATGTGGTCAGAGGGGAGGAACCACAGCGCAGAGATGAAGAAGTTCTGGGAGAAGGAAAAATAAAGACTAACCAGCAAGTCAACTGTTTACCGTAATCCAAAGTAGGCCAAAATCCAGGAAAGAAGAAGAATAAATAAACCGCAGATAAATCAGGACTCAGCATCTCATATGAAAATACACAGTAAATAGAATACAAAAATAATAAAGAAAAGCATCTGGAAATCAATATACTGGTAAATTTGGATTGCAGAAATGACACAGCTTAATAGTGGTTAAAAACTCGATGTATTGGTCTTGAGGGAAGTTCTTATTTGACAGTAGGCTGATTCTAGTCTAAACCAATTGGAGGAACATTTCTTGAAAGAGAGTACACAGATCAGATGCCAGGACTGTCTACGCAAGGTGTAAGAAGGAATGAGTCTTGTGTTGTGATCAGCCTGTGTTCCGTCGTGAACTTAACTGGTCTATTGCCTTACCTACTTCAGAATAGAGGCTTTAAATACCTCCACCAAAATAACACTGCATCTTGCGATCACAGCTGAAGCAGGGTGACCAACTAATAACACAGACATTTCTCTTCAAAGCACGCCAAACCACAGCCTTCTAGAGTGAACAGTCCCTGAGATTTTTGTGAATCAGTGATACATTGCACAAAGCGTGTCTTGAAATAGAAGTTTAAAACAGTAAATACTCGAATATTCGAATGAAACAAATGGCGCGTTAAATAGAATGATTCACGGGTTCCTTGTTTTATTTATTGTATATTTTGCCTTATGATTTTGGCTGAAGATGTCCGCATGGGGACGAAACGTGCCCCATTTTAATACGAAATTTTGTTATTCTAAAAAGAAATGTATTGTCGAGGTGGAAATTTTATCAAAAAGAACCATAACGGCATTTGAAATTCTGTCAAAAATATGAACGGAATCAAAAGATTTCAATATCAGTGGAACAATTGATCAACTGCACCTTAAGAATTAGAATTTTTAAATCAAGAGTTTGAATCACTTCTGTTTGGAGTGTTGCCTCAATGCTAATAAAACAGCATTGCTGGCAAGGTCTTCGCGCGCAAGTAACAATTAAACACTAGATTTCAAGTCCTCGTTATTGGCGCATGTATATGTTTCGTGTTGTAATCTCGACCTGCTTCACTTAGGGCTGGCTTTGCGACACAGATGATATCGAGAAAGTACTTAGTAAGCTCTGACTCTGTGATATATGCCACAGCCTTATCTGGCGGAAGGCAGAGGAGCAGAGCAAAGCAGAATCTCCCCTTCTTCTAAGTTTTGCATGACGTACAAGAACAGATACCGTTCATTACTTTGCATAAGGAAGTCTTGTTGGGATTTTTTTTTCTTTATACACGTCCTGGTTTAAAAGATGCTAATGAGGCAAACCATATTTAATAGAAAATAACACGAGCTCCTTTCCGACAGTTTCATATAATAGTCAAGATTTCTTTTATTGTCTCAGGGAAAAATCACAACATTTCACGACACTTAGACGAACAAGCTTTGTTAACTCAGTTTGCGAAATCACCCACGTAAATAATTGGAAGTACATAGAGAAAATAATCCAATCATCCAGATTAAATCGCGAAGCAAAGCAGAACCTATAATAAGTTTTGTATAATGTATCAGTATCTCGCAACGCTAAATTAAAACACTCTGACACTGTAATTAAGCTTGGAGAATTATGATAATGAGAACCCTTGATCATTAGATGCAAATCACTAAACAAATTTTGAAAAAACAAGAAAGAAAATTCCTCAGGAAAATCTTCGACCCAGTATGCATAGAAAGAGTGTAGATGAAAATGGGTCTCCTAAATTACACCAGCATTCTGAGAAAATGTCAAATACTATTTAAAAAAAGAAAATAAATATGTTTAAATTACACCTCCTCACTAAAAGTCAGACATAATTTGAAATGGAAATTGATAAAGATCTTCAAGAAATCAGCATAACAGGTGAAATTATATAGGAACAAACATCATTTTGCTGAAAAATTCAAGATGAGAACCAACACTGCATGGATGAAAAAAACAGTGCGAGGATGAAGAGATTCATGGAAGAGAAGAAATCAAATTCATTTGCTAAATAAGTTCAATCGCGCTCCTTATTTGGGCACAACGTTGTAAAGAAAGTGTAGTTTTCGTGAAAAGATCAATTATTCATTTATCTCCTAATTAATAATTCATAAACTGAAAACCGCAATATTTACGTTTGCAAAAATCTCTTATTTATATATTTATTTTTGTTTTGTTTTGTTTTGTTTTGTTTTTGTTTTGTTTTTTCTTTGTTTAGTTTTTTCTTTGTTTTGTTTTTTCTTTGTTTTTTGTTCTTTGTTTTGGATTGTTTTTGTTTCGTTTTGTTTTGTTTTTGTTTTTGTTTTTGTTTTGTTTTGTTAGTTGCTGCCGAACAAGACAAATTACACGATACCAACAGTATTGAAAATTACGATGAGCAGGTGTTGTTAAAATGGGTTGTAAAGGTGATTGCTAATCATCTGAAGTGACCCCCTCGATCGCTAATATTGCTACAACTTGGAAGGACGCTATTAGAAAATGTTTCTCTGAAAATGTAGGTATTGTTCCTCTGGCCCCGATTAAGCATTTTAATATACCGCACGTGAGCAGTTATACTCGCAGAACTCAAAAAATACGAAATCTGAGTAATTGCAGACTGCAGCATTGTCCGTAAATTTGTTTAATTATTATAAGCTGCAAACTTCCACGGTAGCCCAAGATATATTTTTGAACATTGCAGCAAAAGTCAGAAATCTCAAAACATCTAGGCCATGAATGAAGGAGCAATTTTTACGTCAAATTTGTATTAACTGTCTACGCATTTAGTACTGCTTGCTCTTAGTTACATAAATTAATCGTCCTAAGAGAAACTTTGTACTCGTTTAGCTGAGAAGTTGATTTTTTAGTTGTGCCACTATTGCAGCCGATGAGCGATAAAATATACGCAGATAAAATAATATATTAAAGAATAGAATCTGGACACGTATATAAGACAGATATTGGTGGAAATTGTCATTAACGGAAAATAATTGTTATGAGACCATATTTTGCTTCATAACATGAAAGTAGGAACAGTATTTTTGTTGGTATCTTATTTTGCATTTTCACAACACCAGGCAAATGCTGAGGCTGTACCTTAATGAAAGCCACGGCCGCTTCCTTCCCTCGCCTAGCCCTTTCCTATTCGACCGTCGCCATAAGACCTGTGTCGATGCGACAAAAAGCAAATTAAAGAAACATGTTCTGGCAGCTGGGTGCCGAACTAAATGGTGGATGAAAATTAAAACATCAAATTCGCCCAAATTGTCGTCTTTGTTCACGCTTTCCACTTCGAGATATTCTCAAGCCTCCTCATCTTCAACATTGTCTCACCGAGCTCGATAGCTACAGTCGCTTAAGTGCGGCCAGTATCCAGTAATCGGGAGATCGTGGGTTCGAGTCCCACTGTCGGCAGCCTTGAAGATGGTTTTCCGTGGTTTCCCATTTTCACACCAGGCAAATGTCAGGGCTGTACCATAATTAAGGCCACGGCCTCTTCCTTCCAACTCCTAGGCCTTTCCTATCCCATCGTCGCCATAAGACCTATCTGTGTCAGTGCGACGTAAAGCAAATAGCAAAAAAAACATTGTCTCAGATAACAGGATGCTTACCAGTGCATGATTTTACAGAGCTTAATCTTGAATGGTTTTAAACACGAACTTGTGACACCCTTTCTGACTACATTTTATGGAGAAGTTTCAAGTAAAATCACTCTTTAAATTCTGTTTCGTAACTGAAAATAGTGATAATATCCGAACGCATTTTGTATTGTAGCACATAATCAATTTCTCCTTGTAAATTGTGCTTTTCACTCTGAACTGACAGTCCAGTTAATCAAAAGCATAAATGAGAAGCGTACACATATCTAGAAAGAAAATAAGATACCGAAACATATCTCTAAAACAGTGCAAACATTTCTCGCTAATTCCTTTCATAAAATTTAGTTTCTAAGCTGACAAAACTATGTACCTACGGTATAATAATAAAAAATAGAATTTAAAGTCATTCTTCAAAATAAAAGGTTGTACTATAGCAATTTAAAAAAGAAGAATTATTCTCAAATATGCAAGATAAAAACAAATAACTATGTATAATAATAATAATAAAAAACTGCAAAATCAAGTCAATAGTAGATATTTTCTGGATGATAAAAAGAGTTCTTAAAGTAAGTTTGTGCTGTAAAATGGGTTGTTCATTACTTTGAAATTCAGTGAATTTTTATATATAGTATTATATATGGTGTATATAGAAATACAGTGGGAGGAAAAAGTGAATCTTTCAAAAGTGACGGAGTGGATTCAGTAACAAACAAAAAAGTGAATTTGAATGAATTATAGCTCAAGAGAAGTTACCAGCCAATCAGTGATGAAAATAACAAAAAAATTGAATCAAGTGGTTAGTGAAGAGAGTAGCACAAGAAACAACAAACACTTCAGCTTCCAGTAATAATAATAACATATAAAGAACGTAACGTAAATATAATACATTAAATATTATTGAGTAACTGTGTGATATACTGAACTTAGTGTGTGTTATTTTCCAAACGAGAAACAGAAAAAACTAAGACATTTGTCGTGCTTTCATTGTTTTTGAGTAAAGAATGAATGTGGTGAGATAAAAAGCAATTCAAAGAGGCGTGTCCTGATTAACTGCGTGTTAGAAGGAACAGTTGTCAAGGTGAGTTTTTCTTTTTTTTTGCATTTGTATGTGTCACTGTACTCGAGGAAACCATACCAAAAGAACATCAGCTATGAAGTTACAGAACTTGGATTAAACATTTGTTGGATCACCGTATCATCCGTCAGTTTAATCAGATTGCTACGATGACATTCTATAACTACAATATAATATTTTCACCATTAAACAATGCACTCAGCAAGAGTTTTCTTTAGTTTTTGTTTTAATTTCTTTTTTCATCAGAATTAATCACCAATATTGAACCGCATCATATAATGTTATCGTATGATTCTATTTTAACTGAAATTTTCGAAGAAATTTAGTCTTAGAAACACTATCACAAAATAAATGTAAGACACGAAAATGTTTCCAAAGAGTATATAAATTAAAATATGTCCATAAATTAATAATGAGAATGATCGGTACATTTATTCTGAGCTTTATATGACGACCGTATAAGATTCATTTAACTTTCTTTTTAATCTTACGTGACTACTTTTTCTCTCTCGTTTACACCTCCTTCACAAATCGTACCTTATTATTTAGGCTCTATAGCTTACAGTGAAGATATTCCTAAGCATGGAGAAAATTACATGTCTATTTTACGGTGTTTCAAATTTTTAAGCATTGGCAGTGAAGAGTCTCAGGATTTAGCAACACCCCAAGCAAAATTATGGCACCCATCGTTATCGCCCAGCACCAACAACCTCCATTGATTCGATCATTCGTTTGAACGAGGTAGTGATCCATTTTCAGAATTGTTAACACTCTCGTTGTAGATACGTCTGTCAACTGTGTATTCACTGATAAAAATGGGTAATGTGTCATTTTATGGCGAACATTCATTTATTCCGCAGGAATTATTTCAATTCATTCTCAATGGAAGTATGTAAATTGCCTTTGCATTGAGTGAAGAGTCTCGAATGAACATTAATGTGGTCATGGCTGTAACGTTTCTGAAGCAAGGTGGAAGCAGAGTACGGTTCCGCCGTATTGAGGATCATTTTCATACGATGCTCCCCGATACTTCTACAAAGCCAAACCCTCGCTCGTCGACTTGCTTTTATCACTTGCGAATTCCCTGCATGGAAGGTATAGTACTACCATAAAAATATCAATCTGGTTCTAAGGATCTTTTGGCCCATAAGTAAGTTCTGTGAAGGAAGTTGCATAAAGGCATGCCCTCATTATTTATGTAAGTCTTTAAACAAAGACATTGCCCAACACTGCATAAAACTCTGCTCCACACGTATCAACAAAGAGGGAACGAAACGGCACTATGTATACTAGTTCTTACGTTTATAAAAGTGTATAATATTTAAAAATGCAAATTAAATCATTCTGGAGGAACAATTCTAATTTATTTTTTCACAACGTTCCTAAAGCTATGTTTAATCCAATTCCACCAAGGAAGAAGAAATGAGCTTTTAAATATTTTGGTATGGATCCCTAAGTACAGATATACATATTCTCAGTGTCTAAGCACTCTTGTCTTTCCAGTAGACACATTTGCTCTCATAGCGTACTCTGTTATATTCCCCCACGACCCTCGTGCTATTTCAATTCTCCCTTAATCCACTGGGATATCAGTAAATCCCGACATTTTATGTATTAATAGGTTAGAATGCAAACTAATTTGGTTAGCACGAAGTGTCATCCAGCCGCTCTTCCGTAACGTAGTAAGAGCACCATAAATTCTAGCGGTTCTGATAGGCTGTAACCCTAATGCTTATGCAAACAACATAGCATAACCGTTGTGCAGTAAGTTTCCATCTAACATATTACTTCCTAAAAATCCGAGTTGTAGATATCAGTATTGCAACGCTCCCCTTTGGACAGGAGGAAGCAATTCCGTTATTTAATGTATATATTGTAGTTTACCTTTTCTTTCAGTGGTCTCTGTGACATGATATTTATTTGTATTAATTACAAATTTTCTTCCATAATTATTTTATACCTTCTAAGATCACATTTCGAATTCATTTTACATTCCCCACATAACATTCTTGACTCAGTTTCAGTAATATATTCCAAATATCATGTCATATTAATTTCACTTTATCACAAATATATTTTCATTTATCTTCCTTCTCAATCCCCTCTTCATTTTACAATCACGTTTCTGTCCGTGTATGGCATCTCACCTTAGTAATTAAAATTTATTTCTGTAACAGTCATTTCTTCTTTAATCCCCATTTCTCGGCAAGAGTCTCATTTGTAGAAAAATGTAACAGTAATTCGAATACAGCTCACTCACCTTTGTGTCAAAGAGCTTTTAAACACCGTACAGCAGGTATGAGAAGCGGTGCTCTTCGGAGATCAAAGGATCAAAATCCCAGTGTTCACTTCAGCAAGGCCGTTAAATTATTTTCCCCCACAACAACATTCGAGGAAGAGGTGATTTCAAACACAATGATCGCGGAAGAAATGGCTAAGGGTCACACAAAAATGATACGTTCAATTCCTCCTCAAAGTAGCACGCTCATTTTAATCGCTAAATAATCCTCATACTCTTCATAAGCCCTAAAATGTATTATTCTTACGTCTAACTTGAGAAGAAATATAATAAAGTCTTACTACTTGACCACTTGTTATCTTTTTTTCTAATTTTTCACTTATCGACACATAATGGTGCACCTTGTATTAACACCTTTGACTTTATAAATTGAATTAGTTTATATTAGCTTAAAATTTTCCTTCCGTTTAGATTTCAATTTAATCATTATCAAAATTAATAATAACAATTTTATTTATTTTACGTCCAAGTAACTACCGTACTTCCACAAAATCAAATTTAGTTGAGTAAGATCTCATATCATGGCGATAATCGAGGTATAATTGTAATATTTAAAATCTCATTCACTGTCCTATTTAAATCCCCTTGTTTTTGTTGATAACTATATTGGTTTCCATATTGTAGGCTTTTGAAATTGATGTTGAGTTGGAGTGACATTAAAATACCCTGCATGATTTACTTTCTCTCTTATTTAAAAAGAAAATCCATTTTTTTCGTTGAGAAGGTACATTTTCTCTCGAAGTATAATATATTAGTAGTAATATACAGGATTTCTATGCCAGAAATATAATTTTTTCCCAAAACCCCTACTAAAATTTATTTGAAAACAATATTTGTAGAGAAACAATTTTTCTTGTCTAATCACTCCCTAAGCTGTGAGGATATTACAAAAAAAATTGAAGTCAGTTTCGTGGGTGATTTCTGCGATAATGGATCGTAAATAATGTTTGCAACCACTTATATGTAATTTCGCATTTAATTTTTCCCCTAACGATATAGCTTTGCAAATTAAGCTACCAATTTCTCCATAAATCCACTATGCATGGTGCACATTTTATGCAAATCTCTTGTCTGGCTCTAAACACATTCATTACTTGATCCAATAATGTCATCATTTAACTGCGCTCCTTGAACGGTATGGACCGTAAGTCTTACCCCTACTGTTTATGCAAATCTCTTCATCGCACTGTAGAGCGGTATGGCAAAGTCTCTTTGTATGCTATAATTAGAGCACGGATATTTTGCCCAGTCATAAGAGGTTAGAATGCAAACTTACTGAAGTGAGTAACAAGTATGCTCTACTGCACAACGGTTATGCTATGAAGTTTGCATAAACATTAGATGTACTGTCTATGAGAATCACTACAATTTATGTTACTCTCGCTATTTTACGGAAAAGCGGGCTGGACGACACTTCCTATTATTCAAATAACTTTGCATTTTCACCTATTAAAGCCTAAAAATCCGAGGTCTATTTAAATAAAGACCACAATCCGGTCCCTACCCTGGCACTACTTTAGTTCACCTACACCTTGGTTGAACCACAGACCAGTGATGTCCACTTTAATACGTTAGAAAATTTTCCACATTTCAACTCTCACTGCGCTACCCACACTCTAAGTTTTATTAACTATTTAAATATATATTTGTGTGCATGTTTTTGTATGCGTTAAATGTGTGCCTACCGTTTCAATTAACTCACCTGTTCGCTCTTTCTGTTCCAGCCTTGCCAACTAAATATATACATAGTCGATGTTTGCGTTTCCTGCCACTACGTGCCGCTAGACGTGGAAATGACAGTCAGCTGTTTAAATATTATATATATATATATATATATAAAATACCTACCTACGTATACATGTATTATTGCGACATCATTTGCTATACCACAAACCCTTCCCCTCAACAACAACAAATAAAAGAAAAGTTTTAAACCAGCCACAGTTACATAGCTATCATATTGCATCTGCCTCACTTCCACACATTACTTGCGTTACTGTATAAAAAAAAGGAAGAAGTTAATATTGATGGTATTTTCAATAAAAAGCTTACTTTCGGTACATGAACTGAAAGAAATACTTCCACTGTTAAAACAATAGGAAATTCACGTACTTTTCACATGTTAGAAACACAACCTTATTTTAGCATGTGAACTTCGAACTACAGGAATTTAGTGCAATTTTCTTTTCTATCATTCTACAGGTCATCAGATTTGTTGGTTAGATGAAATGTTATGTTGATATTTGTGACTCTAAATTGCAACACGCAAACTTATATATAATAAGATTTTACCTAATTAATTCTAGCATTGCAATGGAATGTATTGTGTGTGATTTGTTTGTTTCTTTATTTGTTTGATAGATTTTTAATTACTGTAGTTAGTAAGCTAGTCAATTTCCTTCTGCAAATAATTTATTCTGTTATCTACATAATATTTTAAAACAAGTTCTTTAGTAGCTTCCCACGCTTTTATTTTTTTCCTATATATCGTTTCAATTTATTTTTATAAAGTGCGTGTAAACTGCATCTTGTTTAAGTTACCTACAATTGGAGTCACACTCTGTTTATTGTATAAACGAATAAGCAATTAAATAAAGAGTTCCTTTCTGATAAATTTACAATAAATTTTAAACATAAATAAAAATATGATACTTCGAGATAATTTAAATGAATTTGCGTATTCACCTAACATAACCATGTGGTGCAGACGACGTAAAATAAAAATCTAGGAAACTTGGCACAGTCTTCCACAGTCTTCTTGATAGACGCATTATATATGTCTCTTGGTTGAAGCCATAACAAAATCTAGCTTCCACTCAAGTCTCCATCCCGATTATGACGTGGCAGTACGAAAGATGCTGAAGAATGTGCGGTCCTGAGTAATGACTTTCAGAGTACGACTAGTGCCTCTGGGTGCTAGTTGAAGAAAGCAATGACAAATTTTCTCACTCCTCATCTGCCCACTATACCTCGTCAGCTTCCAGCCTGAAGACTTCACAGACATTCCAACAAGTTTGGGGTAATGTCTTGTTTGATGTCTTATTCTTTATCGTGGGAATATGTACCTCAGATTTCTCAAATGCCAATCTAGTTACCACAATTGCTGCAGGTCTCAAGGGCCAGCGAAGTACTTGTGGCTGGTGACCATGATCTCGTCTCTTCCTAAATAAAAAAAGGAACTGCAACCACTCATATCAAGAGAACTCTACGAATATTGAGAGACAGCATGACCAAAATAGCAGTGCCTAATTAAATAACTTACCAAGGGGGATTTCCAATTTCTTTAAAATCATTCAAGAAAAGGCTAGGAAAACAACTGATAGGGAATCTGCCACCTGGGCGACTATTCTAAATGTAGATCAGTAGTGATTTATTGAATATACCACATAAAAATGGGTTCCTCGTTCATGTCGTGTTGGTTGTATCATGTAGGGGTTATCAACATTGTACATATTCTACGCAAGTGAAACCTGACCAATAACTTTTATATTAAGTTATTAATAGTCCGTAGATATAGCCCCTTGGTTGCCATGATAGTTAATGCGTCAGTTCTTCACGATCTGACACCGGGTATATGGTTCGAGTCCGGTTGGTCGAAAAAAATCACCTTTAAAATGTTGACCGACTGGGGAGGAGAGGTGCTGGTATACAATATCTTATTACACATCGCATCACGAAAGCATGGATTAAAATGCAAACCATTCCGCAGATATACCACGCAAAAAATAGTAATCAGTCTTAACACTTTATTTGAGGTGTAATGGAAAATGTGTTCAAAATCTTACTAAACGTAACCATACCTAGGGGGTTAAACCATTTAGTTGAATTTTCTCAAATGTTTCATGACTCGAAATCAAGTCTGGGTACTACTGGTGCTATGGTTCCTACCTTGCACTGTATAAGGAGAGTTATACGCTAAAGATAAGCTAATAATAAAAAGTAATGGTATGATTTTGGTGTATGATTAATGCATTAATGATATTGAATTTCGGAATCTCACACTCACAACTTACTGTACAATACGGTAACATAAATATTGTACAATACTTATAAGTACAGTAGATAATGTGCATTAAAATGTCCGTATTTGCTGTTATTGTAAGAGTTGCGTATTTTGAATGATGTACATCTGTCAATACAAAGAATCATTACTGATAAAAAAAAACATAAAATAAATTATTTATTATTAATGTATTATCTAATTATGTTTTTGTAATGTCACTGAATACTGTATACTAAATTTCCTTCGATCACAGAAACTTAATTTAAGCTGCATTCGCGAACTCATCATTTCTTCGTTTATTTACCATTTGTTACTGAATACTGCAGTTAAGAAACGCCCATCGTTTTTCTCAACAAAACTAAAAAAGCACTGTGTTTATCATCAACATAATATTTTCATCTAATCCAACAAAATGAACAGTATAACATCTGTCTTCATCAAATCGTACGTGTAAATATTCTTGTAAAGTAATAGCTTCTCTGATTTATTTGCCCTGTACAAACAAAATAACTGAACTAAACCCTATGTACTGTATATCTACTTGGATATAAACTCAGTAACTGTCATATTAAGTTTTCACAACTGAGTATAAATTTTCTTAGTCAGTTCAAATATATGAGTGCAACTGAATTTCTTTGCAATGTATAAGATAAAATTTCAGTCGTATGCTTATAACAATAAAAATTGTATCAATACTATATACAATTGAAAATAAGCTGAAACTAAATATGTTTAAGTTTTGCAATCTTTCACAATTTGCTTAAATATTGGAATAATGAAGCTGAGAATTAAAACCATATATTTAATTTAGACTACTGGAAAAACAAAATTAATATTTCAGCCAAGTTATTTAAAGATGTAAGAATTGTATGTGATTACAAGTCCCCAAATTACTTTACAATCCCCAATGTAAATAATTAGTTTGATCTTTGATGTGTTCATACATTTCAAACATTACATGTAAGTATGCAAATCTAACCTTTTCAATAATAACATTCATTACTTTCAAATCATTTCAAAAGATATGCTGCATTAAATACACTACAATGAAATTCATTTAAAATTAGTAGACTCTTTAAAGTTTGCATTTTTGATAGAAATTTCTTCGCAAATATGCGAACTAAGGTATAATATTCTACCTTGTAATTTATAGCCATTCTGTTTGATTTGTTCATCATACGATTTAAAAAATGTGTCGATCACACTTCCAATTATTGGTTTTGCAGCTAAAAGGAGAAATGTTTGAAAATTATAACCTGGGAAGAACAAAAAAGTTCATGAATACTCTTCTAAAACTTTATATATCTATTTCAATGTAGTGTAAAACTAATTAGATATTATAATTTACAATTCTTACTTCAAGATGTTACTGATCCGTAACATTAATGAACATTTTACGCTATATTGAAAAAGAGATATTCTAGGGAAAGCCTGTGCAAAATATGTTTCTACTAAATCTTGTTATAAGGTGTGGTTTCATCTTTGCAAAAATGCAAACCGCCCCAGAATTACAAATGCAAACATGAAGATTTAAATCAAGGTCTTTAAAAACCTCCTATCTAGAGTTCGTATTCTTTATGTAGGCTACGCTTATCTCGTGCAGGTGGATTTGAATTTGAGAACAAATTAATGCGGCGTTTATTACTTCCTCTTGTCTTCAGCTTGAGGTGGCTTTCTACCAGATTACCTCTCAGCCGACGACAAACTAATTATGACACAGCTATCGCTGCCTCTAGATACGGCGCAGAAAGGTGTGGGCCTGTAATAATGCAAAGCTTACAAAGGTGCTCTGTTACGGAATGTTAGCATCCATTACTATCTCTTATCACAGCGCCGTGAGATATGAATCCTACAGCTTATTCGGATTTATCTTATAATTTGAGTCGATCGCTGAACACTGAAGAAATTAGACGCTGCTTATTAAATATTAAACAGTGACACTGCCAGGAAAAATAGTAATTTTCTTCATAACGTGAATTCCTGATGTTTGATTACACATGTCATCTTCAGAGTCCGGATGTTTAGGCGGTAATAGGTTAGGATGGAAAGTTACTGAATCGAATAACAAGAATGTTCTAGCCTGCACAACGGTTATGCTATAGGATTTTCATACACATTAGAGGGCGCGGTCTTATCAGAACTGCCAGAAATGTGTTCCACTCACTATAACATGAAAGAACAAAATTAGTTTGCCTTCTACACAATTTCCGCCTAATATTCTGAGGTCCAGTCATCTTATGAATCCTGTATCTGCACCCAGCTCTATTGCAGGCAGCTTTTTACAGTTCAGTGATCGTCATGCCATTATTTCCTGTGACGCCATCTCACCAACGCGATCTTGGCTTCCCAGTTTCTCTTCTGCACACTCTTACGAGCGTGACATCCTTCTCCAGGGAGATAGGTATCATAATGTGGCCAAAGTAAGAAAGCTTTTGTCTCGCTATATTCCGTTCCAAGGTGATTTTTGGCTTGACCTGTCTCAAGACTTTTATAACTATTAATTCTGGATTCCCATGTTATTCTCAGCAGATATCGACAATAACAAAGTTCGAATGCATCAGTTTGCCGACTTTCTTCCGGCTCCAAATTTCGCAGTCATAATTGGCTACAGGGAAAACAATGGCACGACAGTCGGCGTTTGATTCTCTCACTGAGTTTCAGCTCTTCTAGATATTTGGATATTTCTCAAGATTCTAGCCACCGCTTTGGCAGTTACCGTCATGATTCAGTTTATATGAAATCCTTAACCAACTTTATTTCTTCATTGTTAATATCAATGTGAAAATTTTTTGCACTTTCGACTTCACCTTCCTGATGAAATATTGAAAGTTCATGCCGACAAGATGACATCGTTAACATATCCTAGTCTGTTAATTTTTTTCGCACCAATTTCACACCCAATCAGGATATCAAAATGTGACTTTTATTACTTAATTTATAATATTTAACCAGTATAACATCTGATTACGAAAACATTTTAGTCGATCAAAAATGAAACAGTCAACAGTGATGTTCAGCAAAATTCGACCGCAAAAAGACACATAATGAAAATCAAAAAATGAAATGCTTAATCATTTCTGCTATGTCTCCCTTAATTTTCAAGGTTATTTTTTAACGGTTTGAACATTCATTTTATCTACCCGTATGGTGAAGAATTCATGATTTTGTTATAAACTTACAATTTAATAGGCAAAAGATCAAATGCTCTTGTATGTTTAATGTTTTTCTTCGTGTATTTCTTGAAGTGCTGTGTAGTCTATTCAGCTTGTCTCCAGGAGAATGAATTTCTATTCAATTTGCCATACATATTGATATAAACTGAAACCTACACAGAGGAGAATTTCAAAATGACACATCTA
The DNA here is from genome assembly GCF_040414725.1 of Anabrus simplex. Classification (NCBI taxonomy): domain Eukaryota; kingdom Metazoa; phylum Arthropoda; class Insecta; order Orthoptera; family Tettigoniidae; genus Anabrus; species Anabrus simplex. Next base: position 82,087,560 of record NC_090278.1, on the reverse strand, counting down.
ATGTAAGCGAGCCGTCAATGTGAAGTTCAATTATGGAATGCTTTGCTAACCGTAGAAATATACAAGTAACAGCTTTCAGTCGATGTACTCTTAACTAGGAAATGCTTTGAATGTGTCTTTCAATTAGTTCTGTCTGCTTCGAAAAGATTTCATACGTAAACACAGATGTGCCCCATCTTGTATTCTTCTCTGTGACTTCTTTGTAACATAGTGACCTTTTAATAATGTTCAAACAATTGTACTGTATTTATACAAAATAAGGTGGTAATTAATACATCCTTTCGTTTCACGTAACATTAATGATACAACAAACACTCAATATTTGCGAATATTTACTTTTAAATATCTATCATGTTTGCACAAAACTTTAAATTGTTAATTAATTAAATTAGTGTGTACTATTTTGATGTTAATGAGTACCTACTAACGTTAATGTTTTGTGTATTATTATTACCCA